>NC_140296.1:44532767-45237767 GCF_964211825.1 Aythya ferina
AAGCGGATATCCAGAAGCCTATCCTGTATTTTTATGTCAGATGCGGGTTTTTTTCCCTCAAATGTGGTGGGTTGAGTATAGTCTAGCTTAGTGCTGACGGGAGAATGATAGCTGTTCTGGAGCTTGCATGAACCAAGCAGTGATATCTCTCCCAGCACCTCACAGTCAAAAGTCCACAGCAGTTATTTGCCCAGTGAACAGCACTAACCAGCGTTTTCACTGCAGATGCCAACAACTAGACAGCCTCTTGGACTCTGATGCCAGCATACCCTGTTTTAAACTCTAGAGATGTGGAAAAAAAGCTACATTTTCCACACAGATTGTGCTCGCAAACCTGTCTTTACCTTATTTCTTAGCCAGAGAAATCCTCATTCAGTCAAGTGACATTTCCTTTAGCCAGTCAGAGATACGACTGACTAAGATTTCCCTAAGTAATGTTGATAACCCTTTGGTAATGGGGATATCTCGTTGGTAATGGAATATCTCTTTGGTAATGGGAATATCTCTTTGGTATAATGGGGATATCTCTTTGGTAATGGGGAAAAAAACTCACAACTATTTTTTCCCCCAATCCATCCAAATGTAGTGCAGTCATTCAGTGTCACATACCACTAGACATTACAGTTTTCCATTAAAATACGATATTACACATTATTTCCTTCCTGATATAGCTTAGCTTCCTTCACAGGTGCATGCAGGACTAGTTCCTAGAAAGGAAATTTGAGGAAATTTAGCACCCTTGGGCTCACAGGAGCTACGCGAGCAGGGCAGGGTTAACGCCGCCTGTCAGCACCGTGTCACATGCGAGGGCCGGTTCACCGCGCGCTTTTCCGAAGCACGAGGGGGGGGGGGGGGGAGGAAGAAAATAAATAAAAAACTAAAACACCCCCACTGCAACTTTCGGCGTTTCTTTTGGTCCCTCCCTCTCGGCCTGGCCCCCTGCCGGCGCTCCCCGCCGCCGGGGCGGTGTCGTGCCCGGCGCGGAGCCCACAGCCAGGCCGGGCCGCCATGAGGGCGGCCGGGCGCTGCCCGGGGCTGCTGCTGCTGCTGGCCGTGGGCGCCTGGGGACTGCGCTTCCCACAGCGGCACTGGCCGGTGCCCTACAGGTGAGGGACGGCCCGAGGGGAGCCCCCGAGGGGGCTGGGGGAGCCGCAGACCCCTCGCTAAGCCCCGCGGGGAGGTGACGGTAGCGGGGGGAAGGCGCCGCAAAATGGGGGAGCCCCCGCTGAGGGGCGGGCGGCTGAGCGGGGCTGCGCCCCTCGCCCTGCTGCTGCTGGGACAGGGGGCGTGAAAATGCTGGTGAGGAGCTCGGGTTTGGCCCTGCAAGGCCTTGCTGCAGTCGGTATCAGCTGGCTGAGCTGGCTCGGCAGCTGCTTTCGTTTTCCTCCCGCTCCGAAAAGCGCCTCCGAGCTCCTCGTGCTGCCGCAAGGGGCATCAGCGCCCCGCGGCCTCACAGGAGTTCATTATCGGTGTGCTAATCAAGCTAAATTGGGGAAATCCTGCAAATAGGTGCGGGTCTGCTCGATCCCGCTTTCATTTGGTAGGTCCCCTTCTCAGGATTAGGGCCTGGGTGGAGCTGGAAGCCCCATCGGGCTTCCCCGGTCGTGTGGTTTTGTTCTCATTTAGTTTAGGAAGATAATACGCAGCATCACCTTTTTAATAATATTGGTACCTGGCTTGTTCTTAGTACTGTGTTTGGTATAGTCCACTCACCAGCAAGGGAACAGGTAGCACAGATTTGACCTGTAAGCTGAGCTTTTCCTTCCAGCAGATGCATTGTTGCTCCCAGAAATGCTTTAAAGATACTCATTTAATTCCCATTTTAGTGAAAAGTTGTGGTGTCAAAATCAGGCTTTTTTTTTTTTAATAGAAATTCACTTCTTATGCCTGTTGATGATAAATGAAAGCTTGTTGTTTAATTGCTAGCAGTTATGTTTTCATCAAGTGATGTCTCAGGAACTGATCCTGGGGTCACAGATCTTTCAGATTTTCCAGCAAGTTCAGTAGTTGCAAAGCCTGGTCTCAGGATGATCAAAATCAGAGTACCAACTTGTCGGTCAGTCCGAGACCGACACTCAGAAATGTGGTATTTTAATGCTTCTGAACTTCCTTGTTCTCCTGTTGTCACATGCAGTGTGCACCGGGAGGGGAAAATGAAAACATAGGGCTTGTAATTTAGAAACAGGGCTTAAATTTATGGATGGCATAAGTCTTTGTTTTCTGTCTGCGTGTTCTTGTTCTAGCCATATTTTTTTTTCTATTTTTTTTTTCTATCCAGCACAGACAAAATAAAATTAGAAATGTCAAAATACAGCAGCAAGCGTGGAGAAGTCCACAGGGAAAATCCACAGTGTCTAGACGGAGCAAGTGACCTTAGTTGGCTCAGAAAGTCCAGTGTCATTGAGTCATCGCTTAGCTGGGGGATCTGTCTCAGTGGCACTGGACACAAGTGCCAGGATGTGCTGAAATCACAGTCCGTGCTCCGGACAGGCTGTGTATGCCAATCTACCTTGTTGACAGGGATGTAGGAGCCTTACTAGGAGTACTTACTTACTTACTATAAAATAGATTCCCAGAGCAAACTGGTCAATCCCTGTTTAGACAAACTTAGGGGAAGGTTTTTGAGGCAGATAGGTCTCAAGCCATCCTCTAATCAGCATTTAATATCTCTTTGATTCTGTGAACATAAGTCACCCTTTGTAATCCACGTGATTTCCACATTTTAGCCACCAGCACTGTGTACTGCATGACTTGCATTTGTAGTGTCTGTAGCCTTAGTCCTGCTTCTGCAGATGCACGCCTCAGCAGCCCCATGAACTTTGTGCACTCCGAGTGTTGCAGCGTCTGGATCACAGAGTCTGCCTTTGGCAGGTGCTGCACCTCTCCGACCTCTCCGACTCAGGCTCTCGGGAAGTGGCAAAGCAGTTGCTCCAGCCGTGAAGCTGTGCTGATCATCCCATGTGCTTCTCTTTCCCAATGCAGGCGCTTTGATTACCGTCCAAAAACCGATCCTTACTGCCAGGCTCGTTACACCTTCTGTCCCACTGGCTCTGCTGTTCCGGTAATGAAAGAAAAAGATGTCATTGAAGTGTATCGATTACAGGCTCCAGTATGGGAATTCAAATATGGGGATCTACTTGGACATCTGGTAAGGTGATGATTCTGTTTCTGATTCTGTGCTGTAGCGAAGCTACAGCAGCAAATTCACCTGAATTGAACAGCAGGTGTTGGTAGCAAGAGCTGTAAAATTGGGATAACCTTGTATGGAAGATCATTGGAGCACACAGATTAGGCTGTCTATAGGAAAGGTACCTGAAGAACAGCAAGTTCCAAACAAAATTTACAGAATTTGTCTTGGCTAAAGAAATATGACCAGCACTCTTGATGGGTTTGAATGTGTTCCACCACAGACCTGCATATTGGGAATATTTCATATAAACACATCGTAACATTTTGGGTTTATTTCTTCACTAGCACTGCTTCTAGAAAACACACTCACTTGACCCTTTATGTTGGATGAAATGTCTGCTTAGTGTGCTAACGTCTGTGGCTGAAAACTTGCTTGGGTTATGCTTGCATGAACATGGATATCTGTCCGGCTGGAAAACTAGCTGGTCAGAACGGCAGATCATAGGGAGTTGATTGCTTTTATGTTTCTTTAGTGGATATTATGATTAGTATTAAACCAAAGTCTATTTGTGGAGTCATGCAAATATGAAAGGATCTCAACTTTAACAATGTTTATAGCTGTAACAGTAGTGTAAATAAGCTTCAGAGCACAATCCCTAATGACTAAAGTAATGTTAATGAACATGAAATAGCAACATCAAAACCAAGCACACAGAGTCAAAAATGGAAATAGCTTCAAATATCATCATCTTAGTTGTTAAACTAAGACTGAATTTATATATTTACTGTACAGCTTTTAAAATAAACATTTATCTTACTCCTTTTGTGGCTTTCAGTGCTTTTTGGTAATTTAGTTCTGCTCTGCATTTCTTTGATACCCTTGTGAGTTAAGCATTCAAACGTAAATGTGAGCTTTGATGGTGAGCTCCCGCTGAGTGTGTGCCTCCAGATAACAGAATATATGGTGGGTAGATAAAAAAGCTCTGAGACACCAAGCGTGACTCCAAGTTAGCAGTATGTGCACGATACAATCTTGTGTGTTGTGCATCAACACTACTGAAAACTGAGATGATGCAGGAACTACTTTCCCTTTTCTCACCCTACTACTCAACAGTTCCCAGGTGTCTGATCTGTGTAGGTCACACTGATGTCAGTGTTATAGGATCATTTTTCTTTATGTTAAAGTTTGTGTTTGTTTATTTGTTTGTTTGGTTTTTTCCTGTGTTCTCCCTTCATCTTTTTCTTTTCCAGAAAATTATGCATGATGCTGTGGGCTTCAAGAGCGCTTTAACTGGCAAAAACTACACGATGGAGTGGTATGAGCTCTTTCAGCTTGGGAACTGCACATTTCCACATCTCCGGCCTGGAATGGATGCACCGTTCTGGTGTAACCAGGGAGCTGCTTGCTTTTATGAAGGAATAGATGATGCACACTGGAAGGAAAATGGCACCTTGGTTCTTGTGACTACAATATCAGGTATATTTCAGATGCTTTGGGTGGTGCTAATGTCATAAAATATGGTCAACCCGTCTAGGTAAAGTATAAAATCATTAAGGTTGGAAAAGCCCTCCAAGATCATCTGATCCAACCATCCCCCTACCACCAATGCCACCCACTAAACATGTCCCTAAGCACCACTTCCAACCTTTCCCTTAACACCCGCAGGGACAGTGACTCCACCACCTCCCTGGGCAACTCATTCCAATGCCTGACTGCTCTTTCTGAGAAGAAATGTCTCCTCATTTCCACCCTAAGCAGTATCTTTTCATTTATGTTTTGTAGGTTATTTGCAATGTTAGTGGCTGATGCTACTAATTTCAAACTGAAGTATTCTCTCTGCTCTTGTTTTTAATATAGATGGTGATATTCAAAGGCTGCTGCCTTTTGAACAATGCACACTGAAGAGTTGTTTAATGGGTGTCATTTGGTGTAGCTGTGTAAAAACACTTGAGTCTCCTGACTATAAAAATAGCAAAACAGCTTGTAGAGAACAATTATGGACTCTCTTCACATGCTGTCCTCAAAACAAAGGCCTCCTATTGTGAAGTGGCAAATGACTGCTGAGATAGGAAGAAGTGGTGACAATGTGTGCATTGCTGAGGAAACAATTAAGGAAGGGATATTTAGTAATACACATAACTGTCAAAAATACTCATCTCAATTTCCATCTCCCACATTTTGTGTCATAAAAACTGTACAAATGTCCCTAGTAATAGGACCCTTTGTCGTATGTCATAAAACAAAACCAAATATATACCTCTAAATTTGTGGATGATCACCACAGTAACTTCCCAATACATACCGAAAAATGAAATCCTAAAATAAAAAGGTTGTTGGAATAAATCTGGTTCATTACTGTAGTAATGCAGTAACTTGTGAACAAAGCTCCCTGAGGACCTGAGAGCTGTAATTTTGCATGAACAAAACAGTTTACTCTCTCAAATTAGTGCAATAAGTGGTAGAAGGCACACCAGTGTGGAATTGCCTCAGGTAACACAACGTGGGGCTTTATCTTTGCCTACTTCTACCTTCAGCCGCTTGCTGGACTTGGTCCCTAGGCTCTCTTGTTGGTGCAGATAAATTCTCAGTGGTTCTTTAAGAAATGAAGTGGAGCTGCTTTCCTCTGAGTTTGAATCTCGTGACCGAAGATATGGTCAAATTCTTTGGTATGAATACCAAGTGAAATATTTCAAACGGTTTCTGAATTCATAATGCTCTCTGTCTGTGTGGACTATTCAACACCTGAGAAAGGTGAGGCCACACCAGTGCCTTGTAGAGGCGTTGGTACTGTCCTTCGAGTCTCTCTTGCTTCCTGTTTCCATGAAACTTGTAGGAAGGTGGCAGTTCTGTGCTTTGAATTGTGTGAATTTGACTAGGAAATCTGAACGTTTCCGTGGAAGAGAGCGAATGGACGCAAGCACAGATGGACAGCATCGTGAGCTAAACTCCCTTCAGGAAGCAGGCAAAAAGCATCTTGTGGGAGAAGACTTTAACACGTGAAACACCTGGACCCTTTTTGCCCTTGCGAGATCCTATTGCACTCTCTGTTAGCAGTGTCAGAGAACACAAGGAATCATTTTTATTTCCTTTTAAACAATGTGGGCCAGGTTAGTGTTGCTTAGGGATGCATTTCTTTTGAGAAATTAGGGCAGGAATACCCAGAGCCTGAGTTTTTGACTGTCTAGGCATCATCCAACAGGTTGTTGCGGAGCTGTGCATAAACCTGTAATATTTTTGTTTGGTTAACGATGTTAAGTCCGTCTTGGTCTTGTTAGGAGAGACAAATCCTGTTCAGTGACGTACATTGCAGAATACCCACTAGGGAGCTAATCTGGTAGGAATTAGAGAAGATAAAGGGAGCTGCAAGCCCATCTACAGTGTACAGTAACTACAGTTCTTGACACAGATTTTAATGACTTGCTGCTTTATTAAAGCGAGTAGCGGGCAATTAAAAAAGAAATTATCCAACACGTTCGTTAAACAGAATGATTGTCATGCTCACTGTGAAGCCCCAAAGCTCTTTAAGTGTGCAGCAAAGAGCAAGTTGTAATGGGGGCAGCCTAGGAGGGCAGAGTGCAGAGCTCTTGTTGCTCTGTGGTACCTGCCTGCCCGTGTGCCTTACCTTGGGATAAGAGTGAGATGTGTTCGCCCTCTAATGACGAGCAGACCCAGAAATCTGACCTTCGCAGCCTGTTCAGGGGGATTACGTGTGGCGTGCAGCACCCTTGTGCAGTTGTACCCAGTGCAGTGATTGAGGAAAGAGAGGGATAAGGGCGAGGCTGAAATGCATCGCTAGGAGTATGGGGGGGAAAAGGAAGATTCTGCTGAACCAGAAGAGTGTCTCAGTCAGAGCTTACTTAGGCTTCTTTTGTGGAGAGGCATGAAAAATCCTGCTCTGAGTTGCAGAATTTGGATCAAGTTTTAGGAGGGGCAGAAACACCTGTTGCACTGGTGAATACTGTCAACATCTGCTGTAGATAGTAATAGCATAAAATAAAATGAGGAGTGTCACGATCCTCAGGAAGTTTGAGTGTCCTGGCACAGTAGCAGGAAATGGGCAATTAAAAGGAAGTAAAGTTTGAATAACTTGCATGTAAGTTGTTACATTTTAGTTACATCTTTGCGTTTGTTACCTGGTCTCTTCCATCTCTTACAGGAGCCATGTTTAATGAAATGGCAAAATGGGTGAAGTACGACAACGAGACTGGCATCTACTACGAGACCTGGACAGTTCAAGCAAGCCCTGACAAAAAATCCACAGTATGGTTTGACTCTTACGAATGCTCTAAGTTTATACTGAGAACATACCAGAAGCTGGCTGACCTGGGAGCTGTGTTTAACAAGGTGCAAACAAATTATACCAGCATCATTCTGTTCAGTGGAGAACCTATCTATTTGGGAAATGAAACATCTATTTTTGGCTCTCAAGGAAACAAGACACTGGCAGCAGCTATAAGAGACTTCTACTACCCATTCAAACCTCATAAGACAGTCAGAGAGTTTTTTGTGGATCTCTTAAAAATAATCGATCGTGTCATCTGGAATCATGAGTTTTACCTCTTTTACAACTTGGAGTACTGGTTTTTACCTATGAAGTTCCCGTATCTCAAAATAATCTATGAAGAGGTTCCTTTACCTGTTGGCAGCAAAACTTCTGTCGGTGTGTAATTGCTTACGGAAGAGCCAAATTTGTCCTTTTGCCAGAATACGCGGAAGGATTTTGGAGTGCTTCTGCGATGGTGTTAAAGTGCTGTACGTCTCAACACTAAATGCAAAAGCTGTTTTACGGCCCCATGAAGAACATGCCTTTTTTCTTACGAGCTGCCTAAGTCCACAAACGCTTCAGCATCTCTGACTTTGAAGGCTCCTTTGCAGCCGTGGACACCAGAGGGTGTGAAACACCAGCGGTGCGAGGAGCTCCTGGTCTGGCCGATCCAGCTGTCTGCGTGCCGGGGCTGAGAAACACGAGTGCCTGGCTCCCTCAGCCGTGCCTTAGATCACTACGTCCGTATTCCTCTGCTCTGTACAACCAGGACCAAAGAACTGTTGGCGGGTTCATGAAGTGGGGTGGGAAAGGGCAGTGAATTTATGATAGGAGGGCCTGGGCGGTATCTTGTTGCCACTTTGCCTCCATCACCTGCATTGTGCACGCAATACAGCCGGCTCTCCCTGGGATTGGTGTGGTGGTTTTCTAACACAGGTCTGTTAACGTGTCTGTTTTGAGGCACAACTGAAATACTGCTTGCAGTAGCAGTGCTGTACCACCAGTGGTGGTGTCCTCGAAGTTGTTCTCCTGGCTGCACCTAGAGCAGCTGGTTCCCCCTTTCCAGAATGCCAGTGTTCCCTTTCCTGTGGTCACACAAAAATACACCTGCAGCAGCATCATCACCTGCAAGTGAACAATGGTCACTTCTTTTTTATACCACTTGCTGAATGAGCAGCACTGCTGCAGAGGTTATGACTGTACAGTGGAAGCAAACTGCAGTTTCATTGGCCCTAAGTGGAATTAATGGCCTGCTGCGGCCAAAGAGGGGAGTACACAGTGTGAGTACACTGTGATTTGATTCACATCAGAAGAATAAAAGAACCTTGACCTTGTATTAGAAAGAACTAAAATTAATTAGTTTTAATTATCTAATCTATCATGTAAAGTCACAAGCATCGGAGCTGGCACGAGAACAATGAGGTCATGAAATTTTGCAGGGGAAATCTCCTAACAATTCCACTGCTAGGCAAAACTCACTCTACCCCCAACAGTAAAGAACGCACTTCTGCAGCCAAAGCCATGAGCCCGTGCTTTAACAGGCTGGGTTCCAGATTCTTTGCACAATACACACCAAGAAAGTGATCCAGAAGGCAGCAGGGAAGATGAAGGGTGGTAGCAAATGTGTCTACAGAAGGCACGTTCTTGTTGATGCGTGGCTTTGTGACTCCGAGCCCCTCGCTGTTGTTGAGCCCACATTTATCACCTCCGGATAAAGCTTCAGCCTCAGAGCCAGAGCATCCCAAGTTTTGAAAAGGAAATAGGATGAGAAGAAGCCTCCAAAAGCTTCTTCTCTAGTATTTGCTACAAAGCTTGTAGCATCAATGGAGTCAGAGGGGAGCCCTTTGAGAGCCTGAAGGAGAGGCCATGGTGGGTAAGGGCACCCTTCCCCATGGCATTCCCCACGGAGCCAGGAAGAGATTCTAGGAAGGAACCATCCCTTTGACCAGCCATCCTGGCTGGTGCGCCCCCAGCCTGCTCGCTGGCAGGGCAGTGTGAGAAGCTGCAGAGTCCTTGGCTCTGGGTAAGCACTGCTCTGCAACAGCTAAAACATTGGTGCGTTATCACCACTATTTTAATCAAAAATCCAAAACACAGCACTGTGTCAGCCTCTACAAAGAAAACTAACTGTCCCAGCCAAAACCGTGACTCTGTCCCAACTGCCAGGCTCAAAGATACCCCCCTGGCTCATACACCAAGGCCAAGCACAGCCTGTGCTTCCTGTTCCCTGCAGGACGTTGCAGTGGGAAGAGCAGAGCAAAGGGTTTCTGCCTCCCCCTCACCGATCCCACTCCCAGCCATGCTGGAGTGGAGTGAGAGCTGTCGCCTTCAGTCCCATCACTGAGGGTGGGGAAAGTGCTGTTGAGGTTCTTCTGGTGCTGAAGTCACCACAGCAGAGCCATCAGGTAGGCCTACAGGACTCCCAGCCCAGACTCTGTTACCTTCAGAGACCTCAGCTACAGAATTAGGAAATTAAACTTAATTCTCCTTCCCTCCTATGCCATGTGTCCCACCTTCTCTCACCCCCCTACATTCAGGTCTTTGGTTGGGGGTGGCACTTTATTAAATAAAATTAACAAAGGGGTATGATACATCTGCCAAAGCTCTTGCCTTAATGGTTTAATTAGGCTGTGAAATAACAGCCCCTGACTGAAGCCAGGGATCTGTCAATCCAATGACCTGTCAATCCAAATGGTGCAGTTCTTTAACATGTGTTTGATACCCATGAGATCACACAACAGGTGAAGTACAACATCAGGAATCACGAGTATTTCTCCTTACACAACACAAGGTGATAGCTGAGCTTCCTGCGTTCCTTTGCGTTTTGCAAAGAAATGCCAAGAGGATGCAGAAGAGGCCCCCTACTCACCGTTTCAAAGCACAGAACCACAAGTATCAGATGTAATCCCGCAAGAGAAAGCTACCAAAACAGATGAACAGATCATATTACGGAGCATCTAAGGTTAATTGTGGGTTCACTGTCCTACTTTTGCTATGAGGAAACTAACCGTATCTCCAAGGAATTTGTTCCTACAGCGCCAGTATTTTAGGAAAATTAATTCACGTTTTGTAGCCTGAACTACACAGACACTGGAGTTCTGAGCTACTTTAAGATTAAAAAAAAATATAACTTCCTCATTAACACAATGCTCCAGTTTTTGATAAAGCAGCAGAACTTGTTTTTACAATTCCACATATGACCAGCCAGACACTGAACAGGTCCCTCTGAAGTAAAGTAACAAAGTTCAGGCTTTCATCAGGCTTACTCCAAATATAACAAGCCACAGTTCAATTCTGCTTTAAATTAACAGAAAATGAAGTAAGCTTTTAACATTAAATGGAATAGATATTTTTAGTTTGTATCTATATAGTTAAATGCATTTACATAATACCATTGAAAGTTTTTTTACAAAAAAAAAAAAATCCTACAAAACCCACTTAAATTCACAAGTTTGTGGATTTAGGTAAGCAACATGAAACCACAAAATTGAGGTATGTAGTTGCAGTTACATTAATCACTGCTTCTGTTTCAGTACAATTTAAGCTAGTGTAACTGGTCAGGATTATCTCAGCTGTTTGGCATCAGCAGTTTTCAAGACTGGTTTTGTATCCAAATAATAAAGTGATGAAATTGAAACTCCTGTTCAGAGATACGATTTGTCACCACCCACATTAACAACTCCTACCCAAAAACTGGACAATCAGCCTAACATTGAATTATCTTCTGAAAACTAGAGAAAGATGAATCCAGGAAAGATCATTTTATACAGCTGTATACATCTATGTTTCTAGTGACTGTGGTATTCCTGTCACAATTTACATTGTGGATTTGTTAAAATCATTCATTTAATCATTCCAACATGTAGAAAGCAAAATAAAAACACCGTAAGACAAAAGGAGCATTGCAGCCTTTCCTGAGAATACTTAGACTTGCCCAGGAAGTTTGTTTTATAGCTGGATTAGTTGAGCTGAGGATGCTGTAATTGGTTTGATGTATAAACACTGCAAGCCTTAAACCAAAGAAACAGAATATTGCTTCAAGTGTGTTTTTTTTCTTGAACACTGAGTGTGTCACATCAAAAAGTCCTTCTGTGTTGGTACAGAAGTTCATGCAGCAGAACAGACACCTTCTCAGAAAAGGACACCAGTTACCTTGCAGGGGTGAGCAGTTCATTTGCAACTGCATGTAAAGCCTCCAAACACTGGTATGCTCACTGCCTCAAGATCTGATGGATTTCTCTCCATCAGAAGCCGAAGGCTGGAATTCAAAGATGTGAGTTCCTGGCAGGAGGAAGTTGTGGTATCTGGGTTACCTGTCTCGCTTTTTGTTTTTTTCCCACAGCAGCAAGCCATAGACCACTCATCGCTTACCTTGCCAGCATCAGAACACGAGCAGCCACGGTCCAAATAGATTTTCACTGCATTACAAGATAAAAGCACTTCATACGCCAACGTAGTGAAAACACTCCCCTCTTCCCCAGATTATTAATGTTACTCAACTTCACCACAGAGGCAATTTTGAGAGTCAGAATATAAAGAACACTGAGCTTTGTTTTGGCGTTGTTTTTGTTTTTTTTTTTTAATGTCATGGGCTATATATATTGACACCTTTTATACAAATAAAAGCAAATTATAGTATTACATTAACAAATTCTAATACAAAAATGTGTATTTCATAAAACGTGATTTTTAAATCACACAGCTCTACAGAAACATAACTCCCCTATAAAGACATCCAGTCCACTGAGCAGTGCTTGCTCAAAACATAGTTATGAACTTAAATATGCTCATAAGTGTGTTACCGTTGGACTTTACATTTGGATAAACGTTACTGAAATCAGACATTACAAATTTACTCATTCCCAGAATTAGCTGTACAGCTCAAACAAGAAGCTACCAGCTAAGCTCTGTACAGCTGGAGAAGCTTTGCCTTGCTGACGGCCCATCACACCTTTCAAAATCACATTCGTGAGTCGCATCAATACTTTAGTGTTACCAATCAGTAGTGTAGAGGAACAAATAGCATAACTGTTGGCAGTAAGAAATGAAGTCACAAGCCACACCCAGATCACAGGCTGCATGTTGCCTACACCACTTAAGACTAAAACTTTTTTTAAAAAAAGATTTACCAAATATTTAAAAACAGAAAGATTCATTTACCAAATATTCAAAACAAATTTTTGCCTATTGCTCTACTTCACACCAAGTTTACTGCTTTTAGGTTTTTAAATATGAAATGATTGAACTAACTGAATTAGAAGGTATACAAAATGATCATCTATCAAACATTCACTTTATACATAAACATTTCTGAAACAGATTTACAGTGTACAATTAATTTATACAGCTTAAGCAATTATTACAATACCGTTATTCCTCAAAGTGAAAGCAACCAATGTATCTAGGATTTAGTTAAAAGGTTCTTGGTCACCAGAGTTTCACCTTTCTCGTCTCACACCGTCGACATCCATGTCACCCCACTAAACACTGCAGCGTCCACTTAATAAACTGTACATCATTCCATCTAAACTTATGCTGCAAAACTCGTTAATGTGCAGGAAGAGCTCATTAACTCCATTGTGTTTTTAAATACAATGTATCTACATTTTTCCCCAGAATGCTTGCGCTTCCTGAGCTAGACGTAAAACACCTTAAAACAGGTTTAGACATGAATCTGAGACCCCATAAGCAAACTATATTAAAACATCTAGAAGAAAAAATGAAAAGCAAACCACTTGTGGTAGCTCTCACTACTGTTTGCTTGCACTCTAAATACATTTTAGATGGATCTAATAGTCTGCTGAGTAAGGTAGCAAATTCAGTATTTTAATTATCTAACTTACAATATTGTGTATTGCTCTTGCTTTTTACAATGCTTACATAAAATAATGTGTATTTCAGGGCCTCCTGAATTTTCCCTATAATCTTAATCCTGTCATCTAAGTAACTGGATTTAGAATTGCCATAGTCTGCAGAGCATGCAATTTACATTGCTTTTAGATCAAATCCAATTGCATTCAATATTAGCATATAAAAATCAAAGGATGGAATATTGAGACTTAATAGTACGCAGGTACATTTCAATGCTTATTTTTTTTTCCATAAAAATTTAAGCCATCGATGAAAAAAAAAAATCTAAAACAGATTTTGTTTGAATGAAAAAGCGTTTGAGTGATTTGTGATTTCCATTTTTAAGTCTGGATTTCATAAATAATTTTTAAGTGATAATTTTCCATCAAACAACGCAGTGGCTTACAATAATAAATCATAGTATTAAGTAAGCTTGCACAGTTAATTGCAACATGATGAGCTTGGGTTTAAGGTGCTATTCCGTCTGCCCTGAAGTCTCTTAAGGACTTTACCACGTGGGCATCATGTCCGGGAACCAGACTCTTCCGAGATGCTTTGAAACTTCCCAGTGGATCTGCTCTAAGCTGTATTTCTGGTCAGGAATCAAAACCTCCTCCATAATCGAAAGCTGAGAGAGACGGCCGCCACACATCTTCACAAACTCGACGAAGGCACTGCAAGAGACTTCACACTCCCCTAGGCCGACAGCCGACAGGTACTTGCACCGCTCGGCAATACGGATCAGCTCCTCATCCAGAGGCCGTAGTCCATTGGCGCACACGACCAGCTCCACCAGCCGCGGGCACGTCATCCCAACGCGGCCAAGCACATCCTTGCTTACCGACCTCCCAAAGTAAAGGTGAGTGACGGGTGTCTCGTAGCGAAAGAACGGGTCGAACTCTTCTTCGTACAAAAAGAAGTACATTACTAAGTTTACTTTAGGAGAATGCTTGATGAAAGCGTCCCAGCTGCTCTTCTGGATGGTGTGGAACTGAGTCTGCCCAGGGTTCTCACTGACAACATCAATGCGCAAGTGTTCCAACCTGACGTGTTTCTCAGAAGACAGAGCGAGCAGCAGCTCATCGCTCAGCAGGTGGTAGTTGAGCGCCAGTTCACGTAAGCCATGACACTGGTCAGCCACACACAGGATACCTGGCAAAACAGAACATCGTTATGCAGGTGAAATATATTAAAAAACTAACAGGAAATATAAGAACTAGTTTGTTTCTTTGTGTCACAAGGGTGCAAAGAGCAGGTATTTCTACATGCAATCAAGCCATCATATCAAAACAGAATCATACTGGACAACCAGAACACAAATCTTTTCTCACATGAGTGTTGTTAACTTTGTGCATGGAAAGAAAGACATACGCTACAGATTGTATACTTTTCTGTGTTTGATTTTTGTGTGTGACAAATCTAAACAGCATACTCCGATCTGCCCTGTCATAAATCCACATATATACAAATTCATTTTTTAAAGGGGCTTATTCATAGACTTACTTCCATAGCCTGCTCTGGGACTACTGCTGTCTATGTCTGTAGCTGACCAAGCAGACAAGAATGAAACTGCCACCTGAGGAATGCAAACTTGCAAAGAATGTTTGCTTTTCATTAAATAGAGAAGTCATTGCTGCTAGAAAGAGCAAACACTGACAAACCGTGCGTCTTGAAATTTGGAAAATCTACAGCACAAGAAGGAAAACACTAAAAACTAAGAGCAGTATTCCTAGAACAGTGGTGGTGCTTTTTTTCCCCAAACTCTCTCCCTTTAATGAATCAATCCAACATGAAAGAAACAGACATTAACAAAAAGGCTTTGATACAGCCTATAAAGTTTCCATTCATCCTATTTGCAGATACAAGTAGTGCACAGACCTCTGCATTTCACGTGGCCCAGACAGCAGCACAAAATTCAGGATATGGTCTTTCCATGAATAGAGAAGTGAGGACACATCATCTAACATGGAACTGAAAAAAATGAGCTCAAACAACTACGGCTGTGAAGCAACAGGAAGAAAAATAGCTGTCTTTTTATAGACAGACATGGTTATTAAATTCAAGAAGCCTATATCGAGCCTAAAAAAACTGAAGAAAATTGTAAAAATATTGCATGAATAAATAAAAAGTAGGTATTTTCTGCCTGAGAATTTGCAAGAGTTCCTCCAAGTGCATCAAGTGCTGTCATTTCAAACATAAAAAGATTGATAGATTAATAAAAAATAGGTAAACAGAATTTTAATTCAACTCTTATTGCAACTCTTTCCTGTAAAAACAGTTGTGGTATGTAAGCATACTCAGGCACGCTGCTTTGTAATAGGCTGGTTTGTTGAAGCTGTTTGAATTATTTCAAGTAGCAGGGTTCATAAGCCTCCTCTCATCACTAGTT
The DNA here is from genome assembly GCF_964211825.1 of Aythya ferina. Taxonomy (NCBI): domain Eukaryota; kingdom Metazoa; phylum Chordata; class Aves; order Anseriformes; family Anatidae; genus Aythya; species Aythya ferina. Next base: position 44,548,401 of record NC_140296.1, read on the forward strand.
TCAGGAAACAACTTGCTACAGATTTAGCATCTAAAAACTCACCCCTTTTACATCCTTTATAAAGTCAAGAGATGACTTGAAAGGTATGTTATTGACTAGTGCAATCCAAAAAAGGAAGAAGTGGGGTTCAGCTTGCTGTGATCCTTTATGGTCTAGAATTGCACAGCCACATCACGTGCAGGCTATGAAATCTGCCTTCGCTGTCAGTTCCACACACAGGGCACTGTGTAGATGGTTGGCCAGCTGGAGGGCCTGCCTAGAGCCTATGCTGAAAGTGCTACTTTCCCACAACATCCCAAAGCACTGCCTCAACCTTTACACCACCAAGAAGTAAACTGCTTTGATAGCATACTGCACAGATTTGCATCAAAAACCCTCTGCTGTGCTCCACACTGCTGATGTGGCCACTGCATCCATTCTTCTCTCCTGCTCTTCATTCAGAGATACAACTCTACCACCCCTGAAGCCACGCAAAGATACAGCCTTTACATGAATATTTTTAGTTCCTATACTATAATATTTTAACATGAATATTTTATATTCATGTTAAAATATTATATTCATGAATATCATATTATTCATGAATAATATTAACATGAATATTTTTAGTTACTATACTGCAATAGGCAGTATTTCAAGTAATAAGTAACACCACATAGATGTGGATTTAAAAATAGAAATGTATTTTTTACAAGATACTGTTGCAGTCCTACAGGGAAGCTAAAGTTCAGGTTGGAAACTGCAAGGAAAAGAAATTCTGGGTACGCTGACAAAAGATTAAAAACACATCACTGCTCTTATATACTCCAGACCAAACCCAAACATGCTGTCCTGTTTTTGTACAGTAAGCTAGGGATTATTCAGAGCATTTTTTGGAAATGATTTGCAGCTTGAAATCAGTCTTTTTCCTTTACCCCACCAGTAGTGGGACCTCTTTGCACTACTTGCATTGCTCTTCTCCATCCTTCACTAATAACATTCTTATGAATTAGTCTGGTACCGAACATCTCCCCCTCACCCTGAAACTGCACTCTGAAGGCACGTTATACATTTAAAGCACATCTACAAGTAACTGCTTTTGCATAACTCATGACTCTTTTGGCTCAATTAGAGTTGTTCCACAATTTATAGCAGCCTGGTAATTAAAATATTCTCATTAGAAAAAAAAATACAGGTAAGTCTCTGTGCTGAGAGTTCCTCACTTTCAAGAGTCTCATTTTTGCAGTCTGCTTGCTAAGAAGCCAACTACCCACATACCAGCTCCTTTCTTTTGTTCTACTTTTTTCTCTCCACCTCAAGGCACACCCAAACCTAGATTAAGCAATCAAATTCTTCTGCCATTTGCTTAGCACTCCAGTTTTATCACATGCACATCTGATCCCATTCTGTTCACTCCAACTCAGGGAACGACGACAGTTGTGTTCCCTGTTCCTTAAGCAGGCATTGCCATTCCTTCCCATTGCTCTTTAGTTTAAAACACTGCATGGTATGGATCAAACAGCACATACCAGTCCAGCAACTCTACAGACCCACATCCTCCCCCAAATTACCAAGTGTAAGATGTTCCATAAAGCCTTCTCGCAAGCAGTAGCCACAAACCAGCACAGTCTAGTAGAGCTGACACCACCAGGCTGTTCTTGCATCCAAGTTCAAGGGAATGAAATCCCACACCTAGCTACAAATTACTGCTGGATCATTTTCTTCTGCCTAGACATTGTTATAGTTCCTGTGCTCCTCAGGCACAGAAAGATTCTCAAATGACATTTTAAGTTAGCTTGAGTGACTGTTTTTTCCTAATTTAAACAACCCCCTAACTATGAAGCTCTGAAGGAAATAACATTCCAGTTAAGAAGCTGGTAAACACTCCGCTGGACAAGCCTGCTGCAAAACAACCTGCATCCTCAGGACTTTCTACAAAATCAGACATAAGCTTTGGTTTGCAAGCTACACCTGGCAAAAGTATTAAGTTTGTGTTTTGTTTATCATCATTACAACGCTGTGACCTTTCTACAGTATCACCTTCCCCATACTAGGGGTCCTGCTGGTACATTTTACATGTAATATTTACAGTTGCAGTACACTGGCAAGAAGCAAGCTATGGTAACCATAGTTTCTACCTATCCCCAGAAGAGGAATTTAATGAAGTTGTTAGCATCTTATTTATGATTCCTCTTCCATTTCTCAGTGAAAAACAGAAGTGTGAAGTTGATGGGCTGTGACAGCAATCTCATGCTTGCTGCGCATTGCATAAACCTTCCACAAACATTAATCCTATGAACTTCAACAAAATATGGCATTCAACAATGAACTTCAACCTTTTCATTCCGATACAAGCTAATTTCATTATCGCTATGCACTTATAGCGCTAATTAAGTATAATTGGTAATGGCAGAAGAACTGTACAGTTCTAGCAAATCTCCCCTTCTTTGATGCAGCCTGCACTTGCTCCCGAGCAAAAGATTCAGCTGTTTTCTTCCAGAATGACTGCACCAGCATCTTCATAATCCACAGCACTTCAGCACTCAGAACCTGTACACAACTAACTGCCGAAAAGGAACTCAGCCTGAAAAACCTTAATTATACTGGAATACTTAAATACTCACTGCAGAAATAATGCACTAAGCAAGTCAGTATGTGCTCTTTGAACCTCTGCAAGAGGTTATGTGCTTGTCCAGAGCATGCACTATTTTATTCTTAGCTCAGCAGTCAATCTGCAAGACTCCTGCAGAGAAAAGCAGTGGGATGGATGGATTGACAATCAACTAATATTCTATTTAGTAACAGTTGCTGTAGATACCATATTCGGCCTCACTCTTACCCTATGCCTTTTTTTTCCAGGAGTTTACCAGTTTTCAGACAGAACTGAACGGGTACACTTTAGTAAACAAAACATGGTAGCTTACCGGCTGGAGAAACGTGAGGACAACTGCTCATTTTCAACAGCTTGAGCGTGTCGCTGTTGTTAGCCACTAGCACTTTGAGAGATGGATCATCTACTGGTGTGTCATCAATCTTTAGTGACGAGAGCGATTTGGAGTTTACAAACACCACCGTCAGCGCAGAAATGAAGTGAGACTGGAAAAAAAAGTTTACAAAAAAGTGGTATCTGAAAAAAATCTCAATGGCTTTATGCTGTACACAATCATCCTGGCTTTCTTTTATTATTCGCAGTATTTGCTGAGAGAGCCTTCCATTAACCTGATATTACTTTACTCAAAAATAGTAGACATTTTGAGTAAAACAAAGCATAATATTTTTTTGCTATCAGGCCAAGTATTTGACAAATCAGTATGTCTGACATTAAACAAACTGACAACCCGACCCAGAACAATCCACTGCATGAACTTAAAGCCATAAGGAAGGCCACAAGCAAAGCGAGAGCACAGAAGCTCTCATTTTAAGGAAAACTTGCAAGTCACACGTTTAAAGTAGCATCTTCTAGAGCAGAAAGTCCCCTGTGGTGAGTTATGCTGCCCCGGTGAGATGTAAACAGCCGGGCGTGGCAAGCCTGTACTATTCAGAAGTGCCCAAAGCCAAACAGCACTACTGCCTGGCTGCCACGCACAGCGAGTACTTAAGCTTGGAATTACTCGTCTTAGAAAGCCAACTGTGTTGGTCAAGAGCCAGGAAACAGGTAATCAATTATTGATGCTGCTTAACTGGCAATTAATGTTGGTCCAACACTGAAGGTTGCTCCTGAGCATCTTTGTGGAATGATCCAAACTCACCAGTAAAGAGAGCCCCAGAATGCCTTGAAAAACATCAGCTAAGGAACAGATGTGAAAGTGTTCACAGAAACCATCACTGGTATGAAGGAATTGAGCAACTAGCTTGTAATCATGATTTCTTACAAGATTTACAAGCAAGTACTTCCTCCATGCACTCCACTAAGCGTCCTAAACTTTTACTTTGATTTCCACACTGTGCCACTGATCCATATGCACAATCCTGAACACAGTTAAGTGAGAGAAGGCTTGACAACAGTATTCACTTTTATGTGATGTGTTTATGCTTTTTGCTAAAGCTCACAGACAATTAGATTTAGAGCAAGATTTAGTATTTTCAAATTAACATGAACTGGCCAAGTCAGTTCACACAAATGCAAACAACGTTCCAATCAGAAGCATTAGGTATTTTGACTTTACGCACCACTCCCATGTGCACAACACTGATTATACACATAACATACTGAGAGGAAAAGGTGCTTTATTAATATTTTTACTTTATATTCAAAGAATGCTAGTATTGTGTTTTATTTTATTTAGAATGCAACTCCATCTAAGACTAACACTAAATAGAAAGTTAAAGAAAAAAAAATCAAACATGTTTGTAAAGGACAGGTGCCTAAAATTGTAGCTTGAGGAGTTAACAGAAGATACATAATATGCCAAAATGTAAAAGCTCATGATTTTATGTCTCTCGAATATTGCCACACACGCAGCCCACAGCACAGTCCTGAGATTCTGATATTACAGACTGTTTAGAAGATTTAAGTAGAATGTACTTAGGCAAAATAGTGCTAAACATGATTTACAAATATTCACCAGACATCATGCTATTTGAAATGAGAAGAGTGCCAACAATGATAATATGCCAAGTAGTTCAGACTTTCTATGCAATCTGATAAAAAAAAAATTACATAATATTAACCATTTTTTAGATCTATTCATCTTTGGCTGCTTCTCAACCAATGGGCCTTTTAATAAAGACTTCCCAGAGGAACTTATTCTTGGTCCAATTCTATTCTTTAGCTTCATTAGTAGTCTAGGAAAATAAAAAAAGAATCACTGCTGGCAGCATTTGCCAGCAACAGAATTATTGGAGTGGTAAATATCAAAAGGCAAATTATGCCCAGAGTTGATTTAGACTTATTTTGAACATTCTTAAAAGGCCACATATAAACTTATTAAGAACAAGAAAGTCTGTATTTTAAAAGAATCAAAGCTGCAGAAGACCTCACCATGAATGACTACAAATATTTATTCAGCAAGCTGAATAGGACCACAACATATCCTTCCAGTTGAAAACAGACAGACATTCAGATTAAGAAACGACAAAATATACAAAGCTAAGCAAAGTATCATTAACGAACACATTAAGTCTGAATTTTTCCCACTGATGTTTAGGTTTTCTTAGGTCACAGCTCAAAGCACACTGAAAGAGGAAAAAAATAGAAAAAAATAGAGATCTTAAAAACCTTTCTGAAAATTAAGGATTAAAAATACATATTCAAGGTACATAAATGACGTGGCTGTGATCACTGCCAAGGATAATAATTGATAATCCTTCTGTAGTTAACCTTGCTTAAACCCTATATCCTACTTCCTTTCCTGAGGTTGTCCCTACCTCTTCCTTGTCCTTGTTGCCATCAGCAGTGACATCACTGTGATCCAGCTAACAGCTTAGCTCTAACTGCCTCTTCACATCCATGTCGACTGGATTCTAGAATTGAGGCTGACAGACATCCAAGATCTTCTTGCATATAACAAGCTGCCCAGGCTACCACAACCACTCTCCTTCTCCACAATAGCATGTTTCTATTTCACTGCTCAGAACTGCATACAAAAGGTTCTTCTTTTAGATTAGAAGCCTTCTAATGCAGTCTTACTTTTGGTAGAAATCTGACAGAAGATATCAGAAATACAGTGCACTTAGCTAAGAATTCAACACCTGATCGTGACATAAAGCACTGAAAAGTCACAATCATACCACCTTCTAAAGAAAAATCAATGTCTAATTCCCACAGGGATGAAACTCTACCGCTTGGATTTTATTTGTTTCCTAAAGAAAACATTGTTTGCTCCCATAGTACACTTACAGACACAAGGCCTCTACCCTCCTGATTTGCAACACATTACCCAGTATTACATCAAAGCCAAAAGACAGGAATACTTTGAAAAATAAAATCACGACCAAGTTCTCGCATGAAGCAGAGAACAAGTGAAACTTCAGATGTCCATCTTAGTAGAATATGGAAGTTCTTTAATAGAGCCCAATAATACTAATTTTTTCTTTGCCAAAAATCCTTGCCAAAGATTCATTCTTACAAAAAAACTTGTCTTTAAGTTACAATTAAACTACACGAACCACTGCAATATTTTACATAGAAAAAACACACACATTAAAATACCTTTGGTAAATCCATGAAGCTTGGCCGGGCTGTTGAAATTAGTCCAAGTGTTTTCAAAGAGCAGTTCACAAGCTGTGATAAAATATCACAAGCTGCTTCTGCAGATTCCTTGCTACTGTCCACCTTAACAAAAGTAAATGCATTGATTCAGAAAATACTGCATCAAAACACAACTGTTATGAAAAGAGTTGCTATACTTTATTATTTTTTTAAATCTTTTGTAATGTGATGTTGAAATCTCAATGAGTTATTTTTTTAAACCAATGTCCTTTATTTTTTTTTCCCGCTGAAAGGAAAAAAATCAAATATCAAAAATCCAAGATAGTTTGCTATCAACTTACTGCGCTCCTAAATCCTCTGCTAAAACTTAGCATGGTGAGCGGTCAGCTGAGCAGTCTGTTCCAAGGTATTCGGTCGACATCAAGAAATAAAAAGGTGAAGGTTCTTTTGGCTCCAAAACCCGTCCCCGTATTTCCTATCAATATGTGGGAATTCTATCAACCCATCCCTGTGTAAAAAGAACGCTTCCATTATGGTGACTCAGCTCATAATAGAGCTGCTGGAGAATCAAGTACATTATCATTTGAACATACACAGCTACACCTTCATCGTTAACACCACAACAGATATGAAATGGATACCCTGGAAAAAAAAACACCACTTAATTATCATTTTGTTACACAGCTGAATCACTTAACATGCCTCCAGTGGCACTTTCCCAATGTTCAGATGCACTTTCAGAATACCCTCTTAAATACAGTACTCATGACACCTTTATAGGCCTCCAGAACAGTAAAAAAGCACGATCAGGACATCAACTTTAAGTCTACCATATGCCATGCTACCTCATCAGCAATCAATCTACGCCTGATGAATGTTCACCTGCAAACCTTCGAATAACCAGTCTACATCCAGTATCATATCAAGCTGCTGCAATGCATATGATCCAGCAGAAGTACCTCAACTACCCACCCACACTCGTGCTTCTTCCTACATTAAACCTGCCAGATCTGAGAAACAAGTAAACAGCATGTCCACCTTGCTGCACAAGCCACTTCTTTTCCGGAATTACCACACAGCTGATCCATACATAGCCATGACTACAGTCTCCCACCACCCTTCTAGAACAGAGGAATCTGTAGGCCAATGTTCAGAGTTTCCATCCATTTAAAATAATTCCATAACATTAACAAAGTTGTCCTGACCAAATGGTATTTCTCAGCCAAACACAATCAGCAGATATACCCTCCTGAGCAAAGGCCATGCACTTTTGTTCAGTTTACTGAAAGGCAGCCATGCTGATTAAATGCTGTGGACAATCCCATACAATTTGGTAGTAAATTTGCTAGTTGCTTATTGCTTACTAACAATACTGAAGTTACAGGTGCCTGCTTGCTGAAGCAGAATTCTAAGCAGCTAAGATACCTCAAGGAAAAAAAAAATCACGTTCAGAATTGCTACTGTAAGTTCGTTTTCCCAAAATATATTCAATTAAATAATGAATTAGAAGACGCATCTCTACCCATTTGGAGAACTTATTTCTTCAGCATGCGGTGCCTGAGAACTAGGTCTTCCAGGCTGAGAGTTGCAATATTCCCTCTTAACTGAGGATCCTAATCACAAAGATCACATCATAAGCCTTTCCTAACATTTAGTGATGTTCTTTAACTTTCAGTGTGTCAAAATGTTTTGACTGCAACTGTCAATCATTATTTGCCAATATCAGTACTTCAACTACTGATATTAACAGTGTACTTCTCATGCTTTGATATTGATCTAGATGAATCATCAGAACCGTTTCAAGTACATTTCCTTGAAACAATCCTAATAAAATGAAAAAAAACAAAAGTTTAACACACATCTTTAGAAAGGTATTAAAAGAGCCTATAAAATACACTACCTTGAAGCTTACATACTGCAAGTGATTGGAATGCCTCTTTATTATTTGCTTGATCAGTTCAGGATGCGTAGCCCTCAGGTAAGACGTGGCTGGTTGATTCAGTTCAAACTCAAAACACCTCCAGAGATCAGGCATGTGAAACACTTGGTTCCAGCTTCGGCAGACCTGCGATGCATGAGCACGATCCAGAAGGGGCAGGTACTGGAATACCTGCAGGATAATGTCTTGGAGCAGGTTACCCCAGTCAGGACTCTGTGCAACAATGGCTTTCTCATCTGTGATCTTGTGTCTCTTGGATTCTTTCTCACTTGTTTCTTCAGATGAACTGTTGTTGGCCTCATCAGTTTTCCTCCCTCGTTTCATTCTGCAAGAACAAGAAAATTTCTGTAAGTTTTCTATGTGTAAGACAGCTCAAAAGAACGGTATTTATAGAAAATTGTGGAGGTGAAGATGCATCTTTTCTGTAACCACGATTTTGTGTAAAGAAAAAAAACAAGTAGCAATGAATTTGAAATGCAAGTCTAAAAATCATGCTACCACCTAGATAGGTGAATTTAATATTACTTTCCTAGTCACTAACACCACCAAACCATTTACAATGTAGGCACTGTCTTTTCAGCATTTTGCTTTTGTGTTTGAGAACACTTTGAACCTAATTTGTTTCACCATTTTGGTTGATTATCACTTCAATTTCCCATGAATGGAGACATTCTTCCAAACTACTTTGTGAACAGTTATTATTCATAGTGCTCCCCTACTCCTATTTACCAGAAATAACATTTGAAATTGTGGAAAGCAAAAGACAGGTAAGAGCAGGAAAAAGAGGAAGAGTGTATACATGTTAGCAGGTATTGTATCTGGCCAGTTAATTTTTATTTACAGACAGAAATAGCTTTCTTTTTTTAAAAGTAAAGAGGTTACTTCAGTGTGTGTATTTTAAATCAATATCCTTAAAAAACATATTTCATCAAGAACATGCGTGCTTTAGTTTTTCCAGCCAATTAGTAAATAGGGATTGTGAAAGACTTCCAATAAACAGTCTGGAAGGTCCAACCCACAAAAAAATAAAGATAGATTACAGAAGAGTCAAACTTTCTTCAAAATCACATTAAGCAAATCTGAGGCAAAAGGTTACCTCATTCCCAGTAGCATATACTTCTTCCCTAGCAGTCCCATTTAAACAAGTTATGTATAACTTCATGTATTTAATATGAAAAAACACCGCTATGCACATTTGAAATTTAACATCAGTTATTGATCAAAGCATGTTCTTTTGTACACACCAGCTTAAAACTGAACTTGCATCCAGACATTTATTTTTAAAAGCCTGAATGTGACACACACCACGTCCTTAAGGCCTATGAATGAGACTTCAAACTAAACTACTATACATTCAATTGAAGTCCCTAAAAGCCTAAGACAACCAGGGTGGCAGAGTAGGCTTGATATGTGTAATCACCTCCAACCCTGTCATGATTTCTGGACAGTAAATATGCACTTCATACACAGTGAAATAATTTTGACTTAGTGGTCAAGTGTGATTTCAGGTACAAGATTATTATGTGTTCTTGCAGTTTAGGCCTGCAGGCAGCTAACCCTACAGCAGGATGGGGGGAGGAAAATTTGGAGAAAAAAAATCTGATAACTGATGCATTGAGATAAGGACAGTTTAATAAGAAAGAGGGGAAAAAAGAAAATACCACACAAGTGATGTGCAAGACAAATCGCTCACCACCAGCCCACTGATACCCAGTTCGTCCCCGAGCAGCTCCCCTACCTAACCCACCAAATTTCATTGTTCCACATGATGTCCTATGGTATGGGACATCCCTTTGGCCAGCCTGGGCCAGCTCTCCTGGTTCTGTCCCCTCACAGCTCCTGGTGCACCCCCAGCCTCCTCGATGGCAGGGCAGCGAGAAGCTGAACAGTCACTGGCTCTGCGCAAGCACTGCTCTGCAGCAGCTAAAACATCAGGGTTGTCAGTGTTACTTTTCTCCTACATCCAAAACACAGCACCTGACCAGCTGCAGTGGAGAAATACAGTTTTATGCCAGCCACAACCAGGACACTTGTCCAATTTGCTTGGCATCTGAACAATTAACTTTCCCTGCTACATACTACAACCAAGTAAAAGTTTAGAGGTCTTTTTAACACAAAGTGCAATACCCTAGATACCCATACAACAAATCATACTGTTTTATCATCCAATGCATCACAGCTTATTTTCTCAAAGCCAGCATCTCTTCATCTATCTTTGAGATACTTTAATCATGCCTCCTACTCACATGACAATAGTGAGTTATCAGTTGGGGTCTGTGACTATTTATAAAACGCTGTGATCAAACCTGAACATACTGTCATGGAAGACTGATGAACACAATTTCTCTCTTGATTCTTTCATCCCACTAGCACTGCAGACAATCATAATATTTCACCATCATAAGAGCAAGGAAACCTCTTCTTAGTTCCTGAAGAGGATCACTACTTACTATGATCCACAGCTCACAACTACAAACCTATGCAAAATATGACTGCAGTGGCAGAACAAGCTTTCCACCTGATAGAGCTCCGTGGCTGAGCTGCTATCTTCACTACACAGATGGAAAGCAATAAAACTGGATATAGTCACTTTCAATCACCCACATCTAACAAAGTTGAAGGAACTGGACTTTGGAACTGTGAAAGCAGAATAGTCAGAACAAGTATCTAATCATTCTGCTAATTAGTTTAGCAAATCCACTGGGGACCTGTTGTGTTTATGTTTACAATAACATTTTCGCACTATGCTTAGCATTTATCTGCAATAAGTTAGTCTGAACTGAAATACTCCTTTAAACTTTACATTAAACATATTCAAAACAACTAGCTTCTAATGAGCAACTGCCATATGCAAGTTGCTCACTTGCCAAACCTGAGATGGCACATGCCTGGTATTTGATTTCCATTTCTTCTTTATGTGTAAAAAATACACACAATGAGCATTAGACTTAGCTCCCCAAGTCTTGTTTTACAAAGACCCTGCCTCATCTTTTGATGATGGTGCATTTATATTAGCCTATTTTCCAAGTTAGCATGCTATTTCATCACAGCTCCAGGGGGTCATGCTCTGGATTTTCTTCCCTACCACATTTAGGGGCTATTGTGCACAGAGTACAGTTGATTTGCATTCACAATCCATTTACTAAGTGACCTTTTCAAAGACACAAGCAGTAGATCTGGCACTTTTCTAGAAGAAATGACAAGGAACTCACTGCTACTGACAGAACTGTGATTTTTCAGCTGAACCTCTTTTTCTCAGAACCTATGATACATGAATGACAGAAGTGGACCAGATCATCAACAGCCAACTTAAAAGTTGCACCTTGGAGCTCACTGACCAACCTTGATGAGTTCTAAGTAATTAATATACACTGGTCACAGATCAAAACCCACTTGGGAAGTTGCAGGGTGTAGTTTTTACAGACAAAAAATAATTGAGACAAAATAATCATCAATAGAACTGTACTTGACGGTCTTTAGGTCACAACCTTCCAAGAAAATAAGACGTCATTAAAAAGTAGTGGATAGAGAAAGGTACTTCCAGAGAACATTTTTTTGCTAATGACTTTTTGGATGCTTTTGAAATTTAAAAGAGAAAGATGAATTCTGAAAAATACTCCCATGTGGAACTTTCTCAAAAATCACAAAAGAAAGCTTAAAGACTAAAAACAATGATTTTAAATCCTAGATGACTGTTTTGTCTTTTCCTTGTTGTAGAATTTAAAGTATTGGAAAAGATTTTTAAAAACATAATTGGTTTCAACCTCTTAGCATGTCTAACAGTAGAACAAGTGCAGAATTGAAGCACATTTCCCTACAGAAGTTAGCAGAGCCATAAAGAGTTATTAAAAAAAAGTCAATTAAGAGAATCAAAAAGGTTGCAGAAAGGTTCACTAAGAACAGGCAAACAAAATTGAGCAGTTCTCTTTTGTTTGTGTCTAGATACTTAACCATTTGTGATAGTCTAGATACTTAACCATTTTGAATTTAAGACCACCAGAAACAACTTCAGTGAAGGGAGACACTGATGCAAGATTCCTTACGAGCATATTAATGTATACTAATTACTTAGTACTAATTATCAGCAGATTTATTTTTCAAATAATGATTGTTTAACACTTCCTTCAATGTTTGAACCATCTTTAACTCTCTCTGGCATACTCAGGTGCTACCACCAACCTGTCCTTCCAAATCACTGCTGTAACCAAGTTTGCTTTTTAAAGCAAAGACACCGACAGAAAGGAAAACAGAACAGCAACAAAAGACAGAAGGAAAGAAACCTGCCAACTCTACCAGGGTAAAAGATGTGATACCACAATGCCCGACTCGTTAAGATTTCCCAAATGAATTTCTCGGCCTAGAGTAACATCTCGGCTCCGAGCTGGGCACAACACGAGCTATGCATCTCGTCCGTGGTATGTATGATCCTGCTCAGCCACCAGCTGGGAGGAGGAGCACCGCACACGCCGAGCGTTGTTTATAGCGCCGAGCACGAGCACGACGGCAGTTAAAAATAAAATAATAAAAAGGGGGTGTGGGCAGCGCACGCCTGCTCGTACCCTGCTGGCCACGCTTCGCTATGGGGCAGCCCAGCGGAGCTCCCCGCGTTGTTTACAGCGGGCACAAGGCTGTTCTAGAAACAGCCCGAGGAGGGGAAGAGGGGGCAGCCCCCTCACACCCCCACACCCCAAACTGCTGCCAACACCCGCCCGGGGCGGCACCGAGGGGGCATCACGGCCACTTGCCAGGGTCACGACGAGGAGCACCAGGGCTCCGCCGCCCCCCGCCTCCCCGCGCCCCTTCACCTGGCGGCTCCCCGCTGCGCCTCGCCTCGCCTCAACCGGGACTCGGGCCGCGCTGGCGCCTCCGCTCCGGCCACATGAGCCCCTCCACGGCAGCCGTCGCCGTCCGTCCGTCTGTCTTTTTGCCCGTCTGCCTGTCTGTCTGTCCGCCCCGTCCCGCCGCTCCCCTCCCTCTTCCCCTGTTTACTGGGCGGCAGCGGAAGCGACGCGGCCGCAGCCAAAATGGCGGCGGGCGGGCTGTGAGGCGACGCCACCCCCTCCCTCCCTCCCTCCCTCCCTGCGCCGAGGGCGGGGCCGCCCCGTAATGGCCGCCCCTCAATGGCTGCCCCGGGGCCGTTGGGGCCGTTGGGTGGGGCGGGAGGGAGGAGCGAAGGGGCGTTCTCGTCGCTCATAGAGTTAAATGTAGGAGTAACTTGGACGCCCCGTGCCAGGCTAGCATTGGGAATAAACGTAGTGGAGGAAGCAGACATCAGTGGGAATAAAGTTCTTGAGATATTGCTAGGTGAAGAAGATAGAGTGGTGTATGGCGGCTCCCTTTGGCTGGAAATGTCGGTGTGATATTGCCCCTTCGAACAGAATCACAGAATTTCTAGGTTGGAAGAGACCTCAAGATCATCGAGTCCAACCTCTGACCTAACACTAACAGTCCCCACTAAACCATATCCCTAAGCTCTACATCTAAACGTCTTTTAAAGACCTCCAGGGATGGTAACTCAACCACTTCCCTGGGCAGCCTGTTCCAATGCCTCACAACCCTTTTGGTAAAGAAGTTCTTCCTAACATCCAACCTAAAACACCCCTGGCGCAACTTTAGCCCATTCCCCCTCGTCCTGTCACCAGGCACGTGGGAGAACAGACCAACCCCCAGCTCTCTACAGCCTCCTTTGAGGTAACTGTAGAGTGCGATAAGGTCGCCCCTGAGCCTCCTCTTCTCCAGGCTGAACAACGCCATGCAGCATGTTCTTCAGTCCTGTAAAGGACAGAAGTTTTTAAAGTTGGAGTTGCCAAGACATACAGAAATGTGAAATAGCTCCCATTCAATCCTGATTTCCATCATAAATTTCATAAAAATAGCCAGATGTGGTCCAATGATTTCCCAGTCTTGAAACGGTTTTGAAACAGGATAACAGTTCTTCGGTGGTCTCTCACATGTCAGCATCCCTCAGTTCTTCCAGAAGCAACCTACATGAAAAAAAATAATACTGTGACATTTTCTTACATAACTGAAAGCTGATAAAAAGAAGCTTGATTTATGTATGTATTTATTTATTTTGATTGTTTTGTTTTATTTTCAGTTCTAAATCTAATTCCTTGAGATTATTGGAAGGAGAAAAATTACTTGTAGAGAAACAGCAATGCTTTTCAATGAGAAATGTTAATTTCAGTATTGAATTTCTATAATAAAATAATCACTTTTGAATTTAATGTGTCTTAAGACATTTATGTAGCTCAACCGTTATAGTCCCATGTGTATTTGCAAGTGTCAGCCTTCAGCTTTTCAGAAAAATCTTGAGATGAGAGGTGGGTTATCACTTTGAGCATTAATGAGCATCCCAGTCATGCTTATAATAGCATATAATAGCTGTGTGACTGTGACTTGTTGAGTTCTACAGAACAGCTTCATAAAGCTTGGAAGATAACAAGGTGTGTTTGTGGCTGAAGCCAATTCTCACTCAAGAAAACAGAAGGAACTGTTCCACTATCTCCACCTATAAATGTTAGGTTTCTTTCATTGTCATTGTTCTACTTCATAAGGGTTGGCTGTCTAAAGATGGGAAAATAACAGCCCCCAGTTACAGTTGCTGGTAATGATAAGTTATATACCTACATAAAGGACTTGAAAGTTTCTGGGTATGTGGGAAAGGAAGGTAGAATGGATTGACCCCAGTATCTGTGCTTATGATCTACTGCTTAATAGTGAATGCAGAGCAAGCAGTTCATGCTCCTCCTGATAGCCTCCTGTGTTGTTTTCAGGTGGTGTTAGGCTGGTGATATGATGTGACTGATCCATGTCATGCAAGGTCAGAAATACCTTTTCACCAAGACTAATGCTCTGATGAAAATCTGATGTCTGCAGAAAAATAAAATAAAATAATAATAATAAAGAACATCTTGTGGTAAAGGACTCATAAGATGTAACAGGCCTGCAATGTCCTTATTTCAATGTAATTTTTAACCCTTAGTGCGTTATCTAATTGTTGATGTGTTGACTTACTGGGAGAGACTTGTTACACTGCCTCACAGTTTTATATTACTGCCTGCTATTTGGAATGAAAAAAGTTTGCTTCAGTGCCTGTGCCCTTATTTGCTGTGCTGTAATTGCTTGTGTAAGTTTTAGACATGCTAAGTGTAGGAGGAGAAGAGGACAAGTCAGCCGGAACTCTGTGTATCACACTAGTAGAGGGTGTATCAGCCAAAATCATCAAGGAGGGAAGTTTCAGCTCTACACTGAGCCATATCAGGCCCAGGACATGGAGGAACGCACTGCAAGCTGTGTCAGTAGCATCTGTTGGCAAAGCATGAGAATGGGGGAGTTTGCCAGGACTGAATAAAAGAAAACCTAGGAGCTGGTGGTGTGGGGATCTTCTGACACCTGGAGAACACCTTGTGGCTGGCTCTGGACAAAGCCATGGTGTTTATGGAGCTCTTGGACTCTAAGGTAGCTGGTGACAGCAAAGAAAGAAAGGTCCAAGTAGCAAAGGTCCAAAGACAGCATTCATAGGTCTCTGGGCTGATTTGTGAAAGATCTGTGGGGCATTCTGGAAACATCATCAGTGACTGTGGCTGAGAAGTGCCATGAGAAGAATGCTGAAAGGGTCCCTCACGCAGCTCTGAATATTGAGTGAGTTGCATGCAGTACACTTGGTCTTGACCTAGAATTACCAAGGTATCCCATCAACATTTCTTGAACAATTTTAATCTTCCTGAATGGCTCAGCGTCATACATTCTCTACATTTTTCAGACACTACCATATTTTGACCAGTCTTTGGATTTGACCAGTCAGGAAAGATTTTCTAGGAGAAAGGAAGCATTTACACTGTTAGAAGACAGCACTAAGGACTGATAAAATAAGTCTGTATTGTCTATCACAAGCAAGGCCGTATAGAACAGGAACTGAAACTCATTCTGTTTTTTAAAATAAAGGGCAACAGGTGAAATGGTCCTTAAAACAGAGGGTATCAGCTTAAGACTTGCAGACAGGACCTTCTGATACTCATGGGCATGGAAAAATAAAAATATAAAACGAAGGATGAGTGACAGCAAGGCAGTGTTGCCTGCAGCAGGTGGATTACTTGCTGTTGTTGCTCATGCTGCAGTAAATGCTGGGGTGAATTGCTTTAAAAGGTTCCTCAGAACTTAATGTCTGGATATTATTTCTGTCTGGAGTCTATAGTGATGCCTACCAGATAAATAGTTCAGATGGTTTCCTCATCTGTGAAAGCTGTGGTATCACTCTTTATGTTTTGTGGGACATCACAGTAAAATCCTCCATTCGCTGGCGCATCTCCGATGTAATATCACAGCCTCTCTTTGGCAAGGAGTTCATCCCGGACAGGCTGAGCATGGCGAGCCATGTGAACGACAGCACAGGCAAGAACTGGACGTTTCCATGTCACGGGCTGCGGGTCGCCAGCTGAGAACAACACTTGAGACTGACGGAAAGGGACAGCGCCGGGTCAGGCTGACCTGACAGCGTACTGGGACAGGAGCTTTTTGTTTTGCATGAATTTTCTCTCTGTTCTGTGGGTGTCCCTGAAAATCAGCTTAGCTGTCTCTGCCAGCGGGTGAGGAGTTAATGTGATCAGCAGAATAGCAGTGGTGAAGTTAAAATCCCAAACAGGTTTATTGCTAAGAGGGGGCTGGCATTTGTATTAGGATTGAATGCCTGGCTAAGTAGTCACTGAAAGAGGGTACCTGGGCTCCTGCGTGGACACCCTAACACAGGTTTTCAAATATAGGTCCAGGACCCTGTTTCTAAGTCCCCATATCTCAGCACTGGGTGTGAAACCCAGATGTTCACCAATTCCTTGAATGCACAAGCGTGCTGGAAGAATAGATCCAGTGTCCTACCAGTAGGCACCTATTGGTGGGAAACTTCAAGTTCAAACAGCATTAAGCACCTGGGGCTTGCCAGAGTATGTAATTTGGCTGGTGGGAGAGATATAGTTGTGCTGTGCCTCCACCTGGAGGGAGATAAACATGTATGGACCCAGGCCATACAGTAGTACAGACTTTCTCATACTACACTGGTAGTATGGGAAAACCCAAAGGAGTGGAGGTAGAGACAATAGCCTTAACAGTAGCAGTGGCTTGAACTGGGATGTCATTGTTCAAATCCTGTTTGTACTGGGTAAAATGAGGACAGAGGCAGATGCAGATGGAGCATACCATCTTACCTGATGCGTAGGACAGCAAAATACATGGGACAGGTTGCAGGCGGTGAGCTACCCTGTGCATGGGATCATCCCTGTTGGTATTACTGCTCCTTGACAGAGTCTGCCGACAAAACCTGCCTTTAGGCAGAAGCTTCTAAAGGGTTGGCATTCAGATCCACCACTCAGATGGAGATGGAGAATTACTGCTGGTGGACCATCATACTGAACCACCTGAACTTGCAAGCGTTCAGGCCTGTATTCCGAGGCTATCCCAAAGCATACCTCAAGCACTGTTTAACACTGTCAGTGACCAAACCCCGCATTAGGTGCTCGGGAAGAATCAGCCGCATCCAAAGTGACTGGATTTCAACTAGCAGGAGACAGCCAATGTGAAACCTTGTGGTAACAGCGGAGAGCCCTGATTTGGGTGCCTCCTTCATCCCAGCAGACCACGGAGGTGGCTGTCACTCTAGAAACACACTGGTTAGCTGGCAGGGGCATCTCTGGGGGGCTGTTGATGACTTGTGATGCCCTCTTATGCCTGCTTGCTGTCCTGCTGGTTGCAAGCTGTTTGTTCTGTGTTCGGTTGCATCTATATCACTACACCCAGTGAAAACCTGCCACCTGGAGTCCTTGCTAGCAAAGGCTGAAGTTGCACACCCCAGGAGTGAGAGCAGGTGTGCAACAGCACAGCCCTTCCAGTGTGTCTTGGGCAGGGGGACACGAGGCATCTACAACCACTGCACTTGTCACCTGTAACACTTGCAGTGGATCAAGGAAGGGGTTGTGGCAAAAAAAAAAAGTAAAGTTTGAGTTGTGTCCTGAATGACTAGTTGGTCCTGAAACTCCCTAGCTAGTCTCTGCACAGGTTGAAACAATGAACTAACTTACTGCAATCTAATTTAGGACTAAGGAATGCCATTTTTTTAAGGATCAAGATTATCAGGCCCTGATGGTGGCTGGTTAATTGTTCGTGCTGCATTCACTGTAATTGTTTTCTGCTCAGTAGGTGGATACACCCGTGAAAGTTTGAGCTTTGTAAATTAATGATGTATAAGCCAAGTGGGAGTACTGCAGCCTCGCCTTGGCCAGGAGCTGTGTATAAATTGGCTGAGCACCACGTGGTGAGCCGAGGCAGGCAGGGTGGTGTGAACAAGAACCGAGTATTTCCATTGCGTGGGCTGCGGAGCGGCAGCTGACAGACGCGTGTGCGAAACTGCTGGAAAGGCATACAGCAGCCTTGCCGCGGGCTGATCTGATTAGTGGCCTCTGCTGACATCTGGCTATAATCAGCGGCGGAGATCAGCGCAGGGGGGAGATGTGGTGACGCGAATGTCTGGCACGGCGGTGAAGCAGAGCGTCCAAGGTGCGAGCATTACGTGGGACAGCCGAGCTCGACCCAGGAGCTCAAGCTCGTGCTTGACCGTGCCGTGCCCCTGCAGCAGTAATCGGCGAGGGTCAGTCGTGTGTGTGGGAAGCGTTTCCTTGACGCTGCCCATCCTGCACTCAGTCCACTACATACACTGCACCTCAGTGTCATCTTGTTTGGTGTTCCTTTCCCTGCTGTGATATCATTTTCCTAAACTAATTTTAGTGTTATCCTAAAATGTAAGAGAAGGCTGAAATTTTCAAAAATAGAATTCAAGTTAATTTGTAACTAAGGTACCACACTTGGGAAATTTTCTAAAGATGATAGTGGGTCAGATACTTCAGACTTGTCTACTCTGCCTGTTAATTGTTTTTCCGTAACTTCAGAGCCACGGGGACCTACATCAAGAACCCGTGCTGCAACTACACCCAGCCTGCCAGTTTCTCACACACTAGAGCTAGGTGCAATGTCCACTGAAGATACTGAGAACGGACTGGCAGGAACCAGCAGCTCTTTCAATCCCTAAACGTTAATAAAAAGCCAGGATAACTGTGGGCTACCATTATGAAGTGACTCGGGCTGCCTAATCAGAGTTCATTGGCTCTAGAAACAGGATCATCAGATACTGAGTAATGAATTTATGTTTTCAAAAAAAGACACTTAGTCCTCTTAAGGTCCATAGTAGGTCTCTAAAAATATCTGGCAGTATTAAAAAATGAACCATCAAACCTCAGGGCACAATGACTACCTTTCACTTCTCAGAAGATAATTTAGCACAAGAGCAGAGAAATGGCTGAGGATGTGTTTTTGTAGAGAAAAAATAATAACTGGGCAACACAGAGCCACAAACACAGAATAAATACATCAAACACCTTGACCTTTATATTCTTCCTATTTGGACATGCTCTCAAAAAATCTACTTTGATGCTGAAGGTTGCAATGAGTGGGGTCCATAGCATTGTTTCTGTTTCGCAGACAGCAGAGTAGGTTTTGATGACTCTACCTAACTTCAAAGATGCACATTTTAGTCATCTACATCTGAGATACCCAGGTGGCATCTGTCTTGCAGTGAGGTGAAATGAACCATATCTCAGAAGTGCCTGTTGCTCTTCACCGAGAATGACTACACCTGAGGTAAACATCCACAGTATGGACGTAGCTTGGACAGGGTGAGCCATTCTTTGTTTCGAAAACTGAAGTATGATGTAGGAAGAAGCCTGACTTCAAGATGCTGACTACGAACAACACGTTGGTTTCTTCCCAACATTCAACTTCAAACTGTTAGTGAATTTTTTGTGGAACGACATACCTCATCATTGCAGGTACTGGACCAATCTTTCTCTTGTCTACTTGTTATTCTTTTTATCTATTGCTAATTGAGTTTTATCTTGTATCTTTTCCCTTTTTCCTACTTCTATTCATCCATAATTATTTTAGTTTCCTTTTTTTTTTTTTTTTCTTTTTTTAATACATAACTTGTGTCTTGACCAAGCGAACTGCTTAGTACAAGTCATATCTTGTTTACATTAGCATAGGTGCTGGCTGAGATCTTAGAGTACTTGGTTATTGTAAAGAAAACTTCAATTCCCCCCTTTTTTTTTCTTTGCACTTGATTCCCACAGGATCTTACCCAAAAAATCTACAAATTTACTGAGCATAATTTTTCTATCTTGCTTTCTTCTTTCCTTTCTTCTCCTCTCCTCTCTGAATCATGAATGTTGTAAATTCACAGTTGCTTTCATCAAAGCTGTCCTTCAGACAGAATCAAATCTAGCAGAGCCCTCTTTTAGTTGCTTTCTCTACTTTACATATCATATTTATTGCAAATATATTCCAAGAACTTATCAAGCAGCCTCCTGCTGCATAGCTTTCCAAAATACATATCCACTAGTTAAAATTTCTCACTGTCACAGGTTCAGTAGTTGGATGACTGTCAGACGTACAAAAAAAGGATGTCGTGTATTTCTTTGCAAGCCCAGTGCAAGCCCTGTTTTATAGCCTTGGCCCCTGTTCCTGCAGCCTCTCCCACCCCTGTCATTACTGAGTACGCTATATCCGCTTCCATCAGTGAGTCGCATGAATTCTTTCACTACCTATTATACTGATAACATAAAATACATTTAATTGTACACTAATATTTCTAACTTTCTATCTACTCTGACACTTCTTGCACTAATATTACTCACACACCTGAGACTGGTACATCACCATGGTACATCACTACTGTGAACGAGATAAATTGTACTTCACGGTGTGTTTTCCCCCGGTTATTCCAAATTGCAGACAGATGTTACAGATTTAAAACATTACAGATGTTTTAAGTTAGGAGAGATGGTTCCAGTCTGATCAAGATCCTCTGACATAACTGGATGCCGTCTATTGGTATCTTAACTGTAAGTGCAGTTGTTTGTGTCCATCAGTAAAGCACATTTCATCAACTCCAAGAAAAAAAAATAGAAAATGAGTTGAGCATTCCTATCAGAGAAAAGCTAAAGAGAGACTCAGGAAAGAACCTTTTCCTCTGGTTATATTTTGCTTTCACTACAGAGGGCTAGAGGACTCTGTTAAATGAAAATAGCGAGATTTATGGCAAAAAGCTATTTGTCCTGGAAGTGGGGATGATATATTACTAGAAGTTCTTAGTAAGTGATAAAAATAATATAAAATGAAGTCTTGTGTTTTGAAAACTGAATTGGAAATGCAATACTTCATATGAATAATAAAATTATCCAGCTTTTCTTTTAAAGAAGATTTGAGCAGCATTTTTCATATCTGAAGTATTTCCATAATCAACCGTTCACCCAACAACTTCCCTACTTTTTAAAAGAACCTGCTGAAATAATGATGAGGAAAAATCCCTCGTACTAAAAACATTTCTGAAATTAAGACTTACACATTTGTTAGACTTTCACTGTATAAAAATGTACAGTGGCTTTATTGACATGTACATTCCATTATGTTTACAGCTGCAAGATATGAGGCACACTCAGTATTGCACTTCATTAAAATTTCAGGCTCAAACATAACCCAGAAGTTTAAATGAAACTGCTGTTGTAATTTAATAATTCTTATACAGGACAAACATTGATACCTTTATATACAGTGTGATACTTGTTACATTTATGCCTTCCTAACACAATTTTTTTTTTTTTTAATAACAGTCTAGGAAATAAACCAGAATATTCCTCTTTCCCATCCCCACTTGTGATGCGTTACAATTGTACAAGATTACAAAAAGTCAGTATACAATAATCAATATTTTTTCTTTCTCCTGAAAGCCAGCATCATTCATAGTCCACAGACACACAGATCCTTTAATAGCAATTATTTATTTGTAAATGTCCAATGTTTCCTAGCCAATGACTGTAATGGCCACATGCAAACACCTCACAAGTTTTGATGTCTCGGTTCAAAAAATGTCAATTTCTCACAGCAAGAATTATGTACATGGTATTTGGCATCCTTCTTGCACTGTAAATTGTTCCTTTTACCTGGGTTATGAAATGGTCCCATCCTCATCCCAGCTGGACTTTATTTTCAGGACACTTGTGGGATGAGGGCACCTGTTTTGCTCTGGTTAAAAAAACAAAAGTCTAAAAAGTGTGAGCATTTCTGCAAACCCCACAACCCAGAGCAAATTCTTCACCAGTGGGTGGATGGACAACATGAAGTGGACATTCTGTTCCTTCAAGTTGTTTACCTTTGGGACCTACACAGAATTTAAGAGAAAGGGAAAAAGAAGGGATCAGTGCTTGTATACTTGATGTAAATTCGGATAACATACACATAATACCCAATTTCCTCAAAAAACATATTAAGTGAAGGTAGTATGTTTGTATGGATATATGGTAGGCCTTTATTATTGATTCCTTATGAATTGATAAGAAACAGCAGATTTTACTGCTTTCACACAGTCAAATTCAAGCAAGAAGTCTAAAGGCTAAATAAGCTAAGAGAAATATTGCCATTCAATTAGATCTAATAAAACATGATCACAAATCGTTAGCTTCCTAAAAGAGTTGTGTCAAACATTAAAATTCATATTGAAAGGGAAAAGAAGCACCACTACCAGCAACAAAAAAGACTAAGCAGCCATGTAACTAAAATAAATCAAATACATCAAAGTAGAAAAGGCAAAAAGCTTACAGGAAGAGTAACTGAAATAGATTTCATCAAATCAATAATGTGGATAAAAGCAGCACAATCTAAAGGCAAAATCAGTAAATACGAACAAGAGTTGTACTCTGCAATAAAAAGGAATTTTAAGGTGTTAACAGGTATCTTTTTTTTTTTTTTCCTGTTTACTTCTTTCATGTAAATACCTTAATCAAAAAGCTGTCATGTGTTTTTAACAGCAAGGAAAATAATATGATCCAATGAGATCAGCATCAAATTAATGGCATGTAAAGTCAGAAACTAAGGCACCGGCAATATTTTGCACATGGCAGGTACCTAAGTCCAGATACAGGTTTTAACAGTAGCATGTTAAAAGTTTTCAATATAATTCTGACACACCATGTCACATCTCAGGTCTGAACTGGTTTAGGTAAAGTCAAATGTCCTTCTGTAACAAAAGTAATGTTTAAAGAATCAGTGTGATCACATTGCCTGTATTATTGATGGGAAAATCAAGAGCATGCATAGAGGAAACTCATTTTAGTATTATTCCAGATACTGAATCCGATCCTAAAAATTATCAGCATGAAAACACAACAATATCAGTTAGAACTAATTACTTATCTCAGCACTTCGTTTGCTAAATTTGCTCTGTAAAAATACTACCTGCAGGACAGTGTGGGAGTTCTTCTTTAGGGATGCTTGTCATTCTTTGGAAATCATCATGGCAAGCGTTGCAAAAGTGTGTTGTCCCAAAACAGAAAAAAACAGCAACTGAACAGCAGTAGCGGCATTTGTACTCTAAGAAATCTGTACCGTGTTTGGGACACATCTAAATAGAAAGAAAATAAAAACTGATAAATGAAAGAGCAATGATGTAACAATCCGAACAATACATTTCCACATTTTTAGTGTATATGAGTATCATGTGATACAAATAATTGTTAATGAGTATGAATTACTGTATGGCTCATATACTCAGGAAAAGCTGTAGAATTAGTTAAGAACTTCAGTACAAGTTCTTTTCTTACCTGAGCCCTTGAAACATCAGAGCATGCACCACAAATAAGCTCTCTTGGATCATAATCATCTCCTTGTCCAGCCTCAGCATCACAACGAGCTTCACCACCAAAATATGCCTAAATTTCAGATAGGAATGGTTGGACATTAAGCAACAGACAACTGGTATTTTAACAAAATTGTTTTGTAACAGGAAAATGATGAATAACGACCATTACAGTATCCATTACACTATCCTGAGTAACTCTTGACATTGACTCTCTGTACATGTTTCTGAGGCACTGAGACAATGTCTCGATCTCAACACACACGAGATTAAAAACTGTACAACCTACTCTGCTCTATGCTAGTGACTGCAAGGTATGGATATTCTACAAACTGCATATTAGACAGACTGAGGAAGCCTTCTGCCAGCAGAGCTTTTCATCAGCCAAAGGGAGTATCAGTTTTTATGCTCATGTGCGATCCCTTATAATTAGAACTTTTCTACATAATAATAATATTAATCTTACCTAATAATATTAATCTTACAAGGTTTCTATTTTCTAGACATTCATTACAGTTTCTCGTGTTATTCTACCAGGATACATTAGGGTCAAAAATGTACCAGGTAAGATTGCCAAATCTAATGAATTTCTTCATAAAGTATTTTCACACGGAGTGGTGAGATGAGGTGAGGACTAAGATCCTTGCTTCTTTCATTACCATCTTATTAACTAATTAGACAATGAACAGAATTCTTGCTCTCAGCATTCTCTCCTTTTTGCAGTGACAATTAGGGCTCTATGACTGCAAAAGGCTAGGGAAAATGGTCTCAAGGCAAGTATGAGGAAGGAAAAAGTTAAGCAGACCACCTTCCCCCAAACTCTGCAGACTAAAAGAACAGAGACCTTCCTAAGGGATGTATGTTAGGGCATTAGATTGAAATTTGTGTTGAACAGGAGCTGGAGAAAGGGAAAACTGTTAGACATTAGTTAATTGAATGCTGCTGTTAAGACATATGGGTGCAGTATGAAAGGGAATAATGAGATACAAGGGAAGGAAAAAGAGGGAAACAAGAAAAACAGAAACAGCAATAAATACTGGAAAGAAGTGTAATGAAAAACAGTGTAAGTTTGAGAAAAATGAAAAAATTGAAGTATTTTTGTAAGGGAGCTTAGAAAGGCAAGAAGCAAGTTGCTAAAGGATGAGAAGTGAAAATTGATTAACTGTGGGAGGCAGAAACATAAGTGAACTGAGAAACTGCATAGTACTGAGCTAGAGGGGCTGTCATTACTGCTCTTCTCTAGCATATGGAAGTCAGTCCTTTCTCCTCTATTTCCAAATTGAATATTTCCATTTAACATAACAATTACTGGTGTTCTTCTTGAAAATTTTATAATGAAATTGCCTCACTCTATTCATTCCTAAGGGAAAAAAGAAAAAGACGTGGGCAAGCTGGGCACTCAAATCAGCTTCAGATGAAAGAAACAATGGGAGGGGTTCAGTGACAATCTACAATTTCTCTAACCATAGTTAAACAATATATGTCCTTCTCTGCTGGTGGAGTGATCAGGCTGTTTGTGTATGTTTTTTCTCTTGATAAATTTCATATACTCGGCCTGAAGAAAATTATACATAGATGACCCGGAGCCCAGCAGGCTAGATGACACATACCCTGTTTCTATACTTCCTTTTTCGTTCTTCTAGCTCACCTGGCTATCAGCTCTGTAATTTCTACATTTCAAAGGATCTCAATATGTTAAGATCTGAACTTAGGCATAACCACTTAAGAGTTTCCTTAACCCCATACTGAACAATTCAACTAAGACTTCTAGCGTCATGAAAAAAACTGAGAATATATTTTCCTGTCTTTTAAGACTATTGCTGGGGAAAACCACACCAACAGGCTTGTAGAAGAGGTCATTTTTCTGCCTCACATTTGCTGTTTACTGAAGTTGTATTGAGCTCCAAGTCAGGCAAAAGGTGCCCAATTCAGGTGAAATCTTAGTGCCAAAGTCCCTATATCAAAGAGTTAAAATGAAACCTATGGCATTTTAATATTCACATAAAGGATGAGGTGGAAGTATGACAAAGGGATGGTTGGTGTTCTGCTAAAGTTATCATTTGCACATTCTTTTAAGAAGGCTATGACCTCAATCTGCTTCTGGTTTCTGAATTCCTCTGTACACACTTTTGAGCTTTACAAAGTAAGATACTATGTACGTCTAACTTGCTCAATGTTTTTATTTTTTAAGGTTTAACAATTTCTTTTCTTGCTTTCCTACACCATACACAATATATTAATGATATGTTCCATTCTTTAAGAAGTGACTTTTGAAACTTATGATAACATTCATTTAATTTGAGAAAATACTAATAGTCATACCTTTTTGCATTTGTAGCAAACATAATAAGCATATCTGTTCATGGCATAGCCAGCTGGGTCATTATAAAATCTAACACCTGGTGTTGTGATGGCCTCACTCTTGTGCAACCCTTCATACTCCAATCTCATCAGTGCTTTTCTCCTTACATCTTCATAGAGTTCTTTGATTGGATCAAGCAAATCCTTTAATACTGTATGATTGATTTTGTTCTGAAATAAATAAATAATAATAAAAAAACCCCACGATTAAAATATCTTGCATCTTTATTACAATACCTGTAGTAACTTGTATTGTGGTCAAACACAAATAGCACAATGGATGTCGTAAGGACGTAAGCATTCAGGTAATGGACATTTCAAATAAAAAAAAAAAGGTTGATAAATATTTTATTTGATTTTGGAATACATTTTTAACAAAAATGGTCTTTTGTTATATGAAATCAACAGCCTCACAACAGACTGTAACAACCACAAAGGGATCGTAAAAGGTACATGAAATATTCACCCTAGCACAGGAACATTCTGGTTATCTGTTTTCTCTAATTTTGCTCCTTTTTGACTTACTACTCAACAATTAAGAATAATGACTTTTAGTCCTCCGTACCAAGTCTTTATCATCTAATAATTACAAGCTATTGCCATAAATTACCAAAAAGCAGCATGAAGGAAGAAACACAGCATGCACAAATGCCTGACAAATTTAACATTCTTATGGCTTTAAGGTGCTTCTCTGCAGATACCATGTAATTCTTCAGCTCTGCACTTCTGCCACTGATAAACAAAGCAGATTTAAAAGGTGTACATAAAATGGAGAATCTAGGTTTCCTGCTTGAGACTATGTGAATTAAGATTACTTCTTCCCCTTTCCCCCCAGTGCCTAAAATGGGAATTTACAAGCAGATGGTGCTAAGAATAAAACAGCATTAAGGTAATGTCTGCATTATGCTTACATTTTAAGAGGAGCCTTACTTTAGGGAATAGTAGGGAACGTAAAAAGATACATCAATGAGATGCATCCATCATCTTTTTTTTAGAGACATGAGAAGTTAAGGAAACAAGTGATGTATATCCAATTTATATTACAACAAGCAATATAGTATTTTAAAAAGTATGGGGACAGAGAGAGTATTAGGTAATTTGTTCGATCTACACAGTAAACACATAGATCATTTACCTTGCAAATAGGACAGGACATAAACCCAAAAGTTATCCTCGGCCCAAGCCATCTGTTTTCTAGTACACGTTGACAGCACTGCAAGTGGAAAACATGGCTGCAGTCCAACTTTAGGGAAAGAAAGAACAAATGAACAGTTAAGTTACATTAACCACTAAAATATAGGTACTTACTTGCTTTTAAGTGGCAACACATACAAAATACAAAATTAATTTACTTAAAAGCCTGGAGGACCCCTACTTTCCTCTTAATAAAGAAATGAACGAATATTAAATATTTGTTAAAATCATAACCCTTCCATTCTAGAACAATCAGTGGCTGTATAAAATATATATGATATATATCTGTTATCTTAGTTGTTTTTCTCATTTATATATTTCAAATAGAGTAAACATAGCAAGTTAAGTTGATACAACCTGCTTATTTGAAATAGCAGTAATTCCGGGAAAAATAAAGCATTTCAAGTAACTTAAGTACTGTTACTGGTCTGTTTTGAAAATTTTAACAATGTGATTTGAAGGATTTTATATTTTAGCTTCTTTGACATTTAATATTAAAACCACAATATTATCTTTCAAAAAGAGGGGAAAAAGGATGAACCTGGATAGCTGGTGCTGCTGAAAGTGCTTCAGTAAAACAGATCATACACATGTCATCAGCATCTTGTTTAAGAGTGGTAGCATTCTTATCACAACCATGCAAGCATGGTAGACAGTGCTCTTCATTCTTAACACCTCCACATGGATGACCGCAGGGATGTGTCTTGCTGCAGGCAATTTTAGCATACTCCTGTTAAAAGTAAACAATCATCTTACTTCTCCCTCCAAAGAAGAGTTTGATATCATGTTACTTTTTGAAGGATTGCTGGTTCATGCAATAAACTGAGATGAAAGAATCACTATTCATACTGCTGTCCACTGCTAGAGGAGGTACTTGAGAAAAACTGAACGTTTTGTGTACATTAAGTAGAATTCATATCTTCAGTTACCCATAAAGTATCACTCCTGAATAGCAATGGCATAAAGAAACCATGATTTTTAAATTGTAACATTTCATTTTAATATACAGAGAAATATTCTATAATCTTCCACATGTATTTTGTATATTGAGTACCTTCCATGTAAACACTGCTTGCCCTGTATTAAAACACATTATGGGCTCTTTATTAACTAGCATAAAATGCTTTTAGAAATTATGCTTATATGAAAATGATATTTTAATCACCTCTGATTTCAAGCCCTAGTAAGTAGAAAACTATTGTAAATTGCCAAGAAGCCAACAATGAATTGAGCCGAAATATTATTACAATCATATATATAGGCTGAAAGAGAAAGAGAAGATGTAAATGTGCAACACAAACAAAAATAGATAGTGTACCCTAAAAAACTGGTTGGGATTTGGCCCTCTGCCAAACGTACCTCTGTACCTGGACTGTAAGGGCATAAAACTACTCAGGACACATGCATACAACAGGCAAATCTGGCCAAACAACCCCAAATCTTTTATCTTCTATGCTCACATAATATATACAGGCTGCTACACAAACCACAAGCTTTCCAGTACACTAGACTTTATGTTGACAGAGTGTATTTAACTTTTTATTTGGAATACCACTGTGAAAACCTGAGATACTTTTGAAGATAATGAAACTACCTATTATTTCAGTTGAGTATTGGTGTTTGTAGCTTATAATTAAGCTAAATATTTACGAACTGGGACATATATGAATCATATTACAATACTCAATATTCAACCCTTTTTCACGAGAGAACTCATTTAAAATGGACTTCAGCGATGAAGTTTGCTCAAAATAAGGTCTGATCCTACAGTCTCTTCTATTTTATGCATCTCCCAATGACTGATAATTATTAATACACACCTGGCAATCTGTGTCAGAACAAACGCTTCCCACTGCTGATAATTCTGTTCCACTCCTACAACCACAGAAACGACATGCTTCGGAACTGCTGGTGGTTGGTTTGCCTATGTCCACAAAAGGAAACAAAAATGAAAACTGTTGTAAGAAAACATAAGTGACGGATATCCTAAAAACAGACACCTGAACAACAATCACATAATACAACCAACCAAACAATAACTCTTACACATTTAAAATGTCTTATTTTTATTAAAAAACAGCAATCAAAAGTATTTCCCTTAAGCAAGTGAAAATCATAACTTTTTTTTTTTTTTTGACAAATGTTCAGGTAAAAGGCAAGTATAAACAGGAAAAAGAACAGCTAATACAATTTGTTTTACCTGTCTGTTCTCTAAACTCCACCATAGCCTTCATAGTCTTAGAATCCGCTAATGCCATCAGCCAGAAAAGCTTGGTCCTACCACAACCCTCATGAAGATCAACTTTGATAGCTTCTTCTTCTTCTTTGAATACCTGTCAGGTCAATCAAAGAGATAATAAATAGCATTTCTATGTTATTTTTGTCACTCTCTCTTTGGATTCTGAACGGATATTTTAAAGTTTCTGTCAAATTTGTCTTCTACAAGTTATTTCTCTTTTATAGATTCTGTACATTGTATATATAGGAGAGTGGATAGAGGTTTTGTGTTTTTGAAAGTAAGAATACATAAAATTATCACTCGGTATAACATGACTGGGAAGTAATACTGCAGCAATGCTAAGAAAAGAGTTAGACAACATTTTTTCTAATTTAAAAAGTATGGAACTTGGAGTTCCTAACTGCTATTTAACTACTTCCATATGCCACAGAGTACTAAAAGCACAAGATAACATCAGAAATACCTTCACATAACCATGTCAGAAGTTTATCAAAACAACGTTGATAGTTATGGTTGCTATTTATAATACTATGTACTATATAATGGCAGTTATATAATAAAGATATAATAATAACATTTATCACTTTCACATAAATATGTAGTGAATACTTTTAGCTAAAATCAGGAAAATTCATTTTTTTTCTTTTTGCAAAATCAAAAAGCTGCATGAGATCCTTAGTGGACTTTATGCAGTCTCTTCTTTTTCTCCTTTCCTAAGTTTCAAAGAAAGTTCAGGTTTATCTATTTTACCTGTAATGCAATAAAAGAATTTTCCTGTGCATAGACGTATAAACTCAAGCTATGTTTTAATTTATACTGGAATCAGAAAATAAAAACCCTAATAGCTTCACAAAGGATTCACCTAAGCAGGTCATAGTAACTTACAGACTGTCCTACCTTGAAAGGAGAGAAAATACAGTAAAAAGTATGTATGACAGAAGTTGGACAAAGTAAAGGAAGCTAAGAGAAAATAGGAGACAGGGAACATGACAGAATTTAAAGTTTAAATTGAGGGGCTTGACATGAAAGATGTAAAGGTAAAGGTGGTAAATAAAGATTAAAAGTTTAAACATGCTTTTAGAGGTGAATATAAAAATCTGATAAGTAGCTATTTTGGACAGATTAAAGGAGAGATGTGAGGACTTCCATGAGATAAGAACTTACTTTTATCAACTGTAATCTGAACAGGCTATATAGGAGAAATCAGAAAAATAAATGAGACTAGACTGTGGTGTGACAAGACTGAAGTATAGACACACAAAATCATCTTCTTAAGATGACAAAACAGAAAAGTGTCAAAGGGGATTGCAAAAATCCATGCGGAAAAATAGAAGACAATGGAGGCACATGGAACTTCTAGGCCGAATTTACATTGCAAATGCTGAGGCATCAAGGAAGAGATCTGTAGGGGGAAACTCTTAGTGCCAATGATCTCATATTTATACCACATGTACTCTGGACTAGCTGATTCCTTGCACTCACTGACTGCTCATTAGGAGCTGAATTGCACTAGGTGTGTCTCTGGACCTTCTGCTGTTTTTCTTTGTTGTTGTTTGTTTTTACTTTCACCTGGAAGGAATCCAATTCAAGTGCTTCAAGGCTCTCTATCAAATCAAAGCATGATAAGGAGAGAGAATCATACCTGCTTCAAAAGCACATTCCTAATCCTAAGTAAAACACTAATGCAGATTCACTCTTAGGAGAGGGCGAAAAGTAATGGTATCTACTGCATTAGCTTTGTTAATGAGGTCTGTTATTTTAACCTCTGTAATATAAGTAGTCATGGGAAAAGGGGAAAATAAAGGCCCACAAAAACATGAAAGAGGGTGTTAAGAAAGAGGAAATATTCAATAGTTTCAAAAGTAACAGCATCTTCATTGTAAATTGCAATTGGAAAAAGAAATATTCCAAGGAGAATATGTTCTGAGGTTTAGACATGAAGAGGATAAAAGGGTAACACAAAAGAACACTAAACAGCAAGGTACACAGCAATTTGTAAAAACTCATCTCGGTAAGTCAAAGAGGAAAGACATTTCATCCTCAAGAGGAAAACAAAACAAACCAAAACAAAAGTCAGGTAGTTTTCAAGCTTATGGATAATGACAACATATTTCCGTGTGACAAAAAGACAGTGAGGGTTGGAGAAATACTGAAAAATAAGAGAAGACTGACATAAGGGAATCAATAGGAAAATTTGTTGTCAAGTGATGTTCCTGGATATTAAAAAATATATAAGCATTTAAACATGAAGGGGTTCGCAAGCACTGATTCATGATAGAAGTAGTAAAAGAGATATAATTTAAAAGGGATAAAGAACAAAGTATACTTAAGAGAGGCTATACAGTTCCTAGATGTTTCCTAACTATGTTCCTAGACAATGTTAGGATGAGAGAAAAAAGCTGACATAGTGTAAGAATTAGAATTGGGAAATGCTACGTGATTTTCAAATGTTTTTCAGAAGATAACAGATAGGAATTTAACTAAAACAGAACAAAGAATTAAATGAAAACTTCTCTATTCCATCATCAAAACAAAAGCAAATAGCATTTTTAGGTTTGAATCTTGCAACTACCATTTGCTTGTAGATTAATTGGGGAAATGCACATAATATGTCTGCAGTGCATACGACATGATGACATGAATACTCTACCTGTCTCTGATGAGTTTTTGTTCGCCGGTGGAGATGAAGGAATCGGTCACAATCTGTACACAAATTCCCACAGACATTACATAAAATGATTGCGGCAGTTTCACCATCATCATGGTTATCGCACATTGGCTGAAAAAAATAAGAAACATTATTAAACAATTCTCTATTAAATCATTCATTTACTTTCATGTGTTTTTATTTTCCCCTAACCCTGCCTCCCAAATTAATAATAGAGGATAAAGAGCTTGTATAGGTTATTAATTGTATATTTCAAATAATTAATATCTTAATAATCAGATCTGGACACAAAGAGCCCCTGTTTACTGCATCAGTTCTTCCAATATTCTTCATCTCTTATTTTACAAGAGGCAGTAAAGATCTATTCTACAAAAATATGTTTGAGACATCATTTTCAACAGATTTTTTTTTCACAGAAAAAAAAATTGTGCTAACATGGGTTACAGGCACATTAACAGAAAACTTCATAGACATACAAAATTTTCACCCTTAATTCTTTCATATGGTAAGTTCAGTCTGTCCAAGCACCTAATCTAAGTTGTAGGTTATCTACAACCCAGAGAGAACACACTTCACCTCAAAATTTGAACATCCTGGTATAAAACGGGATTGGGGATTTTTGGGCTGGGTTCAGCAGCTTGTATGGCTGCTTGCCTATGTTTTGGCTGCTCCTCTAACATTTCCACTAGTTCAAAAAAGCCCCAATCTCTAACTTTTTTTCTTCCTATCTACAAACTAGACCACTGTTCTGTTTTTCTAATCCCCTACTGCTTGTCTCTGTGGAACAGCACAGGAAGCCTAAGGCAATGAAACTCTTCCTGTGAAAGCACAGACAGATGAAATGGGTTCAGTTTGTTTTCATAAAGTCAATCTTTTTTATTATGGAATTCATGTTTCTAGTTTAGCTATATAATTAGCTGACAAAAAATCTCTACTATAGGCCTGTCCTAAAATGGTTCATGATTAAAAAAAGCAATAAGGCTTTTTAACTTCTAAAGCTGTTCCATTAAATCATACATTACAACAAAGATGACTTCCTAGGTATGAAAACTCATAGATTTGGGGAAGCCAAAATTTAAAGATTAAAAGATTTGAAGATTAAAGATGCATCTTTGCTGATGACCTTGAAAAGACTGCTCTAGGCTTCATGTTTCCTCTTAGTTGAGCAATATTTTGTGCTGAATTTCACAAAAGGTACACAGAAGCCTCTTGACTTTCTAGAGTCTTTTCATAATCA
Source organism: Aythya ferina (assembly GCF_964211825.1). Lineage (NCBI taxonomy): Eukaryota > Metazoa > Chordata > Aves > Anseriformes > Anatidae > Aythya > Aythya ferina. Next base: position 44,581,899 of record NC_140296.1, read on the forward strand.
CCTCAGAAAACTTTCGTGCCTCATATGCTTTTTGTGATACTGGAAAATACTGACAGAAACTTGATTCATCCACTGTGTGTCATACTAAAGTTGTAAATCCTCTGGCTGAATGGTAGCTTTACTAAATTCATTCAGAGAGTTTCTTTCTTTTTGAGGCAAGTAGTCTCCCACTTAGATCTGGAAGACAAAGCTAAATTGCAGATAAGTAGTTCTTGAGGAATACAAAATAATTGACTCTGTTATGTTATAAAGATCCAGATAGAAGGGAAAAATCTCTTACAGAAGGTATCGTATTAACTGAGTCAATCTATTCTCAAAAATCCATCCTACAGGTCTTCAATGCACCCTGAATAGCAGTAGCATTGCTACCTTACTATTGATGTAAGTCGGAATTTCCATTTCTGAGCAGTATTTGCCTAGAAACCAAATACTTCAAACATGTATGTACAATTTCCATGAGGGTGGAATAAGGTTAGGCAAAGTTCACCTTTCCCTGTCACTTACTTGAAATTCTTTGACTACTGAATAAAACCAAATAAAGAAAGAAGCATATGAGTTTCAATCTCACCATCTGTTTCTGTTGTCCATCCTTTCCCATCCACCTTCCTGATGACAGTCTATCAACATGATCCTGATCAAGTACGCAGAGGGATGCTAGGGCCAGCCACAACTATTTAAAGAAAAGGCAGAAGTAAATGGTTTAGAAAAAATAAATAAAAAAAAAATCAAAATACAAAAAAATTAAACTTTGACAGCTAAGAGTACCACTGTTACCTGAAACCTGTACCATCATTAGCTGAAGCCTGTCCATATAGTGCAAGTTTTTTCTTTTCCGAAATAAGTCAAACACAAAACAAACTTATTGAACTTTTGAGAGCTGCCTTGTTTCTTTCAACTATGACACTTTATGGTCGTAACTATGGCACATGAGAGAAACAGTGAAGAAAGATCAAGCGGGGTATATTACAGAAATGTGGAAAATACACGAAACAACTAACACTCATATATCATCCCAAAGCATTGCAGATTTTGTAGGGAGAGGAGAAAATTGAAGGAGACAGACTAATCAAAAAAGTAACTTTAGGTCAGTGAGATTCATTTCCCTATGTTCTCTCCTCACTGTACTGGGCATTACCCAGAAAGGGGTTCTGAGCTAAATGTACTTCAGACTCCACAGGAATGTTTTCTCTCTTTTTCTTCATTGACTACAGTGAAATCCTAAAGAGATTAGCTACATGAGGATAACTTGTCAGCAGGCCTGCAACCCAAACTGAAATGCACTTGACAGGTGCATTTTGGAATTGCTTTTGAACAAAAGGAATTGAACAAGTTTTTGAACAAGTTTTGATTTCAACAAAATGGCTTTTGTTGAAGAACTGTAATAGAATACCCCCAGAAACATGCACTTTCATGACAGGACTAACTTCATTCACAAGGAGAGCTGGCCTGATGTTCAGGGCTCCTCTATGACCTGATTAAACTAACACAGCGACAGCAGGAGCTACTGGTATTCTGAGACAGTGTCTTTGAAAAAGATGAGAATATATTAGTAAGAAGGTGGAATAAAATCCTGGCACAGCCTTTAAGATGGAAAACAACATGAGTGTTGAATGCATGCAACCATTGCAAATCTCTTCTTTTATTCAATATTACATTTATGAAGACAAAATCTGTACTGCCTAAGATGGAAAGATTGCCATGATTTACAGGTATGCTTTTAGTGGAATTTCAAGCAATCTATTGAAGTTAGTCTCAATTTCTGTAAAAGATTCATAGAAGAAGTAAAGAAAAAAACAGGCTCAGCAAATTATTTTTTGTTTTGAGACTAAAACACAGATGAAGTTTAGCTTAGTTGTGATAGAGAATGTTTATTTTTTTTTCCCTGAGTGTTTTCATAATAGCTTTGAGATGTGGCAGCTGATGACCTAGAAGTCAAACCACTTAAAATGATAGCACAGAGAGCTGGAGAAAGACAGCTGATACATATTGTGCAATTTTCCATGCAGATCACATAAATTTAGTTAAAGGCAAGTTTCACAAACTTAAAGCAGAATTACTTCAAGAATAAAAAAACCGAAAGTGTAGGAATAACACTTACTCTTCATTACTTTAGAGGTACACACGATGCAGACTTAATCAAAAATTCTGTTTTTACCTCAAATAAAACAACTCAATCTACTGTGACATGAAGAAAGGAGGACTTATTAGGACAAGCAGTGACTGACTTAAGAATAACCTGTCATTACGCACAGAGCTTAAGTAATAACCTAATGTTATGCACAGAGCTAAATTTATACAATGTAAGCTGTATACTGTATACATTATTTCCTGAGAAAACCCACAGGGGAAATATTTTCTGAAGAATAGGAGGGCTCTTCCTACTGCATGTTTGCAATGAACTAATGTCAAATTCAGTAAAATTCTTACTCTGGTTGTTGCAATGCACCTCACTGGTGATCGGTATTCTTCTTCCATTTTGGTCAGAGCTATGATGGTTTCAGCAATAGCATTCTTTGTCACACGGGACCAAGCTTCTGACAGATGACCCTGTTAAAGAAGAAACTATATGTAAATGTCTCAAAGAATTTGTTATAGTTTTTATTAATATTTAAAACAACTAAAATTGAATTGCTACAATGTTAGGTTAGGATCTCAGGTTTGGATAGAAAAAGAGTAAGTCAGGAATAACTTCGACAAATCAGGTGTTTTCAAATCCAACAAATCTGGTAAAATTAATCCTCAACTAGTCAGGTGACTGACTGAGGTTGAATCTATGACAGAAAAGAACAGAACAGCATTGTTCAGTTGGAAGGGATCTTCCAAGACCATCTAGTCCAAATGCCTGACAACTTCAGGGCTAACCAAAAATTAAAGCATATCATTGAGGGCATTATCCAAACGCCTCTTGAACAGTGACAACAGGCATAGGGCATCAACAACCATGCTAGGAAGCCCTGTTCTAGTGTTTTAACATGCTCACAGTGAAGAAATTTTTCCTGATATCTATTCTGAACTTTCCCTAGTGCAGCTCTGTGCCATTCCTGTATGACACAGGTCACCAGGGAGAAGAGTTTAGCACATCCCTCGCCACATCCCCTCCTCAGGAAGTTGTAGAGAGCAATGAGGTTGCCTCTTGGCCTTCTTGTCTCTAAACTAGACCACATAAGTGTCCTCAGCCTCTCCTTCACAGGCACTGACTTATACCCCAAAGTTGATAACCTAGAGACTGCTAAATTCTTAACTTCTTAATGTAATTTCTAAAATCACCTTGTGTTAAAGGTGCTGGAAACAACTGAGACTCACTGAATTCCAAAACAGAAGCTACAGTGACTAACTCTGATGTAGATGCCTACATTGCAGATGTTGAAAAAGTGAGATGAATCCAATTTGTAACACTTAGAAAGTGACCAGTAAGACCTACATTACCCTACTGCTAATTAGCAGCTCTACAAGGCCTCAAAGAAACGTTTTCAAGCTGGGACTCCTCTATTCCTCCACCCTTTTTGGAGTAACAGGGCTGATCACCTGAACATGCTCTGAGCAAACCTAAACCACTGAGGTCCCTTACAAAACATACTTAATCGGAAAATGTTAGTACTCCCAACCCTTGAATGCCTAAGCCACATCTCCCTCACCTAAAATAAAAGGCAATAAAGTTCAGATCTCCTCTCTGTACAACAGGAGAGGAGTGTCCTTACTGTGCGGCTATTAAATACTGTAGAGTAACTCAGACCCAATCATTCTTTTAGGAGATGCTATACTTTAAATAGTGCAGAATCTACTGAGAGATTTATATCCATATCTGCGAGGCCTACTCCTTTATCTGACTGACCTGATTTCCCTCCTCCTTTTGGGGGTAATCAATAATTATGTTTTTATTTCAAATAGAATACTTTTAACAAGAGAATTTAAGACCCACACCAGTATACCCAACACTATCAGAAAACTATCAGGGCATGTGCAAGATGGATATTTGATTACATATCCAAGCATACTCTGTATATGCACTTAAGTTGTCATGTCCAATTCCACGAGGTTTAAGCACTCTCCTGCACATCTGCAATGATTTTGTAGAACCAGATACTAATGAATGCAGCTGCGTTTCATGGGTGAAGGTCTTGAATGGTGACAGAAATTGCTTAGACAAAACTACAAGCACCCGATTCTAGTCAGTCAGCCATTTTTTATTTCTACTAATCTCTTTATTTTATTCCTGGCAAAGGTTTCTGCATAGTTTAGTTCTGACTGGTTATTCCTTTAAGGGATCACCTCTCCTGTAATGGAAGCTTCACTACCATGCTGGGAGCCTTCATGGCTCAAGGCTGAGGATTCTGTGAGGCAACAAGCAGTTCTGCAACAGGACTACACAACAGCTATTAGAAGATTATTCAAGTGCAAAGCCAAGTGGTCACAAATGGGGAAATATCTGAATTAACATTGCTTGTATCTCTGTGACACTGATTTAACGCCTTTAAAATATACATATTATGATCACTTTGATTACATATTTGCTTTCCTACAGGTCAGTTTTGAACAAATGAATAGCAATCTAGTATTTTCTTTTCTCAACTTAGTGGCTGAACTTCATAACTGTTAAAAGCACAGTACTCAAACTCTTCTTTGAACTCAGTCATATGTTCATGGAGCTTCCCGTCACACTAGTCATAACAGTGCCAAGCATTTCATAAATCTTCATCTTATAAACTTCCTGTGTGCTAAGGACCGTGGCAACTTCAAACATAAAATGAGACACAGAGTCTGCACCGCAGCTCTCAAACAATTTGTGTACTGTAGTTCTCCCTCTATGGAAACCAGGAGTGGTAGTGGAGCCAGCACACAACTTTCTTACGTGACACATGGACTGGGAAGGGTTGTCACAGTATACAGACTTAGTTTGAGAGATTGGAGGTCAATACTATAAACCGCTTCAGAAGTTTCAAGTTTGAGATGATGCAGGATGCATTTATTCTTCCCCCTGCAGTATATGTATGAAGTATATTTTGGATACTCAAAGCGTTCATTAGCTCAAGTTGAAGTTGGGAACATCCAGCATTTAGACAGGATGTGGAGCCAGAATCCCATAAACAAGGACCACAGAGTTTGCTTCAAAAGACTTGACCAATATCATTTCAAAATGCTTCACAAGAGAATCCACTATTTTCCTGATGTTTTCCCACTTATCCAAAACATACCTACCAACAGCAGCTACAATACCAGCAACAACCCTTAAAAAAAAAGTCCTGAACAAGTCAGCTGCCCCTGACAATTCATTCTGTATGTATGTTGCATCCTATACGATGGAGTGGGATACCTGAGAAAAACATGGACCTACCTATACATACAGGAATCATCACATTAATCATGGCATTTACTGTGCTTCTAGGCTCAGACTCTACCCAAAAGGTTCTATTTTTTTCTTCTTGAGACCAATTCACATTTAAAATCTCAACACAACATTAACTCTAATGGAGATTACTGAAAAAATGTATTATTGATTATCAGAAATATTTGAATATCCCACACACATTTAAAGGATAGATACTTACTGCTGCCATGTCTTTAATCAGCTTAATAATGATCTCTGAAATCTGTGTAGGTGTTGAACCCTTCATCCACCAATGGCTTTCACCTCGCCGAATATAGCTACAAAGAACATATTGTAATAAATGAGAAAAACAAGCAATTAGCTATATTTGTCAAAATCTACCTTAAATAAACAGTGAACATGTTCAGCATATGGTAGCTTTTTGTTTGTTTTTAATCAGACTCACTAATAACTTGACCTATACTGTCAGTGTTATATATTTTTCCCATTTATTAAACAAAGAATATAAAAGACAACAACTGACTTCAAAATATGCATTTCTTTTATGCTTTTAGCTTGAGAGCACATACTTATTTTTAAACAAACCTGGAATTGAAGATCATGGGAAGTGTGACTGTAGTAACTCCTTTGCCTGCAGTAGTGCCAGCTGTCCCAGTTATAGTAGTTCCTTTGGCTTTTAGCTGTACAGTGAGAGCTTTGGCAATGCATCCCAAAAACATATCTAAGATACCCAGTTTATTCCAATCTCCTTTTTCTGTTGAGTGAATGATATCACTTATATCTGCTGGTGGAAGAGACTTCACTCCTATTATACTAGCCAGGCGACTAGGGGTTACCTCAGGCAAAACACGTCTTAGTAACGATGTTACCTGGAAAAAGAATCAAATCACCACAACTCTTACCAAGACAGATAGAGTTTTCAAGCAAAATCATATAAACTCCATTTTCTCCTTCATAAATTATTTCTGTAAGACAGAATGCAATGTCTCTATGTATTGAAATTACACATGTAAGACATTCTGTAAGGTTCTCATCTTACTTTTAAGTAATTGTTCTTAATATGCTGAGGCAAGGCCTAAGAGTCCAAAACCAATCTCACTCAAAAAATTCTTAATCTTCATATAATAGTAAAACCACGCTTGGTACTGAAGTTATGATAGCAGCTATGCAGATGTTTGCACAACTTTAATTTGCTTGCACATTATCGACACATCCACCCTGTATACAGTCTTTAAATGTCATAAACTGTAGTAGAACAGTTGGAGACTTAAGACTTCTGAAAACAGAAAATACTTTCTTTGATGTACCGAAAACCATGATACCCTTCCATGGTACTCTAGCTGCATGGCCACTGGCCTCACACCCCCTTTCAGTTTCCTTGTGATACTCTAACTAGATTCTTCTGAGAAGGAAATCTGTGCCAATTGATCTTGATCTAACATAATCCACCTTGAAAGGATATTCTTCAGCTTCACCAACAGGTGGAATTGGGGTTGAAATTGGATATGCCATGCACAGTTTGGTCCAAATCAGGATATACCAAAGTTTAGAGAGTTATATTTTTTCTCTCATCTCTCAAGCCGTCACTGTTCTCTTGAAAAACTGTTTACATTTTAAGAAAAAACTTTATTTTGCACATCTGTAATAAGTCAGAATTTCCAAGTGGGACAGTATCTGCCTCCAGACAAGATATAGCATTCAAACAATTCAGAAAATTGAAAAGAGGAATGTGGAGAGTATAAAACTCCTGAAACATGAACTAAAAATCCACACAGAGAAGACACACCAGCTAGCAACAGCAAGCTAGTGCATTAACTGTACTAAAGGAAATATTTCACGTGTACAAGTTTTTGGTATATTATGTGCATATAAATACAAATATACTCAAACAGACAATGCTCAAGTTCATAAAGAAACAGAAATATTAAAACTCTACCTGAGGATACCAGAAGTAGAAAGGAATTATCTACTTCCACGCTACTCGTAGCCTGAATGTAAGATAAAGTTGCTATGGATTCATGCCAGAACAGTAAGACAGACTGCTAATTAAAAACCTGTGATCTTACCTGCACAGATTATATAGACATAAGATATGCAAAATATAAATTACCCAAATCACAGTGGATTCTTAGGTCCTGCCCATTGGACAGACATTTTAAGACTTTTCCACTCATCTGTTGATGTTTTAGCAAGACAGTCATTAAACCTAGTCTTAAAACTAGCTGTCACTATGCCCTGAGGGCAGACACAATAATAGAAAGGTTAGAATTAATGATGGCCTCTCCAAATCCTGCACAGATTTACTAACATTTGGAGCATACACGTGACATATAAAGGGAGTAACTAAATAGCTCTCAGACCTTTTCAGCACAATGAAGGACCATGACATCTTACTAAAAAATAAGCAGTCACCTCACTATCTCCTTCCATTCCTGTAAAACTGATCCGCTTTTTATACAGAATTCTTATTTGCAACAAAAAACAAACCAGCTTTAAACTTAATACATTTGAGAAATGTAAACTTAACAGCTCTGATATTTTAAAAGAGCATCTCTAGTTCCTGCAATTACTTGTAATAATTCTAGATGATGCTCTTCCTTATAAGCAAAGCAAACAAGTGCAATATGTGAACTTCAAAAAGTTTCTTTTTGGAATGTAATAGATAAAACTGGTCTAGATCTAAGCATTGCCAGTTGCAAGGCAGTGCCAACTTCAGAATCTAAAGTTTCATTAAAAAGAAGTTATTGCAACTGAAAGGAAATACCTGACAAACTGAACGTAACTTAACAGGACATGGATGAATCTGTTGAAAACACAAACAACTGGGTTACAGTGAAGGTCAGATTCACTGAATTTTTGAAGTTTGAATTCATTGAAGAATGAATTCCTGACATCACTCCAAGTCTAAGGTTGTGTGTTTTTGTAAAAGACACCTTCTATGATGTACAAGACAAGCAATTGCTTTTGTACTTCCTATTTAATTTCAGCAACTATCCCTGCTGAGAAAACCTTAAGTCCCTTTGACACACAGTCTGAGAAAGCAGCTCATCTTGCCAAATACAGAATTATTCAGAATAAGGACAAGAACAGTTAAGTGTTTTTACTCAAAGGCATTTCGGAATAGTTTCTTCTTTTAGGTTGGTTATGACACAAATGTTATCTAAAGCAATTTTGTGTTCCTACATCTCCAAGTTACACCTCTTGGGAACAAAGCATAAAAAACTTCCTCAGAAGTGATTTTATTTTATTACTGTAGGCTTCAATATTGAGTTTACTGCTAACAGCTTTATACAGTTAAATTGTGGTGGTGTTTGGTGTATATATATCAAACACATAGAACTTGATCATTTTAACCCCATTCAAAAACTTAAAACAAACCCCAAAAAACTAACAAACTGTCAGTTAAATTCCAAAAAGAGATTCTGTAACTTGCTTTCAAATAGTCATAAATTTATATTTGCCCTCTACTCATGACTGCAATACTAAACTGAGATGCTCTATTTACAATTATTCCTTATGTGGAATAGTCTGAATATGATTGGAAAAACATTTTGAAAGTGAAAACTCAAACTTATATTTCACAAAGAAATATTATCAAGCACATGATTATAGGATTTTAAAGACGTTTTTCTACGAAACCAAGACAGGCAAGGAATAGTTAGCACTCACCTGTCTCTGCACCCTAGGAGAAGCTGTGTGTAATAATGAGAAGAGATCCTGAAGCAGAGTCAGCTGCTGAGCCAGATACTGCCGGCCTACGTTGGAACCGCTCAATGCCAGCACCATTGACAGCAGCTCAAAGCAATATGCGTCAGAAGAAGCATCTTCATCATTGGGTTGTGAGTTGGCATTCTCTTTGCTGGAGATGGCATGCTCCCACTCCTCACGCACACGCGTCGCTTCCATTCGTATGGCCTGGACTATATGAGCACATACCTAGCCAAGTAGAATCCAAATATGTAGTTAACTCTTAAAAACTTTTAACTTAAAACTTAAAAAATTTAAACTTTAAACCCAGTCTGATCACTTTTAATTTCATTATCGTCACATATATGACAAAAACGAGAAGCCTGTGAAATTTGTCCTGTCTTTAAATTACTTCTCAACATTAACAAACTGAAATTAAGAATAAAATCTAAATCTAAATTTAGAATAAAGATTTAGATAAAATTCTTCAAAATTAATGTTTTGATTTAATACTGGATTTGCTCCTCTTCACTCAGAAAAAATTCATTGGAAGAACGAGTCTTTACTGTAATTTCCTGCACTGCCTATTTTTTTTAATATAGGATTCAGGTGAAGAACAAAACACACAAGTATAAGGAAACACATTTAATCAATATCCACAAAAGAAAAGTACTTATTTAAATGCTTATTATCTTGTTTACTTCATTATTTAGGAAACTGAAGAGGTTTTGGATAGCGTATTTTCATTTTACCAATGGCATGTTAGAAAGTATATTTAAGAGATTTTAAAACTTACTACGGATAGGTGACAAAAAAGGACAAGACATGAATAATCTACTAAACTTCAAACAGAATCTAATTCTTCTTGTACTACTGTGAAATTTTTCACTGTACTGTTTGCCTCATCATAGGTGTAATAAAAATAAAACAAATGGATATGTTAATTGGTGTATTAAAAAAAAAAAAACAACTTTAATATTTAAAAGAATCACAGAATCATTTCTAGAAATTTCTAGGTTGGAAGAGACCTCAAGATCATCGAGTCCAACCTCTGACCTAACGCTAACAGTCCCCACTAAACCATATCCCTAAGCTCTACATCTAAACGTCTTTTAAAGACTTCCAGGGATGGTGACTCCACCACTTCCCTGGGCAGCCTGTTCCAATGTCTAACAACCCTTTTGGTAAAGAAGTTCTTCCTAACATCTAAGAAGAAAACAACACACTCTGTAACTACTTCACATTGAGAAAAAAAGATAAGTAAAACCACACACCTGAACTTCCACTAACTACAGGAAAGAATAATTTAAGAATCCCTACACTGATTACTTTTTTAGGCTTACATTTCATCAAACATAAATATGTTTTGTTGGCAGATAGGAGGAGAAAAATGTGTGAACTAAGAGTCTAAAGTCTGTCATCACCTCCTTTAACTTTTAGAGTGTATATTATCACACTACTATTACCAACAGAAACAAATTACGTACCACTTACAACTTCTAAAACAATTTGAGTAACAGAATATTTTTTTATCTTATTAAAATCGTTTTTTTCAGTGCCAGTTTCAGCAGATTTTTCATATAAAATACATACACACAATTAAAATGTAACCCAAAATTTGATTATAGAAAACAGAAGTTCTCTGTAATCACCATCACCCGTTCTATAAATTTATGAAGTCATAACTGAAAATGTCAAATAAGAGTTTCTATATTTACTGGAAAATAGTATAACTATTATAGAACACATATACTTAATCCTCAAAGCATTTCAGAGTGAACAAACCTGCTTTTGCAAATTCGTCAGTTTGCTCCGGCTGAATATGATTCCTACCATGTGCTCTTTCAGGTCCGCATCTGATGTTGCCTTTGTAAAAAGCATATTTAATATTAGATCAAGAGTGCCAAAAACAATTCCTAACTTCATAATAATTACACAAAAGCAAGAAGTATAAGCAAAATAAATTTGATAATGTTTAATTTTCTTCCTCTTTAGGAGTAAAATTTGAGGATGAAGTAAGATAATCAATAAGCAAAAAAGGTGAAGTACAGTTACCCAAGATTCATCCTCTTCATTTACGTTAATACAATCACTCATTAAGTCTTTGTAGAGCAGTGCACAGAATATACTTTTCACTTTATATATACCTTATATATTTTGCAATAAAAGAAACAGGCAATACACACTTCTTAAACTACTCCTTGCTGGAAGACATGAGAGTATGCTTGATAAAAGGATACTAGTGAGTTTTTTTAATAATTCTTTTTTCTCCAAACATCAACAGAGCCCCTCCCTTTTGAGGCATAAGATATTAGGCAAGAAGGGCTTTCAGGCTGACCATTACTTCAGGCATTAAGTACTTTTGTAATTGTATGGATTATTTGTGTCACTGCTAGTATGATAGTATGATGTTGCTATACATGTATACCCCAATAAAAATTGGCTAATAAAAAAAAAAAAAGTAATTTTAAGAAAAAATATGCAATTGTGACATGTTACTTTTGTTGTGATTTAAAAATTATGGAGCATAAAACATGACAAATATGGAAAATCATCCTCGATTTTTTTTTTCAGCGAAGTAATATTGGTAGAATACAAATAAATACATTGTGTACTTTTTCTTCTCCTTCTGGGGAAGACAAGAGTGCTTTTTCTTCTTGTTCTGGAGTTGGCTCAGCATCACCGGAGATGAGTTTTCCGAATACCTGGAAGAAAGATACCGATAATTAACTTATCTCAAAGATAAAAGCGTGCTGTTGTGACATTTTACCTTAATACATAAAGCACTGAAAGTCTCCACTTATAGTAGCTTTCACTGTTTTAACACATCAGCAAAAACCCACCTGGGACGTAATAAGTCGGAATACTCTCAGCGTCTCAGATTCACAGTTTCTTTGCTGAGCTACACTTGCAGAAATCTGGCCTGCTATTTTAATGCTTTCACCATCTTTCCATCCAAGAATTTTCACTTGTCGAACTCTGAGTGTGTTCTCTGGACCTTTCAATTCAATTTTGATGATGTGATTATCACCCCCAGGAAGTTCACTTGTTACCCAGCCAATATGTCTTGAATCCAAGTCTACCTATTAAACAGGAATATAAAGATGGGAACTGACATTGCAACATCAAACGAAAAGTCACCTACCTTTAAAACAAATCTGTTGCATACCACTGGAACAAATACAGCATTTACTATAAAATTTTCATTCTGAGTAGTAAGACTACCAACATGTTTAATTATAAAAATATTCAACTTGATGAATGCAGATTAAAACATTTCAAACTTAAGTAAAATGACATACAGCCATTATTTTTGTCTTTAAAGGCTATTGAAAATAGTGAACTATCAGTCACTTTTATTGTCTAAGCAACAGTTCGCACATTAAAAATATCCATTTTGAATTGACATTTGCTTACAGCTTCCTGTTAAAAATAAAAAAGTCACCATAATTTACCTGAAAATATAAGGCACAATTATCAGTACCTAAGTTATTCTATCTCACTTCACATAAACCCCTGTAAAATATTAACTCTGCAGATGTCACTAATTGATATCCTTATTAATAGAGGAAGGACTTCATAATTGTAAAAAACGACAGATGAATTGTATCATTTAAACTATGATACCACTATTGGAAGATAAAAAATGCTTCATGCTCAGAGCAGCCTCAGTGACCCTAAATTACAGTTGTTCCTGAGTTTCCTCTCACTTCCATAGGGCCCAAATACTATATATAAACAAACTAGCATTTGTTCCTCCCCCATTTCTACCCCAGTTCTCAGTGTCTGCATTAAACTGTGCTGCAGCAGACAAGACTGATATTTTATTTAATGGCACAAGATAGAGACTATGTATGAGATGGGGTACAGTATGCTGGTGCATTTTAAGATAAAAAGCCTGTGGGAGAAATGCTAGAGGACTGTTTAACAAGGAGGAAGCAAAGCTGAATTAAGTCCTGCTTATCCTCTGGAAGTGAATGATCCCTGGAAAAATGCCTGGGCACTGTGTTCCAGCAGACAGAAACAAAGGCATGGATCAAACTAACAAGACTCAGAGAAATATATACACTACATATACATACACACACACACACTTATGTCTACGTATATCCAGACACACTCACACTTCACTATTTAGTATGAGCAGACTGTACCAAAGTTTTTGCTTGTTTCAGAAACATAACATCTTTTGGAGCTATATTTTTACCTTAAATGCTCTCTGAGGATAAAACGCAGAGAAAAGCGAAACCATCTCTCCCTCATCTGGTTTAACTGTACAGAATTTCAGTGTTATCAAATGTCACCTGTGACACAGTTAAGACACTTCTCCCTGAAGAACCTTACCACTAATAGCCAGTAAGCTAAATGATAGAAGTTTTGAGCCCCAAACAGTAACTGCTTACTTAAAACCTTGAATATATTTAATGGGTCACATCAATGTTGAAATACAAAGCACTGTTCTCTGTGTAAAAACCATGCATTTATCATTTAGCTTAGTAACAGAACTACAAAGATTGAATACTATTCTGAACTTGATTCTCTGGACAGACATCCAAATCTACACAAAGCTGAGAACTAGAAACAAGGGAAAATGTGTGTTATGAACATGTATTAGATAACATATTAAGTAAACCCTAATGCTGAAAGTAAATAATTTATTTTCTTTTCTTCAGTGTTCTACTTCTGCTCAGTCCTCAGTTGCCCTTCTCTAATGAAGAATGCTTCCATGAAGCAGACGAAAGCTAGTAACAGTTCAACACTAAGCAGCTAGCCGTCAGAGCATCTAATAATGTATAATACTATGCCATACAATTATTTCAGACATATTTAGATAAATTAAACTCTAAAATACTCAGTATATATGAAAAGTGAATTCTGTTATTAATAACATAGCATTTTCAAAGGAAGCCCAATATTTTCAAAACAATGTATTTTCCATAAGAAATGGAAAATATTTGCTCTAAAACTCTGGCATATGCAGCCAAAAACATTAGTGCAATTTTTCAATGTTAAAATGTTTACCTGCTTTATTCTGCAGAGATCTTCTACTGCCTTGCCAGTTAGGAAGGTCATTGAAGTCACTTTGTTCTACAACAGATAAGCAAAAGAAAATATTTCAACTGAAGACCATTCTGGGTATTTCTTCCCTATTAAGAGAGTATGTACATAAAAGAGACAAGTTGTTTTGTTATGAAAATAAAACTTAAAAGTGATCAAAACCAAGGACAGAGAATTCCCAAGTATAGGTCGTCATACATATACATATACGTGTACATATACAATAATACATGTACGTGTACATGTACGTGTACATGTATTATTGTATATGTACACGTATATGTATTTGTATATTTGTACAAAAGAAACGTATAAAAGAAAAGACATGTATAAAAGAAAATAAATGTATATGTGTATGTGTATGTGTATGTGTATGTGTATGTGTATGTGTATGTGTATGTGTATGTGTATGTGTATGTGTATGTATATGTATATGTATATGTATGTAAGTACATGTGAAATTGAACATGCTACTGAGAACTAATTTTCCCAGTCTCAGGTTCACATAAACTTCAAATTTAGATGAATCACTCTCATCAGATGCTGCTTTCAAAGCTAGAGAAATCAGAAACTTTATTTTAAAATATGAACTTCTGAATTAGAATTACACACTGAACTGGACAGACAATATGGTATTTCTTGAGTGATGGACATATACAACTTTGTCTATGCATTTCCACTTCATTCCATTTTTCATTTCATTTCCTTCTTACCCCAAGATCTCTGGAGTTGTCCACATGAACACAAACATAACGTGCATTGATTCCTTTCACACAGTTGATTGTAATGTTTTTAGTTTTGTTTTTGTCTTCATCTCCTGACTCCCAGAACGTTTCTGTAGACCCATCTGTTAAACTACCAATCATGGCAGGTCGGCTTGATGTTTTAATGTCAACAATGCTTGTCAGGTCTTTTAGACAAACCACTATACAGAGTTCCTGTGAAAACAAATAAGAACATTTAAAATATCTGAAACTATGCCCAAATACGGTCATTATCTACACTTTTAAAAACCATACAGGAATTAAATTCATGTTATGAGAATTATGCTCTCTGAATTAAGGAAGAAATTTGTCACTTGTTGGTTCAAGTTATTCAGACCTTTAAACAAAGGAAACAATAATATAGCTAGCAGACAAATATATTAGTAAATATATTTAGAAAACACTTTAGAGCTATTCATTAAGAGTCTTAATCTCCTCAGAACAATACAAGAAAAAAAGATATGAGCAAGTAAGAATTGGAAGTATGCAGAAATGGAACTAACTCAATGAACTAAATGAATTACCTAAATGAACTATACAGGCTAAGAGGCAATATTTGAACCTCTACATCCAAATATGAAAACCTGAGTATCAGAAACAAGATTCCCTGTAGAGATTCATTCAAAGAAATATTACGTTGCGATAAAATACATTTTTATTTCATATAGAGTGTGCTATAGCAACTACACACTGTTCATAATTGATATCTGGTTTTGAGAGATTAATACTCACCTGATTCATGATTTCAAAACCTGACTGTATACTGATACTAAAACTCTCTTCACTATCTCCATCATCAGATTTAGACAAAATATTGTTGATATGATGGAAAACATTGCTCTGGTGCAGGAACTGGTGGTCAGATTGTTTGAATTTGAGACTCCAACACCTAAAAACACATATAGCTGATTTTCACACTTTGAATACTGATTAAAAGACACAACCTACCAGCAAAGCTATTAATTAAATTTTTGCTTCTTGAAATGTTTTGTATAAACCTTTAACTTATTTTTTTTTCAGAATTGTAAGTCTATTTGACATTTAAAGGAAAGCAGGAATAAACTTAAAATTTTAACAGAATATTTTCATTGTTATTCAATTTTTATGTTCAAGACCAATGAACAGGAAAAATTTCAAGCCTTTTAAGAAGACTACCCAGCATACAGATTTGTGAGCACACAATACTACACTACCATGCACATACACATGTACTACCACATTCACAATCCAATCTACACTGAAAAACCTTCTCATCTAGAAACGTTAAAGATGCTCTCAGCCTTTTAATACTTTTCTTACTTTGTGCTTACCTTAAGGCCATTTGCTGTAATGCACTACCACTGGGTAGAGACATCATCAGATCAGAGATTGTCTGGAGCAGACGATGAAAAGTGTGGGGTAATGGGTGAGCTGCTTCACCAGCAATTACTATATCTGACAGAGGATGTTCACACACTCTTGTGTCTTTCTCCTAAGATTCAAAGCAATTTGTGTTTTGTTAACAGACTTTCACACAAAAAAAGGTTAAATAAACAAATATAAATACATTTATGATATTTGAGAGTAACAGTATCAATTCCATAATAACTGTGAACTTCAAAGCAGTTCCTCTCAGAGAATTCTTATAACAACAATCACGTGAATATACGTGAATATTACTAATTAATCTAAGGATATCAGTTGCTTTATTAGACCTGTGGAAACATTGATTCTTATTTAAGGTGTGTCAATAAAAGAAAAACTGTGCATTGGAAGCAAACTTCCACTGGGCAGTGGATAAGAAAGCAGTGGCAGAGGATCAACAAAGATGGGGAAACAGCCAAGCGTGCTGTTGGGTAGGGTAGCAGAGAAAGAGAAGGACATCCTGTTTGAGAAGGCAGGGGAAAGACTGATCCATGAAGGATACAAACTGTTCCCTCTGTCTTCTAAACTGCTTATTTTCTAAAAGAAAATTTCATCATGCTTGAACCACAGAGCCCAGCTGCATGACCCCAACCAACATACTAACATCCAGAGCCAGATTCAAAACTATTATTTAACCCGTTCAATTGTCTGAGTGCCTAGAAATACTACAACCCTACTTGACAGGAATTTTAGATACCTACTTACCTAGACTAGAGTCAAACTAGATAGTTCTATGTATTTTCCTGGAGGGTGTAATGTAATGTGTACTCGGTGTATAAAGCAGCAAGCATGAAATTGAACTCTACGCTAAATATGATCAATTATTCAGAAAAAGCTCAAAACCTAGGTAAACCAGAGAGCCTATCTACACAGTTAACATCCTCCTCCCTCCTGTCTCCTCTGTAGCCTACTAATTCTTGCAATTTGTTTTGCTTTACTAAGGCCATTGCCCCTAAACCTACATCTTATACGTTAAGCCATTTATGATTCTAGATTTCCGCCTCACATTTTTGCTACATTCAATATTGGGATTTCTCACCCTCTCCCAGTACATTAAAAGAATAAGTAAAAATATTTCACATATGGAAATAAACTACCGTTCTGAACAAGCACCAAATTGTCTTAAATTTATTATCTTGTGTGCATACATTTAAGTACGTATTTTTATCATATGATCACAGTACTGAAGGAAGGTTATGATTTGAATATACATCACCTGTAGTGTATTTAGAAATTTGCTGAAAACTGTTGTCAGTTCCTGCAGGTCATAAATTTGTTCATCCTAGCAAAGTGACCAAGCAGAATTTTGCAAGTCCCCTCATTGTATCAAAAGATGGGCAGCAACATTCCCACCAAGAGCAGAAGTGGCATATTTTATCATTCCTTTCTTAGCCGCTTTATATTTCAGTCAGTAATTATCCAAACTACAGCTAAGAGTATTTCTTTATTCTTTTTTTATAATAAAGGATCTTATTTTGGAGGCTAGCATAAAGACTGGTAGGAATACGTTTCCCTCACTCTAACACTGCTTTCAATGCTTTCTTGAACTGTTTATGGTGAATATGATACATTTTCAATCTGAGATGAATCTAGAAGAATTTGTATGAACTAACTCTTTGGAATAGTGGTATGCTAGATAGTATCATTTTACACACTAGATTTTCAGAACTAACTATAGATTCTACTTAAAAGATTGAAAGACACAGCAGACAGCTCCTCTGAAAAATACTTTTCCTTTTCTCTTCTTTCTGAAGGTCAAAGTGGAGAATGGAATCTGAACAGATTTTTTTTTTCCTTTTTTTTGCCACTAGATTAGCAATGTGCTTGTTGTGTGTTTGTGTATGTTTTAATTTCCTCTCCTAAGAATACTCATAAAACTGATCTATTAAAAGACCAGGATTCCTAATCACAAAAAATCTGCTAATTTTAGAGGAAAACATAATTTATCTATGACCATCAAAGAGTTCAAGTACAATTTAAGCCTAAAAATTTTCATTCCATAACTAAGGCTCTTCTTCACAAAGAGAGGATTACGGCTCCTTTTTAGATATACTGAAAATATTCCTAAATTAAGTGCAAAAATCATCCTTTATTTATGAAAGGTATACGGAACCTCACATACTTGTTCTGCATTTTCCTTATTTGATTTATTTTCTTCATCCTCCTCCTCTTCAGGTTCTACAGGTGAAGGTGTCAGGGAAGCCACAAAGTGCCATAAAATATCATGAAGAGAAGTTGTTTGAATGACATTACAAAGAAGCCAGTTAAAAGCCTAAAATAAAATGCACACAGGAAGTTACCAATTGATTAAGCAAACCTGGAGTAAAACCAATTTATGTAAGCAGACAGATACACTGATGTTTTTGAACAGTCAAATAATGATGCACTGGTCTTCAAGTTAGACATTGCTCTATAGCTAAAGCAGTTTATTAAAATGACAAATGCATTTCTAGATAAGAAATATGCTACTGAAGAAGGTTTTCAGGTAACATTTTTGTATTCCTAACTTTTAGAGTTGAAAATACAAGTGAATATTTAAAACCTATTTTTAAAATAGGAATTATTTTCTGGTTTAAATCTATAATAAAAATTATATATATGTATAAAAAAACAACAGACAATTCACAAATGCTTTATTTTAATCATAGAAGATCCACCAGTATATTAATACCTCCATAGCAAATACTCGGCAAGCAGATTTCCGTAAGGCTTGTTTCATTGCTATTTCAAGTCCTTCCAGATCATGATGCTGGATTACAAATGCCAATACTGGCCACTGGAAATTTCTCTCTCCTTTGGAAAGAGAGCTATGGGCGGAGATTAACCGAGAAAGTTCAGGAGATGGATGTCTCAGGAGAGAGGATCCCACTTCTATTCAAAAGCATAAAAACATACATAAATTAGATTGCATGTACATTTTAATTTTACAGCCACAATAAAAGAAAAAGCAGCAGACCAATTTCAGAACTGATATACTTTATTTTTTTCTAAGAAATGCATTTAAAAAAGCAACATGTAAAAATGATGCTTCAACTCAGAAAGTAAGCAGACACTAAACCCAATAAAATGCCACTTTAGTTTTTTAATCAAGCACAGAATATGCACCACACATTTTAGAACTGTAGTAATTCCTGAGCTCTTCTGAAGCTAATCCTGGGCAGATTAATAAACAGCTAGTATTTATAAATAAACAGAAATAGAAGTTTTTACATCTATATACACATATTTATGCTTGTTTACAGTTTCCAAGAAGAAATACAAATCCAATGCCTTATCTTTGACATTTTTTTTCACTGCTCTTACCTGCATCTCCACTGTTGACTCGTCTCCTAGGGATTGCCTTTACACGTGCTGGCAAAATTGAGTGCTGTTTGTCATATTCTGATGCAACAACCGAATATGACCTTTGAAAGACTGTACGCTTTGCAAGGTCTGTATCTGTTATTGGGCTGGTTTCCAAACTACAAAGAAATCAGTGAAGTTACAGAACCATTAGTAAATATGTAGAGTATACTTAAATTATGCATAAATATTAAATAAAGGAACATGCATTTCATAATGACTGCTGCTGCATGTTTTATGTACCCAAAAACTGTTTAAACACTTAAAAAGAAGAAACATATTAGAATTACATATGGTGAAAAAGCACGCAAGAGTTTTTAAAAAATATTATGATGTATATGGTAAGTTCTAAGAATTTAGGTATTTTTCAGAGAATGCAAAGATTCTGTTCATGCCTGAATTAACGTTTCAGACAAAATTGCCCTGATAAATGTATGTGAAAACATCTATGAAGTGATTTTTCAATATGCAAGCCAACTGAAATTTAGAACTTTATGTGAAGGAAGTTTCCAACATCATTGGCCTTAAAGACAACTTTCAATTGCTATGGTTATGCCTCTAACACGTTTTTACTCCTTACCTTCAGAGGAATTCTTACACTCTGCAGGAGAACTCCCAGATTATGCTGTCCCTATAGGCCTCAGGAGACCATGGAGTCCACAGTTTTAATAAAGGAATATACCAATACGATGTGCTCTTAAGGAGTTTTGTTAGAAAATTTCTATTTCTGGAAAGACTACATTGTAGATTGTAGTATTCCAACAAACTGTTTTTTCAGTCAGTGTAAAATAACATATTGAAATAAAAACAGATTAAAAG
Source organism: Aythya ferina (assembly GCF_964211825.1). Lineage (NCBI taxonomy): Eukaryota > Metazoa > Chordata > Aves > Anseriformes > Anatidae > Aythya > Aythya ferina. The sequence continues at coordinate 44,602,299 of NC_140296.1, forward strand.
CAAGTTTTCCCTTCATCACACCCTCATTATAATATGTGGAATCACCAACATATGAAAACTTCAAGCATCTGTGTTGATTCACTACTATTATTAAGTATCAATAAGAGCCTTTTTTCCCTGGGTAAAACAAAACAAAAAATCTTTAATTGCTTTAATTGGATTATAGTAAACTTAATGAGATAAGGAAATGGTTTAACCTGGCAGAAATCACCTCTTGCTCTTAGTCCTATGTAGCATTAACCTGCCATTTCTTCCATGACACTTTAACTTCCTCAAGGAAGAAGCAGCAACATCTTTACTGAAAATATATAGTAATGAAATTCCCTTTGGTTCAAACTTCCCTTCAGAATGAGATCTTGAAAGGAAGAGCTACTTCTTTTCAAAAAGGTAGTATATCCACACCACAAACAGTTGTGTTATAGAATGGAACACGGGAAAAAATGGACTAAATTTCAGGTAGTTGGCACCAGCTATTTTTCTTGGACCATTGCTATGGATAAGTTTCCCTAAGGCACACTAGGAGTCCTTCATCAGTTTCTGAACATATGGGTTTTTGTGTTTGTTTCATGTATATATATTGGCTGTGCAATCAAGATGTTTCTAGAGAGAAGCAACTAGTCTGAATTACCCTTGAAGTTTCAAATATGATTTTCAAATTTGCATTGCTAGTAGTTGAAAATATATTTGATATGCTATGATTTACTGAAGATATTTTTATAACTACAGTTTCATGTGACTTTGTGTATTGTTTTTTTTTGATGTCATTTCAAGAGATGGACTGGGGCTGACCTGATACTTTAGCTACTCAACTACAGCAAAGTTTTCCATTATTTTTATTATTTTTAGAATTTGGGGTTATGCCAATGCTTTAACTTTTGTATATAGTACTTAGAATTACAAGGAAGTACCTTGGGGGCATAGATTTCATGTTACTCTCTGGCTCTTCAAAGACATTAGGGCTTGCATCGGGAGTAACTGAGATGTACGGTGCAGGTACTGAAGTTGAGCGCAGGTACCTCATCTCATCCTGGAAGAGGTTGTCATCCTGGTACCCAACAAAGTTTTCATGATGATGCCTACATCAAATTACATTTTATAAATTAGGATTAAAAGTTACTGAAATACACATACAACACACTCCTTTGCAAATACATTCAGACAGCTCACATCATTTACCATTCACCTAATGTATTTAAGCTAGTTGGAATTCCTATGTTCACGCAGAACACACTGGCATTTCAAACTAGTGAACTAAACAGTAACCAACACAGGGTGGGGATCACCATGTGCTATCTTTCCATCATATACTTTATGGCCAAATGTACATTCATCATAAATGTGAAACGCTACAGTGAGATCTACTCAGAAACACTGGGCAAGCCCAGCTTGTCTGGCTTCCTTCTTACTATTTTGAATTCTGAAGAGCATATCTGCTAGAGTAACACAGAAAGTTAAACGCTTCACAAAATTATAAATTCTTTGTACATAAACTAATGCCACTAAAAATATTTAGCATCCTAGAGCTACCTGGGTATATTTAATCCTTGGAGCAAATACAATCTAAAAAATTGAACAATATCATGGAAATAGAAGAACAAAGATCTTGACGAATTTGGAAAACAGGTATTTTTTTATGTAAGTTTTAGTTTAGTTTCTAGCCATATTTTTCTTTAAACACTAAATAGATGAGTATTATAGTCAAAATTCATATACTTCCTTTAATTACCTTGCTAAAGTCTGTAGATAGAGACACGGCATTTTAATGGGAAAGTCTTCAGAAATTCCTTCTTTGACACTGGGAAGTTGAGACTGGAATGCTTTTGCAGGGTGATAGCAGAGGATACTGGGTTCAGCAGCACTGCTCAATGACAGCAAATACAATGCATTGGCTTTAATCACTTGATGAGCTTCCATAGTTGGCAAGGCACGAGGAGTCTTAACTTGCATTGGTTTTCTCCTAGATTGTTTAATCTATAGAAAGTGATTTAAAAAAAATGTTATATTTAAATTATTCTTCATCACAAGAAGAGCTGACAATTGTTGCATAGAAAAGTTGCTTGATTTTTCCTGTTGTACAACGATGCTTTCTGTTATACAATGTCGCTTCTATTATTTTCAAAACTTTGCAAACTTTTAATAACAACTGAAAGTTTTCATGTTTGCCTCACGATGAATTGTGTGTGCAGAAAGTTTCACTAGATCTAGTTTAATTCATTCAAGTTAAATTAGCATTGTTTTGTTTATCTTAAAAAAAAAAAAAACTCCACATATTTGTGTATTTTAAGCAATAATTTGAAATTGGCCATGGCAAGTCATTTATCATGCTAAAGTCAAGATAATCAGTGTCTACTGCTTTCCCCTTCTCTGCCAAGCCAGTCATCTCGTAGAAGACTATTAGGTTGGTCAGATATGGTGTTCTGTTCATAATTTCAAACTCACAGTCCCTCATCACGTTCTTGTCCTTCATATGGTTGGAAATCATTTTCAGGATCACTTTCTCCAGCACCTTCCCAGGATTTGAGGTGAGGCTGACTGGCCTCTAGTTCGCTAGAGTTTCTATCTTATTGCCTATCAATGACATTAGCACGTATTTCAAAACCTTCCAAAATTCTGAAATTCCAAATTTTTCAAACCCTATTTTCAAGTTGTGAATGTGTTACTATTAAGCAGATAGAGAGCTAAACATAACAGAAACAGATGAATAATACCTTCTCTCTTGCTGCTGCTTGCTTTTCACGAAGATATTTTTCTCTGCATCGGTCACAAACCAAATACCAAGTGCTTCCTCCAATACCACCATCACCACAATTACCAGCCCATCCTCCACAGAAGTGTCCAATGCTATTATAACCTTGGCCACCTGCATAACGGCCACAACCTATACAAGGTAAATAAACAGATAAGTTATTTCAAAATAAGGATTTCTTTTTCCAGTCCCCAAAACAGGGATGCAAGGGGTGGGGAGGAAGATGCTTGTCTTTTCCTGGCCTATTTTTCTCCTTTTCTATATCTCTCAACTCATTAAAGGAAAGAAACAAACAAAAAACAAGGTGCATGCCAAACACGTGTTTATTATAAACTTGTGTTTATTATAAACTTGTCCAACATATCGACAGTGTTCTATTCAGAAATTAATAACATGCTAATAAAGCTTAAAGGAGAATAAAGTGCATTCCTTTGCTGATTACCATTTCTCAGAAAATTTCAGGGCATTGATAATTACTGAATATTGAGGTTCTTTAACAAGCTTTAACTTCCAATACACCAGAGCTAATCCAGAAATAAACTTCCAGAGGTAATGCCTAGCTAATAACGATTTCCTTAATTTTCCTAAAATTAAACAACCTCCTTAAGAGATTCAGGTACATGTGTAGAGGGACAAAACAGAAGACTCAGGCTGTATTTTATAAATTGCCTTCTGATTAAAGTTTACAACTATAGACACTGACTCGATTTTAATTTTCTGAAGATACATTTTAAAGCAAAAGATGGGAGTCAATGATACCAAGTGATGACACAGAAGTTTAGTAGTAGAACAGAAAACTTCTAGAAGCACAGACACTTTAATTAACAAAAATTGATACTTTTATATCCAATTTTTTCAGCACATTTTGAAGTGCTGAAGTGTAACAAACAGCACTTTTTTGGAGAGGAACCTTAAAGCCAGCTTAGCTTGTTGTTTTGGTCTTGTTTCAAAATTTTTTTCATGTTTCAGAGCTCAAATCTGTATGTACTTGAAATTACTTACACAAGTGTTCAGGGCATTGAGCCTCAATTTAGCATATATGGTAAGCTGTGTAAAACATTAGACAAGGAAGCCTGAGTTATTTTTGTAACAGCAATTAATACAAGAACGTATGTGTATAATATATTTTGCCGACATATACAGGAAGAAAAATATCTCATCTTACCTGGATGAGCTTGTCTCATGTGGTAAGTCACTGGGTATGGATGGGATTCTCCACACAACTCACAGATGGTGTCTTTTTCAGGTCCTCCTACTGCAAGCTGGGCCATCTCACCAAAAAGATTTCCCCTTGGCCTAGTCTCAACCTTTTCCTTTTTCTTTTTCTCTTTTTTGTTCTTCTTGTTATCTTTGTCACTTTCCTTCTTCTTTAACACTGCACAAGAACCGGGACTTGGAAAAATCATATTTTGGGATGCGGCTTTAATAGTTGCTAAAGAAATATCTTCCCAGAAAGCTACCAAGTGCTGCAGCGTTAATGGAAGAGGAGACTTGGATTTCATCGTGTGGTGGCTGGATGTTTCAAAAGAGGTAGTTTCAGTTTTTCCATCCTCACACTTTTCATGCAAAGGTGGTTCTTTTAGCATTGAGAGGACTTTGTTTTTGTTGATGCTACCCATTTTAGATATATCTGGTCCATGCGGTGCAATGTTAAACATATTAAGAGCAGATGATATTTCCAATGAATGTCTGTTTTTTAACTTGGTTTCTTTTTCCTCTGCAGGTTGTTGATTAAGACTGCTTCGGATTGGTGCATGCTCTTTGGACAGCTCTGGATTAAACTTCAAAAAAGATGAACAAGCCATGGCATCATGAACTATTCCTTCATGCCAGAGAAAAGCAGCGAATACAGCTCTCGCGCATTCTGCGACAGAAGGTGACATTGCTTGCTTGGCTGGCTCTACAGGTTTGGATCCATCTCCTTTAAAAAGAAAACTGGATTTCTCCTTTTTGGGTCTTGTGTGCCTACCAGCACATTTACGGCTCACTTTTGGAGACGCTCTCATGTCTTGCTCATCTTTCAGGGGTGCTTTTCCTATGCTGAAATGAACTTTATTAGAACCATCGTCCAGACTCCTGAATTCTGTGTTATCTTCACAGGTGCTATCTGTAATGCTGTTAGTCTTTAAAGTACTCGACGTACACACTTCAACAACCTCACTGTGAAGATTTTCTTGTACAACGTGAGGGGAGGGAGCCCTGTTTTCAGTTTCGGTAACAGGTTTTCCATCTTTTGTAATAATTTTTGGTTTGGGTGAAGTGGACCTCCCCCTTAAGGGTTCTGTTAGCGGTACTTTCTTTTTGCGAAGGGTGTCTGGATCTAATGTGTAAGAATCTGATTTGGATCGTTCTCGAGGAGGATCAAGCTTTGTTTTTACTGGAGATGGAGCCTTCTGAGGTAGAGTTTTATCATGGGGTGAGGAGGACCGTGGAGAACTAGCACCAGACCTAACTGCTGTAAGCGTCTTGGTCTTTGGAGAAGATGACCGAGTTCCTGGCCCTGGAGATTCAGCTCTCAGACCAGTAGTAGTTCTTCCATCAGTCTTTAGTGTTTGCAAAGTGTTATGATTTGGAGACAAAGATCTGCTGTGAGAATCTGACCGCAATTTTGCAGCATCTGATTTCAGCATAAGAGATTCACTGGCAGATAACCCTTCTGTATTCCTAGGCTTCTTCTGGTCAGCAGCAGCTCTATTCATTCGCACATCAAGCTTGGGTGACCTGCTGTCAGCTCTGTGTTTTGACATGTCTGATTTTCCTGCCGGAGAAATTGGTCTTGCAGCTCCTGTGAAATTCACTCGGTCACCTGTTTAGTATATTTTATAGTTATTACATTTTGACAGCAATACTTTTAATAATACGAAACAAGGATTAAAGACCTGAATGCAAGATAAAATTGAAACACATGCTTCTGTTCACATCATAATACATATAAGTCTAAAGAAATTTATTTTTTTTTTCACTAGAATAATACTGATATTTTTATTCTCCCAAAGAAATGTTCAAATATACATCTCCAAACATTGGTTAGAAAATCTTTAAAGAAAACACTATTACGGAGGTATCAAAAGACATGGTTCACTATTTCCATGAAACTCGAATAAAGGAAGCACAATTTACTTCCTTAGCTAGAATGCCAGGAATTAACTAAGTTTACTCCAGTTGTAACAGAAACTAAAGGTTATTTCTTTACTGTCTCTGTGTGTCAGACTGATTGAAACAAGAGACTGGCATAAAGATCACATGTATGACCAGATGTATTTATATCTCTAATGCTCAAAAGTTAGAAAGCACAGGAAGAAAATACAATTATAAGGCAAATTGGGTAAAAAGTTTGCAAACTTGCTTAAAACAGTTTACACTGATAACCTGAAATATCCACATTTTTAAGAGCATATGCTATCAATGTTCTTCTACCAGAACAATAGTCTACTCTTAACAAACTTTTTGTATTACTACTGAGCTAAACCATCATGTCCTCATAGTCTGATGCAGTACCTTATTGTTCTCATGGACACTGACTTTGTACATATATTAATTCAGAGAATAAATGAAATAAATAAATGCCAAACTAGTATATGCAAGTAAATAGCTTGTTAAAGCAATCTACTTCTAATAATTCTATGAACATACTCAGTCTCTCTTGTAGAACTGTATTTTAATAATTAAGACAATATTTAAATTACTGGTAAGCAATGCATCAATCATGAATGCATAATTATATATAACTCTCTCCACAAGGCATTACACTGCAAAGTCTTGAACATACTTGAACATACAGTTTTGTCCTTCTGATTTGGATGTATTTTCATTAGTTAAAATGAAGTAGTTTCTCTTGTAACACTTGTAAAAGAAGGTCACAGTACTGTGGATTATGCTATTTTCAGTGTTCCAGGCACATTTTTGGGGAAACCATTATTTGTGAAAAAAAGGTTTAATTAATCAGAGAATGTCTGCAAATTTGGACCGTATTTTCTAATGTGAACAGAGATGATTTACACTCATTTTTATTCAGTATCTTCAACGTTTACCTCTTTGTGCAGTATGGGATTCTAAATTCTTCTTATTTTCAAGCATGAAGCCTTAGTCCTATGCTAGAATATATGTAAGAAGCACTGAAAGATCTCATTTGTTTTTCCTACTGATAGCATTAAAATCTCACAATCAATCAATCAAATAAGTATTTTGGAACGAAGACTAGAAATGCAGATGTCTCCTCAGGTAACAAAATAATTCTTATTATTCTGATCTTTCCATATTTAATTAGTTTATAGAAAACAAACAGCAATGGAAGAAAGTGAAGAATACTGATATTAGAATATTTAACAAACTTTAAGGTAAGGGTACTCTCCTTGCTTTCTAGCACATGGGACACAGTAGGAGTTTGTACTTCTCCATGCAGAAAATAAGTATTTCCTCTGCATTCAGGAATAATATGCTAAATGTAAACAGTAGAAAACAATGAGAACATTGCATATATCTTCATCATCAGTGTTGAGAATCCAATTTGTCTTTGGTCTTTTTTCTTATGCATTTTTGTTCTGTTTCTTTTGAGCAGGGGGGAAGAGGAAAGGAAGAAATAGCATGGTATATCATGTTTTATAAAGTGATTGTTCTTGCTAAAAGAAAAAAATAAAAATGCTTATTCAATAGCAGTCCAACCATTTTGCTTATGCCAGCTCAGTTATAAATTGAAGAACTATTTTTAAGATGTCTACTTTGTGATATATGAATTCAGAAATGAAAATAATTACTTCACAAATGCTTCTCCCAGAAATAAACAAACAAAAATCTGAATTTAAGGCTTGCCAGTTGAGAAAAAACTGTAGACATGATCATTTAATGATATTTTATGATATGAATTCCTCCTAAGGTAAAAAAAAAAAAAAAACAAACAACAGTGACTCTTGTCTTCTTAGAGGACATGAAACACGGTAAACCATTCAGCAATGTATCACTTTCAAAGCATTACCAGTGAAAATCTTTCTAGAAACTTTCTAGAACAAAACTGTCTTTGAAAGGCATGACCTAGCAATAACTTTTAGGAATAAAAATATATTAAAAAAAAAATGAAAGGTTTAGATTTGTACTTATACATGTAAATACAACTAATTAGCATTCTACACTGTCAACACTAAAAAAATCCACCAAATGAAAAACTGCATAATTATGTATCAGACTGATTTATCTATAAACAAGGAAAAAAAAAACCAACAAAAAAAACCACAACATGATTTACCCCCTTCTTCTTCCATATTTTGTTTGCTTATTGTTTGAAAACAGATTATTTTTAGACTAGATTAAGAGTCACCTTTCTGTTCACGAAGCAGTAAGAGATAGCTAAATCACATAGCATGGAATCACTGCCACTCAGCAAAGCAACACCAAATGATTATAAGCGAACTCCCAACAAATACCAAACTTGAACGTTTCCTTTCAAAACAGAATTTCATAAAATGAATGACATGAAAATGAATGGAAGGAGAAAAAAAAACACTTTGAATGTAAAATCCGAATAACCTTGCTATGTTTGCATGCATACCCACCCTTCAGTTTGTGAGAGAGAGATGAAAGAGCAGAGGCAGGCCCAGCTACATCACTAGATTTGTAAATACACTCACGAGAAGCAAGGCAGCAGGATGAAGTTTCTACAGTGGAAAACAGTTGCACAGAAGCAGGACAGATTCAATGGAAAAAATAGCAGAGAAAAACAAGCATTTCAAATGATATGCATCTCCTCTGTTAGATATTCTTTAATTCATTGAGACTCCTACATTAGTTTTAAATGAGAAACAGTTACTTCAAAATGCTTTTCCTGATGTGAATTTAAAACAATAATTACAATAAAAATCTTTTGTGAATTAAACATTAACTTCTAGGATCTAAAATGCAATAGTTAAGGAGTAGCCAATCACATTTATGGTTTATTGTAAAACTAACAGTATCCAATTTTGAACTGAACTCTGTTTTCAAATGCGAACTTTAAATCTGTAAATTCAGAAATGAATTATTGAAAACTATATTATATTTTTAGGTGACCATTTCTCATATTCTTTTGGTAAAAATAGAGAATATCTGGATGTTTGTGTTGGAAAGTCACTTATCATTGGAAAGAATGATGAAAAATCTATGAAACCCACCAATGCTTTTTCAAATCTGAATGCACATTTGTAATGTCATGTTTTGAAAAACACATATAATGTGACCTTTAGTCTCTCTCAGTACTATTTAGAGACATAATTAGCAGTAGAAGAGTTCCTGTCAAACAGTATAGACACGAAAACAAGTCTGTACCAGCCCTTAAAAAATTTTGCCTTTAGGAAACCAAAAAAGTTAAATTCTGGTTATAATCCACAGCAGAGTAAGATAACAGCAGGGACTTGTAATTACAAGTGTATGATTCTATCATTTTACTTTCATATATATGTATATGCATTTAATTCTAATTTCATTTCTTATTCATTGCTTTAGAAAAAAATAAGTTAAATTCTTATTGCATTAATAATTTTAAAGATATTTTGTATATTAGAAGATACTCAGTTTCAGAAATACACTTTTGTACAAATAGAAGAAAAGTGCCTTGAAAATAAGTGATTTCAATTCCTGCACTGCTGAAGACATTTTTATTGTTGTTGTTCTGGTACTATGTTTACTAAGTTGTACATTAATACATTAAAAGCCCTACCTAATGCAACAAGCAATACTTCCATAGACCCTACAATGAGGTGTTCACACATGCTTGATGTAAAAATTTCATTCTTTAAAATAATAAAATAATCTGAATTTTCTCATTCCAGTGTTATCATAAATTTAAGAATAGTACTGCCTACTTGGATGCCTACAAAAACTTTGCTAAGACCATATATTAACAATATAGCTTCTGAGAAGCAGGATGTCACTCCACCAATTTTTGAAGTTAAAATGCAGAAAAACAAATTAGGAACACAAAGTAGCATTGGAAGAACAATTCTGTAAATACAAGCCTAAAAATGTCAATTTGATATATAAGGTTACCACTACAGGAATAATTAAATGAAAATCTTTATTAAATCCAATTTAATGTAAGCACATTTTCATTTAATTCTTTCAGTCTATGTCTGAGAACACTTCACAATGCTGTGATCTAGTTCATGTTGAACACTGTATTGCTACTCAGTTATTTCAAGGAGACTGGCTCAAAGAGAATGAGTTTCCCCATGTAGTTTTCCCTTCCTGCCTTGGGAAACAATCTATCCAGGACAGCTGGGCAGCCACAGCGACATGACTTGATTTTTGAGTCACCCTCAAAGACTACAAAGACTTCAAAAACAGGTAGGCAAGCTCTGCCAAGTCACAATTTACTGTGATGTCCATCTTTAGTCATATTCTTTCCCTCTACATGGAAATAGCTCAAGCTTGAAAAACTACACAACATGGAGACATAAGAGGCAGCTCAATTCCTGTGCCAGGATGTAGTCTTCTACAAGCAGTGCCTGCTTCCTCTGTGGAAAAGCTGATAAGCCAAACCAGAAGGCATGACATGCTGCCAACTGGTCCATGCTAGTCTTTTTTTAAACTCTGAAAGAGAGTAAAATGTCTCTGGATTGTGGAGATAAGTTAAAGTTTCTTCTGAAATGCCACTCCTTTTCTGCCTTTCTGCATGATGATGATGAAGGAATGCACTGACCTGCTTTTGCCCAAGCAATGGATGCCTCTTATTTATTTTTTTTTCACATCTTGAAAAATGCAAAACGCTGTACTGATAAAGATTCTTTTTGCTCTTAAGTACAAGAATATACAGAAGTCAAACATTTGAATATTAAATATTAAAAAGGGAAAGCAGTATTAGATACCATTAGTAGGGGAATGAATGAGTAAACAAAAGGAAAAGCTGAAATGCAGTATCATTATAAAAATATTAGTGCATTGCAAACATAATATTTGTGTTTATTACCCAAAGGCAGGGTTTGGATCACCAACACTTGAGTCACTTAAATATATTAATTGAAAGAAGTATTCCTGTGCTAGAGCAATATATAAAATTAATCTATAATTTTGTAATAATGAATCTATGATTTTATAAATTTTGAAGGCAATAAGCCAGATTTATTTCTAAAATAAAGCTTGACAGTTTATTCTTGTCCTCCAAACTGCCTTACCAGTCCCCCAGAGATGGTTTTGGATTTGAACAGTTTGGCACAGAAAAAACACATGTATGCTTTGTACATAGCTTAGAAGACCCAATCTTTAAAACCTAAGGTATGAAACAGTTTAACTTAGTTCAGGAATGAAGCTTTGGCAGTAAGAACCATTAGGAAAAAAAAGTCAAACCAATACTCTTATGCTTCTTATCATGACATTTACGTCATTTCAGTGTGACATAGGAGAGATCGGTGCGATTCACAGGACACCATGAATATACTGAACAGCAGCTCAGCACTGCACCTTCTGCCTGGATTGAGATGAGTCAGGAAACAACAGCTGTGCTGTGCAAACTGCTCAGAGTGACTTGCCAGGGCTACAGTGGAAGAGTTAGAATGTGATAGATGAAGCTAACGAGGGGGTCTAAAGCCTCCTCAGTCTATAAATCTGTTCCTCACTTGCCAGAGCAACTCAGATGTGAAGAAAAATGGCAGAAAGGTCTAGCTTCTGTGACCGCAAGCCTCCTCCCAAAACTCAAGAGTTCAACATCCAATTCTGAAATTGTAATTACTGGTGTTGAAGGATGTGGCAAGATCCCATCTCCCTGACTGGATGCGTCAAAGGAGTTTTATGATGCAGCACACACTGCTTAAAGTTGAGAAACAAGATCTTGCTTGACGGTCTAGGTTTCTGCACTTCACCTACACTCAGAATCCAAGCAGAAATTTGAGCCTTCTGTGTTCTTCACATAATGCAGAGACAAATTAATCAAGCAACCAGTAATAATAATCCTGCAGCTGTGGGAAGCTGCCGTCCTGACCACATCTGTTATTGATGATCTTACACATTTCTCAGAAGCAAGCCTATTCAGGCTGGAGTAATTAACAAAATGTTTCATTGAAATAATCAATGAAGAAACATATAGATTTGTGCTCTTCCTGGAAAAAAATCCTGGCTAAGTTTCCAAATCAATACAGCTGTTTCTAAACTCCATGTAGGAGTATGCCATCTCTTTTACCTTTTTTGGACTTAGCTGCATAAAAAATATTTACAAGAAATTAAAATACATGATGAGAGCCTCTTAACTTTGACACCATGAAAAAGAAAGCATTATCTCAGCTTTTTTTCCCCCTCGTATGAGCATCTGTGAAAATTAGCACAGCAGAGAACAATCAGCCCTTCACAGAGTCCTAGCAAATAACACGAAACTGAGTTCCACAATTTCCACTTATTTTTTTGTATTAAGCCTTCCATATTAAATTCCAATATTTCTTTGAAAACAAAAAGCACAGGACTTTTGTTAGTTTATCTGTTTCCGATTTGATAAGAATAGCAGATACACTTCATGTTTTTTTCCAAGCATAATAACTGAGGAAGTGGTTGTCCAAAACACTAATTTTTCTACAAAAATAACAAGGCACTGTATCTGAAAATAATGTGTTGTGAAAAGCCCTTACCCCCTTCCTTAAATCAGTTTGGAAAACCAAACCAAATACCAAGAACAGAAATCGTGCCTCAGAAAGAACAACTATCTAAAAATTTCTCTAAAGAAAATCTATAATCTGTCTCTGGCACGGAGTATGTATTACAATCAGACCCAAATTTTTCTTCATATTCTAAAAAACTATATAAGGAAATAAATCTAGAGGATGTTGAGCATGATCTTAACATTCCTCAGAATCGTGTTTCAATATAAAACTCCTCAATAAGACAGGTAACTGAGGAAGAAAAGAAAGCATAAGTGGTAGCCTAAGATATTTACTCAGACTAAAATCAAATAAACCTATGTTTCTTTGTTTCCATGTCTGCAGCCATGGGAATCTATGGCAGGGAATATCTACTTTCAACTGTTAAACTATTATTGGTCCCTTTAATATAGCTGTTATTGACTACAAACATTTGTTTTCATTTTTAGATCTAAATTTATTGCGTGAAGCACTTAAGGACAAAGCACATCATTTGTAACTGTAATTAAGCACGTCTAGGGCAAAAATCAATTGACCTTGGGAGATGTTTTTAGTAGATTTCAATTCTAATTACATGTTTAGTAATAGGAAGCTATAAAGTGCTTTGGAAATAATGAATGAAAATGGCATGTGTTATAAAGGTTTCTGTTATGGCTCTAATACACCTGTAAAGTTGAACACATTAAAAATACCAACAAAATTAGATCTCAACAGAACTTGTCTAAGTTTTTTTTATTGCCTATGTGTCTCGTTATTCTAATAATTGTGCAGTACTAATTAATCCATTATTTTCTAATATGTGCAGTTTCTAGAAATACGGTAATATCAGAATAATTGTTTAAACCAAAATATTTGATCTAGGTAACCTTTCTTAAGTTTCAAAGATCCCTGATAATTTCCTCAACTATTAAATGAACACAAATATAGTCTTACATGCCTCGCAGACAATATTCTAAATAAAACATTTGGACAAACTAGTAAAGCGAGGATTAACGCATTTTCAAAAGACTAAAAAAGTTCTGTTTTCCCCTCATATATTTCTTGATTTTTGATCCTGGAAGCAAAAATGTTATTATTTATCTCCTTCAGGTATAATTAACATTATTTACAAGAAATCTTAAATTACATGAAAAAAAAAAGGCTTCCTTCTGAATCATGGATACTTAAAACACAAACCCTGGATTGTAACTTAATGAGTATCTTTTACCCAACCACATCCATTGGAAAGACAAATCCATTAAGCAAATTTTTTGGGGGGCAGCCAATAAAAAAATATCAGTATTTCTTCCCATACAAATCTAAATAACAAAGGACAAATAGCCTGAAGTTTAAAATAAGATAATTAGGGTTATTTGTGATGAAAAAGTAAGAAGCTCTGACAAGAGAAGGAAAATGTAAGTTAAGGGAAAGAACATACAATTGTCAAACTCCCAACAACGGTGTGTTGATGCCATTGGCAATCATGTTTTATCTACATAGGTTTTGGATCACTCTCTTTTCATGACATTGGTTTAAGCCTAGTAGAAGTATACACAGTCACTATCAGACTATTTCTGACAGTCGTTATAGAAGTGAGCTAGAGATTTTAATCTGCTTCTCTCCCACAGCACTTGTGTAAGCTGAGCTGGAGAGACTCAGGACAGACTGAACTGTCAGCATCCCACAAGAAAAGAACATTTTACTTCTGCTGGATAGTCTGTGGGTGAGAGGAGAAGACTAATATGCTATATGTGTTCTTTATATAAGGAAGAATTTACTGCCGTATCTGCTCTTCAAAATGAATTCTAAGCTTTTATTTTTTCACTAAATAAAACCTAAACCATTTCCTGTTCTTGCACCAGTAATCAGGTTAGCTTTCATTCACTTCTAGGTGAAAACTTCCTTGTCCACACCAACCTTAAGAGCACCCAATGCAAGAGTACAAAGCTTTATAAGTAGTGTCAACATGTTCCAACTTTCCAGCTACACCCTAAACTTATAAGTGATAGAAAACAAAACAAAACAAAACAAAAAAAAACCTGAAATTTAAGAGGCCAGAAAACTGAAACTATGAATCTACTGCAATTTTTTATGTTAAAAAAGAACATTTTGTACCATGAAAGAAATTTACCTTAATTATAAACCCAGAGTTGCATACAATACTGGAAATGCACTTTAATGAATGTTATCTGCACTGCAGGACACATGCAAAAGCAAAAATACTGTCAATATTGAAAATAAAGTTGAACAGGTATAATTCTTTAAGGAGCATTCTTTCACATGCTTCTGAATCATGAAAAACTAACTCAACAAAATAAAACCAGAAAGATGCATTGAGGGATGATTAGCAGCTGGTAAGCAACTGAGGACAGCAACGTAAAAAGCTGCAGAAATGGACTGATGAGGCAGGTAAGGCTGACAAACTTACTCTGAAGCTGTGGCTGAGGCTGCTGGAAGGAAAGGGGCTGTCCGAACACAAATGGACTGTGGACTAGGGAAGAGGGAGGTTTTGCAGCTTGATCAAAGATGGAAGGAGCTGGGAGATTTGGCCGTGACTGAATGGAATTCAGTATGGCACTCAGTTGGTCACCTGTAGTGGGCAAAACAGTCAAAACTACAACCTGTTACTTGTCATTCTCCAGAAATGCAGAGTAAAATGGTGCTCAATTAAAGTTTCAATGGTTATAATAGAGAAAGCTCTTATTTAGCCACATACAGCTCTGGTTGTGGCTAAATATAAAAACCTCATCCCATGCATGGCTATAAAATTGCTGAAAAGTACAAGCAGGGTTTTTAAAAATCATGGACAGTTTACTGCAGTTATTCAAAACATTTCAAAATAGAGATTTATATTCATCTTGCTAAAAAAAATGCAAAGCAGCCAAGAAAAAACAGAAATCCCTAGCATTTACAGTAATACACACATGCAACAGAACATGCAGATAAAGATTAGAAAAACTGATGAGAAGGGAAGGATAACATGTAGTTAGGCTTTGGCAAGTGTATTTCTGTGCCAAGGCTTTGGTAAATATTTGCTCATTTTTGCAAATATCTTTACAGGTATACTGTCATGCTGTTTTTCAAGATCAGTTTGAAAATCGTTTTAAAAAAATAAATACCATTTAGGAACTGAAACTGGTTTTCTGAAGAACTACAGACATTCGTTGTGGGGCAAATGAAGGCCTTCAAAAACTAGCATGTTAAAAACATGGTTTTAATTCCTAAATGCCAATTTTCAGAAAAACTATACATGAGCATTAGAAATACAAGAAGCCTATAATAAAAAGTCAGAGTTTATCATAGCATGTTATAAGCTGTGGTAAGCTTAGTCATATGAGCTTAGAGAGAGCAAGAGTTTAAGAGCATTGCAAATTTGAATGATCACCACCCAAATCCTAATGGCAGCACTTTATTCTGCAAATTCACATCATTTTGACAGAACTCTAGAAAATCTAGTAGAAAAAAAAAAAAAAAAAAAAAAAAAAGCAGCTAATACAGAATTTTCAGCTCAATAAATCTTAGTTTTAGGTGATTATCAATTGTCTTTTCATGGAATTAGAGAAAGACTGCTGGGTGTATGGAACCCACCCTTAACCCTTATTAGCCAAGAACTCCAAAATGAAATGTTACAATAATTTTCTTGATATTTTAGTTTCAAAAATGAAAGAAGAAAATACAAGGAAATAGATGAAATTATGTTCTAAATAATCACCTATGGATATCAATGCATGAATTTTATTCCACTATTTTGGAAGTAGCACAGCGAAAAAATACGGGAATCAGTACTTGGACAGCAATCATTCCTACCATAATAATCCAGAAGTGAATAACATATTTGGGAAGGCATTATAATTCTTAAAAAGTAACTATTTGAAAAATAATTCCAGGTCAAGAGTTGCAAAATATTTTTTCCTGGATATAACTCACATTGGTTATCAGAGAAACAACCAACACTGGAAGACAAAACCCAGCAGTAACTCTCAACTGTATGTGGGTAGTTTATTTATACCCTATCACACATGCAAAAATACTGTGCAGGTTTTGTTCAGATCATGCTTTGTACATTTTCAGTTGAATGTATGTACACTATTTCTAGATCTAACTTTTGTTTTAACAATTCACAGACTCAACTAGTAAACTCTGCTGACCTAGCACTGCTTTAGTGCAAAGCCAGCACAGGTAGCTGGGTTCTGCATTCTGTGTTAACAGCAGGAAACAAAGCACAAATGACAATGTAGAGGCAGATCATTCTTTCAGCTCAGTACTTTGGAAAACCTAAAACACTTTTTTTTTTTTTTTTTTTTTTGTCTCTCCTGGTATTCCCAGTGCTTCACTGGGGCTTACTGCTCTAACAAGTCATACCACAAAAATTGGTAAACCACTCGATCCAGTCTCAAGTACTGGCAGCAATAAGCCCTTTCAGAACACAAAACAGTGCAGACGATCACAGAGAGATGCCTGGTTTTTGGCTCTGAAGGAGTCAAGCTGAATGAGGGGAACAGATGCTGACCTAAAACTAAAAAGCTCAAGGAATTCATCAAGATCAGACATGGTAGCTTAGTTCTACGCGTGGTTTATAAAGCAGAATCACCGAATTATAAGTCTTGTCCTTTGAAATTCTCCTATGAATTAAGCACTCAGGCAAGCTACAAAATTTAGCATCTACAGAAATGAAATAGAAATCGACTCTCAGGTCCAAAGTTGGTATCATTCTTTTTGTTATCACTATTAAAAACAAACATAAAAACAATTAGTTAATTCTTTCTCCTTGAATACCTGATGTATTCACATTTATACTACATGAAAATATAAAATTCTTCGTGTACCACATTCCAGAACCATGGAATCCTGGTTATCATGAAATGAATCTTTTCAGTCTTTCTTTCCTAACGCTTTTTAGGGTAGGTGCAAAGGGGATATTTGGAAAGCAACCAAGTCTAACAGCTGACGATCATCTAGTGTGTCAATATATAAGATCAGTTTTGTCACTATTACTGTTTGTTTATTAGAGGACTGGGAAATGATTTTTCATGAAATACACAAAGCCCTGCAAGCCAGTAGTAGTTCCCCTCTATGGTTGTCCAGGAACCCAGGTTTGGGCACTATTTCAATAGCCCTGTGGCTTTTAATGTTGTCTCAAAATTAGTAAGTGACTTTCAGCATTTTAAAGTCTAGCTGATGCTAAATATATTTTAAATACAAATAAGGAAAATGTTTCCTTCTAACATTTGTGAATTCAGAACAAAATGGGATTCTGGTTACCTTGTTATTTATTTTTTTAGAAATTAATAAAAAAAATATTTTAGTTAATCCCTTTCTCTGGACAAAGAATAGCATCTGCTTAAGTGTCTGGTACGTCCTGGAATATCAAAGTCATTCTTACTCTGCTTCTTTACATAAAAGTACTTTCAAAAGTAAGGAAAGGTCATCTGTAAGTGGAATTATTTAAACAGTGACATTAAACAGGATACTTGCAGGTATAAGGAAATCTTGGAGTCGCTGCAAAGGTCGTGATTGTGAGACCAAGCAGACCTTTCCTAAAGCTATAAAATGCTTCAAGATGCGATGATATATGAAAATGTACGTAAGTCCATTTTCAGTTATAATTGTTCCAGTTTGTATAAATGACCAGTAAATGAACACACTAAACAAACAGGCCTATTTCACAGATGAGTAATTATTTTAAAGGGAAGAACCTCTGAAAAGAGGTTGAAAGTTATCTGCTCAAATTAAATGTGGAGGGGGATAGAGCCATTCATAATGAATATTAAAGACTTGCCTGCAATGTAAAAGGCTCACACATAGAAGATACAGCTAAATCAAACAGAACATTTGTGGGAATAATGTCTTTGGCCTTGGAGGCAATACTGTAAACACAAACCTACTATATGGGTATCTTTACATTTGACTGACGTAAATGTGACTGAGTTTGCAATGAAACTAGCACATCCCTACAAGAAGTTCTTTTGACAAACAGGCATCTTCAACAGAACTGTTTCATTCATTTTCCTGACAGTGCTTTTGTCTTCAGTTCTTTCTTTTCCACAGAACTCAAAGCTTCTTAGATCTAGATCCGAGAATGCAAGACAACAGCATGTAAAATAATGATACAAGAGGTCTATTTTGGGGAGGAAAAGCAGTACTTTTATTCTTTCATGTATAGTTGCCAACAACTCCCTGCTCTTTGGCAATTCAGAATCAGTTACAATAAATAGAATGAATAAAGTAATCTAACTGACCCTATAAAGAAAGCTGCCAAAGAGCACTATTTACGTGATTTATGTGCGCTGCTGATCTTGCTCTGTAACTGAGTATGGGGCAGCTGTGGAGAACAGTGGAAGAAACACTGGTTCATTACTTCTCAACCAATGTCCACATGTTCGTGCTCACATTTCACTGCCCATTAGTAAAGCATGTCAGCAGATTTACAGCTTTATAAGGAATCCGATGCTATGATGAAAGACCCTGATACATGATGGTAACTACATGACTTGTGGGACTACAGTGATAATAGCTTGCAGGTTACTTGATAATTTCAGGTTTTGTTATCATGCAGTAGAAGAGACAGGCTCATAATTAATGGTTATGTTTTCCAACAGGAAATTGGTACCTCAATTTTGTTTTTCTTGCATATATTTGACCATATTTTATCCTTTCTGTGTCAATATTAAAACCTCCTGGCATAATGGTATGTAACAGTAGAACTGTGAATATCATATATATCCACATGTATTACACGTCTTCCTTTAAAGCAAGGCTCAACTCAAGGTGTTTTTTGTTTGTTTGTTTTTTCCAGCTTAAGAGATTACTCACAATGTGTGTTGGTATTAAAAACACATAGCACACCTAAGGCCCATGTTCTAACCGGCATGGATGGAGTACAGAGTCATAAGAGTAGAATGACAAAGCTACATGTTTCAGTAATAATTGTCAAAGACATCTGCCTCATCAAAAGCTCCTTCTATATTATTAGATATTCTAGATTTAATCAATGAATGAACAGAAGGCGAGCAATTTGAGTTTACTGTGATGGCTTATTTATACTTACATCTTACCAATAAACTATGCTTAAGAGTAACTATTATTTTGCCAGTAAAATAAATACGGTTATTTACTTCCCAGTATTGTTAACTAGTATTTATGTGATTGAAAGACAACTTCAGTTTTGCAACATATATCTCACATGGTATCTACTATCCTGTCAGCCAATTAAAAGCCCTTAAAAATGTTAAGACAGTTTGGAAGTGTTTACAAGTGTTTCTGATCTTTTAGAACCCATGCTTTCTAAATCCAATAGTGTTCATATCTTGATTTACTAAGATATATTTTTCATTTCTTAATTAGTATTCTGCCTACCCCTATAGAAACCTCAGCAGTAACTTACAAGTTTTTGATGATCCTTTTTATATAGAGTACTTAGACTGAATGAAATTAAAGTAGAGAAAAAAGCAGCTACAATCTTAGTTTCATGTATTGTGGAACCCCTTACAAAATTCACTGTGTTACTGGTTTTATCTTTTGGATCACATCTGATGGTGCCTAGAAGAGTAGGAAATGAGTAACAAAAACAGAAGCAAAATTGAGAAGAACATAATTTTATAAAACATAAGTTTAAAAACATACCTTTGTTATTTCCAAGGCCATAATCAAACCCTTGTCCATTACTGCAGCTTGTTCCCTTACTGAAAGCTTGTATTGAAAAAGGACTTGGGGGAGGAGTCTGAACATTTTGGTCTAGAAGAACTTGCTCTACAAAAAAAAACAAAACACATCACTTCAGAATTAGACCTTTTAAGTAACTGATTTACATTGGAAAGATGAGTCACAAGGCAAAGAGCTTTATTGTTCTTTCTTTCTTTCCCCACAGATAGCACTCCTCCACTCTACTCAACCCTCTTCAAAAAGAAAAGGACATCTTTCTTCCCCACAGGTCATGCTCTAAAATTAAAAAGATTGAGGATTTAATACCGTGCAGTCTAGTTTTATATTTGACTGAGTTGCTGCAAGTTTTGCTGTCATATGCCACTTAGGAACAGGCTTGACATTTTATTTTTTGGTAACACCATACTATTTGAATATTTGTTCTTTGGACAGCAATTGTTAAATTTATTTGATAGACCTTGATGGATGAAAGATGCTTTCAGAGTGACAAGAAACTCAGAGCCAATAAACTTCTAATCCCGACTTAATAATCCTTACTAACTCCCAGAGCATAAGACATTTTTTTACCTTGACAAATTTATTCATATCTGATACCGACTACTACAGTTATGCTTTTTGTATGTTACCATAATAACTCAAACCAAAACTAACCTAGAGTCTTTCAAAATATTCATAAGAACAACGAGCTAAAGTATATGAGACAGAATCCACTTGAACATTTAGATTTACAGTGGCATTACTGACAATGTGGTCAGAAATACCATTCCAAGTAATAACCTACATGAAGTAATTCACATGAAATCTCTTAAATGCAGGTTAAAAGATCAGGTTGGTACCTTGAACAACTTTCTCCTTTTCTAACCATACTAAAATTAACTGAAAAAAATCACAACTCTTCTAAGAGCCATTTTTATAAAATTTCAGCATTTCAGACCAAAACTGCACTTCAGACTATGTACTTTTAGATAACACATACACTCACTTTAAAAGGTTTAATCCTTTGTTAAGTTAATGTTGTTTATCTGCTAAAGGAAAATTGGCCTTAGAACTTACAGAGGAATGGGTGAATTAGAAAGCAACAGCAAAATACTGCACTTGAAACAAGTGTGTAATCTATCTTAAATCAACCTTGATTCTCTGAATTACAGACATATGTAGATTTTGCTGTAATTTTCCTGCTAAAGTACTTGTATACCTGCCTACAGACTTGGGCATTTAGCTCTGACACAAACCGTACGTCTTTCTGAAAATTTCATTATCATTTACTTATGTAATTAAAATATTAAAGCAATCTGAAATAGGGTATTATTTATGTGTGAAAACAGAGAGAGTTGGAAATCTAGCCAGAGCTCCTCCAAATGCTTATTTCCAGCAGAAGTATGGAAATTGATAAGAAACAGAATTCCTAA
This sequence comes from Aythya ferina, assembly GCF_964211825.1. Classification (NCBI taxonomy): domain Eukaryota; kingdom Metazoa; phylum Chordata; class Aves; order Anseriformes; family Anatidae; genus Aythya; species Aythya ferina. The sequence goes on from NC_140296.1 coordinate 44,623,682, forward strand.
TTCATTTCTTGGCCAAAAACAAAACAAAACAAAAAAGGCAATTAGTTTACATCATTTTCATACGTGGCTTAAGCTCCTTAGCTCCTTAATACTGAGATGTACTAAGAACACAGAATATGTTTAAGTATCTCAGTAGCTGCACTGATAGCAAACTGCTTTAGCTAGATGCACAAGAGACATCTGCATTTACCTTATTTATAAACACAAAGACTCATCTAGAAAGAATAGAACCAGACACGCTGACACATAGGACATGCATTAGATAATTTTCCAGATGACACCTCTTGACAAATGGATGTATTAGATTTCATAAGGAGTGAGAAAATTATAAATTGAGAATATTCAGATTCAATCAGGAAACAGAGAAATGTATGAAGAAAAAAAAAGATGGCTTGAAGAAACTAACTCTGAAGTGAGTTAAAACAAACCAGCTTCAGAGGAAATCATACCAAATTTTATGATCAGTGGAAGAAACTTACAAGTATTCTCAGAAAGAAATATTGAGAGAAACTGGAGGGTTTAGTGAAGATGAAGCCAGACTCGTCTCAAAGGTTCAAAGAAACGGGACAAGGGACAACAAACAAAAGCTGCAGAATGTGAAACTGTATTAGGAAATGTTTTCACCATAAAGGTGGGTCAAATACTGGAACAGGTTGTCCAGAAATGTTGGAAATATTTAGAATTTGACTAGACAAGGGTGTAAGCAACATCATCTAACTGAACCTGCACTGACAGGGAGCTTGGACTAGATGATCTCCTCTAGAAGTATAAATACTGACAGATCTCTCTCGCCCTGTTTCACCTTCTGCAATAATACAGGTAGGCCATAATCCCGTACTGGAGAACCTCATTTGGATCTATCTATTAGGGAAAGAACAGTTTCAAGATGCCTCAATGCACTTATATGATATTTTGTATCAGTAAATATAATCAGTATCTGATTGGAGGAAGATCAGTAAGAAGAATGATTGAAGAAAATTAAAAATGTGCAATAACAGATTTTGTATAATAACCCTTTTGCTTACATTTACTTTTATTCTTTCTAGGTCTTATCCAGTTTGAATATTATCAGGACAGAAATTGTGCATTTTAAGAAAAGGTAATAATTCTTTGCTAACTAGAGTAATTAGCAGTGGGATATTAATTTTAAATATGAAGTTCATAAATAAATAAATATGTAGTGTGTTTTTAACAGGATGTGGTGTGGCAGAACTAACAAACTTAACAAAACCAAAAGCAACGTAAATATTTTTTTCTACTCTGCTTTTCCCAGAAACACAAAAAAGACCAAAGAAAGCTAAAAGGAGAAATATACAAGTACTTATTTGAAAATCATCTCTATAGCTAAAAGAAGGAAGGATATCCACTGGTACAGAAGAAAATATGGGGGAATGTTTTAATTGCTCTTTTAAAAACATAGAAAGAACATTTAAACAACTTTGAAATTCATCAGTGTAAAGCAACTCAAATGAAAACGTACGGATTTGTGTTATACCTTTTTTAAACTCAGTTTCTTCTTTATTTATCCTGTTTAGATTTCTTGTAATTTTTTTCTAAGTTAATTAAAAAACAAAACAAAACAACTTGCCATCTTCATGTCGGAGGTACTGGTTTCCACCTCTGTCTCTAGCTAACGACCACGCCTCGCCTTCATCACTTTCACAGAACTCTACCATGCTGTTCTTATCCATTTGCACCCACGTACCTTCTGAATTAGTCACCTGATGCACACACACAAAAAAGCACAACATACTGAATTTCCAGATTATTCATTAGCATGGCTCAGCAACTTACTTCAGAAACTGAAAAAATACGCACATTCCAATCTTTATATTACAATTAAAGCTTTTTTTTATTATTATTATTATTTTATTTTTTATTTTATTTTAATGTTTCTTAAATTAAGGCCACAGACTGAGGCAGATTCAAGGACCAAAACCATTTATGGCACATATACAGTTAGGGATATTTCCAAAAATATTAGACCTGCTTATGTTCAGAAAAAGCAAATCACCAACACCACAACGCTGGAACATCCAAACAAGCCCAAATAAAAATTTGAAGGAGATATTCATCAAGGTATGCCTTTTCATTGGTGGCTGCAACAGTAGAATTACAGTAGCAAGTTATATATATGAAATGTTTGTACAAGTACTAATTTTGTTCCTGTCATTGTATTTAGGAAATAGCATGACACACTTCATCCTTAAGCCATTCTTAACCATAAAACACCACAGCTGGACAATTGGGAATAGTAACAATAGTTCAGCAACTGAACAAATGAATCAAAACAGAGAAACAGAATAAACTGTTAATTGGTTAGGTCCCATAAAATTTCTTTTTTCAATAAAACAAAATTCTTTCAAAGCGTATGACAAAAACATTGAATACGAAACAACATTTTGAAAAGAATACTGTAACAGAAATATATAATCAAGCATATGTAACTGCAGTACAACTTAACATTATTCCAGTCAGTACACACATCTAAAAGGAAAAAAACAACCAAACAAACAGAATTGCATTAGTATTTATAATACAAACCAAGTTCAGAAGTTAGCATTTATCATGAGGGTTGGAAAAGCAAACCTGTACAGGGGTAGATTCTTTTGTTGAGTTTACTAGTTATATATTGGTATCTATGAAGACATGAACTGAAGCTACAATGATCCATACCTCGCCCACTGCCTTGACTTTGTTTCCCAGAACTAACATTCCAATTGGGATACCTCTAAGGTTAGGGCAGCTTCTGATGTTGTGACCTGATGGGCCAGTCTTCACTACCTTGTACACTCCAGGACCACCTCGGAGGAATGGCATATCTTGTTCTTGCATCACTGCTTCCTGTGGGCAGTGTGAATTTAGGTCTTTGAAAAAATCATCAGTATTAGACCTAGATTCCTGAGAAATTAAAAAAAAAAAAGGCAAAACAAAAAACAGAACAGAATAAAACCTATTAATAATACCTTTGAACTCTTCATATAAGAAATACTTATTTAAAGACTACAATAATTAAATTCCAAAGCTAGAAGAGGTACTAGTTACATTGCTAATTTTAGCATGCAGTAATACACAACTGAACTACTAGTAAATCGCAATTTAATTGAAAAGCTACCCTATTACTCTTGAAACAGAAATGTAGGCAATTTATTTAAAAGGAGTATCTCATATCTACAATTAGAAAACATTTACTTTCTCTATCACTTCAACTAAACCTTGCCTCATACTGACATTTATCAAGATACACACTCATTCCTCCTGCTGTATTTGTGAACTAATATAGCAAAAAGCCTGGGGCTATTTAAAGGGAACTTAAATATCACCTCTTTTCAAGTGATATGCTTCTTTTTTGATTTTGTAACACACTGTTAATTTATACTAAAGGTAAAATTATGACAGAGTAATAGAAACACCACAGAAACCTAAATGCACGTAGAAATAGTCGTGCATATTTATAATTTTCACTCACATAATAAAAATGGCCTGCAAATTTATTTCACACAGTAATGATGAGAGATTAAATATATACCCAAATCTTAAACAAGAACACACTTTTTGAGTTTCCTACCAGTAGAAAAAATGGTAATTACTAAAAATAAGAGACAGACTAATATAGATTTTCAGTTAGCCATGGCTTAATAAAAATGTCTAAAATGTCTATTATACAAAAACTATGAAGGATGGAGGTAACATATTGCACATTCCTATCAGGAGAAAGCAGATGAGAAACAGGAATGCTTTATTATGCTTAAAATGCAAACCATATGTACTTCTAAAAGAACACCTGGAAGTTAAAAACCTAAGTAATGCCCTACTGGATGAAGCCAGTGACTCACCTAGTCCAGTAAATGGCAACAGGAGATACTGTTCAGAAATAGCATGCAAGACATTACTAGTGGTCTATCCCTTATATAACAACAACATTTAAAATCTTTTTAGTATGGATGTTAGAGGGTACACCCCTACTTCCTCTAGTGTCTGTTTATGAATCTGGTTCCTATAAATATGTTTAATCCCTTCTGAATGTGCCGATACTTTCTGCATCCACAATCTCCTATAACTACGCCTTCTAGGAGTTCATTACCTGCCGTGTAGAAACATACTTTTATCAGTTTTAAACCGAAATTCCAGTTATGTTATTTCCTTTTCAATTTACATTATTTCCTCTGCTCTCTAATTAATATGTTTTCAGATTTTTGGTATTGAAGTCTGCATCATGTCCAGAATTATATAACAGTCTTACCAAGAAGCCTTTCTAGCAAATGAACCTGTTCTGTAAATATGTTAACTTTCAAAGCAAGCTGCAGTAAATTGTTTCAAAGAAAAAAAATCTGTGTTCTAAAGATAGTGTGAACATTGTCTAGATCGTGATTTAACAGTAAAGAAGTTTGCTATCTTGGGGAAGAAGATTCAGTGAAAAACAGATTTTTAAATCTCTAAACCAGTAGGTACAGTACTGAGCATCATCTTCATTACAAAGTTCATATGAAAACAACTGGGATCTAAAAATCAGTACAAGGCTGTAAAGACATTTAGATATGCACTTATGTAGCTAACTGAGACTGCTTAACTGCATATACTGTAATTTGTTCCTGTAATTGCAGATTAAAAAAAAAAAAAAAAAAAAAGGAATGGTCTATTTATAAAATTTTTGTGTCATTCCTCCTATGAATGTCATCTTATTAGATACTGCAACTTCATGGGAGCCCTTCAATAACAGAAAAAAATTACTATTCATTCTGCATTCAGAAGGAGAATGAAAGCCTTTATTATGTTATTAATATCTCTGAATTTCTCTCTCTATATTTTTTTTTAATAAAGGAAAGTGCTACTTATGAATCAACCTGCCCCAATTTTTTTTTTCTCCTCGTAAAGGAAAAGATCCAGATACAGCATTCTATGCAAACCTTGTATTTCCTGTAAAAATATTTCAAGGTGAAGTAGACTTCAAAGAATATTTAATGTAAAGTTGAATTACAAGGTACATTCTGAAAAAGAGAAAGAGATACAGTGTGACTGTTCCTGTCAATTAACTCACCTTAGGGGGTAAAGCTTTGGAAGTCCATGAAAAAAAGTCCAAATCCCTTACTCCTTGGCTAGCATTAAAGACATTCTGAACAACAAAGTTTAAAAAAAAAAAAAAAGACATATATCAACAAGGAAATGGGAACAAAGAAACACTGGAGGAAGAAGCTAGAAGTATAGTAATGCAAACTTTCTCCACAAGTAATTTTACTGGTAGAATATCTTGCAAAAGTGAGAAGTTTTGTTTTTCTGATCAAGTCACCTGAGAGTTCATTGCTCCCCTTGCCAAATCATCTATTAAACAAAAACAGTTTGGTATGTCAAAAGCTCGAAATGGATGTAGTGTGTCATGCCATTTACTGAAACTGAGAGCCAGACATTTCTTACAAAGCTTGAGACTACGCAGAGACAGATCCCACACTTCTGTAACAACGAAACAGTAGTTTGTTCCACCATATACCACAGTTTTACAAGCAAGACAGTCTGCTGTTTCGAAAGGATTTCAAGTATTGCAGGACAACTGCACGTGGTCTTTTGTCACCAATTCAGAACTGCACAGACGCAGAAGGGCTGAGCTCACTATGTTTGAACAACTCACTTGTACAGAGTGATTTCACTAGTTTGCACATCGATACCACACTCTTTACCAGAAGCAAAAACTGCAGAGTGCTGTAAGGAAGAACCACTCAGATCTCATTAGTGTTATAAGACATACGATTCATTTACTACTTTATTATGAATTATCAACAATCAAATGGAGCTGCTCGAGTTCCCTAATTTTATAAGCAATGGCCCATATTACCGACACAAGCTCTACTGTTCTGTGCATTTTTCCCCCACAGAACAGCTAGGATGGCATTTATTAGCCACTGGAAAACACCAAAAGCAGCCATTTTTCTCCATTAAGTAACCTCTCTCCATAAGCTTGTTTCTACTCATTTCAAAGAAATTTTCACTGTCCCTATCAAAAGAAGTAATTAGTAGTACATAAGTAGTAGTATTAATAATCAGTATTTACAGAACAGTCTCTTTGGTAAAGACACTTTTTTTTTTTTTTTTTAATTTCCTATCCCCATCTTGGCAGGAAAACGAAGTGAAATCCCTGCAGCATTCACACCAAAATTTAACAGTAATTAAAAAATAATAATAAAAGAGTCACTTTAAGCAGAAATTGGCAAGTACAATAGTCTTGTCATGCATGCTCTGTATTCCTTGAAAAAAAAATTGATGTTAAAAATAAGTAAATCCACCTCATGACAGAAGTAAATCATCTACTACTGTTTGCAAAAATTCTCCTTACATCAATCTTTAGTAAAGAAAACAACTTTAAACTTGGACAAAAATGAAGAAATTATCAAAAGCCATAACTTCATTAGAGTGCAGCACCTCCTCCTGAATTTGAACGAGGCACTGCTACACAAATAAAAGATGCCTGGGGGCATCAGGGAAGGTGGTGGTGGTGTTTTAGACAGGAAGATCACAAAATCACAGAATAAAGGCTTACCAATCTGACATAAAACTATAATAATTATAAAAAGACTACATTTGCCTAATGCGAGTTTACTTCATAGGCATCCAATGTAGCTTAACAGACTGATTACATTACTTTGCAACACGTCTCCTGCTTTGTGACAGACTTCTACTGTTCAGAGGAATGTGGTACCATACCCAAGATACTGAATTATCATTTCAAAGATCTGGTTTTGTATGCCATAAAGTTATATGTGAAAAAAGCACGAAAGAAACCAACAGCACTGAAGTGGGACCATGCTGGCTGGCTCTGCAACACAGAGAAGATCAAACCAGACCTTTGCTCTTCAAACTTTAGAGCTTTCTGGCTTCTTGGCTTTTAGCATGTCGTATGTCAGTGTAGATCAACAGCATATTGATCTACATAGCATATGTAGATAAATAGCATATAATTGAGAATTAATATTTAATTCTGAAGAAACTACTACATACAAGCTCTAGTATTTAGTCCTCATGCTACCATCTGTAGATTTAGTTCATATTTTCCTTTCAAGCTTTCCATTCCAAAAATTAAAAATAATTTCAGGAATTCTTCCAGGAAAAATTTCGTATCTTTTTTTTTCCAATCAAGTTTAAGTTTCAGAAATCATAAAACTGAATATAAATTACTTCACCACAAGAAATTAGCAATGAAAAAAGCATTTAAAATCTCAACTAATATTATTTTTCAAAGCTAAGTGTTATCTTAAATGATTTTTTAGACTTTTAACTATTATTTCCCATCACATGTAAAATGATGGTAGAAATCTATTGTGAATGTCCTTCAGTGTTTCCACAAAACCTTCTGAGGTTCTGCAATCAAACTCAGCAATCTACGTACTAATTTTGGTTCTCTCTTACACTACATTAGTAGTTTAAAAAATATGCAGTTTCTCAGTTCTGCTTGCCTGTAGTGGTTGAGGAATATAACAGCAAAACTGGGCAGCAGGATAGAGTATTCCTTATAATTATACATTTGACATTTAAAATTAAGGAACAAAACCATATTCAGAATATGACTTTTTAGAAGTTCCTGAGTTTAACCAAAAGACAAATTCTATTTACTCCCCATAAAATAAAACTACTTCTCACTAGTGTGTATCGCTTTATGCTGTATGTATCTTTTACTATGTGCATGCATGAAAACGCAACCGTCTGTATACATGATAACCTCTATCAGAACTTTGCAAGAACAATTAACTGAATTGCAAAAGACAGAAGGAAAAGTAACTATCAGGACAGTAAGAAGCTAATCCAAATTCACAGCATGTTTAGACTCATAGTCTCATAATCGTATTACCTAAAATGGATTAGATTCTCAAGTTTAGATCAATGGCTACGTAGCTGTTCCTCATGAAAGGAGAAGAGCAGATTTGACTATGTTTCCTGAGAATTTGACAGTGTTTCTTCAGAAAGTAAATGACCACAACTAAAATAAACAGAGTCTGGCAACTGCAGTGGATCTCGGCTTCCCTATGATCATTTATCTATAAATATAATACCTTTGATCAAAATATACAGAAACAGTGTACTAAGGAGATCTAAGATACTCAAATTTGCTGTATCATAAAATAACTAGTTAATGTCTATAAATAAACAAAAATGTAAATACGGTATATATGCTGTATTTACGGGATAAATATACCATATTTATGGTATATATGCCGTATTTATGGGATAGAGGCTGAAATTAACACTACAAAAAATTGTTCTTTTTATCATTTTAAATCTTTTTTTTAAATCTTTTTTTTTATTTTTTTTTTATTCACTGCTCAATTAATACAGTGATGAAATAGAGCAATTAAAGTTTTCTGTAAAAAGCATACCTTAAATGTATTTTACAAAATGTACTGAAAGATTTTTTCTACGTAACTGATGATCACAAGAAGCTTGTATTTTTAAATGTAGCAAAGTAACGTCATCAAAGCTGCCAAGTCTGCGTACTCCTGAGTTGAATAAAAATCGAGCCTAGTTAAAGTACTGTGACATTACTTTAAACAGGGATTAGCATGACTAATTCAGCCACTTGATTTTCCATATGTACTTGCAGTCACGTATGAGACTCCTTTTCCAGTATGTTTCCCATTTCTAGAGCCAATACTGGTAGAACAGCTGTAGATTCTAGGAACTGTGTAAATTAACAGATTTTTACTACATTTTGCTCATAATGCCATTCAGTTACCCAATTAAACAAAAAAGGGATGGGCAGATACACTTTATGTGGTCAAGATTTAGCAGAAAAGAGTTTTAAGCTGACTTACAAAAGTCAGGAGCTTACTAAAGAAAAGAGTTTGTTAATTTTCATCAAGTTGTGTGGTGCATAAGAACATAATAGCTTGCAGTAGAGACTAAGGCAGTCAACAAAAGTAAGCCACTGAACTGTGACTTCTGTTTTGTGGCCATTGAGAAAGAAAAAATATAGTGGTTTTTTTTTTTTTTTTTTTTTTCCATTTATGATTATGCATCAAGCCAACAAATCTGAATGCTTAAATACAGTTACTAGTAAAATTAAATAGTTTCAGGACATGCTATGTCCTTTCAAAAATATAAAAGTATGGAAAAGATGCAAAGAAAACATCTATCCATAAGTAACTTAAAATATCTGTTATTAGACATAACCACCTTACATTAATAGTTGCTTTCTTAACATATTTGCTGGTTGCTACTGGCTGTTGATAGATTAGAAACTAAGAAGGCATGTGACTTTTACCTAGTGTGATTGAGAATGTGATGTAACTGGTTAGTTAAAATAAAAGTAGCTATATTTGTCATATTCTTAGAGTTCACATGGTATCAAAACTTTCACAACACACTTTAAGAAGAAAAAATCTACTTTATCTGAACTTTAGAGAAGCATTCATAGAATGAGATGTATAATAATCAAACACTATTCTTCACATTTAATTGTACCTGGCTTACTTATTCAAGTGAATTTGAATCATCAAGATTATGTTATCAAAATTTAATATTCAGGATTTATTATTATTATTATTATTGTTATTGTTATTATTTTGTTAAGAGTGGTAATCTCTTTTAAGCTTTTCTCAGAGAACAAAGTGTATGTTACTGCACATATAAATGTGTACTGGAGCCATTTAAAATATACCAACCAGTAAGTTCTTGCTAATCATATACATGACTGCTGATATGATTAACATTCCTCACAGCACATAAAAAAAATATTAGAAATAAAAACAAAAAAAATAAAATAAAAATAAAAACCCGAAAAAAATCTTACCCTTCCATGCTTACAAGATTTATCAAAATTGATAAATTGATTTACCAAAATAAAGCTCACCCATATAAGAGGACAAGTTGAAACTAAACAGCTGTTTTAGGAATTAGATCTAGTTCTCACACTCTGCCCTGAAGAAACCATGTTATTGCCCACTTTGTTGAATGCACAAAACCAGATAAGCCAGAAGACCTACAATTTCAGAAGTTTTTTGAGAAACATTAGTTTGACTTATACACTTTTGTATCTAATTGTATCTTGTTGCCAGAAAACGTGTATTTTGATTTGTAGTGATGGTGATCACCACTGAAGTTATCCAGATAAATTACGCTTACTCTTATAAACTCAAATGTTTTTTTACTGAGCCTTGATGCTGTGATTCTTTCATTAGCTACCATTTTGTAACTCAGGGATTCATATACAAAACTCACAAAAATATCCATGAAAAACAACACAGCCTAAAGATTTTCAAAAGTTTTTTAAAAAGTGCCTCAACTACATTGGTTAACTGTTGACTGTAAGCCTCTTCTGAGATCATTACATCAGTGGGCCACTTTATGGACAATGAAGTCTTGCATCAGGAACATCTGGTGCTTAATCTAATTGTTATACTTTTTTATACTCTTGTATCAGTCTTTCTGCTTTTGCTTCTCTTTTAGGAGAAGAATCTTCAACATAAAAAGCTTTGTACATTTCTACACTCCACCCTCATTACACAATAGCCCTCAAAAACGGAAACACACGTAAGATAGTATTTAGTAATTAAACTTTTTTTTTTTTTTTTTTTTTTAAACCTCAGGACTCATTTGCAGCCTTAATTAAAGAAAGTTTTGTAATGAGGATAGAGTGTACTCTGGATATTTTTCAAAGGCACCTTTTACTTACGTCAACAGGTACCAGAAGGCTCTTGCCAAGATGCTGGTTAAAAGAGAGGCACCAGGCTTCAGTGTAACCATTCATGTTAGGAACATACTTCTTTATTGTTTCATCATTCAGCCTCAGCCAAACACCATCATCATTGTGGATCTATGGGAAACAAGCAACAAAAACGAGCCATGCCCTCCTGTAACCGTTCCGTGGCTAGCAAGGATTAACAGACATTAGACAAACAGCAGTAGCAAGGATGTAATGATCTTCACTATACTGACAGAACATAAGAAGAGGTAAAAAGGAATATTGACAAAATCAGAATTTCAAAGCAATGGGAAGCACATCTTTTTAGAATGCAAGGTGCAAAGACAGTTTTAAATCAGATCTTGCTTTGAGAGAAAAGAGGAAAAGCCAAGCCTTCGTAAGCTTACTGTTGTCCACTTTCCACTTTTCCATTGCTCATTTAACTTAGTAAATTGCAAAAATATTCCTTGTATATGAAGTTATACTAGAAGAAGTATACATGCACAGTAATCTAACACACTAGTGATCTTTCAGAAGTGTAAGTGAAAGATATAATTAAAATGATACCTGCATCTTTGAATTTTTATATACAGTTGAAATAGCTAAACACAAAATCCTTAGAGATATTATTGGAAGATGAACTCTAAGAAATTTGTTTCCTGATATCACAGTGTCTGTTACAAAGGTTTTCAAGTAAGCAAATAAAAAGGAAATGACAGCTGGAAAAACTAAATTGGTAAATATTGAGATTTTTGCAATTTATACTCTTATGTTCTTAAGTTGTACATGTCAACATTTAAACATGAAAAAAACATTATTTGCATGTATTACCTTTACATCTTAGCTCAATTTTCAACAGAAATTTCTTATTAATTACCTCGTCAATGAAAGTGATGGATCCATTGACTTTCACTATGCCTATTTGCTCACTCTGAAGGGAAGGGTGGCTACGGATACGAAGCCCTGCACTGTCCTTGGCCACAAATTTGCGAACCTAAGAGAAGCAAAGAAAGATAGTAAGGAAGAAAAAATTGGAACAGAGCTCTCAGAGTAAAAAGAAATAGGTTTAACAGATTCTGAAATGCTAGTGACAAGATGGCAGTCAGAGTTACAGTTTGTTGCTAGTTTCCCATGGCTGCTGTGTATGATTTCATTTATTTTTGTTAAAACTATGTTTAAACTACATCAACTCAATCTCTCTGAAGGTTCTGTTATACCAGACAACATTCAGTACAAGCTTCTCATTCTTATAACTGCCCACCTACAATTTATTCTTCTTTAAGTTTCAAAGGTCAGGGTTTTCTCTCACCAAATTTACTATTTCCAGTAACCGACCAACTCAAGATTATCAGTCCTCATTTGACACTATCATAATATTCTGCTTTTGGTCAAAATATGGATATTTTTCTTAGTAGATAGTCTAAATAGCCTTTTGAGAATAGCAAAAGAGCAGATCTTTCTACTTATTTTTGAAATAGGCATTTGAATAATTTCTTCCTTTTTCACAGGAAGGTTAGATGAGACGCTCCTTGTTACTAGTCTGATTTACTACAGCCCCCAAATCTCCCAGCTGTTAGTTCACGTCGTTTTTTTTTTTTGGTCATTCAAGCATGTTATCAGGCAGCTGTCCCAAAGAACAACTTAAAATCAGAAATGAAAAAGATAGCTTAATAAATGCATATATTCTGTTAGTGTTGTACAAAACCTTTCTTTGAAGGTTATTTTCAAACTCAACATTATAAAACAGAAATGTATCAACTGAAGTATGAACTCAATCTTCAAATTAGCACAGAATGATATGGAACAAATCAACTCAGGAAAATGGTAAAGGAAGGCAAAAGCTCAGTGCATTTTTTTTCCTCTAAGCAAATTATTTCAGAAATTATATACATGTTAGGGCTTTTTTAAACAAACAAACAAAAAACATAATAACATAAATGTTTTTGTGCAGTTTGGAGAAAAGAAAGTTAAGAGTTGACTTTAATGCTCTTTACAACTTCCTGAGGAGAAGAGGAGAGGGAGATGCTCATCTCTTTTCCCTGGTATATGGCGCGTGGGAATGAAACAAAGCTGTGCCATGGAACATACAGACTGGACGTTCAGAAAAATTTCTTGATGGTGAAGGTCACAGGCTTCCTAGCAAGGTGGTTGATGTCCCATGTCTGTCAGTGTTTAGGAGACATTCGAATATATGCTTAATAAAATATGCTTTAATTTTTGGTTGGCCCTGAAGTAGAAGTGGTCTGGCATTGGACTTGATGATCTTTCTAGATCCCTTCCAACCATTCCATCCCATTCCATTCCTTGTAAAAATATAATGCCGAACCATTGCTTACAGCATTCTCAACATATAGAAGCCTAAAAACAAAGCCTTGCAAATTAGGAATTCCTAATTTTTACATTGCTACCCCTATGAAACATTACTTGAGAGAAATCTTGTGACAGGCTAACTGGAGCTTGGATTAAAAATTTCAGTTTAGACGAAGAAGAACTCACACCCAGAATTTGGTTACAAGCAAGTCTGGAAAGCGCATTTTCCATACATTAATTGCATGAGTCTTCTTTCTGATACAGCACCTTTCTGCTTGGAGTATTTCTCTATAGCATGACAGTTCGGTATCTTATTAATGTAACACCGCCCAAATTGCTTCTTCCATGGAGCACACACAAACTGGGCTCTGACTAGAAGAATTGATTACAATGCAGAAAGGCACAGCAATTGACATATATTTATCTCGTACAGTGCACAGAACTTTGCAAGAGCTTTGTCACTGTGCCTTCTTATTTGGTGTATCTGAAAAGAGGTACATCTTGCAGCACAGAAATGTGTGCTGCATAGAATAAAACAACCTTTACAAGTGGGTTAACCTCCCATGGAAGGATGCAAAAAACTAGCCCTCCTTTTTTTTTTTTTTTTTTTTAGTTGGATAGTTTCTTGTTTAGTAATGTGAGGGCAGTAGAAACAAAACGTTAGATTCCAGTCATTCTGGCAAGAGTCTTGTCCCTTCCAATTCAATTAAATTACGACTGATTTCTTGTATTTGGTTCCAACTACCCTGAATTACCTTACACATATTATAAGACAGTGTTTCCCTCAGAAGGACGTGGGATAGGATTTTCTACAAAGTAGTTAATCTAAATTTCACAGCCAATGAGGCGGCACCAGTTCTTGTATTCCAGGCTGAAGACAGATCACTGTGATAACCTCCTTAACCAGCTGTGATGGACAGGAAAGTCAGATTTTCATCCAACTTCATTTAACAGAAAATGAACAGATCAATACTATATTATTCCATTTTCAACCTGAGTTTCAATTAGGTCTGACTCCAAAACTGGAATGCTCCTGTTTCAACAAGAATATTTTGTTGTTTCCAGGTGAGAAAAGATCACCACTATTACCGTTATTTGGTTATAACTATCTGAAATTTAGGGCTGGGAAAGGAGAGAAAGAAGTTTCTAGGACGTAACTAACCCATTTTTCTCAGTGAAATTGGATTTGGCATACTGGACCATTTCTGATGTACATGTCTAATCTGCATTCTTGGCTTCAGAAGAATGCACAGCACAATGATTATCTTTTGGTTTATTTATAATACTGCTGTTCACATACGTGGAATTATGCTAACCTGGTTCATTATGCAATTGTGACACAGAAGAAAGAAAACTGATAAAATGATCTATCATGAGAAGTCTACTGTGTTCCTGCAACACTGATAAATCCTAGTGTGGACAAAGGCTTAACAGACACCATATACAGGACAGAAGGATGTTTCCCCTTTCAAAAAGACTGTAACTTGGAAAAAGAAACAAGAACAACAACACAGGCGGATGATTAAACACTTGACTACTGCCTCAGAACACCAGTTACCTAACTTTTGTCAAGTTTGTTGTGTTTTGTTTTTAAGCTGTCATGACTGTTGCTTGACAATATATAGCTGTTATATATGAACCAGTCACCTTAATTCCCACTGTAGCAATTGACAAGAAAGGCAGTTCCATCCAGCAACTTGTATCATAACAACTGTCTCTTTCTCTTCACTGAGTAAGTAAAACACAGCTTGGATGGAGATACCATTAACATCTGTGAGATGCATTTCACCCAGAAGAAAGTTCTTATTAAGATAATTAATAATTAAGATAATAAATAAGATAAAGTAACCAGGAAGTCACAAGGGGCTTCTCCTAATGGAGAGATGGGAGACAACCTAAAATTATTTTGTGGAAGAAGCAAACAAAACAAGACAATGAATAAAAATATCTGTGGAAATTAGAAGTAAAAAAAAAAGAATCATTTTAGTGGCAGAAGCAGACACTGGATGATGTATTTACAGACTTGGGAGCTGTATAACAAAAGGTGCTATTTCTAGACTAACCAGAAAGTTGGGAAAGAATTCCATCAAGATGTACCATACAGCTAAGAAGTTGGCAAACACCCAGTTCTTTCTGTAACTGTGTATTTCCTAGAAGAGGGGAAGAGTCCACTTTTACTCTTGTAATAAAAAAGGGAAGGATAATTTAGTGCTTTTTCAGAATTCACATCTTTTAATACAAATTTATTGCATGAAAGTAAGATTCAGTACTTTGCTTAACTCCCTCTTTATGCTAAGGAAGGGTTATTGAGGATATTTCCTTCATCTTGGCATTTCCCCAGCAGTGCCACACCACCTTTCACCTTTCACCCGTTATTTGTGCCTACTTCAGTCTTTCGGGGTAGAACAATAACATGAAATGGGGAAGTCAAAAGCTATAGAAAGGATAACCTTTTAAAATGAAGGCATGACATTCTAAGAAAGGAAGACATCACCAAGAAACTAATTTAGGATTTTTTGCTGCCTAAAGAAAGAGCCTGATCAGAAGACAAACAATATGTGCCCTTTGTACAACTCATGCCATAGCACAACATCAAATAACTAATATTAGCGTAGAATGTGGTTTTCATAATGGTTGCACAATATTTGTGTGAAAAGCCTAGAGAAATATATATATACATATATATATAGTTTGTATATAGTTCCTAACAGCTTTATTAATGGGTATACAGAAAGAAAACGGAATGAACATCTTTCATTTTATTCAGTATACTAATTTCATTCCATTCAGCACATTAAAGTGATTTGTCTTAAGTCCTGTACTGCTACGAAGTGATAAAGTATATATTAAACGACAAGAAAATCCCACCCAACTCCAACTATCTGTTTGGGTTTTCATTTAGTTTTTCAAACCTTGTTTGGCTGAGGCTCTGCCTTTGGTTTAATAAGCTGTGTCCCAGGCGGTATCATTCCTTTTGGAGGATCTTTTACTTTCACTTCTAGCCCAGCATCTATAAGCAAACAAAGACTAAGTTAAAGTAAAATAATAAAAAGAAAAAAGTCCATTTTGTAGTCATATAGTAACTGCAATTTATCAGTGCTACAACTTAATAGTATGCAAAGTAGCCACTCACTTATCTGGTTGACAAACACTTGCAGCTGCTTAATGGTGCAAAGTATTATTTTATCAACATTTATAAAGTCACATGTAGAAATTCACAGATATATAATTTAATGTTGTTATTAAGTATCTGTCACACACTGTGTCCACATTACTACTAGGTAATTTTGTATCCTAATGTCTGCACAGACATGCTTCAAGGAATGGTGAAGACAGAATTAAATGTTTGAAGGGTGCAAGTAAAAGCTCCTAGAGAGGCAACAGCTTATGCATGCTATACTGCTGCAGATGCTAATCACAAAATGCAATAAACAGACAACAGCCTTAGAAGGCAAGCTACACATCAAGAAAAGGCCTGTAATTTAAAGAGCCAGCACCTTTAATTGCCAACACTGTTATAAAACCAGGAGGTGCTAGAAAATATCTCAAGACAGTAAAATTCTCAGATCACAAAAAAAAACAAACACAAATAAAGAAACAGTTCAAACTTCTGTAATAGATGGATATAGCCTTGAATAGTAATCTTAAAAAAAATATTTTCAGAAATCACTGTTAATGCCAAACTATAGCAATTTAATGGTTTTAAGCTTTTGTTTTGGTTTACAGGCTGACCCTTTGAAGAGCAAGAATGCGAAGCAACCAGACCTAGTGATAAATCAGCAATGTTTTCAGGAACGTTCTTTTAAACAAATATGTAAGTAACAGAAGGAATCTAGAAGGATCAAGATCTGAAACAGAGAAGAAACTAAGTGCTACCAGTACTTAAGAGGGCCAAAGTTGAGCAAATCATGGGTCAAGTATGGGTGTATGAACCCCACTGAACAACAACAGAAGTAACATTGAAGAAAGATGGCATCGACAACTACTAGAGGACACTCATACCTGTCTAATAACCAAGGTTAACAACTGTATTCTAATAATCCTAGAAGTTAACCCTATGCAATTAATGAACAAAGATAACTATTATGAAAAATATAACATTGATCTTATTTTCTGTAGGTAACACACGTTGGATTGGAATGGGACTGGAATTTATGTATCTATTTACAAAAGGTGCTGCTCAGTATTGGCAAAGATGAATTGCTGGTGCACTCGCTTAAACCGTCCTATGAGAGATGGGCCTAATTACAATGCCTTCAATATCTGTGCTGCTGTCTTCACCATACCACCTGTAGAATTAAAAAGGGACAATTGAAGGTGTAGACATTTTCTGAAGGGGAAATCTTCCCCTAGCACACTACAGTAACTCGTATTTCCCAGGACCAGCAAGACAGATAAATTATTTTCAGCAAGGAAGAAACCAAAAGCATTTAATATTGGTATTAGCAGTTGAGATTTAAGATAGTGAAGACCACTCTTTCTCAATTTTCCACAGAGGAAATGACAATTTACTCCTGCACAGTTGGGAACAATTTCTTCTTTTCTTAGGTTCTTCAGATCCTTCCTCCACCTATACATCTCTGTCACTCTCAGTTGAAACTGGACATTTTTCTTGCAGTCTTAGACATCTCAAAGCAACACAGAGCACACAATAAGATACTCTATTATTCTTGTTTTCTAAATGCATTATGAATACACAAGTTGCCAAATATGTCCCTATTCCAATGATGGAATAGCCATGATCTTTTTTTCTTTTGAGAAAGAAAAGGGATTTCAATAGAAGGCTTCTAAACCAAAACGGGGGTACTATGTTTTGCTATGAACTTTAATACTAAATCTTAGGAGCACCAAGACATGCCTTTATTGATAGTCGATACAAGTGGATATAAGATTAATTTCTGCTTAAGTATTATGAAAATTAAGTACCTATTTCAATGCCATCTATGGTAACGTGAATGGTATAGAGACCAACAGCGCCGGGAGTCCAGTTTGCACAGTATGTACCATCATTATTGACTCTGATCAGCATGTTTTCACTGGGTCTAGGCATAAACAAAACAATTGAGATCATTAAACAATTACTGTCTTCTTGGAAATTGTCTGTAACACTTAAGTTTGGTAAAATATGTTTTTTTTTTTCTTTGAAATAATCTAACTAGCTTTCTTCCTCTGTCCAAAGCAGTAACCCCATATTATTTATAATGAAGCCATAACCTTCTACAGCACGTTTGGACAGCAGAAGATGAAAGATCACATTCAGAAAATGTATAATACAAATATAGAATCAACATTAGAACTCCTAAGAATGAAATATTTTAAACCAGAATCTCTAAATTTAAGAAAACAAAGGCCTGCAACTCAGGGTGTAAGCAAAAGTGACGGGACATCTTAATTTTAGTATCTAATAAAAAATAATTCTTTAACATTTACCTCTTTGGTGTTGGTGAAGCAAAGCGTAGTTCTTCAAATGAGTAATTTTCATACGCCTATCAACAGATGAAATTAAATGAACATAAAATCAACAATTATCAAATAAAAGAAAGCAGAGTACTTTCTCGAAAAACACACAAATCTAACTGTACACTCACCAGAAATATTGAGTAAAAAAACAGAAAATCAATTCCAGAACACAGAAAGAGAGACAAAGACATACATACATACATGAAACAAGTATCTTCACTTTCTCTTTAAACTGCCATTAACAAAAATACACACTGCTAACAAAAGCTTTGTTCACAGTCAAGTCTTTGAATCCCTTCTAATCTAACTTGATTAAAAAGCCCTTAAATTCCTTTTAATTTTTCTTTTTAATAATCTAGATTTCAACTTCCTTGTAGGCACAAACATATGGATATATATCCGGGCAACCTGTTCCACTGCCTCACCACCCCTCAGATTAAAGAATGTTCTCCAAACATCTAATATAAATCTCCTCTCTTTTAGTTTAAAACTGTTCCTCTGAGAGTCACTGCTTGTCATTGGCCTCCACCTTGACATACAGGCTGGAACTTTCTGGGTGTGGCCATCCAGTCAATCCCAACCAACAGTCCAACCTTCAATGTACTTTCTTTCTACACAAAATGAAGAAATTCCCCCTGTATTGAGGTGACACTTTTGCTGATTGTCACTAGAAAAAAAAAAAATCTACTTTCACAGTTACTTGTGAAATGCTCCTTGTGAAATGCACTGAAAAGCTCCACTTTAGTGTAGACTATGGTAGTCCCAAAACTCAGCAAATGTATCACTGGTTGCAATAGTTGCTGAGTTATCAGATTCATACATTCCATCAAAAACAACAGTGGAAAAAAGAGGAAGGATAAAAACACATGAACATAGCTGCAGATCAGCCATTCTGGGTCTCTGTCCAAATATCCAATATGGTTTTGGGTTTCAATCCTCCATACTTGTTGTATGTATTATTCACTGTCACAAAGTGCGGAGCTACAGTTTCTAATTGTATTTGGATGGTTCTATCTAGCACTGATACAACATACAGGCTGGCATAAAGCAGAAAGGTCAGAGGATGTCTATTTTTTGCAGGGAAGTAAAAGAGAATTTTCACTTTCTTGAATCAATAAAGTTAATAAGCTAATCAGAAACAGCAGGTAACACAGTTGCATTTCTCAGAATATTGGACTGTCCTTAGCTTAAGTAGCAAAATACCACCTCTCTTCCTGATTAAAAAAAAAAAAATTGTAAGTCTTTTCCATCCAAAACTTGCAAGAAACTTCCTCAAAAAAGGTTTTAAACATAGAGGTCAATCATGCTTCAGCAAAAGACACTTTTTGTATTTTACCTTGATGTGTGTAATTTACTTCGTCTCTTTGACCATTACAAGCTTTTGTCCTATATGTTAAGGTGACTTTAAATGAATACTTGTGCTTTAATTTTACCTTAACTTGATTCAAATTAAAAAATATTGAAGTTGACTAGCTAATACCAAGCTTTCCTCACTCAAAGGGTGCATCAACTCTGGACATGAATTTCTAGACACTTGCACTTGCTCCACAAACAGTTACTCCAGCGCACCTAACGTGTTGCAAGGTGTGCCACTGTAACAGCGGTGCGAACAGGTTTGATACCTATTACTAAAAAGAAGCCTGTAGTCAGTGGTTATTAGAAATCACATCTGGGTTCGAAGTATGAATAAATAATGTACTTTTTCACTCAAGTCACTGATAAAAGTATCAAGTAGCATCAAGTCAAGGAGTGATCTTTGCAGTAACCCAAGTATAGTAAATAAATAAATAAACACCACACTTTTTTCATTTTAGACATGTAATTTAACAAGTTTTTAAAATCATTTGTTTTATCCTATATTGATTGAATTACCATCTGCAGCAAACAAACCTGTACCCTTTAAAAGATGGTAGTTTGCTGACTCTTTTTCCACATAAATCCATACAGGGTATAGCATTATCTTTCTCTAACTCCTGATTAATCACGTTTCATTAAGTTTTCCATCTGCTAGTTATATATATCATGTCACATCTCGTAACTGGGTCAATATTTTACCTATATGTAAATGCACCTTTCCAGTTTTAAAATACACTAAAACCAATAGTAACTGTTTTCATGTCTTTAAAAACTGTTGCCTGCAAAGTCTCTGAGATGATTTATTTGGCAATTTTGAGTTGATACACCAATCATTTTTATAATCTTTCTAACTTTGTTTAGCTCTGATTTTTTTCTTACATTAACCAGTTATAGGTTTTAATATAGGTTCTATGCAACACTCCAGCCCTATATAGGTACAGAGGCTTGTCTTTTTTCCCCCTTATTTCAATAACTGTTTTTATTTCTCCTCTCACTCAGACTAGTTTTCTAATCAGTGTAATCAAAATTAAATACACAACTTTTCTTTTTATATGCTAATCCAGTTTATTTTTTGCTTTAGAGTTCAGGCACAGTTGGCCATTTTGAGGCATCTACTTTTCTGCTGAACTTAATATATATCAAAGTAATTTGCAACTAATGCATTTTTAGATTGTGATCAAACCGAAACATACTTTACCCCTTCATTTTTGCACACTTTTACCCACTTTGTATACTGGATTTTATAGCTACCTTGCTCAAGTAACAGTAATTTACCTTCATCATTGTAATAGCAATATATCGAGCTTCTTTTACTATCATTGGCTCGTAAGAAGAATCAAGCTTTGGTGAAGGAAGTCCTCCGAAAGTCATATCAGCACTAGGGGATGCGGCTGCTGCAGGACTCCCTGGTATCCGTTGCACCTTTTTAACTTGCTCTTGTTGCAAAGATGTTTTTTTCTGAGAAACAGGAATAGCTTTGACTTCTACCTATAATCAGACACAGAACATGGGAGATGACTTAGGGAAATGATTTAGGGAGAAAGCAAACCCATGCATTCTTTTAGACCTGCTAAAGTACAGTGACACTGCTTAAAGAACTTGCTACTAATCTAGTTATGTCAAAAACATGCCTCTACACAGACAACGTATGTCTACACAGACAAAGTCAAGAACAACATCTTAGCGTAAAACTTGAGAATGTAAATGTACAGGGAAGCAGCACCTAAGTGACTTTGCACATGATCGGTAAGGGTAAGGTTAGGTAACTTATGCCAGTTGCAGAGCACTCCCTAGGAAGCACAGTAAATTCTGGTGCACTAGCTAAGTTTGCTGACAACAGAAAATGCTTCAGGTTTCAGAGTGAGTCATCAGCACCTGCCAGACCTGGCACAGCACCCTATTACATCAGCACTGTGCACTTTAATTTGTATTTTATCTTTTTTTTTTTTTTTCTTTTTCTTTTTCCCAGAAGTACCACAGACATCTATTAGTGTAGGTAACAAAGAGTCAGCAGAACTTAGCTTTCTGAGGAGGAACAGACTACCTGGACTAACTGAACAGACTAAATCTGCAATGAAATGTTTAGTTGCTGCAGATGTCGTATGATATTTATCAAAATTTGACCTAATTTATTGGAAGTTACCTCAGTACATTGAACACTGAATGAGTCAGATAGAATAATTCATTAAATTATGTGTTACTTTAATATACTTGTGCAGAAAAACAGTTATTAAATAACAAGTCTAGCAACTATTTTGATGGGTTTATATTCACACATCTTTTTCCCAATTTGCAGAATAAACTAAGTAAAAGTTTTCTAATTCCTCTGTCACAAATGTACTTCATTAGCTACATATTTATATTATGTTCAAATTGTGTGACGAAACTGATTCTTGTATTATTGTTTAAAACTCACTGGCTATTAATGAATTTACAGTACACTGAAAGATAACTCTATTACATCATATACAAAGACTAGTCTTGAGAGTTCTTATTATAGGAATCTTACCTTTGTTTGAGGTACTTATTTTTATGCTTGACAAAAGCAAGATTTGAAAACATCTGTACAACTCCAGAAAAATAGGGGGCTTTAAAACATAGATGTAACCTAATTTATTAAAACTACGTGAGTAACATTTTGTGTTCAATTTCATTTGTTTGCATGCTTCATTATCTCAAAACTAACAACCAGCTTTTACACATATCCCATAGGTATTAAACCCAAGCCTGGAAGGGTTTTCTAATTCTGTCTCAGGTGGTCATGAACATTTCCTTTCCAGTACTTCAATAATGATAAAAAACCAGCTGTGATTAACTGAAGAGGATGAAGCAAAAATCAAGAATCTCAGATATTGCCAGTTAATAAGTTCAAAGACTACAGGAACTTCCAAATATTAGAAAGGGGGAAGAGCTGTTCTAATCTAAAAAAGTGACTAAAAATGATTTACCAATGTGCTTCTGATACTTTTTTTCTATCACTTTTATTTACTTTACAATTTATAATACTCTTTCCTGGCTTACAAGTATGAAGTGGATTCTTGTCACCTTATACATCACCACCACCAAAGGTCTTAAAGTGGGCATTTCCACTACTATATATGTGTAGCACATTACAGACAAGACGTAAATTGCATGAGACGTGTTGGCATAACATGGAATTCGACGATTCTTTGATTTATAGGTTAAAAAGTCCACTGAATTTAAGAATGCCACATTCTGCCCTATACAAGAGTATTCTGTGTAGTATCTACAACAAATATTAAATGAAGACATGATGAAGTATAAGAACAGCCAAGACTGCAATAATTACCTTCATATTAGGAACATGAACAACATCCCCATACTGGTCTTTTGTTTGTACTGTAATAACAGTTGGCCAACCACAACGAATGTCATCCTTATTCAAAATCAATGACGTCTTTTGAGGATCAGCATATGAATCTGGCTGAAGCCATCTACAGCAAAGACAGATACTTATCATTAGAATATCTTCTAGCCCCTCAAAAGATTAAGTCTTATTCTGTAGAAACACTATATCCACCTAAGAAAGAATGCAGAAGGTCTGAATAATTAAATATATGCTTTTACCTAATATATGAATAAAACCAGCACCACCAAACAGTTCTACTTAAATCACAGAATGGCTTGAGTTGGAAGGCACCTCAAGGATCATCTATTTCCAACCCCCCTGCCACGTGCAGGGATGGGGCATCCACAACTTTTCTGGGCAACCTGTTCCACTGCCTCTCCTCCTCTCAGACTAAAGAATTTTCTCCGAACATCTAATATAAATCTCCTCTCTTTTAGTTTAAAACTGCTCCCCTGAGAGGCACTGCTTGTCATTGGCCTCCACTTCGACATACAGGCTGGAACTTTTGGGGTGTGGGCATTCAGTCAATTCCTTATCCAACAAACTGTCCGACCTTCAAATCCATCTCTCTCCAATTTAGGGATAAGGGTAACAAATACAACAAGTGTTTGAAACAGTTATTAAATTTACATAGCTACTTCTACAGATAGACAACAGTGCACAGTTATTAAAATTTAGCATACAACTAAACAATTTCTATTTCACTGCAATACTTTACAGCTATGAAGTCATGGGTTTACTCATGAAGTACACAAGCTTTTTACCTTGCAAGTCGTCCACCACTTGATCCTGGTACACAAGCAATGAAATCCTCCAGAAATGACTGCTCATTGCTTTGTACCTGCAGTGGAAGATTTCCTTCAAGAGCTTCCAGTATCGTTGGTGAGTGAGATAGTGCCAACCCTTTTCCAAGAATGCCGGAATGAGATTTGCACACCTTTTATTTTTTTATTTTGAGGTTGGGTGGGGATAAAAGAGACAGAAAAACGAGTCTTTCAGTATCGTAACATTAGACACTTTCCCATAATACGACAGTAATTGGCACAGACATTTGGGGGACTGAAAACTATTCCAGAAGGGGCAAAGTGGACAAATTACTTTGGTGAAAATTCATCCATTACTTGTATGCACACTCCCAGTTCATTTTTTGAATATATTTTTTGAATTTTTTGAATTTTAATTTTTTGAATTAAAATACAGTGGATCCATGAACAGATTTGTGGAAAAAAAATTTCTTTCAAGAACATCTGATTCCTCCTCAAGTTTCTGTTTACTGATCTGTCATCTCAGGCCTATGCTATGATACTGTAGCACTGATGTGTTTTTCCGGCAAGTACAGTAACAACTAAATTTCAAAACATTTGCCCTGAAAATAACTATGCGGGAGAGAGAACATGAAAAATTCATTTTTTACTGTTCATCATTGGTTAGGGGCAAAAAATAGGGAGCTACTGACCAGCATCAGCTGCCACCACAACCAAACCATCATCAATCCAGAACAACTAAAGACGTATTAACCAGAACTTCATAGATGTTACTGTTCAACTGAATTATTTTACTTCTGCAATTACAAAGACATGTTAAGTATTACTTAAAATTTATTAAATCGTGCAAACAAGATGTAAGGTGATCTAACTTTCTCTGTGATCTATCTGATATTTTATGCATGTTTTCTAAGCAGATACAGTAAGAATTAAAAGCAACAGCATACCTGTAAAGCAGCTTCTTCAAGAATCTCAAGATCTTCTTCAAATTCATTACCTGCTGTAAAAATATAAACATGTATTTTTCATAACAATAATATTGACATTTATTTATGCATTATGGAATCTGAAAATCCATTCTGTTTAGTTTATATTAAAAAAGTTAAGTTTGCTGCTTAACTGCTGTTGAAAGATTAATATTTGAATCTTTTCATCTTTTTTTACTTCTATTAACAAGCCTAGTAAACATGCAGTACTGTGTAGTTCAGTGTACAAGCAAATAAACAATATATCTTACAAAAAAATCAAATTTGGTACTTATCATCTTATCTCCAAGACCGTATGTATGGCAAATCTTTGGATGCAACTAGATACTTCTAGGAAAAAGATTCTGGGAGGTCAAGCTGATAGCCAGGAAGCAGTACTTAAGACTACGTAACAATTGCTTCCTTATAAGAACTTGCCCTAATAAATTTATTTAAAAACCTGATAAACTCTGTACAATTTTGTAAATTATGAATCCACCCAGAGCATAAAAATCAAATGAATTCTACTCTATGGCACTTCTTTCTCAAAAATCCAACTCAAAAGCCTAATTCCAGTGTGACCAGAATTGCCAAATACAGTCTTAACAGAAAAGAAAAGTCAAACAGGTAAGGTTATGATATTTCTAGTCTCTCTCAAAACATGTCAGGCAATTCTATTAATAAGGAGAGAGAAAGAGAAATTAGAATAATCAAGTCCTAAGGCACTTTTAAAATTCTAAGAAATATAGATATGTAGATACTCTGCTCAGAATAAAATTCAATTTCTACAGAATTTGAAACAATTAAGTTATAATGTTAAACCATTAAATAATGCACTGATCAATTCCATACTGCTGTTTAGGTTAGATCTCTGTCACAAAACAATTGTGTCTTTTGGGTAGAGGCATCTTAAACTTAACTCTGAGGAAACTTGCAAGGAGGAAACGTTGCCTTTTGACATGGTAACTCAATATTTGGGTGTACTCTCAAAGATGAAGTTCTCATAACAAATAAAGGAATCACCATTTGGTGCATTTTCCTCTGGAGTAAAAACAACTAAAGCCCTCTTGATGCCCTTTCAAAGCACGTTTTTTCTTTCCTAATGCTTATATAGGAATACTTACACAATTATCTGGCCTACTGTATAAAGAATATCCACTACAACAGTTATTAAAAAACAAGGCAATTCTTTGTGAAGGATATCCTCCTTCAGCAAAGTGTTTACACCATGATGCAGTCATGAAAATAATGCTAATAGTGGTAAGGATGGAAGGCTCTACAAGGATTCCCGTAACAACTAGCAACTAATTTGAAGTTATTTCACTCATCCTATCTATCCCATGATGCTCTTTGCACAACCTCCTACAAAATTCTCTGTTGAAAATTTTCAAACACGTGCTTCCTACTTTTCTTAATTTTGCCATGATATCTGTGAAGTTTCTTAATTTAAAGTCATCAGGTTTTAAGATCACTTTGTTGGATATAGAGGTCTGAACATTACTAGGGAAATGGAGCAGGATTTACTTCACCCACTTTTGGGCAGTGAGGCATGAGATAATGAACTCAGCTGTAGGTATTACAAGATATTTTTACAGCAAATGGAAGAGAAACAGGCATCTTCTTTCAGTGATTATTATTTTTTAGATGTTCACCATAGAATGACATGAACCATCCCCTGAAGATGTCTACATTATCTCTAAGAGAAGGTTAGAGCAACTAGCTTAGAGTCAGATGCTTAACTTCTGAATGCCAAAGTTCAGACATTATATGTTAAATTGCTTATTCCCTCCTGAAGCAAGCCTTTTCCTTAGGGTAATTTCTTTTTTCTTTAGACTATATACACCTACACATGGAACTAAGGTAAAATTGTAGAAATTATAAAATGAAGCATGAAAACTCTAATACAAAGGGCCTTCTTGTGTGCATGCACTACAATACAGTCTTTTAAATCACAAATGATTACATATCTTTTTCTTAAAGGGCTCTCCATTTCATGAATAAAATTATACTGTTCCACAGATGAGTAATGACAGTAGCACATAAAATGCAGCACTTTTCAAGGCACCATTTCACTTACAGCAAAAGGTAGAAGATACATTATAGATAATGCAGGAAAAGAAAAAGCTGTCTGATACTAAGGCATTTAAATGTTGCTCTCCAAAACCACATTTTACCTCTTTTCCTGCCAAGTGTTTCTGTGACATCAGGCAAAACACTTCAAGTAAAATTACAGGTAACTGAAAACAGTCTTAAAAGGCACAGTAATTTCCATCACAGAAGTCAAACACTACAATTCCTGCCTATAATTCATCTGTTTATTCTTAAGGTCCAGTGGTCTTGGGGAGAACCTCTGCACTTATATCTGTTTGTCATTACTTTTGCAGTACTATCAGCAAAACTAACAGATTTGGCTGAAGTCCTTGAGTTGGTGTTGGGTAAATGGTGAGATGCATTCTTTATTATGTTGCATCAATTACTTCAGTAATCAGAAAACTATCCTGCTTCTGCACCTACCATTCCTCTGTCGCAGTTCACACACAGCCCCTTGTATAAGTTTGCTGAGACTGCGTAGATAACTTGACTGCATGTTTTGTTTAAACTCTGTTCTACCTTAAAGCATAGAAACTGATCTACCTATCACCTACTTTCCTTTCTTCTTTTAGACACTCAAAATTAGAACGAAAACCTCTTCTGAAAGAAGAATGAAGCATTAGAAAACCTGGGAAGTGAAGTTATGAGCATTCACACTCAGCTTTTTTGTATAGAAGAGAATGGTGGGATAAATGGGTACTAGGGAAATCAATAAAGCGAAGGAGTTAAGGTGGCTGTTTGAAGGATAACAGAAGAGGGCACTCTATTTAAACTATAGAATTGCCTGTACTTTTGAGAGAGAAATACAGATTTACCAGTGCAGTTGAGGTGCTCATTTGCAACATAAAGTAAGAAATTTGCACATTCAAATATACAAGCAAAGTACCAGGTTAAAAAAAAAAGTCAAATTAGGTTTAAAAAAAAGTCAAATTAGGTTTTGTGGTTATAACTGCACACTGAACAATGCCTTCCTGCTCATTAATTCATATTTTTCTCTGCTAGTCTCCTTAATACTATCTGAGCTTTCATTTGCATTCCTAAATTAAAATGAACAAAAGATACCTTATTAGAGGTTATAAATCCATTTCTCCTATACATAAATGTTAATTACGAGAAATACTATTATTATACAGAATACAGCTACATCATTAGAACAGTCTAACTCAATCTGCATATTCATTCATTTTCATAAATTCTTATTTTTCCTTATATTTTAAATTGCATTTGAATTCCTGTAAACTTTTGTTTGCTGCATCTGCTGTAAAAGTATGCAATATTTTTTATAATTGCAAAAAATTACAGCAGCAGTATTTTAGACTGCAAGGTCTACAGATACAATGGCCACTCTCAATTTTAAAGTAACGAGTCTAAATTTTGCAATTCATTGCTGCAGGTGTTCCTTATTCAGAAGGGTGTGCAGTGCAGGGAGAAAAAACAGTGAAAGGGAAATACAAATAAGATACCTGCACATTTGTGAAGCACCACAAAGGAACTGTAGGACATAGCTCGTACACTGATATGCTACCTGTGGATGGGGTGAGTTGATTTAGATTCAAATAACTAGGTTTGCCTTCTCTCCGTAATTGTTTAAGCAGAAAACAACATTATTTTATTATTTTGATTGATCAATTCAGTTTGAAAATCAATTGTGTATGATCAATTAGAATTAAAAGCAACATTTGGACAGACTGCATTTATGCAGAAACCCTGAAACAATGATGAAATAACAAAGTAAGTTGAGTAGGACTTACCAATAGGAAGCGCTAGATCTTTCTTCATCAGAGCTGCTGCACATGACCCTCCTAAATTGGCCAATTCTTTTTCCAGCTGAATAATACCCTTAAAAAAAAAATTATTCAGAAAATATGACAACAGATGTGTTTCTTTGACAGTATTTTTTCCTAAGAGATATTAATTGTACGTTCCAGTTTTAAGTTTCTCAGTGATATGCTTCTTGTCTTACAGCTAGACTGCCATGTTTTAACGTGGGGCTAGATTTTTAATGGGCTTGAGTACCTCTATTTTTAGAACAATTTCAACTGGCTAAGAAGACTGGTAAGTGCTACCATGCTTAGGTAGCCTAGTAAGAACATCTGAAGATGACTGATGCTGAAGAGAAAGGGAACTCATAACTAAAAAACCTACACATAGGTATTCAGATTACAAAGAAATCCTTCTTCTAATCTGTACAGATGTACAGTTTATGTGGTGTGTATATATATATATATATTCACACCACAAAAGCTCATGTCTTCTGTCTTCTCTAAAGGTAATACTGTTCATAATTTTGTTTTCCTCTTCCCTCTCTCTAGTTGGAGATGCAAGGATGGGAAAAAAGATGTAAGTCTTTTACACACTTAAAGACTTACATCTGGGGATGATTCAGCAGTTCCAAGAAATGTCTGACAAATTCCTCCCAAGATGGAAAAAAAAAACAACCCAAACCAAAAAAAAAAAAAAAAAAATCTGAGGGATATGGGGAGCATCTAGTAGGGCCACTACTATTTTAAATAAGACAAACATCTTTCATTATGATCTATGACATCAGAATAAAGATGTGAAAGGTAAATTTCTCAAGACAAAGCCTTTATTCATCTGAACTTCTATCATGTTCATACTATATTTAGTAATTCATCTGTATAAAGAAGTTTCAGAATTTTAGATAATTTCATATCCTATTGATGAAATGGATAAAATGATAATGCTATGTATTTGCAGAGTGTCATAGTTCTTAAAACCCTTGATAAATAAAAACACCCACAGCCATTCCAATATATTCAGATTAAAGAATTCCAGATAAATTGTGTCTGTAGCAATAAAAGTTTAAAAATTGTATGAAAATAATTTAAAAGTATTTTGCTAGTCCTATTTAGTCAGAAATACAAGTCAATTATTTTTACCAAAAAAAAAACCTTTGTCATATCAGAATGAATTTATAGGTTCATTTATAGCCATTCCACTTTTTCCTTACCTCATCAGATCCTGGACTAAATTCATATCCAATTGCATAACATTTGAAACCATAAAAACAAGCCTTTTCATCTTTCACATAGTCTGATGCAGTCTCCAGAGAAAAAAGAGCTTCATTTCCTTATAGGAAGTAAAATGATACATAAAATAAATAAAATAGAACTTCTAATATTTCTCCTCTTTTTAAATGTTTCTATCACATGAACATAAACATAAACCAAATGTAGGCTCTGTAAGCACCACGCAAATTAAAACATAAATAGCACGCAGATGAACACTTCAAAAAAGAAGCCTAATATAAACACAGTTCACTGATGTACAACCAATGCCTCATAATGAACTCTTGCTATCTTGGATGGAGACACTTTTTCAATTTTGTTTTCTTATATGATTTTGCAGAAAAATAAAATTTATTTTCATCATTTTTAGAATTCACATCAATAGAAATTACTGCAATATATATTTATTACCTGGCAATACTAATACCATTGTAGGCCATCCTGAAGATCCAGAGAATTTTTTCAGTTCTATCCATGAATTAAGATTTTCATGAACAGAAGTATGCTTTGGTCCAAACCCCAGACTCTGTGCAATTCTGACAGGAATTAGTAAACGAAGAACATCCTCTGACTGAGCAGTGCCACACTGAGTATCAAATTCTATTGTTATCCATCTGACACATTCAGGAAAAGTCACCTAAAACAAAAAACAGTGGTCAAAAACCTAATTATGTGCAAGTGGTTTTTGTTCATTTGTCACTTTGCTTTTATTTTTCTCCAAACATTCAATTCTTCACTTCCTCTGTCTTTTGTTCTTAAAGACTGTCTTTTGTTCTTAAAGCTATAAAAGTGATTCAGTTATGTAATTCTATAGAGCTGTTTTCATATACTTTAGTAGCCTAACTTATTCCTTGAAATTCAGATACACCTGAAATGCTGTAATCAAGTGTTTTAACTTATGTCCAGATTAAGCATTTACGCTTTGGATACCTTTTGTGATTGTTTTTGTTTTAAAGAACTCTGTAGATGACCATTAAACAAAATGACAGACTACTACAAACCTTTCAGTCTCAAATATCCTTTTAAATACAAACTTCAAAAGACACGTTCATTCATTTCTGTTTTGTGCAATCCTAGAAAAGCACACAGCAGCTGAACCATTCTTGTGAACATTTTTGACTGTATGATACATTTTTGTATGATACATTTTTGACTGTATGATAGCAAACAGTTACAGGATTTCAAAAGCAGTAACAGCTAAGACTAGAGCTTCAGATAGGCTCCATAAACTGTCAAAGCAATAATAAGCATAATCACTTGAGGATAGATACATTTTCTGAAACTATTCCACTTAATAAATTACTTGATTCCAGGTTTGGTACCTTTGGAATCAATGCCACCACAAAACTCACTAGTTCTCAAACTGAAATACTGGATTTATATTTCAGGCCTTTAATACCTCATACCTTTACTCAGCTGAACAAAAAGAACAAAACCACCCTTTTTCTATTGACATTTAGGAAAATCTGGATTCATTTAAGTAGTCATTTACGTAAGGCAGAATGAATCCCATTAAAAGTGACTCAACACATTTAAGTGGACTTCAGAGACTTCTGCAAAGCAAAATCATGGTCCAAGTGAAAGTAATTTGTGAAAAGTTTGAATTGGCAGATCCCTACACTACAATACACATGAATTTGACCAGAATTGACATTAACTGTTTTTTACAAAGCATTGTTTTAGCACTGAGGTAACATCTACATAAAGACTTCCAACTCCCACAGTCTGTACAGTTAGAACAAATAAACTGTACATGACAGTAGGAAAATCTAAGACAACAAATTCAGGTGCTTATATTAGACAGCTGAATTAGAAGGTTAAAACTACGTGCTTTCCCATACTTACTGAAGAAAGACAGGTCCAGAAAGCTGTATAGTAACAATATGAAAAACTGCCTCATATTAGACAATATGAGTTATCATCCATGGCAAACCATTTTTCAACAACGTAAGAAATGGTGTTTACCTTGTAGTGAGTAACACAGGCTGGTTTATAGGGATGTTCACTTTCCACAACCGCATAGTGATTAGAGGTAGTACAAGCTGAAAGCCCTTGCTCTGGTTGATTTCCTGTGGTGCTGTCTGTAGACTGATTTGGGTTAAAAGCTGGAGGAGCATATTTCTGATTCAAAACTGCTACAGAAGGAAGTAACTGTTGTACTAGGCCAAAGACCTCAACAGCAACCTGAAACATAACACCAGATATGCTAAATTATTACTTACGATGGGGTGAAAACAATACTCAAACTTGCATTTCTCTGTAAGGGTTATTATGGATATTCTTACAATATTGATAGCATAGTTCATTTAGTTACATTTTCCAATCCTACATCTACAAGGCTTGCAGGAAAAGCATCACCACATTAATCTCAAATACTCCTCTTAGATACCAAAAATGAAACAAGAATCTGTTTGCAGCTGTGAGATATCTACATTAAAACACTCACAGAAAACTTCCTAACACTAGAAAGCCATAACATTAATGAACAATAACTGTAAGTTGAGAGAAAGCAAATACTGAAGTCATAGTCCAGTTGTACTTTGTTTTCTAAGAATATTGTTATTTTTCCAATATTGAATATTCTTAATGCATGCATTGATAAACAGTGCATTGTTCTCTGTAATTTTTATGAGATTTTCAAAAGAGAAGAACACTTCTGAAACAAAACACTTGTTGGAAACTTCAGTTCATCACAGTGACAAGGTAACTACAAATTCAAACTATTTTTAAAGAAACAAATCTGTTTGATTTTAAGTGACCAGTCCTCTTTTCTTCCCCTTTATA
This sequence comes from Aythya ferina, assembly GCF_964211825.1. Taxonomy (NCBI): domain Eukaryota; kingdom Metazoa; phylum Chordata; class Aves; order Anseriformes; family Anatidae; genus Aythya; species Aythya ferina. The sequence continues at coordinate 44,656,474 of NC_140296.1, forward strand.
GAGAAGTTAGAAGGGATCTTACAGGTCATGAAAACGCAGTAAAAGACAATAGTGTCTACTAAGTAAGGACTAGCAACATTTGCAAATATAATGACTGTTTTCAAGATTTTCAGACACGTGAAAACATGTTTTGCCAATGAAAAGGTTATTTTTGCTGATAGCTGACATCCTCCCAACTGTAAACTTGATAGAAATAATCTTCATTTAATTAATAGCTACTACTGATTTCATGTTCGTTGTAAAACCTGAATTTATATAAGAAATCCTATCCCACCAATATTCATTAATAAATAATAATTCCAGATCCTTTTAACTTGTTGACTTTTCCTACTATTAAAGCTGATCTTCTTTCTCTCTGCTTACATAAGGTTGTATTTTTTTCCTTAATGACTTCAGTGTAAGTTTAAAAAAAAAGTTCATAATAGTTCGAGTATAACATGTTTTTAAAATTTCTTGCGTCTTGGAAATTTCATGACCAGTCAAGTGGTCAAACATAAACCACTAATTCATGAAATTATAAAAAATCACCATGTTCAGTTTTTTCAGAGTAAACTTTTTCCTTATATAACATTCTTAAATTTCTTCAGTAATTTCTGTTGAGGAGCATACCTTGGGAACCGCTGCTGCAACTGGTCCTATGTAGGCTATTATGAGGGGTAGCAGCATTGAGAACAGACTGGAAGAGCTCAGTAGTTCTGGAATGTCTTCAGCTAAACAAAGATACAAAGAACATAAGTATCATAATATTCTTTATAACAAATAGATCACCGTTCAAAATACATCTTATTTTTCTGGTTTGCATCTTATGAGTTATTCCAGTTTCTACACTAGTTTTTACTTTAAGCTACTTGGCATTATAATTCAAAAACAAATTATTAGTGTGCGAAGTTCACCTGAAATAAGAATGACACTAGATACAGCTCTACATTAAAAATTTTCCTTGTTTTACAGCATAATTTCATCAATATTTCATCAGTTTGTAAAATGGTCTTCATATTTTCTATGCTATAAAATCTAGTATCTAATCTCAAAATCAATTTCTACAGCATTATCCAATATTATGGCCTCCTCTTTTTTTCTAGAATGGCTGAATATGGTAGCTTAAAACATTCAGTTTTAAGACTAATGTCTGAATTTCTGAAAAAACAGGTATCTAAATGCTTACAGATGCATTGCATATACCATTTTTCCTCCTACCACATGAAACATGCAATAAAATTTGGTACTGACATATTACAGCATATCTTTTGGGAATACAGAATCTAACTAGCTTTAACACGATGTCTGCTAAACTGATGAGCAAACTTATATGAGGTATCTGCCTATGATTAAGAGCACCTTAATCATTTAGAAAGTTACTCAGTTTGATTTACTACAGCTATGACAGGTAAGAAAAATATTTTCTGAAGACGTAAGAGAAATATTACAAATGTTATATCACTGATTTTCTACTCTTACCTCCTCCTAGCAAGGAAAGAAGTTCTGAAAAGTCAATTTTGGAAGTCAATTTTCAAAAGTCTTACCATCTACAGCAAGAGCTCTGTGCAACAGGTCTTTGGCTGCTCGCACAACAGCGCTCACAACAGAAAGAGCCCTGCTACAGTTTTTGTCTTCTTCATTAGCTTTGTTCAAAAGCTGTGATTGCAGATCTCCATCATACTCACTCCTGGATGTAGATTAAGTTAAAGTAAGTTAATAAAATACAAAATTAACTTAGACATGTCTCACTTGTTTTTGGCACAGAATAATTAAAACAGTTAATTTATGATAAAACAATAAAGAAAACAAACAAATCCAACCACAGAGGATATTTTGGAGGCAATGCCTCAGTGTTTGCTGTTTGTTATTATCTTATTTTTATTTGCCAGGAAATACGAAAAGCGTATTTCTGAAATGCTTGTTTTCACGGGATGCCTTTGAAATCTTAGAATTTATTACTTGTTATGCTTTTCCAAGAGAGAGAACCTATCTTGATAAAAACAGAACAATACTAAAGGCTTCACAGAAACCACTGAAACTCTTCCTATTGATATTTCTCTAGTATCACAACTGTGAAAAAGATTCACCTTCCCTATTCTAAGGATTAATTAATTATTTTTGAAATACAATGTTAGGCTTTAACCTTAACAAATAGTTTTCTCTTTGAAATCTACTGTTTATGTCAAATTAGATTCTCCTAATCAATATATGGACATTATGCACAAAACTATTCCACTAAAGTATGCAAGAGATGTTTTGATTGTTATTTTCACAGCGGTTCAACGATAAGCATAAACTAACTCGAGCCTTCTATATGGTAATAATTTAGCAGTGGGATAGACAACTGAAATCACTCAGTCAACAGGTAAAGCAAATTTTAAATTCTTTTGGATTTCTTATGTGTTGAACTAAGGAAAAAAAAATCTACAATATTAAGATTCCAGAACTAGCAGCTCAGAATGCTCAATGACTTGAGTTTATATAGAATAAAGTGCAACCAAACGAAATGTACAGCAAGAACACTTATATTTCTCTATCACTTAAATCAACCACTCTTACAAAAAGTTTTTTTGTCACTGAATCCTAAAATTGTACTTTTGTTGTCAGCCTCAAGCCATATTAACTGACACTGAATGCAATTTTACATTTCCAATGAATCCTTACAATGTGTTTTTGTCCTAATCAGAAACATGTTAATACACTTCTTTTGGTATGGCCTTTCTTGTCATTCACATAAGCAACAACTCTATTTGCATGTGAGCATCCTTCAAACTAAACAGAGTGTGAATTTTACAAGCTCTGCTCTGTAATATTTGACTGAACATTTATTCCTTTACTGGATACAAATCAACACCTAAAGTCATTATGTACTAAACTGTGAATCCTTAAACTGACTGCCAAGTCCGTAACTATAGATGTCCATCAGATAACATTTTGTTTTTTGTTGTCCAAGGACACTTCAGAAGACACTGGCAGCAATTTGCAGGTTTTCCCAAACAAAACTTAATTTATTCTGCAGAGCACTTCTCAGTTATGCTATTAGGGTCCTTCAAAAGTGTCCTAGAATTTCATCACAATTGAAAATACAACAAAAAGAGATGTTTCTCAACTGAAGACAGCACTTTGGTATTTTTATTTTTTATATTTTTCCCCATATGTTAGCTTATTATTAAGTTAGAACACCATGAAGCTTCAATTTAGCTTTTGTGTACTTTGCCATTTTGAAAGCAAGGAAACTCATACTCTTTGCTCCTAAGAGGAGAAATAAAAGTTTTGGGAATAAAAGTGTTTTCCTTGTGTTCTCAATTTCACATGCGATTTTGATACTCTAATAAAATCAGCAATTCCAATGTTGAGGGGATTCCCTAAACATAGATAACCATGATTCCAAGAGACTAAATCAATGAAAGTGTAGTGGTATGTACCATTGTAATTTCATTCTTCGTTATTACTTATTTCATTCTTCATTATTACTTATTACTTGTTTACTTGAACTGACTGTTATTACTGACAAGTTGGATCTCAGTAACCCAACTCAAAGTAACCCAATCTCATTTCAAAACAGTTTAGAAGAACTACTTGCATCTTCAACTATACTATTACTACAATTTTGCTAGCAACTCCATTTATTCATATTTTAGTTCCTTTAAAATTTTCTTAGGAGCAACAGATTCCTAGAATTGTTAGTCCAAAATATGTCATTACCTGTTACATTCCTTATTTTATCCTCTTCATCTTTTATTAGTTATGTGCACCTACCGCATAACTAGGAATCAAAGTAAATTATTATTCTTTGTTGTTTTACTTCTTGGATCTACTTACTGATGATCAACAATTTACCGCAGAAACTGAGATTTCAGTAAAGGGTATGACACTTTTTTGCTGTACAGACATTAGTAGTAATTCATATATTGAGACACTACTACATTTTGAAAATCACATTTTCTTTAGTATCAATGTAAATGCCTGAAAACTGGAAGCAATACTTTCCACTAAAGCATTGGATTAAGTGAATTCATCCTGAAAGGCTAACATAAAGCTTCTCTGAAGAATAGTCAGATGTTTCAGCTGATTTTATTTGCATTTTTTCTTTTTGTACATTTGAACTTTACAGTAAGACAGGAAACTTCCCATAATAAACAGACCTCGCTTATCTACATTATACAATTCTTTCCAGCAATAAAGGAAGGAACTGAATGAAATCAGAGAGAGGAACATTCCAGTCAACAGTCTCTCAAAAAATTCTGAGGTTATAAAAAAAGCCAGACTGTAGTAGTGCATCTTATCAGTCCCCCATATTATAACTTTAAAAGGAGTAGACAATGGACCTTGCAAGAGAGGTGAACTAACAAAGTATTTGCCAATTCAAAAATAAGAGAATCTAATACAAGACTGTACAACTGGTGCTCCAAAAGCTGTCTTTACTAAATACCCTAAGAATGAAACTACACTGAGAGAACACAATACTGCTGCTGAAGAACCTTTCCTCAAGCACACTTCAGATGTGTTTATTTCTGTTGCTTCTCTAAAAAGGTGTGGTATAATAGCACATATAGTTTTATTTACTTTTCTTAGAAATAGATCATGACAACACACAAACCTGTAATAAAGAATCTGTGGAATCTGTCCACGTGTTTGGTTTGTGCCGTTACTGCTCAGACTACATGTACTAAAGGTAAATGTTACACCATCTGGACACTGAACTGTGGTCATTCCTCCATCTCCATTGGCAGTCCGGCTTCCATAATTCCTCAAACGAATTGCGTATTTCACATTTTCCTTAAAAAGGACAGGCAAAAGCAGTATGCAGTATAAAACAAGTATGTAAGTTAGGCTTCATGGTATAATGAAAGCTATTTCAATTATAATCTGTTTATGCTATTATAAAAGTAAAGTTTTAATTTTTTTTTACTTCCAGGATTTGCACTTTTCAGTTACAAGGTGACAATTTACAAAGCAAACATGTCAAAATCAACCGTAGATGTGTGAACAAAAAACCATTTACATTGAATGCTCTACATTTTGTTTTTTACAAGTCATATGAAACTTGTACGAGTCATACGATGTGTACTTCTTTGATTTACCTTCAGTGGTACAACTTTGTCAAGTCTGATTTCAGCTATGTCACTGGGAGAATCATCCGTGGTGTAAGTTCCTTTAACCAATTCTAAAGATGTCCATCTATGAGAATGAGTTGAATCTCCAGTATGATCACTCTGAATCAAAGAACAATGGCATTTTAATACATTTATTATGTAAATACATAGCACATTTGTGCAAATATGCCAGTTATTTTGTCTTGTAGAAATTGTTAAACACAGCATTACGAATAAAACAAAACTGAAAAAGTTTTTACAAATGCAGTACTTACATCATCAACTAATACTTCCAGTTCATACTCGTGAATTCCCCCTCCACCGTAAACAGAAAAGCCTACTACAACTACACCAGCCTTGTCCACAGAGAAACATATTGCATCAGGAGATCCATTCCCAGTATTCCAGCTTCTTCCCTGGCTTGTTTTAGTGAATCTGTTTGGAGTGGATTTCACAGAATGAAGAGAGTTCAGCCCATCAACCTGTAGTAAATTAAATAAAAGCATGAAAAATTAGCTGTTAAACATTAGGCAACTTTAATAAGGCAAAGCAAATGCCACTACTGGCTTCTTTTCAGTGCCAGATAAAAAACAAACAAACAAACAAAAAAAAACAAAACAAAACAAAACAAAACAAAAAAAACAAACAACAAAAAAAAAACATTTCTGGTAATATTTATGAGTTAAGTAAGAATTATTAGGAATCTTATTTATTTTATTTTCAGGCATTTAAATCTATATTTTTGTAGGATGAATTATCAGAAAAGATAACTTGGTGTGCCTCAAGAAGACCTGCATATTTGTGCTTTAGAGTATGGTCAATACCAAGAGAGAAAAGATACGTATCTTATATATAGTAATATATATAAGGTCTTTAATCAATCTTATCAAAAGTGTACTTTCTGTGAAAAAAATTGCTGATAGTACACAGTGATGTGCATTTAATAAAATCAAATAAATTCCTATCATTTAACAACACGATAGATTCATACATGTGAAACTCTGGATTTTAAGAAGTTAGACTCAGTAACATTCTCAGTTTTCAAATACAAACCAGATAAACTGTAAAAAGTCTAATGTCTTTTATATGTATCTATAAATTGAATATGTGTATTATACAATACTGACTACAAGGTGGATGCTATACCATGCATAACCAAAACACATTATAAATTCTGATCCATAACCAAAAACAGATAGGATTAGAATACATGGAAGACCCATGATACCATCAGAGGCACAGAGATGCTCAGGGATGTGTCACTGCCTCCAATGAACACCAAATGAATACATCTCATGTGTATGTAGGCATGATTTCATGGTGCTTTCATGTGTAGGCATACATGAAAAAAAACAACGCTTAAAAATATTGTCACTTTGGAAAAACGTACAGTATTCTTCAGCCATGATGAAGTAGCTAATTATCAACAGTATTTACCTAATACAGTGAACTTTTTAAAAAAACTTAGACATCTGAAAGCTGCTGAGAGCAATTCCAGCATCTGTAAAAGATCTACACACCTAGATAACTGATGTCACAGCATGTATTACATTCATAATACACCTGTCCTAAAAGACTTCTTCTAGGAATGGTCTTATGTAAGCTTTACCTCAGATCCTAATGCTGATGCTGTAAGTTCGCTCACTATACTAGCAAGCAACCCACAGGTATTAGAAACTAGATGTGAAGAAAAAAGTTCATTTTCTCGTCTAAGGCTATTCCGGACTGGTAAAACAACAATGACCAACATCTTTTCCAGCACTTCCCGAAAGCTTGTCATCCCTGAAACATTTTCTTCGCTCTGCATAAAGAAGAGAAAAATGGCAAATAACAATGTTCATTCTTTACATAATAAAAAACTTTTCAAGCTTTCCACGTATTATAAACATTAATAAATAATGAATCAGTGACTTATTAATAATAAGAAATGTCTAGGCAGATAAAAAAATAAAAATCAAAGCAATCATAACATGTATTCCTTTGTCAAAAACCTGGTTAATATTGCGTATTGACATTCTTCTCAAGATGGAGCTTTTTTTATATCCCTCCATGACATAAGCATACTGTAGATTACTTAGTTTTTAAGCATACAATACATCACAGCAAATAAATGGAGATTGAAGATTGAAGCACATAAATGATGTGAAGAGCTATTGAGATCTTCACATCATTGTCTTTCCCTCCGCCTAAAAGGAAACTCAAAAGCTTTTTGGCTTTGATGTTAGTAAAGAGAATGTTCTGTCCAAAAGGATAAGATGAAGTCAGTGATGGGGAGCTTATTTTCTTTACTGAATGAAGAATGTTAAACAAATCTAAACTTAAGTACCTACTGTGTCTTCTACCTAAGTGACATCCACTGTTTTTCAGAATAGTTATACCTACTTAAAGTAATTAAAAATAGAATCAGCTACACTGATTGGAATCAAAAGCTTGTCTTTCTCACCATTCTGTCTTACAATAATATCCAATAGTGAATAGCCAGGAAAGACAATCATGTCAAGCAAACCTGTACAGATAGCTGCACAAACACTTTCAATCTTTAGGTGTTAAGAAACACCTGTATCCAAGATGGAAATATTATCTTTGCATTTAACAGGTTTTGGTGATTTTTTTTCTTCATCAACTTACACAGATGTTTTTTACATCCAAGAAAACTTTTATCATAGAAATGGTCTGCAGAAAGATGTTCCACGGCTTAGCTGCATGTTTAAGGAAGAACAGCTACTTTTTGAACTTACCTTCTGCTAAAGTCTCTGGTTACTCCAAAGTTTTGGTATTGGAGGACTCAATGACTATCATTTATTTACCCTTCATGCATCATTCACAATTTCATAAGACCTTACCCTTCTTGTCTTTTAAAGTGAAGAAAACTATTTAGTAGTCCTAGATCTTTATCATCTTTACCTTTTTCATTCCTGTAAATCTTTTCTGAAATTCCGAAATTTCTGAAAAATACAGCATTTGATAGTTCAACAACCTGGTGTAGAACTATATGAACTGGACTTCCCTTGTCCACCTGCTTGTTTACTCCTTTAAAAACTTCAGTTTGAAACATGAATTTTTTACTGAAGATGTGCTGACTATTCCTCAAAGCACTGGACCTATCCACAAGTTATTTCTTGTGATCATGTGCAAAAGCTGAGAAACTTGCAGAGAACACTGTGCAACAGAAGACAACTCTAAACTATATTTCTACCATTTTAATATTCTAGAATAAACATCTTTTCTCAAACATTGTTCTCAAACAGGCAAGAACTGGAGTAATTCAGACCAAAATATAAAAATTTGATAAAATAATAAATTTTTGAAACAAATCTTTTAGAAAGAAAGCACTTAAGTAATTCAGCTACAACCTTATAAAACTAAAATTTTAAATTACGTAACTTTTATTTGTTGCAAAGTAAAACAGGTTTTTAAATTTTTAGAACATATCCTAACCTGACTAAGTTTTTCCATATGTGCAACCAAAAGAGGAAAACGATGGGCCAGAGCAGAGTCATTCTCAGTGCTGACTTGTTTTACCATTGATCGAAGCAATGCCTCTCCATCATAAGCAATTGGAAAAATAGAGGTCAGTTTCACTGAAGTGTGGCAGAGGGCAGACATAACAGCAGCAAGAAGCCGGCTACTGGAGGTTTTGAAATTTGCTTCTTGGATGTCCTAAAAACATAAAATGGAATAAATAGAAATGCACTGTTACATTCAAAGTCAATGAGGAAGAACAACTTTTGAAAGGAAATTTCCGGTTTTATAGTAATTATAGAAATAGCTTAAATAAACAATTTCATGTAGTTTTAGATTTGCTGTGAATTTTACATTATCTTCTCTCCTGAGCTTTGATTCAGATCTTTCAAACTGGAATAATTAAAATTTGTTTTATGACATATGTTTTAAAACAATAAACCCATTAAATTACTTTTGAAATCATGATACTACCTTGAAGTCTTCTTATAATTAAAATTTAATTAGAATAATATGCTAACGAACTGTTTCCTCCTTGGATTTTAATATACTACATGAATTTTCAAGCAAAGAAACAAATTGTTTATATCTCATTTAATGCAAGTGAGCGACTTAGATGCGGGATGCTCATTCAGAATAAGCAAGACGCTTAGGAAAAACTTGCTGATTATAGGATAATATTGCCAGCTTCTCATCTACTTTTCTGGATCACAGCATTGTTGCAACATTTAATAATGAGAAATTACTTGTTTATTAGTGACGAATTATTAGTATCAAAAATTCCACACATATATTCACATATAAAGCATAGACTACACACTGAAAAAGCAGTGTGCAGCAGTTTTTTTGACCACAGCAGAATTTGAATTTCAAACCATGATACAAAAAAAGCAATACACAAAAGCAATAAAGAATTTTAAAACTGCTTTGCTTCTTTGAGCACAAGAGCAAGCTACATTGTAATGTTCACTTGTGAAACTTTCATGTACCTGATCCAAACAATTGAGCAAGTCACAAAGACATGCCCATTGGAGAGCTGGTGTTGGATAAAAAGAATGAAAGCAAGCTGTGAATGTATTATGGCATTCCTGAAGAACAGCTTCTAAAAGGCTCAGGGGCTGACTGAGATATCCTTGGGGATCATTGTCCAACTTGACCATGCAATGATCAACTCCTTCAGATAGGATTTTTCTCAGCAAGGTCCTCGTTTTTCCAATGCAATCTGCTAGCTTGCTGGTTTCTTCTACAACCGCCTTAGCCGTAGCTAGGTTATAAAAAAGAAGAGCATTCATGTTCAATAAATTAAACATTTTCATATAAAATGCACATTATACATGCAAATAAAACAACTAGAAGTTAGCAACATTGATTAATGTATATTTAGAAATGTTAATTTCACAAAGCAAAATAGCGAAGGGTGTGTTAAGCTACATCAAAGAAACCTGCACATCAAAAACTTCCAATTTTCCAGTCTTTCATAATACATGCTGAATTTTAATATAAGTATTATTAAACTACAGGCATGAAAAACATTTACTGTCTTTCAAATTTAAATTGTGCTCACTACCAAAGCACGTACTATGCACAGAAATGGGAGAAATGAAGACAAAATGGATTAAAAGAACTCAACTGTCAAGCAAAACAAAAATTAAAATATACATGAGTTTCAGTGTAAACATGTGGTATTGGACACTTGGTTATACGGTTAGCTGCAAATATCCCATTTCTGACCCATCTCAATATCCCATTTCAATATCCCATTTCTATTGGAGCAATTAAGTCTCTTAATTGCTCCAATAAAAATATCTGTAGAAGCAATTTCATCTTACAGCTCACTCTACAATAATATATCAATCTTGTCAATGTCCTGTCCTGTATATTATTATTTGCCGATAAATATGAAACAAGTGAATTAAGGAAACTACCTGATATTGGATATATTTCACAGGTGTAGACCCTCAGCAACCTCAGACAGCAAGTACCCACAAAACGCAATCTTTCTAAATCCAGAAGAGTAGCAGTATATTGGAAGCCTTTAAGTCCACGAAGTTCTTCGACTCCTAGCACCAGTGTTGTCCAGCTCCAGTGAAGAATGCTCAATAAAGACTCAAAGCATTCCTATTTCAGGACATGAAGCGTAAAGGAAGACAGATTTTGTGTAAAAAACAAAACAAAAAAATGAACTTTCACCAACAGAATAAGATGAAATGCAAACATCTATATCAGTATTTAATCTGAAAACATACCTATACCTACATGAATCTACCATACAAGACACAAAACCTATTTATTTGAGAATACACAAACTGAGAAGATAGGGAGTATTTCACTGTATTACTGTCCTAAAAGCAATTTATAACACATTATAATAATAGGCATGTGGAAGTCTCTTAGTTATTTAAGAACTGACAGCTGTTTGTATTCATTTGTAATACAGATTTTTCAGTAAATTTTACTTGTTTAATCTGCATTGAATAGTGTGATACTTACTTTTAACAGAATACATTTTTGCCATAATGGTAATGTATCAGGGCTGGTCTTGCCTTGCTTTTAAGCAGTTATGATCTGCAAGATCATGGGAACTATATCACATTTACAGTATTTGGAAATTTCAACAGAAGCACTTGGTAATCCATGAGGAACCTGAGGGTTTACAAAGTTTTGTTTATCCAAAAATTCGTTTCTACTGTTATGAAATGTGTTAGTTTCATACAGCTGTACCTCAGAAGGTTCCCTACAAGTATTTGGTATTGATTACCTACAAGGTGCAGGTATACCTTCAAGCTGCAACAAACACACTGACTGTTCAGTTACGTATGCAATGTCCACAATGCCTGATTCTCTAGAATGATAAAACTCATATGCCAATTCATATCTGTGGTGAGGGATAATAGCATCAAAATAATGAAGAAGGAAGATACAATGTGAAGGATTAAAAGCCACAGTAGTCCCTAGTTTAATGAGAAAATTTTAAAGTAAACATATTTAGAGTAGCTATTAATACATTCTAATAATATGATTACTAAAAACACAAATCATATCAAATTTCTAGAATTAACCTGAAAACTGGAAGATCATTCTGATCATTAGAGAATACTGAAAAAATACAGAATATATAAATGAGAAAAAAAAATGGTTAAGAAAACCTGACTGAACATGTCTGTATGTAGACAATAATTTCTATGTAACTGTTAGTTAAGAATACTGACAGTACACATAATGCAGCATAAAATATATTTTATGGGATGAAACTGAAAAAAGGATGAAACTGAACAACAAATAATCATTGCTTGTAACAGATAAGTAAGGGACTGTAAAAAACACAAAAATGGAAAACACAAAGATGGAATCGGCCTTACTCTGCATCATAATACATCATTTCAATGGAGTGTATTACGCCTCAAAATTTGACTAGCTTTCTGCTAGTCCTGCTGTATGTGAAGAACTGCACACTATCTTCTAGTAATAGTTGCAGGGTGTTGTAGCTATTAATACTCCTTACCTCATCTTATCAGAGTTTAATTAAATGCTGATACTCAGTGCATACTGGAAAGCATCCAAGAGGAAAATGAATCTTACCAATGACTAATTGGCAATGTAAAAGCCACAGAAAAGAGAATACAGTTAAGCTCCTTCAAAACTAAACTAAACTAAACTAAAATCTGCCAATATTAATTTCTTTGCAGTAAGGGCTTTTACATTGAATGCAATCAGTAAGTAAAAACTCAAAACAAAACAAAACAAAGCCAATCAGAAAGAAAACTAAGAAACTCATACATGAAAAGTAAACTAAGCCTTATAAACAAAAATATTTCCAGGCTTGCATCATAAGGTTAATACCAAGGTTAGCTTAGGCTTAAATTTGAAGTCTGCAAACTTCAGAAAACAAATAAATAATAAAAACAATTGAACAAAATCAGAATACAGAAGTTCTATATAACAGTGTAACTTCTGCTTGATACAGCAGGTTTAAAAAAAAAACAAAAACACTAACGATTATCACAGATACATCTTTCGGTTTTGTAAGTATGAATGTATGAATGAACATGCACAAAACAGAAAGGATTCCAGATAATACTCACCACTGACACAGTTCTGGCAAAAGACCTCTTTAAAATATGCACAGGTTCACTGGTTTGCTGTTTTCCTTTGGAGGCACTACCATCACTTGTTGGCAGCCTGGAAGGACAATTTATGATTTAAGAATTGACCTAAATTCTGCACCAAGCTTTCCTGTTTCTATTGTTGAAGAACAACAGACAAAGAAAGGTTTAACAGAGTTATCCATAAATGCTCAATTTCTGCATAACTTCCTCCAGTTCCTAACCCTTCTAGACCAGCAATTAAATAACTTGAATTCTGTTCAACTAGCAATATTGTGACAACTGAATAAATTTGAGATCTATGTGAAATTTATACAAGCATTTACTGTATTTCTTCAAATAAAAATTTTAGGACTAGAAATGTTACTTCTCAAAGAATACTGGGTTTCAGTATGTGTAGGCCACGTCATCATTTTTACTTTGTGATATCTAATGCATATCAAGCACTCAGAATTAAAACCAAATGTTTTTGTCTTTGAGTATTCACAGAGAGAAAATCAGTCCACACCTCCTGAAGGCAGATTAAGGAAGTTCAAGTATACTTCAATTTCACTCAAACTGCAATGAAAAAAGACAAAACTTTATGTACCTATATGGAAGCAAAAGAAGAGGAGACCAAAGGGATACTAACATCTTGAAGAACTCTGGTTCCTAATAAAAAAGTATTTTTATTTCCTGGGGATATAACATCCCTGAGTCTATTCTTAACTCTGAAGTGTATAGGATGTTGTTTGGAATTAAAGTATCTGAAGGTGGGTCCCAAAGTCCCACACAATAAAAGCAAAACCAATATAGGCAGCACGTGTTAATGCAGCACCTTTCCTCATGTGCTGCTTGTGGCTCTTCAGCCACATCCTTCCTCAGAGGGCCCTAAGTTTGCTTGTCTTTGGTTATAGCTGTATCTCCACAGAAATTAACCAAACGATTAATAAATTGTACCAGGACTTTACGTGCATCAGTCAAAACATTCCTCTGGATAGAGAGGCATCTATGGACACAGAGTTTACCTGGAAGTCAGCTGCTCTGACAACGGACCATAAAAAGGACATAGCAAGGGACCTGATGTATACATATGGTTCAATTAACATATATATATATAAGAATATATATATTTATACATGTATCAGGTTTTGTATATATCTGAGGAAGTCTGAAAGATACATAATACAGTGAAAGAGTTCTTGCTTTTTAAAACCACTTGCATAATATTTATCATGGGGACAATAAAATTAGGGTAGCTAATTGTAAAGCACAACTCGTTTTAGCTTTTTTTCATTACAGTAATGCAATGTGAAAATCTGTTTAATACTATACTACTCAAAAAGTGAAGCATACTAAATGGAATACTTCCCAACTAGAAGTGAAACGTTGGATGAAGTCACAAAGCTCTATAGAACTATGATTTTATGATTAAAGTCATTTTAAAAAAAATGAAAGTCTCACAGAATGTTTGAAGTTGGAAAGGACCTGTGGAGATCACCTGGTCCAACCCCCCTGCCAAGCACTGTCACCTAGCACTCTCTGCATGGGAAACACAGAATGTCTCAGAACATAACATGCAAAGAATAAGCTTTTAAAGAAAAACCACTAAGAAATACATGGTGGTATAATGTACTTAATGCTTTTCTTAGATACTAAGTTTTACGTCAATTTTTCAGATACTGATCTCCTTAACTTTAGATAATAACAATGCTATGAAATATATACTTGTTTAAATAGGGCCTCTGCTTAAAAATTGTGTCATTAAATTGTTCTAAATAGAGATCAAAATATTACCTATAGAGTAGCTGTGGGATCTGTCCTGCATTAACATCTGTACCGTTATTTGATTTCTTGGAACTTTTAAACTGAAAGACAACACTGAAAGAGAAAAACAACAACAAAAACAATTATTCAAGTAATATTAGATCTCTTCTTCTGCATTAAGAAATACAGAAAAAAAAATACCCATCATCCGTAGTAATAGAGGCCTGTCCGTGAGATCCACAATCACTGCTAGGTCCTGACACTCTTGCCCAAGCTACATACCACCAGCCAGCTTGTAGGAGTACAGGTTCATCAAACATCATTGCATACTTCTCTCTGGAAGAAATAAGTTCAAAAAATATATATAACTGAATCAGTTTATATATTGATCTTTAACAAATTATACCATTTATAAAAGAAAATTCAAAATTAATGGGAATTAATTTATTAATCTCAAGTATCTATTTACATTTGACATTTAAAAATAATTTGTTGAAAAACACTAGTAAATTTTACTTTTTCTTTGTTTTAAATTCAGAAGGACCTGCAAATGTTTACATCTAGCATGGTCTTACATTTTGAAACAATCAGATATGAAATACAAACAATGGAAATAAAGTTAATTTAAAATGTACACCAAGCTAATTACATTTAATACATATTACTACAACTAATGTAAGTGGGTAAATTTTTTAGTAAATTACAAGAGTTTATGCATAGATTCTTAGGAGTTACTCATGAACGTTTAAGAAACTAGTATTATACACATGGGTCTTAATACTTAAGATTTAAAAGAATTAGTCATGGATTGTTTCAATGGTAAATTCTTTCATCTTTCAAAGCATCCTTTCAATATGAGTAGTAAGGGAAATATCTTACCTAGCAGCACAATCATATGCTAAGACATCTGTTTCAGCAAGAAGGTCACCATCGGTCTCATGGTCTCCCCCATCTGGACCCAATTCAAACAACTGGTAGAATAAGAAAAAAGGTAAAAGTATGTCTCAGCTGTTCCAAACTTCGTGCCACCACTTTTTCCTGTCTTGTATTCCAGAAACTGTTCAATATTATTCTTTCCCCTTCCCAAAAATAACTGCTAGTCACTGTTACTGATAAGCAAATTCTGACCTGGAAGTCAGGATTTTGTAATGTCATGAACTATTAAAAAACAGCAATTGACACTGATCTCCCAGCCTTATGCCCAAATATATTCTAATCTTAAGTGGAGAAACTCTGTAAATCTTGCAGACAAGACAAATACAGAGCATCTAAAAAAGGCAAAGTTTGGCAGAATATGAAGGTTTTCTGTCTGGAGATATACTCAGCTTATCTGGAAAGGGACAGCTTGACTGTCAGTAATATCATGAACAGTTCTTGACTAGGACAAAAGATGTTACACTTTTCAAAAGAACTTGGGCTTCTTAATCAGTCAAAAATCACTTCTTCAATTTGATCAGCTTGAGAGAGGCCCAAAATACATACCTATGACTTATGTTGTAAGACCCTATTTAGTATGTAGTTTATCTGTGATAAGACTGGCAAATCTTATTTTGGTCATAAACTAATCTTAGACAACCATTAACAAATGGTCATAAGCTAATCTTAGACAACCAGAAACAAATAATACAAGAATGCTTTGTCAGGGTTACAATCTTTAGTACTTAAACCTTAGTAATGCTTTTCGGGTTAACTTTCTTTGATTTCCTTAATCATTTGTAATTCTAAGTGACTGTATTAAACTAGAATAAATTACAACTATTTATTTCAGCTCTCCAGTTGTCTTACACAAATGTAAATGCTAACCACATACCATCAATTTCCCTAAAATAAACCATAATAATTAGTAGCCCTATTCATCTGAAAACAGAAAAAGAAACTCAATTACCCATTAAATGATAGACATATGACAACAGTAACATATTTCTTATATAAAGATCAAACAGAAATCTCCTACAGCTATTTTCCTTCCTTTTTAATGTTTTTCAGGGAGTTTTTGAAATCCCTATTAAATGCAAGAACAGAAGGTATTTATCAGAAACGATTGCTCTTGTATTCGCAGCGTGTTTACTTGAGCTTTTTTTTCCAATTCAAAACCAATTTATTTAATTATTTACATCAGTACACATGCTCCAGTCCTAATCATCTTTATGCTCAGCACAAAGCAAACACAAGTTGTATGCTTGGTGCTATTTCAATTCATTTTCAATTGAAGAATCCCAGCTGAAAAGCCATCCAGAGGTCAGTCTGGGAAAGAAATGACAGCAACTGTGGGAAGCAACGGTTCAGCTGCTACTAAAAGAATTCCAGCTACTGATAAGTATTCTTTTCCTGTTTTTGAAAGGCAGTTCCCCATGTATCCCGACACATGATGTGTTTCTAACTTGAAGCCCACAATACAAAATTTCTGCAAATGTTCTGAGCTTCATGAAAATGATCACAGAACTATTCTACACACTGCTGTATCAGATCCAGGTACCTGTAAGATGGCATAGCATTTAGTGAACTTAAGAACGGTCTAATTCTTGACCATTAAGAATAGTAATTTTCAGTTCTCTACCTCATCCACCTTACCTGTGTAAGGTTCATTACTTCTCACTAAGAAGCCTGGTGCCAGTTCTATTATTAATGCTTTTAATATACAGGAAACCACTCATTCATCAAGAAATAAAATTAATCATGTTTGCAGGTGGCATTTCTAAAGTTCTGAATTTAAGATGTAAAATTATTTAAAACAAAACCAAACAACTTACCTTTATTTTTGCAGTATATTCACCCCTACCTCCAAAAAGACCAAGACCACCTAACAAAATATCTGTATCAGCACAGAAACGGATAGCTTCTACTGAGTGGGCTGAATAACCCCAGCCACCTCCATGACCTAAAGAGAAAAAAAAAATCACAATAATAAAAAAATACAGTTAATCTACCCTAGTCTTTTATTGCACAAGCTTGATTAATTTATGCTATAAAATTTTACTGTGTACATACTTTCAAATCTGTTAACAACACTATAGTCTTCTTTAGAATAAACTTTCATTACTGCTTGAGTCTCTTCTTCTGTATTTGCTACACCCATTTTTAAGTCCTGCATAGCAGCCAAAGTATCAAGACAACCTAAAAGAAAGCAAAACCAAGAAACACTTAACATTTCTTACTGTTAATTATGATCAGTGAAATGGAAATGAATCCTAGTTAAGAAGATCAAAGCAACCTAGCTGCTTTGTCCCTAAACCACATGTAGTCTACTAAGTATCATTTTAATTTTGATTAGGTTATGGGTCACTGCTATAAAATCTGAAGGTTTCCTGTTGAAGATCGAAGTCACTTAATTGATTCAATTTCCAGAATAACCAAGAAACATGATTTAATCTAATGGTAAATAAATAGCCAGCAACACCCTCATTGTTTGTTGGTTTTACTTTTACTTCCCATATTACCACAAAAAAAGAGCTGAAGTAACAAATGAACAATGGGCAGATTTGAGAGCCCTCATAGAAAGCTTTATGCTTCATATACATGGTTACCTAAGATACCTTATTCTGACTTGAACACAAAAAATACTGTTCAAGTTAAAATTTATCCTGTCTCTAACACACAGGACAATGAACACATTACAATCTCTGAGCAAGTAACCTAAAATAATTTCCAAAGCTGTGCTTTGAAGCACTGGACATGTTGGTTATGGCCAATTTATACATGAATACTACAGGATTATTTTTCATTTTGGTGGGCTTTTTAGATTAAAAAAGGAAATCATATTACTCTTAATGGCTGACTATACAAAGCTGCAAAAAGTAATTCTAGTTACAGATACGGAATTAATTTTCAAAATTGCACATTTAAGGGTGCTTTTTCTGTTTTTTTTTGTTTTTTTTTTTTGGAGACTGCAAGTTAACTTGAGTATTGACTGCAGACTGTCCAAAACGTTTATCTAGGAAGCTCTCTTACTGTATTCTGCTTACCTCTGCAGGTTCCATCAGAACTCTAAAATCATCTAGCATCATTAAGATGGCAGAAGAAAATTATTTTGATTAAAATAAATGAATGTCAGCCAGATCATAAGTGTTAAGAACAATGGTGAAAAATTAAAAGATTTTAACTTAAAAAAAAAAAAAAAAGAAGTCAGAAAGCTGTTACACTACAGTTCATTTATACATTAAGTAATGTGTCTATTTCACCTAAGCTTCTGACTTATCAACTATAAATGTGTACCTAGAATGTGCAAAGCTGCATGAGATCTGGTGGTTAGAGCTTTGGAACCTGTTGGTAGAGCAAGTTCTGGACTCAAAATACTACACCGGGATTGCATGTCTGGAGCTGAGGGAAGTCTGGAATCGGCAACTACTGCATTGTAACTCCACAGTTCCCTAGCATTTGGTCGAAACCTAGAGCAAGACAAAACAGAGTAAAAAAAAAAACCCTTTCACCTACTTAAAAAAAAAATACAAAAAACTAACTGATAATTAAGTAAGCTTTTTAATGTAAAATGTAGATATTCCAGTACAAACTCTTAAAAGTGCACATCATTACACCAAATGCATATAAGCTTTACTGGCTTAACACTAGGCAAATGGAGAGACAACATTCTTATTGTACTTCAAGTCAAACGATCATATTATGGATTTGCATATTGTAGAAAATGTTAGGCACTTTTCAAACCTAATAAATATTAAAATGGTATAATCTATTAAGAAGCATGAATTAAGTAGCAAAGTACTAGACATAATGGCAGATGTGCTCAAGAATGATAAAGATGAAAAGTGAACGTAAAAAAGCTACTCACCTTTAAACAAGTTTAAAAAGATCTTGAGAAATCCACATATTTTGTTTGGGCTTTTAGAATGTATAAGATCCCATTGTGAGTTTTTAAAGGATCATAGAAAATGGCAGCATGAACAACGGAATAGAAAGACTTTCTATACTATAGATCAACATGCACAAAAAGAAAATGAAGTTTTTGATATAACTATGTAAAAGGAAGAAACAGTTAAAAGACACAGGCCTATGGGAGTGTTCTGATTAAGGAGAAAATAAATTTTCACTTGGTACACTGTACTAAAAATCCAAAAGGGACTAAGATGGTATAAGTAACTGAGAAGGAAAGTTTTAACTAAAGATATTACAGGACACTACATCTATTCAGGATTTCAACAATTTAGCAATGTCTAAATTTATATACATGCATATATGTATATAAAGATACATGAAATGATTTAACCACTTGAATTTATCCACACTACTAACTAAAAAAATTCACAAAACTGTGAAGAATATCTTTAAAATTAAAAAGTTTGTACAAAGGAACTGCCCTTTTCATTTAAATAGGCATGAATAAAACTGCCCTTGAATTATAATTAATATACCACATATTTCACTACCAACTGGCATATAGATGTAGAGCTTAGGGATATGGTTTAGTGGGGACTGTTAGCGTTAGGTCAGAGGTTGGACTCGATGATCTTGAGGTCTCTTCCAACCTAGAAATTCTGTGTGATTCTGTGTGATTTATTAACATCTCTTCTTTAGACTGCTTTAATATTTTCTATTAAACAAGTATGGAATATAACACAGAAATAAATCTGCAAACAGAGACTTCCAGAATCCATTCTTCATAGTTATGTCCTGAAGTTCCAGATTTACTTCTATTTTCCAAATTTTTGAAAGGCAATAGAACAACATCTTAACAACCCACATTTACCCATAATATCACCTTTAAGTTACTTTCTTATAATGTGAAACTTGAGTTTGAAATTTGTCAAGCTGAATAACCATTATTGTTTTACATCAAGTTGAGTGTCTTCACCTGCCTTTTTCCACCCTGAAACTTCCTGCTTTCTTATGGCCAGGAATAACTCACAAATCGGGTCTTTCAGTGTTTTTTAGTCATGCTGATAATACCACAACCAAAAGTTTGAAAGGGTGTGGGTGCTACTTTTCCTTATTTCAAATCTCATCATAATTTAAGTAAGAACTTAGTCTGGAGATTGAAAACTTAAACTGGAGAATTAAACTCCAACAATACTGGGGATGTGCACAATGCAGGACTACATCCACCCAAGGAATTTTAGAGATCATAAAGAAATATGCCTAGCAAACATGCATGCTTCAATGTTAAGTTCCCATATTATGTTCTGAATCCTCAATTTTGGATGAAGGCATCCAAAGTAGAATGGAAGTAGCCTGGACACGATGATCTTTTCAAGATATGCTCCTACGTGATAGTATCTTTTCCAGATGAATGCTGACTAGCTGGTTCCCTGCTTTATTCTAACTTTAAGTGATTACTGTGTTTTGAGCAAGTCTTCAAAAATAAGTGTAATCACCCACCACTTGCACCCAGATATCAGTTCAACTCTCTGTCCCAAATACTGTCTAATACAGCTATAAAATAACTCTTTAGAGAAGCATCTGATGTTATGTTTTGGAACAAAGGTTTATGATCTATACCTGGTAAACGACTCCACTGAATGCAACACTCAAAGACAACTGTAACCTGAATGCCTGTACTATCTGTGTAAATATCTTTAGTTTAACCTCAAAATATCAGAGGTGAAAAGAATACTATTATTCTATTCCTTCTGTTTAAGTCTTAATCACTAATGCTTGAGAGAGAAAAACAAAGATGAAAGACACGATGTTGTAGAAACTGGAATGTCAAGAAAATTCAAGTAGTCAGTACAATGTTAAATAGATGAAGGAAATCTAGGGAAGAATAAAAAAGAAAATAAGCAGAATACACTGGGATTCCCCAAACATCATGAGGTTGGAATGAGAATGATAAGATGCATAGAAGACTCAGAACTGTTTTTTTTGTTTACTCAGGAAATGAGCATAATCAAATCTCCAGCCTCCCAAAATAATTTTAAAGGATTTTATACTATGACTTGAGGAGCTATAATCCACACTTGCCTCCAAATAACATCATAGACAGGATCCAGACACACACCAGAACCTTGAAGGTCTTCCTGCTCAGAATCATTGAATGTTTTGCAACTGCCATCTACTTTGTTTATCAGAAGACATTTAAAAGGAGGAGGTTCTGATATTGAGGCTGGTACCAAACCTAGATCAAGGGGGAGAAAAATAAAAAAAAAAAAAAACATAAAAAAGACTTCGCTCATTACATGGCATATTCTATGCATGAAGCATTAATGTAGTAGCGAAGAACAGATACCGCTACAGCAAATAATAAACCATAGTAAGATTGCAAAAAATGTGAAGCGCAAAAAAGCTTAGACTTAACAGTCTTATTTTTAATAAAACTACATTTCTAAGGGAGCCATGAGCCATGCTCAGTATAACTACAACGTTAAAATATTTTAATTTGCTCTATTCACTTTTTCAATTTGTTGCTCCTTTATTGTTTGCATGCCTGAATCTGATTCTTCTCCAATAACTTTGTAAGCATTTAAAATATTCTAGAAGATTTCTTGCCTATTATATGCCTGCTTGCAAATATCTCTGATGTAGCAAGCACATGAGAATTAATGAGAGCTTCATCGATCCGGAGGAAAGTCTGGTCTCCACTTGCTCCAATCCATGTTGCTTTGCGTCCATATTTAGAGCCTATATTAGGCATCGGTGCTGGTTTTGCATTCCAGTAGGGCATGTCCAGAATTGGTCTACCAAGCTGACCTTTCTATAGAGAGAATATAAAATTGGTAATTAACACCAAGTCTCAGAGATAAGCAGGTTACTTACACAGTTAAAGCATAAAAAATAAGTAATCTGGAAGAGAGAGCTTACCACAAAATTACCTTCAGAAAATAATGACTACTTTAAGTGAAGCACTAGACGTGTATATAAAGCAAGCTTTTGAGAAATACTCTCCCCTCCTTATTCAGTTATTTTATTTTTTTTTTTTAATGGAGCTCAAACACTCCATTAGGGAGAACATTCATTTCCACCTTCAGAATCAAATATAACAGCATTTATTCTATTTAAATACTCAATATTTGAATAACTTCAGTGCTAAACAAGGAATTAATTGATAGGAACTTATTCAGACAGCCTAAATTAAACTCAGTTCTGAACTTCTATGGACTTTTAGTTTGACAAAACACATAACTATTAATGGTTCCTTGAAATTTATTAGCACATCAAATTTGAGCTAAAGAGTATAAAGTGCCTAAGCAAGCACCCCTGAATATGCTCATTAACATCCTGACCTGAAGATCTAGGGTTTCATTTCCAATCTACAGCGAGCTAACTGAAAGATGGACCTAAGCGCTTAAGTATCTAGAATCCCAGAATCTCAGAATAGTTCGGGTTGGAAGGGACCTTAAAGCTCATCTAGTTCCAACCCCCTGCCATGGGGTTGGAACACACCTCCCACCAGACCAGGTTGCTCAAAGCCCCAGCCAGCCTGGCCTTGAACGCCTCCAGGGATGGGGCATCCACAGCTTCTCTGGGAAACCTGTTCACCACCCTCTGAGTGAAGAATTTCTTCCTTATATCTAATTTAAATCTACCTTTTTTTTAGTTTAAAATCTAGTAAGAACTGATGCAATAAACCTGCTTAAACTCCATCTGCTTCACTCAGGCAAAAAAAATTAATTCAGTACCAATGAAGTTAAGGTAATTTATAATTTAAAATGCTAGAAGAGAAGAACATGCATGTATAGCAAATACATTCTGCCCAGCAGGTTACTTCTCTCTCTCTACATAACACTAAATATTAACTACAGATGAGACTGAACAGGAACACGGTCAGACTAAGCTTCATGGATAAAGTTCATAAAGCCAAGAATTAAAAAAAAGGTGTGGGGGGAAAAAAATGCCCAAAATTGCAGATTTGTGGGAAACTCCATAGAACAGAGAATTACAATTCCAATCCCTGCTTCAGTTTCAGAGATAGCTTATTCACATCTAATTGGGAAGTCACATCATAAAATCCAAATCCAGAACTGAGAATATGGACTGGAATTTTGAGATCTCCATTCTACAAATAGGAAGACAAACAAATATGGCACTCCAAGTACTGCAATACCTCCCTGAAGAAACAAAATTTGCATGTTTTCTAACACCATGTAGTTTCCCTCACCAATCAATAGTTTCTTTAATTAAAAACATCACGATTGCTAAAAGAAAAGTTCCAAATTGACAACCTCTGAAAATAAAATTACTTCTACACTCCTGAGTTTACAAAACCTGAAGAGTAAGTACACACAATACTGTAATACCATTTCTCAGGCATATTTAATATTTTTTGACATACCATCATCCTTTCATTATATTCTGTATTGAAGCAAAACCACCACTTTTGTTTGGGAGAGACAAATGAGGAAGAGACTGATGAGGATAATCTAATTTAGAAGTTTGGTCCAGTCTTTAAAGTTTACATTTGAACTAATTTTGAATGAAGAGAATTCACTATTCACATATGCACAATCAGAAACTTGTTAAAGTTGAACCAAGAAAGAAAAACAATAAAGTTATACTGCATGTATGTAATGTATGTATAATGAATATACATGCACTGACACATACTACTTATATTCTTTTTCCTGCTTATTTACATGTTATATGAATACAGTATTAACTAGTAAGTTAATTTTCAGTGAAGTTTTTCTATTAAAAAAGATGTATAGATACTAATGTGTATCCCTCTAGGTAGGTGAACTTGTACAGCCCACTTTTTTTTTAACCATACATATCCATCAATCTCAATTTCCCCTTACACTTCAGTCATAACTAAAACCATGTTAGCAAATAAGGCAAATTGTAACATACCTTTTTATTTTGTAAACTATTTCCTGAAAATCTCAGTATTGAAAAATTTACCTTTTTTGCTTTCATCTCGTTTTTTGCCTATTTAGAAATTATTCATCACATTTTTATTTGAAAATGAAACTGTATGCTATAAGAGAATACTTCAAACTGTAAACAACAGTGAAGTTGTTTGTTTAGTGAAGACACTTACAAATAATATGCTTGCTCTTGGGCTTGTCTGACTTTATAAAACTCTTAGTGAACTTACAGTCTGATAGTATTAAGACTAGATAAGAGTAAAGACATAGGACAGGTAGTCTAAATATGGCCTCAAAGCCTCTTTTGTTTCTGGGTGATTTATTATTATTTATTATTTATTTATTTTAAGAAAAAGACTCAATCAACAGACAGGTTTTAAAATCCTATTTCTCAAAGTGAATTTGGATTTTCAGGAGCTAAGTTTCACAGAAAGTCAACAAAGTTTAAGCCTTTATATACTCAAGTCACTTTTGACAAAGACTGAAGATCTAACTCGAAGTGTGAAAAACAATGATTATTAACTAATATAAGAGTCATCTGGGGCACAGTTTTAATTAAAAATGAAATTTTCAATTCTAAAATTTCAATCTTCACCTTTTTCGCATTTTCTGTAAAAAGATACAGACTCCAAAAGGTGATGTATCTGTTGTGTTTGGCAATACATTGTTTTTAAAACTTATAAAAACAATTCTACACTCGAGTATTTGTTAAAAGAACATTCTGGGGAAAATACTAACAACAAATTACCCTGGAAAAACTGTAGTGAGGGAGCATTTCAAGGACAAGGCGAAATAAAGACCTGAAGTCAGGATGAAGGGGGATTAAATGATGTTGAAGTGCTTATTCAGTGAAAATATAAATTGATCCCAATGGACATGGGGGAGTACATGCCAGGTGGATATGAAAGAAAAGTACCACAGTTATGCTGTGTTGTACTGATCAATAATTTCTCCTAAATTGTAAGTACAACTTCTGCAATTCATTGCCATTTCTATGGAAGAAAAGGTGACCCTGTTACTTTTCCAACTAATGCAGGTAATAGAATATCCAATAGATACTTATTTGCAATGGAGCTTGTAACAATAAAGAGTTTGAGAAAACTGTTCCACCTCAAACCTGCCAAGAATCCCTGGTACCATGCTTTTATAAACACAACAATATTAGAGGCCCCATTTATAAACATGAGACACAGACATAAAAGACATGCAGAATCCATGAGTTGTTCTATGCTTGCAAGTATAATTAAACAATTTTGAAAGGCCTTTGAGCAATACATTGATTACCAGTTTATTCCCATAAGTAAACGTTATTATTTCCTTACTGAGAAACTTCCAAATGTGAAAACCTGGCCATCCGTTAAGAGAATAGCTGTATGGTTGCTTCCAGCAGTAACTTGTGTACTAGGACCTGGTAATGCTTGCACCAAAGTAGGACATCCCCTGTATCAAAAATAAATTAATTTTGTATCATTACATGCATATGCAACATATAACGTATATACTAGTATTACTACGGTTTCACTAACTGAAATACATTCATTATGTTCGGATACTATATGGAACATCTGCCAAGCAACATCTTACTTATGTGAAGCAACATCTTACTTATTAAATGAACAGAAGCTTGAAAAATTGTACCAGATATTTGAGTTTATACCTTCTTGTTACAGGGAACCAGATCAAGTACCTTTTTCAACTAAACTCAGGAATTGCTATTGAATAAAAATGGGTAATTATATTATTGTAGGATTACATTTCTGTTACAGTAGGTACAGTAATAAATATGTGTGTATGTATAGGCATACAAAATATAGAGCAATGAATTGTAGCATTAAAAAAAAAATCTGTAGCGAGGATGTTGATTATGTACTTAACAAAATTGTTTAATTGATGAAGTGATCAAAGCCTTATGTGGTTGGTACTCTAGTACAATGACCAGAAGCAATACTGCTGTGGCCCTCCTGAGTTAGCTGTCTACAGAACCATAAAAGAAAGAGAGGGTCCACCCACCTCCAGTAACTTTCTAATAAGGAATTAAAAACCTGTTCTCCATTAAATTCACAGAATTGAGAAAGAACAATCCTCCCCAAAATGTTTTCCTGTATAACGATCTGGACAAGTGTAATATTTATGCCTCCCAAATATGGACAGGTATAAGAAAATCAATTTACCATTTTAACAAAATAAATGAAAAAAAACAGCAGCATGAGCAAGAAGCAAAGAAAGAAAGATTGCAGTGATGACTCAGAATAGAAAGAGCAAGAGAGACAAAAAGAAAGAACTACGAAACACTACGACTAAAATTTTTACATAAATCACAATAAAACGAACAGGAGACTATAAGAACTGTACCAGAATCTGAGTCTTATAATGAATGGCTACCTACACTTCAAAATTATTTTGAACTGTGAATTTGATGAACAAGTGACTCCAGAATAACTCCATGTCTGGGAACTCTGACCCTAGAGAATAGGAGCACTATATATACTTACTTGTATGCACTTTCAAAAATAAGTTAATCTAATGAAATAAGAATAGATTGTTTTATGTTGGAATAAAGAAGTGTCAGCCCACATTTACCTACCAATTCTTTAGCAGCTGATGTGCAAAAAGAGGGGTTACCTGTGTGTTCTGCTTTTAGCTACACTGAAGGCAAAAAAGTAGGAGGAAGAAGAGTATGTTCTAAAGGGTAAGAGAAGGGAAGATGTGGACACATAGAAATGTGGAACAGAGGAATATAGTATGAAGACAGAATAACGACCTGAGAGGGAACACATACAGAAAGAAGTGATTCCTTTGTGGAGAACGTTTGCTTGAAGTGGGTGACTGTGAGGGAAATGGATAGACTGAAGAGCAGCACAGAATTTGGTAGAGGACACAAAACATGACATTCATAAATTTGTAAGTCTTTGTTGGCCTAAAAGCACAAGGCTTTGGACACTAGTAAGATAATACACATACAAAGCTAAGTTTGGCAGCAGCAATGATGAAATATTTTAAAAACAGACGGAACATTACTGAGACATTGTTCAACCTCCATTAACTTTATGAGAGCTCAAAAAGATACCGAAGCAGAAAAAAAACATAATTAAAAACTAATGAAAAAAACACTTAGAGTGAAAAATTTTCACAATTTCTTTTTGTACAGATGGCCAGAAAGCAGTATTAGCCCTCTAATCTCACCACTATGATGTCTACTCTGACAAATAAATACAACAATTTACATTAAAAAAAAAACAAACACAAATCTTACTCCATCTATCAGCTATATTACCTGAAAGTTGCGTATGATATATGCTTAGTAACAGCAGAGCAAAAATGAACAAGCAACTGAAGTAGACAGATGTAGCATGTTATACTTGTTAGCCCTTTTCTTAAGATCACCCAATTTTGGAATGGCTAACCACAGCACACCTACTATGAAAATGAATTGGAAAAAAGACACTTAACCACGTTAAAAAATACAGTAAAACTGCATAAGAGTAATATTTTTTGCTTCATAAAACTAGGAGGAATTTGGAAAAATACAATAAACAGGGTAGACTGCCTTATATGGAATGTGAAAACTGATACAAGTATTTTCCTATCCACTGAAACTCAGCATAGAAAAACAATGTAGACCCTTAAGAATCTAAGAGGCCCTTTGGGCAAAGTTTTGACAAGCACACATTCTGCATTTGAGAAGTATTCTTCTCAGAAGGATTTGAAGGACACTGTGTCAAAATCACAGTTTATCTGGCTTCTGGATGAGACACAGGCACTTGGCAGAGATCAATCACAGAGCAAGCTCAGCTATACACATAGCAACCTGAGATCCCCTGGGAAAACTTAAGATTGCTGAATGAAAAGCAGCAGATACACATGCACTAGCTAACTCGGGATCCTACAAGAAGTCCAGATACAATTTAGGCTACCCACAGTGAAACCCTCCTCTGTCCTGAAGGGTAAGCATGTCTGGCAGGAGATGTGATGTGATCTTCAACAAGATGTCCCGCAATAGGTGCCTGAATGATAGCTGTCCATGGTAGATGCCCAGCCGATAGCTGGCTGGCAGATGCACAACATTTCACGTGGGGCTGCTGACCGTGGTGCTGTAAGATCAGGTTCACCATGGGCTATTTGTTACCGTGTACAGTGTCAAAAGAAAACTACTGTAAATTGCAGGCAGAGCTGGACAGTACAGGGGTTAAAAAAATAAACAAAGTGGAGATCTTTAGATTTTAGATGTAAATGGAAGCTTGGTGAAAAGATGTAAGTAAGACCGGCAGTCCACAACTGAAGTAAAATAATTGGACAATGCACCTAGAAATAGTCTTATGGGACACATTTTGTTGTAGAGATAATAGGGTAGTCTTTACCCTTTGTCTTCTCATAGAACATATCTGACTGTCCATGCTCAAGTATTTCTTCCATGTCATTGTTGACCCTTTGGAAGCAAAGATACATCATGTTGTTCTACTTCAGTGGTTCCATTTTTGGAGCTTGACTGCCAAGTGCTGAAAGCAACAGCAGGTACAAGAAATGCAAGCAAACTTTGAACACTAACAGAAAGATCCTGAAGTTTTAAGTCACACTTTCTTGAGAAAAGCATCACCAAGGCACAGTTCCTTGCTTATGCAAACACAAGATGCACAATTTTTAACCAATACTAGATACCGCGATGTGTTTCTTGCTTCCACTGAGTTTCTATCCACCCATTCAGCATCTAGTTTGAAGAGCAGGGGATGTCAAATTCTTCACGTAGCAAATATCTCATCAACGTCTACTGCTGTGGCTTTTACAGCAGAAAGCCTATGCAGACTAGTTTAACAGCTCCAGCATACTGATATGGAAAAAATGGTCTCCCAGGAACCAGATCACTTGCTTTTGTATGTCGTCCATCTGTGAGTGACTAAAGCCTTTGCTGAAGAAAAAACATCATCATCCTGTGCATATTGCTTGTTCACACCATTTCAGTTCTGTCAATGGTTTATTGAGAATCATGTCATCCTGTTCATCTGCTGGTTTGTTTGCTTGTGAACACAGAAAATAATAGTCTGAAGTCTTTTTAGGGCATGTAACATGCCTTATTCTTTCTGGAGTAGTACAAAGAATTTGTGGTGCTTACCACTGTCTAAACGAGGAGTCCAGAATCCCCTTAATTAAGGAATAAGACATGTCTAGACAGTTGTGAGGAATTCAAAATAGATAAGCATTTTCAAGACTCACTACTTTCAAGACTTTCTTTACAGTGAAAGACAGAAATCTCTGAAAGGATAAGTCATCACTTGCTGCCCAGAAACTTCAATCATTACATCATCTGGTAATGAAGATGGTTCCCTCACATGAAAATGAGAGTTGTTGCATTTGTCCTGTCGGTTCTTGATTTCAGGGGCCACCATGTATTAGCTAGGCTGCCTAAACAGTATCTCCTCTTTTTTTTTTTTTTCTTCCCTCTCCTGGAAACACAGAAGATCATCAGTTCCTGGATTCAGAAGACGATGGTCTTCCTGAGGTCAATACAGGCAATGTGACACACTGCATGACTGACATACCACTGACCTGGCTGGAGCTGGCCATCTCAGCACCACTGCGTCCCAACTGAGGTGGAACTCTGCATAAGGATTCCCTGTTTCCTTCTCTGAGTCCCTTACTGTGAGGACAGAGGAGTGATCTCTACTTAAAGCTGGAAAAAGAAGTACATCAATGAGGAAATCATCATCTGAATGATGGTGCTAAACAGCAATATAGTACTACAGCCAGTTCTCATGCACAGGACATTTTCCAAATTTCTTCAAGGCTTTTTTCAGACACTGTCTAGGATCTGCTGTGGAATGATACAAAGGTCAGTGCCAAGCTGCTCCTCAGCTTCTAGGACTGGTCAGGCACTATCTTTTCACACAGGATGTTTCACGTTCTCTTCTAGGATCTCATTTGGTCTCCATCCAGTTTCTGTCTAAATAAGCAACAGATGCGGCGTTTACTGCCTGGAATTCTGACAAATAGTGCAGATAGCCCTGATGCCTTCAAAAAAAAAAAAACAAGCAATTTCATTTATGTTGGAAATGGGAGACAGTAAGTTACCAGTACAAACGCCACTGCTTTTTGTATCTCTTCAAAGAACAACTAGCCTTATCCTAGGAGTGACTTGACCTGCCTGCTAAAGCAGTTGCAGCTTCCAGTATCCATGAATTTCCAGGAATGAAAAAGACTACTGTCACGTGGCCCTATTACAGGCAGAAACAGGGACAGCATTCACCAGTCTAATGCAGACTGGGTAAGTGTAACAGTTTAGAGACTACCATTTGGCACAGCAGCCAATGCAAGGTAATGTTTCCTATTAACTTTCGTTCTTCCTTCCCTCTCTCCCTTTGTATAGTGAATGCAATGAAAGATTTAAGAAGAAGATGATTTCTTCAGAAACTTGACAAAAGAGACTATTTGGAAGTCTTGCAAGAGATTAGGAGGATAGATGTTCAAGCAATTTTTATTTCACTGTTACAAAAGAAACAACAGAACTGAAGACAAGTCATGGATGCTCCCTCTATATGCCTTTTATGTAAGGATATTGGGCATTACTGGACATACCCAAAGCCTCAATGATCCCTACTATTAAAAATCCCATCTTACACACATATCGTACATGGGCATACCCAAAGAACAACACTATTGTATTTCCTCTTACTGCAAAACATTGATTATCTACTTCAATAAGCAGACGAGATACTAAGAGTGAGATTCAGCTTCCCATTAGAGACACCTGTATTTAGTTGTCTGTGTTCTCACTATAGTCAATGGAGATCAAGGCAATATATTTTACAGAGCTACTCAATACATCTAAATTAGGTAAGTGGCAGCTGGTTAGTCAAATAGTTCTCCAGACTCTGTTGACTTCTCTATTTCCACTGACCACAAAAAACACGTCACTCTCATGCGGACCTGGAAAGTAAGTGCCAACGACATGCAGCTGAGACTCAAACTTTGTGATTTAATTTTGGAAACTATTTAAAAACAAAGAGTCAGAAGCAAACTACTGCCAGTAATGTAACAGAAATAGGTTAATCTCAGTTTATAACCTCATAGTACTTTAATTATTGCATATGCAATATTTTCCAGAAATAACGATACCTTAAGGAGATTTCAACGTTATTCCCTTATATATGGACAGAGAAATAAAGAGACAGAAGCATTTACAACCCAATTATCAAAGCTATACGAATAACTACACACACAAGCCTTCACATATGGAACATGTTACCTACACAGTACAACAGTATGGTTACTACTAACAATGGATCTACCCAATGGGTTTATGGGGAGCAAGTGCAGAACCTAACTGGGAAAATATATGAGTTTTCTCATTTCCTAGCTACAGAGAAACTTAGCCACTTTTTATACAGCAGAACAGCAATACACAGCCATGCCTTGCGATTACCGGCTTACCTGGAATTAACATCACCATGTCCAAGTTGCCCATGCTGCCCATATCCAAATGTGTAAACATCACCATTCTCCATCAAAACCACTGAAAACAAACAAAAAAGAACAATATTTTTCCTGAGATATGTATGTGTTAACAGCGTACTGCACCACTGCTGGTTAGTCTTTTCAGGCAGAATAGTTACCAATTGTTACTGGAACACCATAAGACCTATAACATCTTCCACAACTTATCACAGCTAGCATCTCTACAAAGGGGTACAGCTGTGCCATGCACTTGTTACCAAATGGCTCAAAAATTGCTTAAAAGCTCTGATATAATTCCATATATGGTATTTCTGTGGTGTCTTGCACTGTTGAAGGACAATGTAGTATACTACAAAACGATAGTGCAACCTTTTTCAAACTTCAAAAAGGAAGGAAGGGAGGAAAGAAGGAAGGGAGGGAAGGAATCTACAGTATAATTCATATTTATTTATTTTTACCTGAATGGTGAAATCCACAACTGACTTGTACAGCTCGCAGTTCACAGTCAAAGCGGACAGCCCCTGGTGGATAGGTTGTGATTTTGCTTGCATCCTTCTCACCTCTTTCTCCACTTCCGTCTATAAACAAAACTTGTAATTATATATCACGTCTTCCAAAAATGTTATGTTAGGAGGAGGAACAAGAATAGTCAGTAATCCCCACCCTGCCATTTGTAAGGTAGAAGAAGGAACTCACAGAATAGTGAGAGAAAGAGCTCAAAACAAGTAATCAAAGGAATTAGGAACAAGGAATCATCTGAAAGATGACAGAAGCTCTACTCCTGAACAATCTACTGCATCAAAGTTACACACACAAAAGGAAAATAGCACATCCTCTAAAGCAGAAACTTCTGAAGAGCAGAAAACAACGATGAGCAAAACAGGAAAGTGCAATAACTTCAGAAGTTTTGCTTAATAACCATCACTTCTGTTCTTCAAGGAAATAACATTATCAATTACACAGAAAGCACTGTACTTGAACACAACAGGTATAGCCTAGTCTGGCTCATTCAATCTCTACTTGTTAAGGATTTTACCTGACTCCAACTTGGCCCTGCTTTACATAACTAACAATTAGTTACACAATTAATCTCTAACAACACTGATAGACTCACTACCACCATGTCTGTTTCTGGTCTATGATGAATTTTAGACATTTCTCTGCTTTCTGTTATTAAGTATGCAGTGCATTATTGGTTCCTATAATCAAACAGCACTTTTATCAAATAACAGTACGGAAGTGACAAATAAGTGTATTATTTATCAACTTCTTGAAAGCCACTATCTTGGGAAAAAGATGTTTAAGTCTGTTAACTAGACTGTAATTAAACTACATTGTCACAAGGTCACAAAGGAAGGTGGTTTTGTAACACCAGCAGGAAACAGAGAAAGAGAACATGCTCAGCACCACTGAGACACTTATACCTGTGAAGGAAGCTGGCAACAAAAGCTCTGAATAAAGTGCATTTTTGTAATGACCAATGCCATATATGACTGCAGCATACACACATTACCAAAGTGGGCCAAGTAAACACACCTTTAACTACTGTTATAAAATCCTTTTAAACTAGAGGTTTCTCTAGCACCGTGAACGAGGAGAAAAGGGATAAGTGCACCCAAGAGATCCTACATTGCCTCTGTGATAATTCTGACCAATTATTACTACCTTATTAACAAAATTCATACAGAGAAACAACTGCTGCTGAAAGCACTTGATGTGTTGTTAATTCAGATCTGCATTAAAAGTTTCTATATGCTTTCCTGAACAACTGTTAGTGGAAGTCTGGACTCTGAGCATTCGTTATTTACTACGTACACATAGTAAATACTTAATAAATGCATAGTAAAAAAAAAAAAACCTTGCAAATCTTTCGAAGTAACTTCAACACATCACAAAATAAATAAATATATAACTAAATAACAAAACTTTTCTTATTTGGAAGAAAAAAAAAACAAAACCAAAGAGACTATTTACCAAAAACAAAACAAAACAAAACAAAAAAAAACCCACACCTGAAAAAACATGTATTTTTTTCTAGTCATATAATTCTGCTTTAACATGCTTCTACTATTTCAGTTAGTAATTTGGCTACTTCTCAAAACCTATCAACTTTTTATACCAACTTCTGTATTAAACTGTATATGACAAAGGAATCAA
Organism: Aythya ferina; assembly: GCF_964211825.1. Lineage (NCBI taxonomy): Eukaryota > Metazoa > Chordata > Aves > Anseriformes > Anatidae > Aythya > Aythya ferina. Next base: position 44,690,212 of record NC_140296.1, read on the forward strand.
TAGATGGTTCTAAGGGCTAATATTGCTGCCATAATATTTTATTCAGGAAGCAGCCTACTTACTGCTTCCCTCTTTCACACATACTTTTCTAACAGAGCAATGTGAATTGTTCTCGAAGGTCACCTGTGGCCCCTTGTCTCTCCTCCTCCACCACTGATGGCTATGCTGACAAATATAAGCTCTCCCACTGTGCAAATGCACTTTGCAACAGTCAACTGCCAGGAAGGCACATGTCTACTATGTATGTGATGGGGCTGTATGTGCTTCCCAAAATGAAACTAACTAGACACACAGCATAAAATGATACCATATTATGCATAAGGAAATGCTAAATACTATTGTGTATGATGTAGAGAAAAGAACATTGACATGAAAATAATTTTCTGCATTTCCTTATCCAAGAAACAGATTTATTTTAAAGGAAAAAGATTTACAGAGTTGAGACTTTTGAGTTCCAAAGCTAACTTGTCAAAGTCTTTAAGAATGCAGGAATGGGATGTTTCTTGAACAAATGTAACTGTGGCGACACATGCTTGCTTTTCTTCAAACAATTGTGCACATACTCATTTCATTAGAAGTAATACCAAAGCAACCTGAAGGGGAAAGCACAGAAAGGAACACTAATGAAGCAGAGATTGCTCTTCAAGCAAGAAAGTTACTACTTTCAGTGTTATCCAACTGGACTTCCACTTTGTCTCTTTCAACTCTATGAAAGAGAAGAAAGCACTGGGGGAAAGCTCAAAAATGCTTCCTGCTGTCATCACTGAGGGGTGGGTGCTACGAACAGCTTCACAATGCTGTTTTTTCAACTTGGATACCTTACACATTTAGGGAAGAAAAGTGTGCTAACTGGTATAACTATTAAAAACACACAAAAACACCCTTCAACTCCCCTTTCCTTAGGGAAATGAGTTTCTGAAGACAATCTTTTCCCCTGTGCTCAAAAGCTCTCCTCGTTAATATTGCTACCACAAAACCAACCAAACAAAAAAAAAACAGCTCTCCACTGTTTTCCAGCAACAAAGAAAAAACTCATTCAGTTCTAGCAGCAAGTGAAGTCATGAGCTATAGATGAGAGTTCTTCTGGAGAAAAAAAATATTTTACAAAATGGCACCACTGAACCTGGGCCCAGACCTGAGGCCCATTTTGTTGGTCTCCTGCTGCTGCAGGAAGGGTGATGATACTTGCTTTTTTCTCACGGACCATTTCTAGAGGAGGGACAAAGCGCTTCCAAGGTTGTTAAACATGTTTCTTCTCCCCACAGATGAAAAGCTTTAATTCTACATACTTGTGAACATAAAAATTTCATAGAATAACTGTCTTTTAATAATACCACACCATTTGTCAACGTTTCTTTATTTAAGTTCAGCAGAGATCACCCAAATAATGCCTATCAGTCAAGTTACTGTTTAGTATTTGTGATGTTCAATCCTCACGGGATGGTCTCAATGCTTTAGTATCTATAGGCTCTATATACCACATTACTTGAACAAATCAGCCTGTGACTGCAGCTTGACTGCCCATCACAAACTGCAGCTGAAATATCAGTAAGCAATATTATAGCTACAGTGCAGGAGGTACAGGAGGGAAAGGAAACACACTCTGGTTGTAAAAATCATTCCTCCTACAAGGGGAGAAAAATAAGCACGTCTACTGAATGCTTGAGAGGTGGCTACAGAGCTTGGGTGAGATCTGACTTGCAGAATCTCAAGTGCATGACACGTATGATAATGTGGTAATGTATTTGCATTCTAATTACAAACTCAATAGCAACAACTCTATCCAAAATTTTTGTACCAGTATTGGCAAGCAGGTTTTGTTAAGTGTTTTTCTCTGGTAAGTGCTTCAAACTCTCTTTTCCTTACCCTTAAAGTTAAAAAGTAGAACATAAATTTTCTTGAACACACTAATTTTGGATTAGCATTTACAAAATCATTGTTATATAACTTGTTCCATCCCTACAATTTCAGCTTCTTCTAACCTTTGTCCTTCTGGTATTTGTTTTCATATTCTTTGGATTATATATATATATATTTTATTACCACTACTACAAAATACAGGAAAAAGGCAGTGTTTGCTACAGAACCTTAACTGACTCAAGGAGCTTACTTTGTTTTTAATTTCCACTCAGCTGATTTCTATAGTTGAAAAATGTACAGACTTCTGCAGACTTTAATCTTGTTTACTCAAGATCCACAATGATAAAGTCCCCTGGGACTGGAAATATGGACTGGGAAGTCACTATCTTGTTACAGAATGAGGATGAAGGACAAGCTGATTTGTCTTCTTAGTTTCAAAGCACTCCATGATTACCAAAGAAGGTGGTGCCTTCTCCTTTCTATTTGTGATGAAGATGCAGACACAAATTAGAATGATTAGGATTATGTTAAATACATATTTTTTGTAATAAGAAAGATCTTTATATGCAGACCCTATAAATGTGAAATGAGTGGATGACAGTGGCAAGCTTTCCAGATAATGGCTATTCATGATAAAGTTAAAGGAGTTTTCAACCGAAGAATTCAACACAATAATTCCACAAATAAAAGCCATGTAGATATGATAATATGCCAATGTATGATGTACAAGCTTTTAAATTAGACCACAACTGTCGTCCTTGAAGCAGCTGTTCCCATTCAAGTTTAAATAAATATCAGTATCAGGAGAAGATAAGCAGCTGAAGACTGCGAAGCAGGAACAGGTATCTGCAAGTCTAGTCCTTGCCTCAACAATGTTACCAGCTGAAATGCATTTTCCCTGCAAGAAGATCTTGAAGGTCTGACTGATGTAAATTGTTAAAAGACTACCTTACCAGAAACACCTGAAGTAAGAATGCTATCTTGGAAAATATCACATTCAAAAATGAGACAAAAGAGCATACCCATTTCAATGTTGGAGTGTCCTTTTCCTGAAGTCAACATCCCTGCCTCAGATTGCTTGAGATTATTGATTTTATCTTCTGCATATAGTAAGAGAAGCAGATGAAGAATGTCTTAAAATGAGGTATATTTCTTATTCTTTCCATGACTTTCACCTCACCCCTTATTTGATAGCAACCCACTTCACCAGTTTTCCTTTGTTACGAGGGTATTTCTAGTTTCTAGTGGAATTTACGGACTTCTTTCTGGAAGCCATCTTCTGTGGCAGAGAAGGGTTCTCAACATTTGTTTCTAAAGACATTACACAAGACAAATCTTCCTGATCTGTTTAGTATGAGACAGGAAAAAAAAAAAAAAAAACACTAAAAGAAACAGAATTTCTTTACATATGGCCTTCCTTAAGGAAAAATAAATGGTCGGTACACAGAGTGTATCTAACAAAATTCTTCAGCACAATGCAGACTTTTGCATCGTGTGTGCTAACACACTCCAAGAAATAAATGTTAACCTCAAACTGGACTAGTGCATGTACCTCTTATAAGGAAATATTTGATGTAGCTACTCAGAGCTAAAGAGAGCTCCAACTACTAACACATGCCAAAAAATAAGAGGTAGGCAGCATGAACATACTTCTTCATGCACTTTCCTATAGGGTCATGGGCTTGCATGCAATATACCTAGCAGAAGTACCCAGTTCAAGAAAATTGATTATCAGCCAAGTGTCACTCAAATGACAGCACTCAGGTTTTGTATGATTTGCCTTTCAGCATGAAATCTCTCCCAGGGAGATTATGATAGATTTTATTTAAGTGGTAAAGTGCAGATGATATGTTATCCAGGGAGACTAGGAAGATACTATGCAAAAACAAAGAACCAGATTCTGTTTTCATTCCCCTAAAAAAAAACTTGAGATAATTTCATTATCTGGTATGTTCACAACTAGGTAGGCCTATCACCCCTCTTCCCCACTGAAATCATATCCCAGAAGTCTTCAAATTGTCATACGATTTGTTTCTATACATGCCAAATACAAATCACTAACTTGCATGAATTCAACTTGAAAGCCACTCTAACAATTCTTTTCAAAATTTTTTTAGCTATTCTTTAAAAATGTTGAAACATTCTGGGCCCACACCATTTTAGAGCTTTCTGATTACTTTGATCAGGTCTGTAATCTGCATTTCACAAACGTATCCTTCCTTTATAAATAGATACGTACACACATCTATACACACATACAGACTGATCAAATTTGATACAGTTCAACTATAGTCCTTGCAGCCGAAATTTTTAGTAATATAGTATTTCTTCAAAAAAAAAAATAAAAATCACTTACACCTAAACACATTACACACTTTGAAATTAAATGTTTACTGAGTTGGCTTTCCAGACATACCAAAGTTTCAGAAATATCAAAGGTAACTCCTTATATTCTGAAAAAGAACTGTTCAGTTCATGAATATTGCAATGTAAAAACTGTATTATGATCTATACGTTCCCCATTCAAAGCTAGCAAAAAAAAAAGTGTTATTTACATTATTTTAAATATTTGCTTTCTTTAAAAAAGGTTTTTTAATAGACAACATACCTATGAAAAACTTTTATGCTAGAATTAGCAAGTATAGAATTTATGTTAAAGGAATCACCCCAGATACACTGCACAGAAGTTCAAAAACAAACAAAAACACTAACAGTACTAATGTCACAGCTGAGTCACTAGAAGGTGTGAAAGTTTCCTACAAATGAAAGAACCTTAGAAATGAGACAACCTTAGAAATGAGAAGACAAAGGAAAGCAATGCATTTTTCAACTAAGAAAAAAAGCAGAGGGAAAGGAAAACAAAGATAATGCAGACTACCAAACATTTACACTTAAAAAAATAAAAAGTCAACATGTAAATGCGTTCTCTTTCTCCTCAGGTAACAAAATACTAACAAGAAGAAAGGCAGAAGCCATTTTGTGCATTTCTTTGAAAAGACAGATTCAGCGCATGGAAGAGGTGAGGTGGGAGGATCGGCTTATTTCCACCCTAGCTGAAAAGGAAGTCCAAATACCTTTGTGCTTGTCCCGTTTATGCTTTAGCTGTGCTGGATGGGGTCTGATTCTGGCTAGAGCCTGTTCTCGATGGTTCATAAAAATAGGACCAGGAAATACAAGGGGGCCTGAGGAGAAACATTTTGCACATGCATAGGAAAGCTCACAAAATGGAAACAGTGTGTTAAACAAAATTCAAATTAAAAGCAATGACAAAAAAAGAGTAACTATATAATAAATCTTGTTTGTCTAAATTCAAAAAGCCCCAATGAAAAGAAATTCATATCTCTTTATAATAAGACCAAAATAGTATGCATAGAAACAGTGAACATCCCACAGTGATAGCTTTACCTAAATTTTTAAGTATGAAACTCTACTGTAATGGAACTGTAATGGAAACACAGACTCACAGTGGAGTAAAATTTGATAGCAAATATACATTACTGTATTTAATAGTATAAAAGATTAATTATCACGTCTTACTTCCTACAATATTACATTCAAAAACAATAATTTGGAAAATCACCTTATCAGTGCTGAATTTAAAGAACATAGCCACACAACTGCTTATCATTACCAGATTTAAAATTCATTTATCAATTATAAAGAAAACAGCAATCCAAAAATAACCGGTTCCATGAGTAAAATCATTCAAATATGATTGTTTTTCTGATCTACTTATCAATCTTGCAATCTATTTAAGTTATTCTTTGAATCTTTCCCATCTATGTAAAAGTCAAATCTTCGAGAGAAGATTCATATTTAAAGAAAGCAATAATGTATTTATTTAATGTTTTCTTCAGATTTTTTTATTTTTAATCTAGACCCATGCATAGCTATATTAAGTTTAATCAAAGCTGATTATATGTAGATAATGGAACAGCAATTTTTTGCTTAAATTTGTACTTTCTACTCTACTTTTAACCTTTCTACTAAAGGTTAAGTCTGCCATCAAGAATTTCTTTGGAAGCATCTCCTGCTTCTGGAAGTCAGACATCACATGGAAATCATAGCAAAGGAGCAACTAATTCTGATAAATACCCCACACCATTCCACAGGTCTCCAGACCCAGTCAATGAATGGTCTTTAAAAAAACCCTCCAAGTCAGGCTTTGTGTCACATTTTAAGTGGATTATATGAACCTTTGAAAATTAGTAATCCCTGTTCTTCCCCAAGATTCCCATAGGTAATCTTTATTTACAAATTAATTTAGGCTAACTTTTGGTAAATGCTCATTGTCTCAAGTGTCCTTCCTTCAGCTTTACACCATCAGACCTCTCACTGATAGGGAACAGTATGAACAGAAATTTAAGTGGAAGTTAGGCCAAATCTACCTGGCTTTGGAACCTGCAGATGAAGAAACTTCACACACTGAAGTTGACGAAAGTTGACTTTTTAAAGTTGACTTAAAAAAGAAAAACTATAAATGTGTTAAAAATTAATTACTGCATTTCCTTTCAGCTTTGAATTTCCTACACGTGTTACCTAATATAATGCCTAAAAACCTCATTAGACATCTATGTCTTTTATATACAGCATAGATTTTTGGTTTCATTCAACCATGGAGGTTTTGGTTCACCCTTGGAGTCTCTTTATCCAGTTCAACCAGAATAGGTCAACTTGCTAATTAAGAACCAACTTCTCCTTATGACCAAGAATCATAATTTGTTTTTGATTTACCTTCATCATGAGGCTTCTTCCTCTAGCTGTCTTGCTGTTTTCCTGCTTCTCAGTTTCCTATCAATCCGAGCTTCTGTTTAATAGATGCTTAATACCACCCCATATTCTCAGTTACCATTTTTGGCAAAGACTATCTTCTGCCAGGCCACTTGCTATGCTTAGCATCTCACCTCCTAGTACTTAAATTCACACAAAAAATACTATCCCTTTCTCTCTTTCAAGTTGGAAGGGAGGTACTGAGGCAGACCAGGAAAAGTCAAGAAAGGGGAGAGAGATAAATGACAGGCAAATTACGAAAGCTAGGAATGTTAGGAGGACAAAAGATACTGAGAAAAGCGAGGTGAACAACAGGAGGAAACAGACTGGAGTTGAAAAAGAAAGATAGTGATGGAAGACTAGGACTTGCTTACTACTGAGAAGTTCCTAATGAAATAAAAAGCCCAAGAAACAGAGATTGGACCTGACAATATAACAAAAGTGAAGCTTGAATTAGAAAACAGTTACAAAAAAAGATCCAAGGACTGCAAAGAGTGCAGGTATGAAGTATGTGGGTCTAAGGTATTTGTAGGTAATCAGAGTACATGATCTCTAGATAATTTAGACAAAAAATTTCCAAAAATTCCAAAGTTCCAGAAAATGCCTGCATAACATATAGCCCAGGGGACTGGATGCAGCCCTGAACGCAATGTTTGGTATTTTGGCATTAAGAGCAAAGATGGCAAGAGAGAAAATATCAGAAGGACAGAAGGAAGCTAAGTATGTTAGGGTAAGTAAAAGAATTATTAGAAATTTTGGAGATAAAGAATATTGGGGATGCATAAAAGGATGGCAGCATACTGCTACTACACTGCTGCCTATAGCCAAGCCCCTCAACAGAATTTCATTCCCTTAGTCAATACGATGACTCCGTAAAGGTGTCCAACCTTCTGACTAAAGCAGCTTTGCTTCTGGATATTCCTATATCCTATATGTTCCCATCAATTACATGAGGAACTCAAGTCCAAAATAAAGTTAAATACAGTATCTCTCCATTTCATAATAATTTGTATCCAATCCATGGAACAGAACGAGTATGTCTATCATTATTTTTGGCTTTTTATGCATGCTAGATCTGTAACGTAATGAGAATATCATAGGAAATATCTGCATTTTGATTGTATCATGATGCCTGAATGTTCAGTCATGTGCTGTGAAGAACCTTCTCTCCCTTGAATATAACACCACAGGACACAAATCAATTGAACAATTCATAAAGACTGTATCTACTTTCTACTTACATCAAAAGTTGCCTGTACAAAGGCAGCAGAATTTGAGTACTATTAATTATTTTGGTGGAATGATTCAGCCATACACCATATGATTCCTTTATTTTGTTAAAAAATGCAGAAAATCATTCAAAAAACTCTTCCAGAAGCTTCTAATGTAGATTTACATAGGGAATAATAACCTATTATTCAGCTATTTTAGTAGCCCAGGTTAGAGAGTTAAAGGAATGACAGCCACTAGTAAACTGTAACGTTGCTATTTTAAATCAGTTGCTGTATGATGCAAAATGCTATTCACTCTCTCCCTTTAGTTTTTATAGAATGTTTTCCCATAGCTCCCAAATCAAACATCTCTAAGCTATAAATATTAGCTTTTCTTTCTGGGACCTGCAGAATCAAGGCCTTTCAAAATGGACTTTGGCAGTGAATTAAAAGCATAAAGCAAAAATTGTTAATCAACAGAAGTAATTTTATTTTCTAGAAAAATAGAATTTGTTTATTAAACAAAGCAGTTGACTATGGGATAACAGAGTCTCTGTATACACACTTAAGTGCTTTTTTGCATTCTAGGCCATCGAAGCACTTTGGCAGAATTTCCTCAGAGTTTTCTATCTGATTTGTATTTGTATTTGTTTTATGCATATTTTGATCTCTTCTAGTATCATTCCCTAAACAACTGCTATTTGGCTGGCTGTAGTTACAGAGGACTGAAATTAATGATCTCAAATGGTTACTTAGACCAATGCACTGAATGTAGCAGGTTATGTGAAAAAAAACCACAACAAAATAACATCATTAAAAATTGTATCATAATGTATGTACATAAGCAATATAAATTAAGGTTGCACAAGAAATTTGATTTCTGCCACTCGTTGGTGTTTGATTTCACAATTTATTTATGTTCTTTCAAACACAGTAGCTTTTCAGCACATATTTACTAACTGAATCTCCTAGTTTGGATTACACTTTCCATTGTAAATCCCTATTTTTGTCTTCTTGAGTGTTTGTAAGAGAAAGAACAGACTGTTTTAGGAAATAATAAAATACAGAGACAAACGTTTAATATACAAGAAAAAATACCTATCTAACAGGTCAACAGTACATAAACTTTTAAGGTTATTTCAAAAAATGAAACTGAGGACAAATAGTTAAAAGTGGAACACATTTTACTATGATACTAAGATATCCATACTTCTAGGTTTAAGATAAAAAACAAACAAACAAAAAACAATCTTAATAATCCTACGAGGCCATATTAATTGTTAACTGCACATTCTTTAAAACTGTGTTTTTTTCAGATGATGAGTGGCAATTTATTATCACAGCAGAAACATTTGTGTAAATTGACACTGTGTGATGCAGACACTAAGGTTCATTTTTGTTTTACTGTCCTCTGCTACAGTTTGCTTCTTCTGTTTAAAACACTGAAAGTAAAAATGGATTATATCCAAAAATGGAATCTTCCTTTGTTTTTACAGTTCTTTTCTACTGACAGTTAAAGTGTATAAATCAGGTCTGGAGGAAAAATTGCTAGGGCTTTTTATGGTGAAAAAGAGATGCAGACTAGCCAATACAAGCATGCAAGACAACTGGGGTGGGTATGAGAAAATGAGATGGAAGTAACATTTATGATAATAATTTTGGCACTTTCTCTCTTCTAAATACTTGACTGTATACCTATTGTTAAACAAATGTGAAAGATGCATTTCTGTATGTATAAACATAAGATGAACTAAATCACTAAATATAAAGCAACTGCTTTCACTAACTCTGTGGCAAATCTGAGTTCTAAAACAATAACAAATATAAAGATTTTTATTTTAAAAATTTGCTTAATTAACAATCATCACCTCTTTCAGACAGAAGTCATAAACTCAAGTATAACAATGTAACTTCACAAAACCTTACCTGCTGGTAATTAAGGACAAAAACACACAACCTTCTCTTGAAAGCTTTCTTGAAACAGAAAGTCAGGTATGAGTTTGATACAATTTATATGTATACAAGTACAAAGTTTTTTGTTTTAAGAAACTTTGAAACAAATAAAACTTCCAGGTCCTGAAAGCATCAACATAAATACTTAAATAAATTTATGGAAAAAGCTGCACTAATATTAAATGAAAATTATTGCATATGAATAGACAGTTCTGCTGTATATTTAAGTATATGCTCAGCAATGACATATGCTGAGCAAATATATAAGAATATGCTCAGCAAATAACAGTGTTACTGACAAACTCATTTCAAGCTTGTAGTGGCTTGAGCAGATGTCAGTTAAACAGATTTAAATGATACTCAGCCTGCCACAGTAAAACTAATTGCTGAAATAACTGAATTAGCTACACTTCAGAAAAGTCTAAAATTGCTCAAATATATGAAGCCTCAGATAACACTGTCTCGCTACAGAACAGCTTTGACTAATATCAATCAATTTCCAGATTTCTTTTTCTTCCAAGTGGAGTAAGATTGAAAGAAAATAATTTTCCCCTTCTGTATGGGCATCAAAAGGCAAAACCTAGGTTAAACACCAAATCTGTATCTCAGTAGTGATCATCTAAAAGTTCTACATTACAGGCTGAGCAAGAGTAAAGTAGTGAAATATCAGTGAATGAAGAGGCTGTTTGTAATCACCATATGAACAGCTACTTCTGTATCTTTTAGTGTATTACTTAAATATAGCTCGTTTAAAAAGCTATTTTTAAATTCTCACACCCTTCTAAAACAAAACAAACAAACAAAAAACCCACGACCAACAGATTAATATTTAAGCAATAAACTGAAATTCTACTTCTATTACTTCAAATCCCAACCTGAAAAAAATGCAGGGACAGCTCTCCAGATCAGCTCACTTAGAAAATGGTAATCTAAACTTTGTTACACTTCGTGTGCAATGAGTCCATTAAGGCATAACTTAATATCCTCGAGACTAGACAACCAGTGTTTGATAGAAATGGAAAAACAGCCTAACCATGTTCTGAATGTCCTAACATACAAAACTTCCTCATTAGCAGGGGAAAGAAGACATTGCAACTACTTCTACATTCACCTCTCATCACTCCCATCAAGTCCCCTAAACAGCTTGAAAAAAACAGCAAGCATTTGTATGGTACAGTATTGTACACCGGCTTCTCACCAGATTTTAAGAGACAGTGAAAAGCTGATACAAATCCATCAATCATTATATTGGGATATTAGACAGCTATTAGCATAGCCATCTGTATTCATAACAGCTTCTAAATTTCTCAAAAGGTCATATACAAGATTTAAAAATGTGGAATTGATTTTAAGCCCTCTTCACTTGTCTTGCCCCACAGCCGCTGAGCTAGAAGCTGAGTGAAGCAGCTCTAACACCGTGACCAAAAGGAAGCAAAACTGGCCAAGTGAACATACTGCACTACTTGCTGCACTGAAAAGTCCAGAGGAATTTAACCAAGACTAAGGAACTCTTAATTATTTTTTTTTCAAATACTAAATGTATTAACAGAGACTGAAACACTTTTCCATTGCTAATTTTAAGGCTCTAATATGTCACTAAAATAAAACTTCTTTCTTGAGTGAAGGAAAAATATCAAATGATTGTAGACTTACTAATGATTTACTAATTGCAATTCTATTCTGGCAAGTATCATCTAATCTATTGTGGCTGTCATTTCGAGACAAAAAATAAAAAAATAAAAAAGAAGCCTTCAGTTTAAACAGCAAAAATTTCTGAAGTTACTAACCACTCCAAGTTGTGCTGCTAAACAGCACATAAACCCTGTACATTACAAAACTGGCAGACTACTTTGATTTGGAAGCTGTTGAAAGATGAGGAGTTAACTGCTCTTGATTGAAAATACAGTAACATTTAACTATGCCATTCATATTACAGCTACCAATGACTACTTTTTCATCCCAAAATGCTGAAATTCACACTTTATGTTTGTTGAACAATGCAAATGAAGTTAAGCATACTCATCATCCTCCACAACAGACCTCTTAAAGGAGTTAAATGATTATACCTGTAGACATAGCCTTCAATTTCTCCCTTAATTCCAATGCAGCACTGTTACAGAGGTAAGTAACTGTAACAAAAGTAAATTTGGAGACATTCTAAGTGTACATTTCAAAAAGATTAAAGCTGCTTTTTTTTTTTTTTCTGTTAAAGGAGCACAAATTAGACAACTTGAAACTTGCAATGTGGAAATCAATTTACTTCCAATACTGGTACTCTTATACCTTTTTCCTCCAACTCACTCCTATTTCAACACATTCAGCAGGAGAGGAGTGAGGGGTTTCTTTTTTGTGTGCTTTCTTTGTTTTTGGAATGAAATATTCCCATATTCACTTAGAAAGTTTTCAGAGTCATCTTGTCTACAAGACTCTGAAGATCTACTGAGAGAATATTTGTACTGAATAAAGGTCACTACACATAACTGAAGAGTGATCAGCAACATTCAGTGATGGATGCTATTCTTTACTACACAAGAAGCTATCCATGCTTTGTTTCTCCCTGATCTTGCATAAGATAGCAAATACCACACTTTAACACCCAAAACCCTGAAATCATAATCCTAACAAAATCCTACCTACCTGAAGGAAGGCCCCTACAGGAGCTAACCTGGCCTTCAAGCAATCAACTGAAGTTTTCAGAGAAGTGAAAGGTTAAAACCTTCCTTTGGCTTGATGAATAGCTATTTCACCTCGTGAGGATTTGTTCAGTTAAAAATCCACAAATATTAAAACTTCTGGGTATACTAAGCAGCCTGCTTATTCTTTTTTAAAATTAGTATAACTAAGTTTTTTCAGGTTGCAAAACATTTTGCACACCAAAATGAGTATCCAATAGATATTTAAAAGTTCCCAGTCTCTCTCTCTCATGAAAACAGAAGAGCAACATTAGTTCTCAAGAACAGTGCCGTTCTTTCCACCAATTCATAGAAAACTACAGCATTTGGACAGAGAAGCAACAAAACACCATTTTTTTCATCTGATTAACACTTGATTGTATAAATGAAGATTTCTCTACGTATTCATGAAACACTATTCCCAGCTTAATCGCTTAAGTCATCCTGAACTGAAACAGGAGATTAATCTCCACTCTTCCAACTAGACATACCCACTACCTCCAATATACACAGAGCTATGCAATGTCAGTGCTCTTTGATTCAGATAATGTGGATGCATGCAACAAGCTCTCCAGCAACATCACTTTAACTACAGCCCCCTACACCTATCAAACCAACAATAACAACACGTGCCTAATATTGATCATCTGAGACTTAGATTCAGAACATTTTTAAGAGACATATGGCATACAAAGAGACGAGCTGCTCCGGTTTGCTCTGCTTTTCTTCCCCTTCCCGCCAATTGAAAATTTACTTTCCAGTTCTGTCACTATTACCTTTCTGAGACGCTTTGGTGTCATTAGCTGTCTGTAATATTTGACAGCAGCACGCAGGTCCAGCATGACAGAGAAAAAAATAAAGGCTTCCCCCTTCCTACCTCAAAGCTAAAATTAATTGCAAAGATTCAGAGAAAAATAAATATTCTGTTATCCTCCAGATCTGTAGGCTCTCTTTTCCTTGTTCCTTACTTGTGATAATGCTAGTAATTTCTTACAAGCAAATGAAATAAAACTAAAAGCTGCTCCACAAGGTTCACTGGCTTGGACTCTAAGAAACAAGTTTGATCACAATGTACATTATATCTTAGGAAAAAACAACTAACTAAATCTTAAAAGGAGTTATTTTTAAAAAATACAAATCAGAAATTAGTGACAGAATCAAAATGTAGCATTACTAACACAGCAGAAGCTTAAACAACATAAAATTTCAACAAAACTGTTCCTCTCCCCAGTGCAGAATAATATTAGCAACCACATCAGCATGCTTCGGTAAAATATTACGAGTTCTATCAATCTAAAATCTCTCAACTTCAATTAATTAACAGATTAAGATTCTGAGATATATTAAAAAAGAACAGCACTGAAAACTTGTTTAAACACAGTCTGTTTGTTTAGAATGTCAGCAATAATTCCTGAGGTAGGTAATATAAAAATCGGTAAAATTTTGAAATGATCAAGTGTTTTTTGATTAATTTCATCAGTGTATTGGATCATTTCAGGCTATTCAAATAAAGAAAATTTCACTTTACAAAACAAGCAATTTTGCCTTATATGTAGTATAAAAATTCATTAATAATTTATAATAAATAATTCATACTATAGAAAATGAGCACTGGACAAGCTTGCAGACATTTTAAGTCTTTCTGTATAAAGACAGTTTAAGCATTCACAGTAAATAATTATTATTCCATTTTGAAACAACAAAAGTGAAAATTGAATATATAATATTAATACCAAATGCTACTCTTCACCATTGAAATTTTAATGAATGCACATTAACAAATGCATAGACTTCTCCCAATTTTCCTAAAGAAAGCTAAATAACATAAGCTAGTTTTTTATGTTCTGATTTGTGTTTGATTACTCTATCAGCCTACTTAGCAAAATTAGTTAATATCCATTCTTAGAAAACAGAGTAAGTTTGCTTAGACTATTCGAGCCTCTCATCATTAAGTCACTTACCTCTTCCTTCTTCCAATCTATGTCTCCTGTTTACACGCTGCCGCTTTTCTTCTTGCCGTAATTGAAGGTGTTCTTCAATATTAACTCCAGGAACAGGGACAGCTACATTAAGAAAATGAAACAATTTTTAAAGATAGTTTTACATATTAGGAGAGTAATAAACCCCAGTGGAAGTTTAGTAAATGGAAACTGAAGAAAACTTCCTACCTGCCCCTTATATGGCTCTTACAAAATATTTAGAAAGAAAGAAAAAAAAAAGAGATGAGCAATATTTCTTAAGAGTACTAGGCCTTTTCTCTGAATTTTCTGATTTTCATGAATCTGCCACAATTTCAACATTACTGATTAGTATTTAGCAATTTTTAAATTTAGTAATTAAAAAAAGAAATAGTTATTTTTATCAGGCATATTACATATTTATAGTTAGTTATCTATTATCATAGTTATTGCAGTATTTCCCCCCAAAAAATCAGAAAGGTTTATTAACAAACATAAACACAAATGACAAACATAAAAAATAATAAAATTAAATGTTAATATTTTAAAATATAAATCACTTAAACTATAAAAATATCTGATCTATTTAAAATGTTTTTAAAACATGGTTAAGAATGCTTTAGCGCCATATGCTCTGTCCTTACAAACATGTGATTACTTTAACAGAATATATCTGTATGTAAATCCTGACTTCTTTAACAGCTAGCTAATTTAATATGAATTCAAAAGGTACTGATAAGCACTTTTGTGCTGTGGATCACCTTGAATGAACACAAGAACAGAACTGCTGTTTGCACTGCCTTTCTTCAATGTTTCTTCGGGAAACTGTAGCAATTTTATGTACATATATAAACTGTGCCCCTGACATCAGATAAAACAGAATGCACCTTGAAGCACTGTCACTTTTCTCCATGCGAATGTGAGTCAATCAATTCAATGCCCTCACCTTAAACTATGGAAGCCCAACACAGGACCAAGAGCTACCTATTCTGCTAGGAGAGGAGTTAGCAAAGCAGGGGTAAACGTAAAAACCTTAACTCATCCTTGGTCGTGCATGAAAATAGAGCTGGTAAGCAGAGATACTGTTGTTACATTCACTGCCAGTGCAATACAGCATAAATCTACTTCTGTAACATTAGGGTATCTTTAGTGTTAGAATAACTTATCAAGAGAAACATTCCAGTTAACTTTTATGTGGAAAAAAACTCACATTCAAATTATAGCATGAGATTTTCGATGGCTACTTTTCAAAAAAGATAAAAATAAAAATTGGTGAGATGCACAAATATTTTAACTTAAGCATATTATTATTTTGCGCTCCTTTTCTATATCAGATACTACTTCTACGCAGGATTAAGGCCTCTACCTTAAATCTAAAAAAAAGAGGAAGAAAGAATAAATATAAAAAATATATATAAAAAAAATAAAGAAATAAGGAAGAAAAGTTGGACCTAGCAAAATCTCCTAAAATCTGTAACTGCCTAGATGCAAATGCAGAGAATATTAAAAATGCTGTTATAACAGATCTTATAATAAGGAAAGACTTAAGGTGGTGTTCCTTATGTGCATACGCATTTTTCATTTATTTCCATACTCCTGGCAACATACCTACTCCAAAAAATTCTAATTTCAAGAAATTATATTTCCCATCTTTTGCCTCTCTCCAAAAATGATAAGATTACAGAAAAACACAGGTTATCAAAAATGGGCAAGAACAACTTTATAGGATCAGTCTTAGTATCCTAACCACACAGGTCAAAATGGCACACTTGTATCTATAGTAAAGGAAAATTTGAAACGTTTCACTTACCAGAATGATCCCACTTTTCTACAGTAACAATAAATAAATCTATCTGATAAGTTATATTTTATCCATTTTAACACTATTATACTAAAATTACCATGTAAGTCCAGAAGTTGCAAGGAAAGAATTGCATTAGTTATGGTAAAGTTTTTATCATACAACACAAAAAAAATTAAAATGCAAGCAAAAGTATTAACTGAAAAGAACACCTATTTCTACACGAACCTGTTATTCCAACTCAGGTTTCAAAAGTCAGCAATAAGACTGATTTATTTAAAGAGTACAAACAGAAGTATCAAAGGAAACAAATGAAAAAAAAAAACAAAACACTTCAACTGGAAATAAAAAATTGTAGTAAGATAAAAAAAAAAAAAAGTAATCTTCCTAATTTCATATCACTTACCCAGTAAGAGATCTAAAGGTATCATCTCTTTTACAGCATCAAGGATTCCTCTTTGCCTTGCCTCCTGGCCATCCAGTTCTCTAGCACACGCCTTGCAGCAGCCACATACAGCGCAGCCCGACTCACCTGAGCCACAGCCACAGATTCTGCAGCAAACAGAGTTGCTTTATCAACACCTTTAATCCTCATGCATTATTGATGCCTTGGTAATTAAAACATTCATGCTCACAGACAGAACAAACTAATAACTTAATTCTTCCCAAGAAAAACAAAAAGTATAACTAGTTTAAATCCTAGATGCTGTTGCACGGTGCCTGGGAACATACACTGACGATACACACCTGTACTGACTTCTCAGCGTAATGTTTCTTCATTTAATTAAATGCACACTACATGAAAACACAAACAGGGAAACAGTGAGCACATGCAATGCTGGAGAAAGTAATGGCAATGTGCAAAGCAGTGGTCCCTTTATGTTGCTCAAACCTGAAGTAACAGATAAAATCAAATGGAAGACCAAGATAAAATCTTCCATCATAGGACAAAGAAAGGTTATCCCGTAGCCAACATCTCTGTAAGTAAAACACAATAGTTCAATTGGAAGGGGCCTACACAGATCATTAGGTCCAACAGCCTGACTCACCACTTTAGAACTAATCAAAACTTAAAGCATATTAATAAGGGCATTATGTAAAAGCCTCTTGAACACTGACAGGCCTTAGCAATCAAGCACCTTGCTAGGTGCTTGGGTCAAACCAGCGTTTGACCAACCTCACAGCATTTTTCCAATGTCCAGTCTCAACTTCTCCTGGCGCAGCTTTGTGCCATTCCCTCACGGCACATCCTTGGTTACCACAAATAAGAAGCCAGCACTTCCCTCTCCACTTCCCCTCCTCGGGAAGATGCAGAGGGCAACGAGGTTACCTCTGAGCCTCCTTTCCTCCAAACTAGACAACCCAAGTGTCCTCAGCCTCTCCGTGCCTTCCCGCGCTGTTATCAGCTTTGCTGCCCTCCTCTGGACACACTCAAGTATCTTGACACCATTTTTATATTGTGGGGCCCAGAACTGTATGCAATATTCAAGATGAGGCCACAACAATGCTAAATATGGCAGAAGAATTTTGCCACTCTTTTGACTGGCTCGCCATGTGGTTTGCTCTCTTGGCTGCCAGGGCACATTGCTGGCTCATGTAGGGCCTGCTGTCAACCAGCACCCTCAGACCCCTTTCTGCAGGGCTGCTCTCTGGTCACTCATCTCCCAGTCCGTACCTTTGTCCAGCATTACTCTGTCCCATGTGCAGAACCCAGCATTTTCCTTTGTTGCTGACTGTCCAATGCTCCACTCTGTCTAGGTCCCTCTGTAAGGCCTCTCATCCCCCCAGAGTCAACAGCACCTCCCAGTTCAGTATCAGCATCCTTAGCAAACTTTCTAAGGATATGTTCAGCTTCTGTGTCCAGATCATCAACAAAATTGTTGAACAGAATTGGCCCTTGAATTCTGCTCTTGGGAACACCGCTGGTGACCAGACGGCAGCCAAATGTAGTCGCATTCACTACGACTCTTTGAGTTTTGCTGTTCAGCTAGTTCACCACTCGGTGAGTGGTGAACAGGTTCAGAGCATGAACCTGTTCAAATCACAGCTGGACAATTTACCCAGAATGACACTGTGAGGGGCAGTAGCAAAGGCCTTACTGAAACCCAGAAAAATTACATCCACCTCCTTCCCTTCATTCACTAAGCAGGTGACCTTATCGCACAAGATCAAATTACTAAGGCAGGACTTTTCCTTCATGAACCCATGTTGACTACGTCTGATAATAGCTTTGTTCTCTAAGTGCCTTTCTAGTGACATGTTTGTCAAGAGACAACCTATATTGTTACTCATATTCAACAGCTTCTAGTAAAACAAAAGGTATATCCTAAAGAAATTTTTTAAAAGCATTTAAATAAGCTCCAACCATTACAAGCTATTTGCAAAAAAAAAAATCACTTATTTTTGATTTTAAAAGCACATACCTGTTTGAATATATTATCTTAGACTGAAGTTTAAGAACACAACAGCTCAGTTTGAATTCAACACATGCTTTACCTGTTCAACCCACTACAGTAAGTCTATTTCCTTATGTCTGCTTACCCTCCAGGAACTCTGTCAGGACGGCCACTACTAACGCAGCTAGCTCCATAGCCTGTGCAATCCCCACATACAGTGCACACCATGCACTGCTCCAGCTTCCATTTATGCATGCCTGGAGGACACATCATGGACTTCTCATCTTTTTCATCGAGTTCCTCCTCTAGATCTTCATCCATTGCTGTTGCCATGTTCTCAACTCCAAAACCTAATTGGGATATTGAAAGAATAAACAGCTGTTTTCAGAGCTCAGCAATGGCTACTGAAAAAGATCTGAAGAACACTCACAGATCAGATTTTAAAAGGAACAACTACAAATGCCTGATTTATACGCTCAGTCAGCACAACGACACCTCTGAAACTTTTCCAAGCGTGAGCTGGTGCATGTATTTAGCCTTCACAACTAAGAAAAGGAATAATGAGGTTTGGTTTTATTCAGTTGTTCTTAAAGAAAAGCTTTTTCGCAAACAAAATAAGTTTGTGTGCATGTGCATTTGTGCATGCCTGTTTTGTTGTTTTTTGTTTTGTTTTGTTTTTTAAGTACACTGTATGTGCTTAAGCTTTAGTATTAGAATTATATTTTAAATAAATATAGTTATGTTTTTTTACTTGTGATATTTTCCAGCACACAAAACAAAAGGAAAAATCTAGGTTCCTCACCTTTTCCTCCCTGGCTCATGGAGCCTGTGTCTCTTCCACATTGTCCTTTATTATTTACGCCAAATGTCCAAACTTCTCCGTTTTTCATTAATACACAGGTGTGAGCTTTGCCCATGGCTACTTGAGTCACAAAGTGTCCTTTCAAATCTGTTACTAAACCTATATGACACAGAGCAGTTGAGTGATAAATTGCACTTTCTACCTGAGATGAAAACTTCTGCAATATTACACAATTATTAATGAGTACTGACAACTTTTAAATTAACAGTAAGGGAAAAGAATAATGGATAAGCAAAACAAGTGCTAGAGTAAGAAGTGAAAAGAGAATTAGTTCTAGATTATGTCTCCTGCAAAAAGAAAAAAGCCAGAAGCAAACTAAGCCCTGCTCCAAATCACTAATTTTGAAAAACAATTAATGTCATATTAAGAACACAACTGATTTTAATTCTTTTCCCTTACTGGATGCATTCATTTGGGAGTTTGTCCCTGGTGGAGTATGTCCCTATATATTTTTACAGAACTTAAGGAAACTCAGTCTCGTCTTTCTATCTTTCTGTCATATCTGGCTGAATCAGCAGCAAGTCAGAAATTCATTAGGAGAGTAAGAAACATACAGACATCATTTCCACAGGTAAAAAACTTCAAACTAATTTAAATTACTCTACTTGAGAAATCATTTAAAAGACAAATATTAGCTTACTTGTACTATCAGAGTAAATGGCATCTTTTCCAAACATGTAGAGTTCTCCATCTTTTGAAATCACAGAACTGCTTCCATTATTGCAAGCTGTAGATATCACAATCTTTCCTTCCATTTTGATGATTTTTTTAGGCTTATATGGTTTTGACTGCCGTCTGCTTTTAGCTTTAAATAAATTAAATTACAAGTTATTTTTCAAGAAAGCTCTGAATGCATAATAACATCTTTTATACAAATAGGGCTTAGTTTTCAGATTGCTACTGAAAAAAATCCATCTATATGATCTCCTGGTCTAATTTTTGTTGGATTGCACTGGCTTCTCTCTAAAAATTCAATTGCAAAAAGAAGTCATGAGTTGGTATCTTTCAGTAATGAACCTTCATGGTTTTTTGTTTTTGTTTTTGTTTTTATTATATATACACTGAACTAACCTCATACTTCATGAGGTTTACAAACCAATATGTAGTGCAAAAAAAACCCCAAAATTACTAAAAAGTCTTCAGTGCCACCTCAGAAAAATATGTGACAATATATGCAAAGTAAGCTATACGATTAAAAGTTTTGTTGTTATTTTCTAAAGAAAAATATTAAATTATCTGTTTATTAAAATGATGTTTAAAAACAGTTGAGTCTTAACAGATTCCTCTAAGGAGAAAAGAGAAGTACTAAAAATTATTAAAAAACAACAGCAACAACAACAAAAAGATTGTTTGCACTCTGTTCTTAAACAAAACAATAAAAGAATGGCTAAAGACCAGATAAAACAATTAACAGCTACTATTCCTGCCTATGAGCATTTACCCAAGTCAGAGGACTGTGAGCTACCTTTAATTGCTAACAGTTAACATTCTCTACAGAGAAAGTGTACACGCACTTTGCAGGCAGAAAAACGATCTTCCTACCTAGGTTTAAAAGAAATCAGAAAAAAAATTGTAAAGTTTGAGCCGCTCAAAGCCAAATGACAGAGTGACAAAGACAACTAGATCAGTCTGAACAGAGTTGAAGTTTTAAAAGAACTGAGAATAGCCTGATCAGGTTCCTGATCTTATTCTCCAGAAAAAAAGACCTAGTGCTGAGGTCCACTTCAATTTCCCTTACTCAAACAAAAGCAGTGACAGCAATTTACTTCAAAGTGCTAAACTTCTGTTTCATCTGAAATTGTAATTAATTTAATACAACAAAAAGAATCATTTCTCTTTAGGTAACTTCCAAATAATTGCCCAAGGAAATCTTGAAATTTCTGCTTTTAATTACATTTTCTGAAATCTTTTTGCCCCAAATGATTAAATCTCTTAAATTTACTCTAAATTTACTGAAGGAAGAAATACGATTTCGTTCCATGCAATTTTCAGTAGATTTGCATTTAAAACTCTACAGGGTTGCTGTGGCTGATACCATGTTTGTTATCCACAGACTTTTATACAGGAGTAATATTAACTTTCTGTCCCCTGAGAACATTCAAGAATCCCCTCTGCATGTGTCAAATATGTTATAATATAATATGTTCTTGCCTGTATTTTAGTTATGCCATATGGGAAAAAATATACATTACTGGAGAATACTGTCTGTTCTGTGTAGTTAGTCCTTCACAGTAACACTAGGCTATAGATGTTTTGTTTCAAAATAAGTTAGGCCAAACCTTGCATATGGAGCCCAATGAGTTGTAGTTAGCAACTTCATTGAAAGGTAAAACTACTATACAGTTAATTGAGATAAAGCTGGGTTCAACCTCATGTTGTATATATATATATACAACAAATATATATATATATGCAATATATATATACACCCCACACATACACAATTGAAATCTATTTTAAAATTCTATTTTAAATTCTAACCATCTATTACTGCATAAAGAGTTCAATTTGATAGTTCTGACTAACTACACTGAGGCACAAAAAATTCAGTACTATTAAAGTCTTTACCATTCCCCACCCCACCTAAATCTCACACAAACAAACACAACAGTCTGTTTCCAAAAGTGAAATATTTAATTTTGGAGGTTATTTTTGTATTATTTTTCTATAATTTCTCCATAACAGAGAAATATCTGCTGGCAAAACACCAGTTTACAAAGTTCTCTAAACCAACAGCGAAGAGGCAAAAGTTTGGGTCTTCAGATTTTTAGACAAATTCCCAGACAGACTGCATGGCCTCTTGACTGAACACATGACTGACTTTTATCAAAACAACATTAAAATAGCACTCCCACCACAGAATCCAAACTGTACTAAAAATGAGTTCAACATCATTAGCTGAGAGAAACAGTGATGCTGGTTGTATATTGGGGTAAAATTCAAACCCAGCAATATTTAATGTCATTGAAAAACTTTACTGAAATACAAGAAAGTTCACAAGAGTCAAGTTTTCAGAAACATCCAATTTTTGCTTAAAGCATAACTTCACAAAGTTATGTGCTCATACACAAAATCTCCTTAGTATGTGGTAAGTACTTTAATAGAACTCTCAAAAACTTTTCCTATAAAATGTATCTATTATATAAAATAATTCTACCGATGGCGTGCTTTCAAGTTCTTGGAAAATGTTAACAATTTTCCTTTGAAATTAAAAAGCAGTTAATAGGCTTTTAACAAGTACTGATCAAGCAACCTAATACATACTTGATTCTCCATCCTCTCCTTTACTAGCAGAACCTGTGAAGAATATACTTCCATCATCTGCAACAAGTAAGGCATGTGAACCATCATGTCCAACCGAGAACTGAATAATCTTTGGAGATTTCGTGATTGGTAGTTCAACCCATTTTCCTGCTGAAGGACCACCTTGTTTGATTCCAAGGCTTTGATATTTGCCAGTATAATAAATCTAGGAAAAAAACAGTATATCATTTGCAGTTACACCACAACACTTCAACATGTATCAGTTTGAAGCTGATTTCAAAACACATGGAACTTTTTCTGATATCTCTATCTCTATCCTATACCTATGAATTTTGATTTAATGAGAGGAACATCCTAATTAGATTCTACTTGGTTTGAAATATGCATTCTACTGAGAAACAGATAGTTTTAGTATCTAATTGTTTGGCTTTACAAATTAAATACACAAGAAGAAACTGTTCGAGAGAAACTATTAAGAGGAAACTAAGCGTTAAAAAACATTTAAGAGAAATGTCTCTGTAAAAGCAATGTGGTATAAAAACAACATAAATAATTAAAATCACTGATTTTTTATGAATGCTAATATGCTTATATATATAAAAAACTTATTTTCAGTAAATGCAGTGAGCACGTGAACAGTAACATAAAACACAATTTGTCACTTGAACAAATACAAAATGACTGATGTGGACAAAAGACTTCCTCTGGACAGTACTATGAAATAGGTGTGTTAACATATGTAGGCACTTAAAGCCATTTTTCATTATGTCTTGTACAGTGTATTTTATGCTTAAACACACAACTTAAGAGACCAAAACTAGGAA
The DNA here is from genome assembly GCF_964211825.1 of Aythya ferina. Lineage (NCBI taxonomy): Eukaryota > Metazoa > Chordata > Aves > Anseriformes > Anatidae > Aythya > Aythya ferina. Next base: position 44,713,783 of record NC_140296.1, read on the forward strand.
GTTTGCTGACTTTAACTACACGAGAGATCTTAGTCTGAAGATCAAAATAATTTGTCTCCACCTGTAGTCTGAAGAGTTCTAGCTTGACCAAATTCTAGGTTTCATATTATTAAATTTTACTGGGAAAAAGTAATTAAGCTTATATGTGACCATTTTCATGAATCTCACTGTTGTGAGCATAACAATCTCACTGTTGTGGCATAACAAAGCCTCCTTCCAGTACAGCAACAAAATTCTGAGCACAGGAAAACAAAGATCTATGCTTATACATGTGAAATAACATTGCTTTTCCAAACCGACATAGAAACACATTAAATAATGTCAAAAAGTCATGGTGAAAGTAAGCGAAACTATTTCTAAATTTCAGTGAATGTGCAAGCACCCCTGAAAAACAGTCTCTACTAAGCAGAACCAATGTATCAAATGACTTAAAATCAAACAAAAACTTCTTATGGGGGAAATTTCATGATAATTGTCTGAAGGACCTGAAAAAACAGACTGAGACGTAAGTGGCTATTGTTAGATGGCTTATGGAAAGTCATGAGGAAGTCAAGATTTTTGCCAGTGTGCTAATACATCATTTGTTGACAAAAGGTAATCTCTCTCCCTGAAATCTAGAACAAAACCCCACACTGTCTCCAAGTAAGAGTGACTGTAGAAATTCCTATAAATTCAACCAAAAAAGCCACCAATTACCCACGGGTTCCAACTTCATCTACTTATGTTTTCAAATAATTATTTGCATTTTTCCCTTTCAAGAGGACTCTGAAAAAAAATTTAAATACAGTCATATAAATTCATTCTAACATATTAAGAAGGCAAAAAGAAATTGTTGAAAATAGTAATTAAATTAAAAAAAAATAGAAATATGTTGATGTTGTTTACTACAAAACATTTTTAATACCTTTCCACTAGCAGTTTTCATAAGGGCAAACTCTCTTCCAGCACCAAGGACAGCCGATTCCTCATCAAACCCTGTACCTGTGCAAGGAAGAAGGCAGTTAACCAGTCAGTTTTACCAGGCAGTTCCACAGACTAGTTAATGGACTCTCCATCAGGGAGAGTTTGTAACAACAAAGGTTCTAAGAAAGCTGCAAGTGAAACAAATTTTGCTGCCAGAAGGCTTACTGGGCTAGACATGGTGGAGTTGTTCAAACAGGAAAAAAACACTAATGTAAGAGCAACTGCACTTGGTCAGACAAAAGGTCCACGTAGCCAAACATCCTTTTGTTCTGCCAAAAGCAGTCACCTAAAATAGCAAAAAAACAAAAACAAAAACAAAGCAGATGCCAAGTGACTTTTCCAAACTACCTTCACAGATACCAATGGTTTACCATCTCAGAAATTCTGACACAAATGCGGTTTTCAAATATGTTAGTATCTATCTTTCAATGCATTCCTTTCCATGAATCCAGCCAGCAGTCCTTTTAACTTTCATAAACACTGACCCACAGAAAGGAGTTGTACAGCTTAAATACATGTTATGTGAGCCCTATGATGAAGTCTAAGTTTCAAACAATGCTATACTTAAAACTAAACTATAAACTAAAGGCAAATACTGGTAAAGACAGAAAGACTGTGGTTCAAAACGACTGTTTGGCTTACTATGAGTCAAGCAGTGTTTAAGCTGTTTCAAAAACCTCATACTTCTTGATATTTGCAATGGAGTTATACCTTCCTTCACATAATAAAGGCAAACAAAGGGAAGGGCAGGGTTTCAGTCTTATTATTTGAATTATTAGCTTACTATTAACCTTCAAAGAACAGGACTTACTGATAATGTGCAAGTCTTTTTCCAGATCAAACAATGAGATGCCACAGGCATGTAAGCATTTTCTTGCAAGCTTAAGCTGCAGTTCCTGTTGCAGTACTGGTTCAGTACTTGTTGCAAATATTCGCACTACAAAACCATCCTGCAATAAATAAAATATTCATTGTTTCATTGAACAATAAATACACTGATTTACTTTTCATGGTCTAAGTGCATTATACTAGATCAGAGCAAATTATCAGATGGCACACAGATAAAGTAACGTTTAGTACAGAGGAAAAAGAAGAAAATGGCAAACATAATGGTCTGAAGAGAAGCATCTGACAGACCTTAAAAATATTTTGAATTTGCTACTAAAATAGTGAATTAATATAGAAATAATTAGCTTCCAACTTCACCACAGAAGTCTTGCTTTCACAATGATTTATAACCTTATTTTAAGCCCTAAACTTCTTCTGGTTCATAACTCAAAATTCTAAGTGCAGTTTAAGGATGACTGATTTAAATAGTAGTTAAAAGAGGTTTCTGTTTACAAGTACATTCATCTGGCCATGTTAAAAACAAGTTGTCTGAATAGGGAAACTGGTTAATACTGGTTTCCTTACAGATGCATGTCTAGCTAGTATCTGTTGCCTACCCTGCCCCACCCCAGCCCTGCTCCATCCATGTGTTACAGTTTTCTCACAGGCAGTAAACAGTGACCAGTCCAGAACTGTGAATGCAATAACTGCCTGCCAAAGAAAACATACAACAGCTAACACAGTTTCACCTCTCACCAAAGCACTTACTTCACAGCTTACTTCACAGCTATTTATTCCACAGTTTTGGCCAGTGGAATTTTCATATAAAATCTACTGGAATGTAGTATATCTTTGCTACCTCTTCTATTAAGTCTGTCTGAAATTCTCCAACAAGTACCAAAGCAATTACAGGAAATGAAATTAAGATTAAAATTACACTAAAGCAGCTTATCCCACAGAGCCCCTATAGAAGAACATGTTAAAAAGCCATTATTATGTAATGTAAGATTTTTTTTTCCCAGAAAGAGTGATGAAGTTTTTCTTAAAACTTATCTGAAAAATTATGTTCCATCACAAATCAATTGTGTGAATATACACATGTATGGCAGTTTTTCATTACCTTTAGCTACATGGATTTCTTCCTTAGTTGTGTTAGCTAAGAAAAAGCCAAACTTTAAGCAAAAATGAAATCGTATACATTTTGTAAAATAAAGCAATTAGGTGAGAGAAAAATAGTTTACCCATCATATATAACACTTACATCTCTGGATGCTGCTATTTGATTAATATATTCTCCATCAGTGAAGAGGATATTCTGCCCTTCAGTATGACAATCTGTGAAAGATGGAGTGCACTGATTAGTTAATATTAACACACATACAGAGTTCTCTGCTTCCACTTAATTTATTCTCACTACAATCTAACTACAAGAGTTCTAGTTAGATCTACAAAGAGAACATACTGGCCTGATCATGTGGTATTTTAGGATTTTTATTGTATCTCTTCTCTCACCTATATATTACATACATTACTCCTCCATCCCTTTACAAGTTATTAAAACTCTTTCTGTTGTGTGCAATGTAAGAGGTTACCCCGCTATTTAATTGTAAAATAATTTACTATTCACATGTGAGGGGTAATCTAAATTTCTGTAACAGAATTTTCAGTTTTGCCTGGGAGTCTTTCCCATGCCCCAAATACTTTTTTTTTTAAAGTAAGGTTCATTATATTTAATAGAAGTTTACTAAGTCCAACATATAAAACCTACAGAAATAAATGAACCTGAGAGAATCAAACTTATCATCGTTTGTTTTTCCATTGTTCATCAGGAGAAAACCTAGTGCTTTGTGGAAAACTGTAAGACTTATACTTGCATGTATCATGCATTTATTGAAAACAGGTTGGTCTCTTCCAAGAAAAAAAGGTAGGGAAATAATTCTGCCCACATTAAAGAAAAAAAGAAGACAACTACTTTCTCTACAAGTTTAGAGGTATATCCCTATACAGTCTCTTTCCTGCTCTGCTGATGGAACTACTAACAAGGGAGATTCTATGTCTTGTACATGTAAGGTGTCTCCTTCATTGATCACACAGAGGAAAGAGGCCTCTTCCAAGAATACTATAGGACAGCTATTTTACGCTCTAAGTACCTGCATAATAACCTAAATAAAGTTCCAGTATCGGTCAGTTTATCTAGCAGATTTAACGCTAGATGAAACATACACAATATGCTTCCAGCACAATTAGCAAATTTGTTATTTTTTGCAAAGTAGGTAGAGAAAGTACTTTTAATAAAAATAATACATCTGAAAAAATACTTGAACTATTTACAAATCCAAAATCTTATTTACTATTTCCTGCTATATTGTCTCGTCCAAAAATAAATGTCTTACAAGGAATAAAATATGCATTAGGTGGCCTACTCTAATTCTCATATCTTGAAGTAGCAGACCTAAAACAGAGCACATACAACTATGCAACACAATGTATGTAAGCAGCAGGCAGGATGGAGAATGGCATATACACTGAAATTTTAAATACTGCTCTCTCAACACTATGCTCAGATTTAATGACTGAAGTCAGCTCACTTTATTCTCTATGCTGCGAAGTGGTATTAGCAATGTAACAGAAAGAGTTGTCAATAGCTTGAAGTTCCAAAAATAATCTAAATGACATTTCTGAAAGGCTACAGGAAGCCGGATGTCTTATAGGTAAGTATTAAGATCCCTTGAATGGCATATGAGGAGCTAACACAAGCGTAACTGTCAAGGAAATGGGATATTCTTGCCATCACTAGATCCATATTACGTTGTTTGGCCTAATTCTTGAGTCATTACTATTGAAGAGACAAGCCTCCCAATAAACAACTTTGGGGGGTTGTTCATGTATTTGTCTGGTTCATTCAAAAAGGAAACTGGGAACAGGTGTGACTTTTTAAAATAGATTCTTTGGAAGACTTCCTAAACATTAGCACTTGATTAAATAACCCAGATGCATCAATAAATATCAAATTAATGGGGAGAGGAGAAAATGGAAGGTGAATGAAGTATCTGCAAACAGTAGGACTGTGTAAGTATCTCAGCTAGCAAGGAGCTCTTCTGATCATCTGTAGTCATTCATTATGACTTTGGAAATTATTCTGGGCATCAAGAAAAGCTACTCAGGGTTTGTGTTTGGAGAGTACTGTAGCAGGAAGTTCTTATATCTTACCTAAATAACTTAATTATAGACACATGCTAGTCATAGCCACTTCAAAGGCTCCAAGAGAAGATGACTGACAAATATCACTTTCCATATTCATACAAGGTATCATGAATGTAGTGCCTGCTATTAAATACTACTGAGCTTATCTGTTTTGGTCTCTACAATATAAGGAGGATATAAAAATACTAGAATGTTCCCAAAGAAGGACAACAAAGATGGTGAAAGGACTAGAGGGCATGAGTTACAAAGACCAAACAGTTTAAGCTCAGAGAAGAGGAGACCGAGGGTTGACCTCAATGCTATCTACAGCTTCCTCATGAGTGGGAGCAGAGACGGAGGTGATCTCTGCTCTCTGGTTAGCAGGGATAGGAGAGGTGGAAATGGCTTAAAGTTGTGTGAAGGGAAGTTCAAATTGGATATTATTAAAAAGGTTCTTCACTAAGAGGGTGGTCAGGCACTGAACAGGCTCCCCAGGGAAGTGATCACGGCTCCAAACCTGTCCATTGTTCCAGAAACATTTGGACAATGCTTTCAGATACACTGTTCAAGACTGACATTGCCCTGTGTGGAGTCAGGAGTTGGATTCAATGATCCTCATGTCTGTCTTTAAACTCTGCCTATTCTATGATTCCATCTTCAGTAGTGGTACTATGCAGAACAAGCAAACAGCCCTTAGCTCCAGAATACTTATGCAACTTTAAAGAACAGTGAAACCTACTTCTACTTCAGCTGAACGCACCAACTTTTCTCATATATAGTGAGAATTACTATTAAAGAAACAGTTCAGATGAAAACCTCCTCTGTAAATTCAGGTCCGATCACATAGCATATCGCTGAATTTGGTGATTATTGTGTGATATTTCCACCGGGAAGGCAAGACCGACAGCTCAAGGACAGTGCATTAAACTTTTCAAAGGCATTCATTAGATGCAAGAATGTTGACAAATAGTCTGGTAGTTCCACATACATTGTTAGGTTGGCTAGATCATCTGTCAGATGCCATCTAGCCAATCTGTCGTCTAGCAGCCCTTTGGAAGAGAAGTTTATAGTTTCAAGAAGCTGGTGGATCCTACTGTCTGAGAAAAGAGAAGATAATGTTCCACAGTTCACAGAGTTTTCTAATGCCACATGACTTCTAGCTACATCAACTCCTCATCACATTACCCAATCTCCTACTCATCCCTTTACAAATAAATACGAATGCCTTATTTAAATGTGTTATGACCAACCAGGGCATTTGAAAGAGATTAACTCCGGATAGAAGTACATCTGAATACCACACCAATTTGGAGGAAATACTTGGATTCATATCTGTGTTCAGCTGTTAGCAAGGTCACTGCCCTCTAGTTCTATCCGGTGTGGTTTTTCAGAACTACAGAACATGCTACAAGACATGGGACAGCCATTACTATTTAGAGTTATGTACATACTCGGGTTTCCTCAGGATAGGTCACGTACTCACACCCACCTCCATCTTTTTTCTTTTAATGGGAAACAGAAATAACAAGAAGTGGAGCCCTTTCCACTTGTTCTAGCCAAAAGAACAAGACCATTATCTGCTCATAATAAGTAAGTATGAGATAAATGTGTATAAGTGCAGAAAGCAAGACAGCAAAGTTCAAGGGCTGAAGTACAAAGGGCAGCAGTTATGGACAACATCTAGCATCTACTTCAACACTATCACAAACCACACAAAACACAACTGTGTAACAATTTGTGAAGGATTTTTGAAGGGGTATTTCCACAGTTTTAAGACTTTTGCTTTTGCACTGAAGGTTTAGTACATTTCTATTTCATTTGTGCCTTTTTGTAGTATAAACAGGCTGTCTTGAAGAATGACACTTGTTTTCACCAAGATTTGCAGAATAAAGCTAACAGCTTTGAGGTGTAGACTTCAAATGTGTTCAAGTGTCTCTCAAGGCCTGAATGAAGAATAATACTTTGCTTATCAGTGGTAACACAGTTAAGGACCTCAAAGGACCCTAACAGTTGAAGCTGCCTTGAGGTGAATAAAGTGGAAAAACAATCCTGTAAGGCAATTTGTCAGATCCTTGAACATGCTCTCACCCAAATTTCTCATACATCCTCGCAAAGACCAAGCAGCTTCAAGTGACACTAGCATTTTAAGGACTATGCAAATATTGCATAGACTAGATTCTACATGCATATTTTGTTTCAGAAAAATTGGTTTTGAAATACAAGAATAGAGAATTTTTCAGAGACTTCAGGCAATGCCTTCTTATATATGCCAGGATGCAATACAAAATCTTTCTTCTAATCTGTAAGAATAAACCTGTTGTTGTTTGATAAAAAAAATATTCTTTCGCCCTGTCTGTTTACATGGCTGGCTAACAGACAAGTTTCACCAAGGAAGCCGTCAAAATATGTTGGAGAAACATCCTAATTTTCTAAGCAGAGACACAAGTTATAAGGCTCCTATGAAAAAATACAAACAACAAATACACTAATTGAAGCATTAAAAGCATGGTCCAGTGCTCATTAGTCTCTTTTGGTTTTTGGACATATTTCTTCCTATATTCAAAATCAAATGGCTGTGGTCATAGTTTGTGATTATCTCCATTTAAAAGATACTGGAAACAAAGTCATACCTAAGCCAAATTATTAAAGCCCGAACCAGAAATAAGTAAAAATTCTTTAAGAAGGAAGCTAAACTCTTGGAGTCTTTAAATTGAGATAACTATACTTTTTTTTTTTAAATTACAGTATTCTTCCAGTAGTTGGTGTTGATGCAAAACCTCTGAATAAAACCCTGAAGCTGGTCTAATGCAGCAAATCAGAGCCACAATAAAGCATTTTTTTTCTTATCTCAAAATCTATTGTGCTTTCTCTTCTGCTTACTTGAAAATATATAACATGTAAACAGTAAACTATAACCATCTTCTCAAATCTGGAAGCTCATACCTGGCAAAGCAACTGTACCGTCTTGTTCCAAAGTTTCAGGGTTTATTCTTATGGCTGTCATACTGTGATTGTTCGCATCTCTATATAATAAATAGCCCTGGTAAAAGTAAGAATATATACATTGGTATGAAAATAATCTCAAATACATCAAAGGTCATTGACAAAAATGAAAGAGATTCGATTATTATTTTAGGCATGGTGTAAATTTTTTTGAAACGTTTCACATTAAATGTGCTCTACTTTCATAATCAACTCTCTTTTCAATAATTAAATTCTTGGACGAATACTGGAAATTTGGCACCCACCACACTTTCCACACACTGATCAACATGCTGATACTCACATACAGCTTCTGAAGCCACATGGAGTAAATCTGTTCTTCATATGTATATAAAATACAGTTAAAAGCCACGGCAAAAAACATGTTACTGTCCCCATTTTCTAAAATAGTGAAAGATTTGCACGAATTCCAGGAAGAAGATACATATATTGACCCATATAGTAGACTAAATGTTAATGAGTAAGTATATTAAAAGGCTGTAAGATTTTTCAAAAATATTAGCTAACCACCTTGACTTCCAATAGGGACTATCTTGTTTTGTGAGCTTTCTAAGCTTTTCATGAAAGAGATTCCCCCAAAGTACGTAGGGATTTTGGTGACAGCAGCCATGACACAAAAAGTTACATAAAATGAGTTGTTATATTGTTCACCTCCCATCTCCTAACCAGACCTAGGTGAAGGGGCATATTCAGGACTAATGATTACCCCTTCCAGTTTCTCCACATGTAGAATACCTTCAGCTCCCCAAAAGTCCATATATGGTCAGCAGCCCACATCAACAAGCATATTGATGCTGTACACCTTTTGGTATACTTTAGCATAGCAAAACAGTATCTTCTCTCTGTTCATATGTGGGTTTTTTAGTTTTTTGTTTTGTTTAAGTTTCATTTAGTCACCAGTTTATAGTTGGTTTCTCAGTAGAAAGATTTACCTACCTGAAAGCTCACGTTTGAGGTTTATTATTTACACCTATAACTTTGAGTGCATATATAAACACAGAAAATATGTTTTGCTTTACCTTAATCTAGATAGCCTACATAAGCCCGCACTTCCACATAACGTGCATATACATATGAGAGGCACCTGGCAACTTTCCTCCTATGGCTTTTTAGATCTTGCAAAGCCTACTGCACCCTTCAAAGATGCTGAGGAGCAGGGTAGGAACACAGTCAGGGAATTTACATTTAGAGAACATTTCTGCTATAAATGCAGCCACATGAAAGGAAAAGGATTACTTAAGAGCACCTATGAACATATTAATTAGATGTGACTGAGGCCAAGCAAAGTAGTATTCACCTATAGGAGGGTTCCAGAGACCAATGTGAATAATGACTAAATGATAATTCTGACAGTGGCAGTGTCACACCATGAGATTTGACAGTGGCTGGCACTTGCTTGAAGCGTGACCGGTCTCAGGTGGAGATTTACCCCTCTAAGAATGGATGTATTTCACAGGGTAGTCACTGAGGCCTAACCTCAAAATACCTTTACTTGCCAAAGAGTCACAGACCCTAGTTATGATAACCTAACTTGAATGAATAATACATCCGACGCTTTTTCTTCCATCTAAACTACTTGAATTTTCCTGGATACATTCATCAAAGCTGAAGGAAAAACAAAAAAGCAACACAAACTAGGAAAAATAAGAAGTAAAGACCATTAAAGATAGAAAAGCTTTAGTCTGAAACAACTTGCATCATGAAATAAGAAAAATCACTTGAACTTGAGCTGACTCAACATAGCAACTGAAGGGAAATGTAACTGTGGGCACATTTCACCTCTTTTATGGTCACATACTTTGCAGTAAATGAAACTTATGTATCCTCCTATAAATATAGCACCAGACTGACTTTTTTTCCAACTAGCAGTGTCTTTGTGCACAATCACTGTGTGAATGCATACAGCTGTACAAGCATGCAAGGAATAATATTAAATATATTTATAGCTATGTGCAGAATGTCCAAATATGTAACTGTATGTAGTGAAACTGTATGGATCCTATTTGTTTTCAAACCAATAAAAAAGTTTCCTGAATGAATGCATCCTCACACATTTGTATCAGTATATGTTGATAATCTGTTGTAATACTAAAGAGAATCAGCTATTATATATGTGGCATCTGTAATAACAGAATATGTATTTCTAATGAAAAATTTCACTTCAAAAGCATGCCAAGGTGTATATCTAGTTTCACACGGGCAATGAGATCACTTGTTTAATAGTAAATATACAATAAAAATGGTAGTATAAAAATGTAGCAAACTCAGTGTTCTTTCATTTAGTTGTTTGGTGGTTTTTTTTTGAGAGCACTGAATGGTAATAACTTGATTCTGAAAAAACAAACAAACAAACAAACAAAAACCCACACCAAAACTTTTTCTATAGTGAATGGCAAAGGTATAAAAAAAAGTTTACCAATATTCCAGAAACTAACTCTAAAAAAAAAAAAACCACACATCCAAATATCCAAATACAGTTAACATTTCCCTGGGGTAACATTTCCCTGGGGTAACATCAACAATTATTTCTACTTATGGTTTATGTACCCTTCAATCCACACTCAATGACCTAAAGAGCACTTCTATGTTTTACTGCAAATGTTTAAAAAAATAAATTGTAAATTGGTATTATAAGCATCTGCTATAGCACTTTGCTGCAACAGCATTTTTACATCCACCAACTTATTTACTGAAAGAAACAGACATCAAGTGTCACTGCACAATTCATAAATGTTGAACCATCATACTTGGAGAAAGTCTTCTGGTGACAATGCAAATAATTGACACTTCATTATTCCCTCTTTTATACCATTAGATGCTCCTTATCTTCCACTGTAACTTGAAACTCAGTACCAAAGAAATACTTTTGTAAATAAAGTATTTACAAAATATATATAAAGCAAATATATAAAGTATATCTGTGTAAACTTCCTCTAAGCTGTTCTCTACTTAAATTACTCTTGGAAGGGTGGGGAGGGTGCTTGTTATGTTTTGAGCATTCACCTACCTGAGCATAGCCTAACCAAGACTTCTTCTCCTTTCTGTTTTTGATGCGGGATGTAGAATTATATATATGGCCCTGGAAATCAGAAAATTCCAACTGTTAAACAAATATCAGAATCACAATTATACAATTAATCAATCATTTATAATCTGAACAACATCTTCAGCCATACTGAGAAGTGAAAACTGTAGGAAAATACTGCAAAATTATCATAGAAATCAGTAGAACAGAATAGACAAAATGTAAAAACTGATCATAACTAAGTTACAAAAGATTCTCAATGGAAACAGGACATCTTAAAGGATAATATTTTAATTATCATTCATTAGACAAAAAGTAACATTACCCTCACTGTCCCACTATATCCAGAGCCAATTTTGTAAAGCCCATCTTTACATAAGAGATATAGGAAAAAACCATCGCTCTGAAGCAGGCACTGGTCATCTTCATCTACAGATATTTCTTTCAATGGCCATTTGTGCATCAAGGCTGCCTTCTTTATCCCATTACTGAACCAGTCCTGGATTTGTATTTTGCCCACCAGAACTGCCTGTACACTCCGCTGAAGAGAGTTTAAAATGGTTGGCACCTAAAAACAGTAAAACAAAAACTGAGTTAAAAAACATGCTTATTTTTAAGTGTTCCATTTTCTATTCTATCTACATCTCAAGAGAGACCATGAAATACCTACTCTTATTTTAAAAACAGTGAGAAAAGAATTATCTGAATTTACATATCAGATCATCTTGGAATTCATGTAGACATCATTTACACAAATTTCCAGATATGGAAAAGCTTTATTACACAACCTGAATAGTTTGACATGCATGGCTGCCATTATTGGTGAGGATAGCAGAGATTGCTTGCAACGTTCTTCCTGTCTCTCCCCATGCGGCTACCAAACTGAAGAGGCAAGCGCAGGAAAGTGCTGTCAAGGACTGTCCGGTACTGTCATTCATTCCCGTGCTACGGACAGTTATCTCCAGAAGAAGCTGGAACAGGGATTCTGCAGATAAACACAGCAGTTAAACAGACAAGTCACAAGATCATACTAGATAGTTTGCCAACCAATGGGAAATTAATTTTAAACTTACAAATTACATGGTATCTTCCCATAGCCATTAAGTTTAACCCTATTTCAACGCAGAAAAGGCTGTCCCCCATTTAAACAGGGCTATAATAATCAACCTTAACTCTACATTCTATTTCACCCAGAGAAAGGTGAGTCTGGAAAATCACAAGGATGGAAGAACATGAAAAACCTTAAGTCTTCATGTTACCGTGGAACACTACTGTAAGTGACAAGTCAGGAGGAGTTACTTTACCTGCCTATTCAGTGTACTTCATCACTGAGATGATGTGTAGGTTTTCACAGGCTTTGTCTAATCTTTATGAACATTACCCATATTGAAGCACAGCCCATTTTTCAGAAATAAGCATTTCAAATCAAAGCTTGAAAATTACTTTAATCATATGCAAGGCTGAATATTGGTACCAATCAGGGTGTGAAAATAAATTTAATTTTTGTCTGTATTGGGATTACATGGCAATAATGAATATAATAATACATGGGCTCTGTGAGCAGATCCCAGCAGCTGCCCCAGGTCCAGCCACCTCCAAAAGGGACCTGCTGCTGGCCAGAGCTGAGCCAGGGAGAGCAGACTGAAGAAAGGGAAATAAAATTTAAAAAAAAACAAACAACAAAACTGCTGTGCAACAGCAGCTGAGAGACTGAGGAGAGAGAACCAGCCCTGCAGAGCCCAAGGTCAGTACAGAAGGGGGGCAGGAGGTGCTCCAGGTGTCAGAGCTGAAGTTCCCCTGTGGCCTGTGGAGAGGCCCCTGGTGAAGCAGGCTCCTGGCAGGACCTGCTGCCCATGGAGAGGAGCCCACCCTGGAGGAGGTTTTCTGACAGCATCTGCAGCCCTGTGGGGGACTCATGCTGAACCAGCGCATTTCTGAAGGACTGTAGCCCGTGAATGGACTCACGCAGAAGCAGTTCTTAAAGAACTTTGGTCCATGGGAAGGACCCCACACTGGAGCAGTCTGTGCAGGACTTGTATCCTGGGGGAGGGACCCCAGGCTGGAGCAGCAGCAGTGTGAGGAGGAACAGTGCTATAAACTGACTGCAAACCCCATTCCTCATTCCCCTGTGCTGCTTGGGGTAGGGCTAGAAGGCTGAAGAACTGAGGTTGAAACTGTGCCTAGGAAGAAGCAGGCTCCAGGGGAAAATGGTTTTAGTTTGCTCTCACTATCCTGTTCTATTTGTTTAGCAGCCTTATTATTTATTTTTAAATTACAACATTAAATAGCTAAGCTGTAGAATACAACAGTACATTGCAATATAAGTTCACTATAGAATTATCTTCTTTGCAGTAAGACCAAGTATTTTATAGATTCAGTAAAACAAATGAATCACAGTTTATAAGACTGTCAGGTTTACTATGTTTCAATGAAACCCTGCATTACACAATAACAAATATGACTTGTTTGTTTTTAAATGAACCTTTACATGACAACACTTCTGTTCTACAAAAGATTACTGCTGAGAATTACTGGTTACACACACCATAAGGGAATTTACACTCCAGAATTAACTCAGTAAGTTAAGAGCACGAACAACCATATTAATTAAAACAAACAAAAAAAAAGATACTTTTTTTTTCCTACTGAATACAATAACAGATGGGGGAACAAAAACGTGATAATACCTAGGACTTCAGGAGGCTCTGATTGCAGGCCTTCTGGTTGCTGGCCCTGGAGCACATTAAGTAGGGCTTGTAGGCTCCTGAGACACAAGGATGGATGGGAAAATCTTGTCTCCTTTATCAGTTCAAAGACTTCACATAATCCAACTTCAATGATCTAAAAAAAAAGTACAAATACTTTAGAATATCTGTTAATATGATATTTTCAGATCTTGCTTAATCAATAAAGGCATATCCCAACATTCACAGAACAAGACAGTTATTTGAATAACACTATGTAATACAGAATACAACAGTAATTTAAAAAATCAGAATAAAAAAAGCACCTACACAACCATACTAGTAAATATTAAACAGAGATAGTATGATTATATGAAAGAACATATCTAAGCACAGTAACAGCACCCTGAAAAAATAAGGAAACTCAATTTTTAGACAGCATAAGACCAACTCTGCCTCTCACCCCTTCTGATTTCTATTAAGTTCATACGTGAGCTGACAGACCATTTCTTCCCTTTTTCATCACTCATTACTGTGAACCAGCAAGTGAGAATTGGCTTGCAGCTGGAGTTCCCTACTTGAGTCGAAGTATACTTGACAGCTGATACTGGCAGCACCAGTACTTTCCTCTCCAAAGCCTCTGAGATTGTTTTGTGACAATAAAAAGGGAGGTTAGTTACTAGTCAGTAAAGCTCCATATGTACTTCTCACAGACACACCTCATGCCAACTAATACAACATCTATAAGAGCACTGTTACCTGTTACAGCCACTCTTAACTCTCCCTTTCAGCATTCCTGAATATTCTGTGATTATATTTATGCTTATCCCTACCGACTGTTCCACTCACTGCCTTCTCAAAGTCAGTATTTTTAATAATTACAAAGATGAAAGCAAAGTGAGCAGGACTACCTCATTACAAATAGGTGAGCATACCTTCAAAAGTTGACTATGTGTTTCTACTAAAAAAAAAAAACAACATTGAGGCTAAGATGTTGGAAAAGCCCCAACATTTGGAGTATCTAATACTGATTCACTCCTGATTCAAATCTAAGGAGGAGTGAAACGTGAAAATAAATAAAATTGTTAATGGAACTGTCACTCATGTCTGACAGCCAGCTATAACATATACTGGATGCCTTATAGCTGTCTTCTCTGTCATTCGATCTATTTCAATTCCTGTCTTTCAGGAGTTATTTTACCACTTGCTTGATTTCTGGAGGAAGAAAAGAAACAAAATTGAATCAAGTCTTCAACAGCAATTTTCCTGCAAATTACACCTTACGTTTCATACACTCAAAGGAGTGGGGGGAAAAGACATGCATGCAATCTACACGGGAAGAAAAACCTGTCAACAAAATAACAGCATAGATAGTTCTTCAGGATGCGAAGTCATTATGATCTTGCAAGCTAAAGAATAAGATACACTGTAGGATGTTTTTAGAAGTAATATCACTGAAAAGTAAGGGTATCTCTGAGTCACTGTTTTTCCCAGTCTTCAGACAACAGACCTTGTCTAGCACCTGAAGAAAGCAAGGAACCTAATGCATGAAAAACAGCAGAGAAAATAATTTGGTGAACTTCTACTACAGTAGTAACCAACTTATCGTCAACTAGGGATAGCTCTACTGGGATTTATCCTGATCTACACACATTCTTGTTTTGGTATCTGACATTGATATATTGGGCAGACTTCTCAAAACAGGTCTCTTTGCCTTCAGGTCTCCTATGAAGTAAGTCAGCAGGCAGACCCAGGTGACACCAAGTATAAACAGTGAAAAAGCACAGCAAACGTTACTTCACAAAATTCACTCAGGTACCACTGGGAACTACAGCTCATGCTGATTCACTGCTACAGCTAGGAAGAGCCAAAACAATGGCATCCCACCTCCGGGGCTCCTCCTTACATTCCAAAAGCACCATTCCAGCTGAACAGAAAAGGCAAACAGGCAGCCTAGGAGATTAGGCTGTGAAGAATCCACTATTTGAGCTAGAGCGACAGAAGGGACTCAAAAGCCAAACATCATATAAATAAAAAAAGTCTTTATCTATCTCAACTCCTTCCAACTCTGTACAGTGAAGAACAGAATAAGCACACAGGTTTTTTCAAGACACCTTAAATTTGTTCTCACAGCTCTCTGAAGGCTTTCTGAGCCAAAACAAGTGCTGCTGTGTTCTCACTTTCTGTGTTACAGCCTGCCAGCTTTTACTGACACTCTCCATGAAGCCATCCTCCTGCGCCCCTTTCTAAAAACTTTGAAGCTTAAAATCAAAAGCATAGCTCACCTTAAAAAGGGTACACAAAACACTGTCCTGAATGTAACCACTACGACCCATAATTATTTCGTCCAATGATTTATTCCAGAAATCTTATCTACACTATTGTCTTCCCTCTCATAATTACCTAACATCTGCACTTCTGTTTAATAATACAAAATAATATGTATTGTCATACATTAAAATTAATGCTGAATATTATTATATACATAAAAAAATACTTACACAGGTAAAACATTCTCCAAATGAATATTAAAAGACTTAGAATGAGTTTCTGAAGAGAATACTTATTTTTCTTCTACTTTTTGTTACAACTTAAAATGCTTTCATTTTTGCTTAAACTTTTGCTTAAATGAGCTTGAGCTCATTAACAAAACAGTAAAATGTATGCCACTGCAGGAATAAAGAATATTTAATCGCTTAATTCTACCTTAATCCAGCATTTGCTCCTTTTACTACAGGGCTTTTGTGGATCAAACACAGTCCAATGCTAAGTTTAATATAAGACACCACTCTCTTCTCCCTGACAAACAAAGCCTCTCTCTAACTCTAGTAATTACAAATCAGAGCAGTAGAACTGAATCTGCCCTCTTTCAAACAGTCAGGCAAAGGCCAGTATTTCTTGTAAATCCAAAACTTCAAGGTATCAAAGCAAGATGCTAAACTGTCCAAACATAACAGAAATACAAACTTTATTGTGGCAACATCTGAAAATGAGCAAATCGGGTGTGTTTTTTTTTTTTCCCCTTCAATCTCATTACAGAGACGTTTATTCCAAACTGTATTCTAAACAAGAACTTTGACAAAACTGATTTCCTCACTTTTAAGATTAAGAGACATTTCAACAGAACAGATTAAGAGACATTTCAACAGAACATCTTAAATTAAGCTCACGCTGCATAAAAATACAATGTTTTCAACTTCTCAATTAAACAAAGGATTTTCAAGAACAGAAAGTATCACTATACCACACAACCAACCAACTTCAACAGTTAACACTTGAGAACCTGGAAGAGCAGAAATCCTGGTTATGTGTTTTTGGAGTATGACTTTCATCTCAGTGTCAAACACTGAAGAGTTCAGTATTCTTTAAAATAAGCTAGTGATTACTTTCAGAAACTGGTTTAGGTAATATTATAAGCCTTACAAACTTCAAAAGCTTTGTCTCTATTTAACAAATTAAACCCAACTAAATATTTTTCATTATACATAAAAAACAGAACACTATACTCAAAGCATAAGACAGACACTTATTCAGAATACAAATCAATTTACAGTTAGCCTGTAAGTTTTACTACTTGTTGGGAGACAGCTTCAAGTGTATACCTTTTTCAAATTTATATATGCAAATGAAAGCAATAATAACAGTTTTACTTTATAGGTATCTAAACAATCCAATATTATCTAGATAGTTATTAAAAAGTTCACGGTTGTAACAAGTATCTAAATCATTGTTGAATAAGCAGAAGTTCTTGAACTCTTAGATATTTAATAGTTTCTTTGCTAAAAAATGAATAGTTTGAAAGAATACTGGTTTTCATCAATTTGATAACTGCTATAGTAACTGTAACCAAGTGTGTAATTTAATGTTATATTTTAAGAAAGGAATACTGAGGTCTCTTACTGAATTTCCATGCTATTTTTTCTAATTCACCATTTCTTTTAAAACTGCACCACTCTTCAGAGTCTCTTCTTAATCTAACACATACCCATCTAACACATAACCTCTAACACATTTAATGTCACTGACCTTTTAGCTTCCACATGCAACTGTTCTGTCCATAACACTGCTAAATCTCAGAAGACATAACATACAAACTTTAAACCACACACATGGCACACTTTAAAGAGCTACTTGCCTTTGGAAGTTTAATAGGTGGCTCTTTGGATTCCTCTTCTTCATCACTGTCCGAATCCCCACTCTGCACGCTGTTCTTTGAAGCCAAAGATACAGATGCTTCCTTTTTTTGCCACTCCAATACACAATGGCGGACATTGCAGTAAACATTAAAAGCTGAAGGATTGCTATGTAATCTTATATCTGGTATGGTTACTGTACTCTCTAGGTTTTCCGTCTGAAAAAAAAAAAAAGGAAAAAAGGTTGATTTAAAAAAAATAAATGAAAATTCTGTTTTGAAGCTTATTAGAAGTATCAAGCTTCGCTAAATTTAAGTCATCTTAACAGAGCCTTAGAAATTTTGGCTGACCAAACGGTTCTCAAACTGGTGACTGAACTTTCCTGTTGAGATATGAATCATATTTTAGGCAGGGAAGAAAGGAGGAAAAGGAAGAAATTTCAGTCTATTCCATCTGGCTTTAGTCTCTCTCTCTCATACTGTGATGAGGACACCAGGATAAAAAAATGAAAAGGGACAGAGGCAGTGCAGACTAAAGAAAGGTTCAGACCTGTGCCACAGCCAAATGACGAGCAGAATTCAGGATTTATCTTCTTACCAGGATCAGTTTTGTTATTATTACTGAATTTTAAAATGCATTATTTATTGTGGTTGCTAATTTTATTCTCTGGAAATAAAGATTTAATCTGATTGCTAAATGCATATTAGAAATTTTTAATAGTGTTAACTGTTTCGTGATGGCAAGCTCAAAACCTCCCCACAGCAGGAACCGTGGATAATAATTTCGTATAACTAGAAAACAAATGAAAAACTAATGGACAAACTACTGAGCAAAAAAAAAAATAATATGTCAAGGCCTGTGAAATTCTGCCCCTTATTCTCCCTTTCTTCAGATTGTAAAATGAGATAGGACAAACGGAAGACAACCAAAATCCACAACCAAAACAAACAGTCCAGGTTATACTTTCTCTTAGGTTGCGTACTACCAAAGACTAGGCTGGTGTGAGAAACTGGACTTAAGGTATACGGAGTAAATGTAAGGAATTCCCTATAATACCCTGGTGTAGACAGATGGCACAAAGACTAAGTAAAGAAGGAAAGCCTAGGTTAAGAATGCAGGACAGCCTTGCTTGAACAAGGCAGGAAAAATCTGAAGGACAATTAAGCTAGTCAGGGCTATGACTAACTTCACAAGGTTATTTTCTTTGCTTGTTGAATTCTTTAGAAGTAGTGAGCATTGAGGCTTTTTGCCTTTTCTTTCTTTCCTTCTTTCTTATTCTTTCAGGGGCCAGGTATTGTGAATTAATGCATTTGTTTGGCAGGGTAGTACAAAGCAAATTAGATTGTGATATGGAGAAGATCACAGTGGAAATACACATACAAGGGTGGGGAAAAGGACCTTCAACTACCAAAGAAGTTTGAGAACCAGTGAACTGATATTTGAAAGGAATGGTTTATTTTTCTATGGTAGCCACAACTTTGAACGTCAAATTCAGCAATGATTCATAATACATTTTTACCTGGACATATGTTTTAATTATTAACAGAAATAACAAGGCCTTCCAAATCAGAACATTTTAGCACCATATGTTACAAAACTTAAAACTCATAATAACTTCAAGATATTTCGTAGTTCATACAATTTTCCTTTTATTTTTGACTGTGGTATAATTCTAACTGCACTGGTATATATTTGCATATCCTTCCTTTTCATTATTACTACAAAATTATTAGAAGCTGAGACACAAAGAAGCAATGGTTTACTCTGCAGGCTGTTTTATCCAACACTGTTAATTTATGTTACCCATGTCAGTGTTAGAAGTAATTCACAAAAGCAATGTAAAAAGAATAATATATATATATATATAGTTAAAAAAATAAAGTAAATACAGATATATATTTTTTGAGCACAGCAAAACTTCTGGTACTAGAGATGGAAAAGCAAGATAAGCTTAGTTCTTGTTCAACATGAACAGAAAGAAATTAATAAAGTTGCTGTTAAAAACCCGTGATATTAAAAAGTGGAAGAATTCAAGATACAGCATGCTGTGTTACTCCAGTGTCAAACTGTGCCAAAACAGATTGAGATTGGTATCAATGACAACGAGCTATTTCTCTTGTGGTTTAACCCTGCAGGCAGCTAAGCACCAGCCGTTTGCTCACTCCCACCCAGGGGGATGGGGAAAAGAATCAGAAAAAAAAAAAACGAAAAAATAGTAAAACTTGTGGGTTGAGATAAAGAGTGTAATAGGACAGAAAAGGAAGGGATAATAAATAATAATAATATACATGCAGAACAAGTAATGCACAGTGCAATTGCTCACCACCCACTGATCAATGCCCAGCCCATGCCAGGGCAGCACCTGCCCTGCCAAACCCCTGCCAAACCCCTCGGTCTTATGGCTGAGCAAGGCACCACACCCTATGGGACATCCCTTTGGCCAGCCTGGGCCAGCTGTCCTGGTTCTGTCCCCTCCCAGCTCCAGCTGCACCCTCAGCCTCCTTGCTGGCACAGCAGCGTGAGAAGCTGGGAAGTCCTTGGCTCTGTGTAAGCACTGCTCTGCAACAACTAAAACATCTGTGTGTTATCAGCGCTATTTTTCTTCTAAATCCCAAACACGGCACCATACCAGCCACTATGAAGAAAATTAACTCTATCAGAGCCAAAACCAGAACAATTATATTCTTTAAAATTAATTTGGCATCAGAAAACTAAATGGTTATAACATGACTCTTTTCTATGTCAAATATTCATATACATACCCTAAGATTTTGCAACTGCTGATAAGGCAAATACCCAACATCAGCTTTCAGTTAATTCACTTGAATCTACCAGGTTTAAAAAAAAAAAAAAAAAAAAAAAAAAAAGTGCATTTACTATGCACTTCCTACTTAACTGATAAACAGTTACAGGAAAAGAAAAATATCAGAGTTATCTGGCAGATCTCTATCTGAAGTCCACTGATCTGATTAGTATCATGCATTACAATTAACAACATCTGTGAAGAGTTTCCAGTTCCTTCTTGTCAGTTCAGCCTAACTTTTATTCCAGAACTTAACTTCTGGAACACATCTGAGTTCTGTAGCTCTGTAGCTTACAGCACCTCTTTTGAAATAGGTTGACTAAATCATCTCACCAGCACAGATAATTTTAGACATTACAGTGCTAGATAAAATACCAATGCTTGTTCTCTTGCCTATTAATAATAAGCTGACTAATTTTCAGAAATAAAACTCCTTCCTTATTCTCAATACTTTACAACTATTAAAAAGTTTCCTACGTAATGCTTTAGCTTTTAAATAGTAAAAACACCTTCGCCATTCTGTTTAGTGTCTCATTCTTCTACAGAAGTACACAAACTATAGCTACAAAAACCTCCTATCCAGACCTTACTACAGTACAGTTCTCCACAACCCCCTGCTCCATCTGAACAGACAGCATAGCACTACAATGACTCAGAACTAGACTTAATTTCCTAGCTATGATGTAGACCCGCTGTTTATGTCTTACTTGTATCTCCACTCCCCCCCCAACACGTTGTTTCTAAGAATTGTAAATTCTTTGAAACTAGAAGCACTTTATAGTCCATCTGTTAGACACCTGACAAATATAGTCACAATCCTAATAATGCCCTTTAAGAATCATCTTGAAATACACTACCTAGTTTTCTCAGTTTAAAACCATTGGCCTTTTAACTCTACTAAATAAATCCTCTTTTGAATAGCAAGCTGTTAGGTTGTAAAAATAAGTTAAAACTGAAGGAAAACTATGACTTTAACAGTTTACTGTCTTTCATTTAAGAGGAAAAAAAAGACGACTGAAATAAAAGTAAATGTACAA
Source organism: Aythya ferina (assembly GCF_964211825.1). NCBI lineage: Eukaryota > Metazoa > Chordata > Aves > Anseriformes > Anatidae > Aythya > Aythya ferina. The sequence continues at coordinate 44,735,442 of NC_140296.1, forward strand.
GCACACAAAAGTTTAGCATTTCTCAAGGAGAAGTAATAAAGTCTATATTTAGTTAGGACAATTCTTTTAACGATGCTGTATTTCATTGACACAAAATTCACTGACTCGCCTGGATGCAATCCTGTGCAACGTCTTCTAGGTGACCCTACTTGGCAGAGGGGCTGGACTAGATGATCTGTGACCAGAGAAGGGCTACGAAGCTGGTGAAGGGCCTGGAGCACAGGTCCTGTGAGGAGCGGCTGAGGGAACTGGGGTTGTTTAGTCTGGAGAAGAGAAGGCTCAGGGGAAACCTTATTGCTCTCTTACAACTACCTGAAAGGAAGGTGTGGGGAGCTGGGGGTCAGCCTCTTCTCACAGGTAACTAGTGATAGGACTAGCAGGAATGGCCATAAGTTCTGCCAGGGGAGATTCTGGTTGGAGATTAGGAGACGCTTCTTCTCAGAAAGTGTGGTTAGGCTGCCCAGGGAAGTGATGGTATCACTGTGTCCCTGGGGATGTCTAAGGAAAACTTGGACCTAGAGCTTAGGGACAGGGTTTAGTGGGTGATATTGGTGGTAGGGGATGGTAGGACCAGATGATCTTGGAAGTCTTTTCCAACCTTAATGATTCTATGATTCTACGATCTCCAGAGGTCCCTTCCAACCTCAACTATTCTGTGATTCTGTGAAAATACTTCTACATTGTGAAGGAAAACAGTTGCATATTAAACCAGAATGTCAACAAACTTCTATGAATTCAATGAAGAATGATCTTTAACTATGGAACTCTTTACTTCAAGACAAAAAAAAATAAAATAGCATGTTTTGTTTTTAAGTGTACCGGGATCCACAAATATATGAGATGTCTTTTTGTAACACTAGAGATAAGGTAAAGAGCAGCTATCACTGAATTTCTAAATGTGTTTTTTCTTTATAGTTACATAATTACTTAATATTATAACCCAAAGCACTCACTAAGTCTAAGAATGACCAGAAGCACAGCTTCTAGGATGTCCAAGTTGAAGACAAGATGATAGACAGGCTTTACATTTTTCCTTCCCAAAGCATTTGGTTTCCCAGAGTATGAAATTATCATTGCCCTAAAGAAAATGGAGCTCCAAGACCAAAAAGCAGATTTATACTTTTCAATGAAAAGTGCAACATTTTGAAATGAAACCTTTGTTGTTTCACTTGTTATCACTACAACTCTTATATGGAGATATATTATGAAACATGCACTGTAAAAATTAAGAGATACACAATATTTGTCACATCTTCTGTTTTGTCAAAACATATGAAATTAAATATTGGTTGGAAAAGAGTATTTTTAAACAAAATGCTATTCTTTCAAAATGTGTAACATTAAACTTCAAAGAAGACATCTCAGCTGAAACCACACAAAGTGATGAAAACAGTAATGAAAGGTCATTTCAGTGGTCAGAAGGACTTAAACATTTTTTTCAGAGGAACAGATGGTGAATCTGTGAAGTCAATAAACCTAGTTAAATTCCTCACAAAATCTTTCTATGTTTTAGGTAAACAAAAAGAAAGCTGACCACATGCTTCATAAACTTAGGATAAAATTAGGAAAGTCTTCCTCTTAAGTTTTAAAGATACTGAAGAAATAAGAATTCAAATCTGGCCTACTAAATAATGAAATTTAAATGCAAGTCTGAGGAATTGCAAAGCCAATGTAAGTAATGAATCATAAACATGGCCTTAGTACATCAAGGTGAAAAATTATTTTTGTTACTTTTTCCCAAAAAAAGACAGAAGGCTACCTTATGGGAGAATGAAGCACAGAAACCCATACCCCGATGTGTGATTTGCCCTTGTAAATGTATAGCTCCTGCTAAAAAAGGGTGCATTATGCAGAAGAGGTCGAAAGGCAGCCTAAATGTTTTTCTTAATAAAATGGAGTGCCCAGACTCACAAGTGCTCTTCTCAGTTAGCCCTCTGTGATGTTCTAGAACACGCAAGGAAAGAATTGGGAAAACCAGAACCCTTTGGTTTCTTTTACATTTGTCTTCCACCTGAACAATCTGATTTACCAAAAGATGAAATCTTGACATAGCTTATTTTCTCATGAATTTATTTCCTTCCTCTTGAACTGCAAGAATGGTTTATTCTCAGATGTGACGGAAATAGACTATAAGCTAAGAGACGAAAGTTAATCTGTTGTTAAAGATGGTAAACCTAAAATAACCATCTGATCTAACCTGTGTGTAACACAGAGCATAAAACCTAACCAAATTCTTTGAACAATTCAAGCATCTTTTAGAAAGGGATGCCCTCTTGAGGTTGAAACAACGAGTGCTAGAGAAGACATTGAAAATGTTGCCATATTATTGAAAAGTGTGTTTAAAGCAACAAATATTTACCTTAGTTGATTTATTTACCTTTCACATCTAATCATTACGCTCATGTCTTCTCTTGCCATTCAAAAAGGATCCTATGAATCCATTTATCCAATGCAACTATATCCAGTAAATATGTTGGACTATGAAGCTTGTGGGGAACAGTAATTCTGGATTTAGCTTCCTAACTAGTAGTTCAACTAGGGAACAACTATCCAGAAAAACAAGTTTCCCTCTATAGAGTAACAGTGATCAAAGATGTTACCTTCCTTTAAAAGCACAAGTTTCTGTCACCAGACAACACACAAAGACTAACCACCTTCTGCACTGTCTCTTCTAATTTGTAATTTGTTTTTCTGTGTTGACAGGGGGTCTGATAAAAACGATGAAGGCTAAAAACTTTAATTTCACAGTGACAGAAAAAGAGGTTAAAATTTAGCTTGAACTAGAAACACGTCACTGTACAGTACTGACAAAAGAAGTGTTGAAGATAAGTCTCTTCTATACCCTGGTCTGGAGCTGCACTAGTTGAGATAAGCAGAACAATCTGGTAAGTATCCAAAAAGGCAATATAAACTTAAGAGATATTGTGCTTGCTTCACCCTCCCAAAGTCATCCGTCTTGAGATAGAATAACTGCAGGAGGTTTGGCAAAGACGGATAAGATGGCCAATGCAATCTACAGTTTAGTTGTATTACAGGGGCATTCAACTGACTAGAAAGTGCTTTCACCGGATAGTTCAGTGGTAGTGTCCTGCAGAACCATTCTAGAAAAGAGCTACTTTCACCTCATTGACTACAGCAGAAACCTAGGAATAATCCTCCATGCCTACAGTAAACCTTCATGAAAATCCCTCCAAAACTCTGCCTTTAATGAAGAAATAATAGTTCTCTAATAGAGAAGGAATACATGTACAGCAAAGCAGTATTACAAACTACTGCTACTTCTGCCTAGGCTTCTGCAAAAAGTCAAGCATGTAAACATTTTGATGAAGTTCACCGTACTGCTCCCAGCTGTTTAAAGCGATATGAACAGAGGAGAAAATATTAATACAAACTGTTAAGTATCATCTATTCCACTACAGAGGAATTTTCAAGGATAACTTTGAATTATGTAGACACTATGTGCTTGCTCCCTTTCTCCTTCAGCCAATATGGACAGAACTTTACAGCACTAGTCTCTAACTCCTGGCTAGACGTGCATCTCTTAAAATTTAACTTTAAGACCAACATGTTTCTTAGCTATATTTACAGTTTAGGAATTGGGGAAACAAAACACTGGTCATATCCAATTGCATTTGCTACTAATGTTCGGCATGGAATAAAAAGGTTAACATTGGTATCATGGTCACACAGAATGCAGTAAAGAGACAAAAAAAAGCTGGACTGTTATCTTTTCAAAACAAATGAATTGCTATTTTTCTCACATCTCTCAACTGAAATTACTTTCGTTTTTCAGTCAGAACTTTTAGAAGTTAGTTACACACGTACCTTGTTGCGTGTTTTTACTTTTAATTTAGTCTTCTGTTTCCTTTTCAATTTTTTCTTGCTAAAAAGTTTCTTACTCCTGAAAAAAAAAAAGCAGAAAACATAATTACAATTAAAATTCCTTCCTTTCCCCATGGTAAACAGCAGTACCAGCAAATAAAAATATGTGGTAAGTCCTCTAAAACTTTTTCTCCTAAGCAATACGAACCAATACAGTCAAAATTTCAGTGTACAGACGTCTTTAAAATTGTGCTTTCCTAATGCTCCACTGGATCGAGAACCTTTATTCTCCTTATTTTAAGCAGACTACTTGCTAGGGCAAGAAAAAAGAACAACCCTCCATTTCATACTTTTTACCTTACTGTTTCTGTTACAAGCCCATTAGTACCATACCGATGCTAGAAATTAGAATACTTAATGATTCATAACTGGTTACATCAGAACCAGAACATGTGTTTTGGTCCTACCAAAACCAGAACATTCACACCAGGACACACACCTTTTGTAAAGGCTTTACCAGATATAAAGATTCAAGCCTCCCTATACAAAAAGACAACTTCACAGATGCATCATTTGGCAGAGCATTCAGGCGATGGAAGGAAACTACAACGTTTGAACACGCCACTTTTAAAACTTCAGTGTGTTCTTTCCCTACCCTCAACTTACAGACTTTTTATTTCCATCTTTTCATACTACAGCTCCAGCTAACACACGCTCCTCTAACCCTCTTCTGCCCACACCTCATTCCTATCACATTCTTTTTCTCCTCTATTATCCAATTAAAACCAAACAAACAAACAACAAAAAAAAAGACACGAAAGTAGAAGAGACACCACACACACAGACATTTGCCACCACCTCCAAAAAAACTCTGGTTGAGATGTATGCGTTTTAACCTACTCTATGTTTCTCTATTCTGTTCAGACTACGAGCCCTCAGCAGAACAGGCAGATGTTATCTGTGCAGCACACAGCTCGTTCTAGACTGGACTTTAAGCAGCAGGTACTAACATTCTTCTATGCCACTCAAACATTACTCAAATGGTTTACAGTGCAGATTAGTTGGAGAAATAAAGCTATGGAGTCTGAAAATCACTAGTTTCAATTTCAGGGAACAAACTGGAAAGAGACTGAGAATCAGGGTGATATGTTATTTGAACAACTTTGTTCTGAACAATAGTTGAGGGACTAGAAGCATATTGCTTACAACTCTCTCCTATACAGTGTTCAGACTTCAAGAGGATACACCTCTTGTGGTCCAGCAGGCAACAGCTAGAAACTGCAGTTTGATTGACACTCACCAGTCACAAAACAAGATCAAAGAAACCCTGCAAAGAGTATCCCCAAAAGGCTGCCCACTAGACATTTCATCACCTTTCCCACCTTCATCTATTAACACTCAGAGGGTGGCGCACACTTCTTCAAGACACTTCCTGCAAAAACAAATCGCTTCACCACTTTTCTTATAAATTTTGAGTCTTGTATATAAAAAGGAACAACTACCATCATCCTGGTAGTTAAGAGAGGCAATTTAGTTGAGGGGGAAAAAAATACAGTATGTTAAAGCTTATGAAGAGAACCTAGATGACCTCCTAAGGTCCCTTCAATGGTAAAGGATCAATGTATAAGAGTCTGCCCAATGTACTTAAGAGGAAGTAAGGAGGGATAACAATCCACATAATCTCTAATGTCTGCATTTCCACAACCACCCTCCATAGTCTGTTTCACTATTTAGTTATATTTATACTGGACAAGTTCTTCTTCCTTATTCTGTTGTCAAACACAACACTGTAGTCACTCAATCTTCTCTGGACCAAATACCCTCTTATAAAACTTTTATTCTAAAGTCAGGTGCAGAAGTCCGGATTTATTGTGGACTCTCTTAGCCAATACCAAATGTAAACCACACTGACTAAAACTGAGACAGTACTTATTTATTCACTGTTGAGCAGAGGAGGAAGAGTTGCCTCATATGCCTCCAAGGTCACACCTAACTGTATTCTAGGTATTACCTGGCCAGCTTCACAGAACCCACAATAACATGAAAACTTTCTCCTGCAAACCTTCAAACTGAGCTTGCATTACTCTTTACCTAGTTGTACATTTAATTACGCCTTTCAGTACAATAAAACTGCTCAGTACAATTTGCACTTACTAGAGCCAACTTCAAAAGGGCTTTTCTCTTTATTCTTTTTTTTTTTTAAAGAAAAAAAAAAGGACAGTAACTCAACTTGCCAAGACATTTCCAATTTAATCCTGCCTGCCAAAAGCCTTGTAAAGTCTCCAAATTTGTTAAAATCTGCAAACATCACGAGCACTTTTTCCTTTCCATTTTGTAAATATTTCACAGGAGCTGTCCCTATTTTGGTGCCTATTTTTCTCATTGGCTGTATTTATCAATAAATACCTCAAAATAAAACCTCCTTTTTCTCCTCTCTAAGACTGGGTTCGTCTCCAAAGTGACAAAACCTTTGCCATTTTAAGGACTAATTTCATTTGTCAACAATACCTAGATAATGTCTTCTTCAGTTAGTGAGTGAAAAGATCAGCAATGGGCTTATTTCCTCTTTCAGAGTCCAAACGGTGGTGCTGTGACCTCCCACATTCATACATCAACTATTATAGATGCTGCAAATGCAAGCTTTTCCTAGTCACTCCGCTACTGTAGTCATTATTTTCTGCAAGTTTTAGGCTTAAATAAAGTCCTGCATGCAAACTACTTGGGTATAGAAAAGCCATACTGAAAATCCGCATTTCTCTTCCTGGTTTTCTTTTCTTAAAACAAAATCTCAAGGATACTGAAATTCAAACATTTTTTGCAGGAAGTATAATTTCACCTTGCATTCAAAAGAAACTTCAGAACTAGTAAGCAATTAATTATTAAAAATAAATAATCAAACAAAAACACCCATCAACACTAACTTTATAGACGTTTCTGTATTCATACCAGCTGTTTACAATTTACCTGCATATATCAAAGACATACATGATATTCACAGCTCTACAGTTACATGCCATTGTGACAGGAGGTTTAATACTGAGATAGGAGAGATAATATGTGGTCAAATATTTTCATGAAAAATAACATTAAGAAGATTATGAGTCATTTCCAGTTCAAAACCACAAGCATTAATTATCTGCCTGTTTCTTCTACTGGCTGAAGATTAACAACACCTGATATGGCTTGGTTCGGTTGGATTTTCTAGCTGAATTATTAATTAAATTTTGGTTCACAATTGTAAATAGCTGTAAACTGTCATGTGCAAAGGTCCTGAAACTCCCTGCTAACAGTCTAATTCCAGTGAGAAAAGGCTTTTAACTTTCAAGCCAGCTATTGATTATGTTTATCAGCATCACACACAAACCAAACTTTGATTATCAGCAAGACCTAGGCAGGTTTTCTGTAAACTGTTTAGCATTTGAGACTAAATTACTAGTTTTGATTTAGACCACAAAGGAAATCAAACGACTAAAGAACATGAGGAGACCTTGACAATAAAATGTTTGTGGCAAAGAATGCGTAAGCGGTGCTATTACAGCCTTTAGAGAAAAATCCACTGAAAATAAAAGCAAAGACATAAAATCACACAGATGTTCAACTCTCAATGTTCAACTCACAAATATTTAGCAATTGTCTCAAACCAAAAGGAAAAAAAAAGTGGCAACAGATTGCTGGGCTTTTAAATGACACAACTGCAACTTCCATTCAGCTTTGTGGCATCTCTAGTGGAAGGAAGTAACAGCATGTTTAGCTCATCTGGTTTCAAATCAGAAGTAGCATTAGCTAGCGTTTGCAGTATTTGCTGCATTGCTTGGGGGATGCTCCTCGACTGCCTCAAAACCACTGATCTTACTCTGTTTGAAAAACCTGAGGAAATGCGAACTCTAGAGCACTTCCCCCAAGGCTTAATAGTACTGATGAACTTAAAACTTCTGTTGCTTCTCAAATTTGTTTTGTGCACTGAGTGTTATTTACCTCAAGTTCCACCCAGCAAACCATCAGGGTGGTACTGGATTTGCAGGAAGTCCAAACGCCTTTGTGATTTTCTTTTTTAAATAAACATATTACAACACCTGACTGTCATAGTTTTCTCAAAGCCTTATCTTTACAGTCACACAATAGCACACAGAAGCACCACTACTCCTAAGTCACTGCTGAAGAGCTAAAATACTACAGACTTATTTGTAAGAGAGATAAGGAAGAGAAGATTATTTTGAGTAAACCAAGTTGCATCAATATAAAATGACTGCCCAGAAAATGCAATGACTTCAGTACTCCTTTTAGTCTGGAAGGTTTTAATTTATACCTAAAAAGACGTTGCAAACACAATTTTCACACTTCTACCATTTAGTTTGATGATTTTCCTTTATCTTCCCACATCCAAACTTCACCAGAACATTTATCATGGTTGTTGCATAATGCAAGTGAATTGTCCTTGTCCTTTTCACGATCTAGACAAGAGACAAAATAGCTGACAATGTTCTCAACAACTCTTAAAGCCAGTTGAGAAATTAACAGTCAGGATTAGAGCAGACCAATATGACAGTATTTTGGGTGTCAGCTACACGCAGCCTGAACAGGAAAAAGTTGGTGAGGCCTACAAGAAACCTCACAGGCCTTGATCCTTATGGGGGATGTTAACCATCCTACTATCTGCTGGAAGGACGACACAGCAGGGAACAAGCAACGCAGTAGGTTTCCAGAGTGCCTGGGTGGTAATTTAGTGACACAGACAATTGAGGAGTCAAGGAGGCAAGGCACATTGCTGGACTTGGCATTCAGACAAGGAAGAGCCAGTTGGGTGCATTAAAGTTGGGGGCAGTCATGGCTGCAATAACACCAAGACACTGCAGTTTGGAGTCCTGTGACAAAGGAGCAAGGCAAAAGCAGAATTACAACCCTAGGCTTCATAAGAGCAGACTTTAGCCTGTTCAGAGGTTTACTCTGAAGAATCTCATGGGGGTATGGCCTCCCAGAGAAAGGGGTGCAGGAGAGTTCATTTTCAACTTCCAAGCTCGAAAACAGCCTGTTCACACATGCAGGAAGTCAAGCAAAGGTGACGTGAGGCCTACATGGCGGAACAATTAGCCCCTGACAAAATTCAAGCGTAAAAAGGAAGCACAGGAAGAACGGGAGAAATGAAAGCAGAGTCAAGTCACCCAGGAGGAATGAAGAAACTGCCTGAGCATTCAGGGATGAGTGTGTAAAAGCCAGTGCTCACCTGGAGTTGAATCTGGCATGGGATATGAAGGACAAAAAGTACAAGTAACTAAAGGAATACTAGGGAAAACGTGAGCCCAATGCTGAACAGGGTAAGGACCAGGTCACAAGAGACTTTGAGCACCTCCATCTTTAATGGTAAGACTAGAATTCAGCAACCACATGCCGCTGAGGCCAGAGGGAAGGTAAGGATGACTTACCCTCAGTGGAGGAGCATCAGGATAGGGAACACTTAAATAAAGTGGACATGCACATGTCAACAGGACTTGACAGAATATACCTACAAGTACTGAGGGAGCTAGCTGCTGATACTGCAATGCCACTCTCAACAATTTTTGAAAGGTCATAACTGGCATAGGTTCCTGACCACCAGAAGAAAACAAACGTTCCTCCTGTCTTCATGGGTGATGAAGGACCTGAAGAAGTACGGGTTTGTCAGCTTCATCAACTGATTGAGTAAATAATCCTTGAAATGAACATACAAAGGACAAGAAAGTGACACCAGTCAGATTGAATTTATGAAGAGGAAATCACGCTTGACCAAACTTTCATTCTACAACAAAAAGACTGGCTTGGCAGGTAACAGGAGAGCAATGGATATTGTTTATCTCAACACTGGTAAGGCTTTTGGCACTGTCAGTCACAACACTCCCACATACAAACTGTGGAAGTACAATCTAAATAAACGTGGACTGAAAACTGGCCAAATTGCTGGCATCATAGGGTTGTGAATAATAGGACAGAGTCCAACTTCAAGCCAGACTGCAGATAACAGAAAATCTGGAGGTGTGGTCGATACACGAGATGGTTATGCCACCATTCAGAGGGGCCTCAACAGGCTGAAGAAATGGGACAAGAGCAATGTCATCAAGTTTAACAAAGGGAAATGCAAAGTCCTGCATCTGGGGAGGAATAACCCCACACTCCTGTACACGCTGTCAGCCAACTGACTGGAAAGTAGCTTTGCAGAAAAAGACTGCTTTATGCAGAAAGGTGGGAGTAGACAGCCTGCAGAAGTCCCTTCCAACTTCAACCATTCTGTGATCCTGTGTTTACATACTGAAGTAAAATTTGACTGCTCTGTAACTGTGCTTGTACATTATGGAATGAGTACATTTTTTCTAGCATTGTTTAGCATTTTCCTGGTACCTTGCTATGTTTCTGATTATGCTTCCAAGTAGAGACATACTGAGCTTTTCATCTGTTCACCATCTGGATCGGCAAACACAGCAAATTTAGGCATAAAAGCAGACTTCTGTGGGAATTAGCATAATGAAAACTATGGTACTATGCAAAGCTAACAAGAAAACAAGGGATGAAAAGTATACCACCACACCTAAAGTATATGCTTATATTAAGACAAGCCAATCACTTGAATCAAACATACACTATCTTGGATATAGCCAATACCTGTGGGTACTGGAAATGCATGACAAAAAACATGCTTACATGCAACATCGAGAGCTGCTTGATGCAGATGGATCAATGGAAAAGAAAACGGATCCTGGAAAAGACTGAGGAGAGACCTCATCAATGTGTATTAATATCTGAGGGGAGGCTGTTGAGAGGATGAAGCCAGTCTCTTTTCAGTTGTGCCCAGTGACAGGACAAAAGACAGTGGACACAAACTGAAGCACAGGAGGTTCTGGCTGAATATGAGGGGGCACTTCTTTACTGTGAGGGTGACAGACCACAGGAACAGGCTGCCCAGAGAGGTTTTGAAGTCTCCTTCTCTGGAGATATTAAAAACCCGCCCGGATGCCATCCTGTGCAATGTCCTCTAGGTGATCCTGCTCTGCAGGGGGGGTTGGACTGGATGATCTGCTTTAACTTCTTTACCGAAAGGGTTGTTAGGCATTGGAACGGGCTGCCCAGGGAAGTGGTGGAGTCACCATCCCTGGAGGTCTTTAAAAGACGTTTAGATGTAGAGCTTAGGGATATGGTTTAGCGGGGACTGTTAGCGTTAGGTCAGAGGTTGGACTCGATGATCTCGAGGTCTCTTCCAACCTAGAAATTCTGTGATTATGTGATCTTCAGAGGTCCCTTCCAACCTCGTCCATTCTGTGATTCTGTGATGTGGACAGTGTGTACAGGACCTTTAACAAGACTTTTCAAACTTCAAATGTACAGACAATCTACAACATAATTTGACAAGTGGAGAACAGTCTAGAATCATTAAAAGTGTCTAGGAAGGAACCAAAAAGGTTAATTTTTCCATTCCCTGGTCCAGCACAGGAAGTCAAATTCCACTTAATTCATAACTACATTAATGAGATGTAGTTAATTTTCTTCATAGCAGCTCATATGGCGCTGTGCTTTAGATTTGGAACCAAAACGATGCTGATAACACACTAATGTTAGCTGAACGTTATATTGGGATTACGTGGCAATGTACCAGGGTGGTTGCAGGGATGGCATCTGTGAGTAGAGCCCAGCAGCTACCCCAGGCCAGATCAGAGCCAGCTCCAGCCGGCTCCAAAAGTGACTCACTGCTGGCCAGAGCTGAGCTAGCGAGTGACACTGGTTGGGCCTCTGGGAGAGCAGATTTCAGAAAGGGGAAAGAAAAAAATCTGCTATGCAACAGCAGCTGGGAGACTGAGTAGTGAGAGACAACCCTGCAGGCTCCCACTGAATAGATCAGGGGTGCACAAGAGGTTGGTGGGGACAGAACCAGGCAGCTGACTCCAACTAACTGAAGGGTTTTCCATGCCATATAACAACATGCCCAGCAGCAAAAAAGGGAAAATAAAGGGTTCATGGAGGTTAGCTATCTCGTGCTCAGTAATTGGATGAGTATGGGTCAACCTGTGGAGTGGTGAGTCATTGCCTTTGCGTCACTTTTGTTTTCTTTCTGTTCTTTCACTTTTCCTTCAATAATTAGCCAATTACATCAAAACACAAGGGTGTTGTTGCTTTTTCTTTTTTTTTGAGGGGGCCTTTTTTTGTTAGCTTGTTTTTCACTTTTACTCTCCATTTCTCATTGCTCAATCCCCCTGGAGGTGAGGGAACAAGCAAGTGGCTGCATGTTGCTTAGCCTTCCAAGGTTAACCCACAACTCTTGAGACTCTTGAGAGGTGTTTTCCTTATGAAGTTATTAAATACTGCCAATATACTGCCAATACTATTGATCATGCTGTCAACATGTCTTTGGTAATCCTACTAGAAAGGTCTTTGTGAGGTCTTAATCAAGCTCTTTGTGAGGTTTTTATCTCCCTTATGACAATTTCATGGCTTGTTTTGGTTTGTTTTGTGTTTTGTTTTTTGTTTGTTTGTTTATTATTTTATTTCTTTATGGTAGAAAAAAGTTTATTTTCCTCTTTTTCCATGACCAGCCTGAATCTATTTCAGTTCTCAGGAGAAATAAAAGTCTTCTGCCAATTAAACAGTCTCAGTTCCTTCAGCTCAAACCACAGATCATTTACATCACTGACACGAATTTCACTGTCTTATAGTCATACCTAGCTTTTCAGGAAAAGAGACGATGAACCCCCCTCCCCCAGTCCTCAGCTACAAACAAAAGGCCAACCATTACTTCAGGTTTTCTACAGAAACGAATCTGTCATACATTTTGGGAAAAAAAAAAAATCCACTCCAACAGCACGATACCTTCACTTCATAATTTTATACAATGTGTAGAAGCTATCATACTTTTACCTTAACTTGCATTCACTTTGGTTTTACACTTGTGCACATTGGTTGCTCTCCCTTGGAGCTAAACTTTTATTGAGGTTGTCATCTTCAGTAATACTTGCAATCTTTCCCAGCTTTGCATCACCTGCAAACATTTTCATCTCCAACCTCAATCCTCTCTCTGAAAACACGGCTGCGGAGATGGAGCGGTTCAGGACCTAGGACAGATCCAGATGCACAACCACGGCTGCTCCCGGCATCGGCCGTCTGGCAGCGGGCCGGTTGGCAGCTCGTAGCCACAGTGGGTTTCTCAACAGGTATAAACCCCCTTTACATTACAACAGGAGCAGCCAAATTAGCAGCTGGAAGGCAAGGCAAAAATATTCAACTACAGGAAGGCTACAGTCCAGCCAGAGTAGATGGGGGCAACACTAGCTTTTCTGATTTGCACCTGTTTGAAGTTCAGCGTGTTTCCCAGAGCAGACCCAAGGCTAAATGTAGGGATCTCTTATACTCCTAGCTGATCTACTACAAGTTATTCTGGGCTTGCTTCAGTTCACAGCAAGCCAAATTGAAGGACAGGCTGGGTCCACAGCCAGCTGGAGCTGGGTCCTAACTTAACCATCATCTCACTCAGAGTAAGTTTAGCACTTAGCATTTTGGGCAAGTACTAATCTTCCTCCATAATTTTTGAAAATGAGTTTCAGGTAACTGTTAATAGTGACCAAGTATTGTTTCCCAGTGTCCTGGTTACAGACAGGTAATTTTATTCACTGTAGCCGGAATGGCGTTGTGTTTGGATTTAGGAGGAAAAGTATTCTTAGTAACACACTGATGGTTTAGCTGTTGCAGAGCAGTGCTGACACGGAGCCAAGGACTTCCCAGCTTCTCACACTGCCAGTGAGCAGGCTGGGGGTGCACCAGGAGCTGGGAGGGGGCAGAACCAGGACAGCTGGCCCAGGCTGGCCTTGGTGGCATGCTCAGCAATAAAACTGAGGGGAGTTGGCTGGGGGGCTGCTCAGGAACTGGCTGGGCAGTGGTCAGCAGGTGGTGAGCAATCACATTGTGCATCACTTGTTTCGTGTATTTATTTATTTATTTATTTATTTGTATTCCCCCCACACACCCCTCTTCTGTCCTATTAGACTGCCCTTATCTCAACCCATGAGTTTTACTTTTTAATCCGTTCTCTCCCCCCTCCCACTGAGGCAGGCAGGTGAAGCCAACAGCTGCGTGGTGCTGAGCTGCCTGCTGGGCTAAACCACTACACCCAGACAGGGCTCATCATAAATCCACCTTGTTTAACTTACCACCTTGATTTATAAAAGATTTTTTTTTTAAGTACGTTTAGAAATGTAGTCTATAAAGTACATCAAATCTTTTTTCATCCATTTTTTTTAATTCAGGAGCTGTTTATTAATCTGCTTTATATTGGTCTTTTAGAACTTCATACATCTGTGAAGTCTCCAAGATAATTCCTTATAGCTCTGAAATTGTTTCAGCCTGTTGCCAGTTTTTTTAACCAACATACAGGGGAATTTCATCAGGTTGGTGAAAACACCAAGCTACTCTCTTGCCTGTTATTTCACTCTTCTTGCCTTCACCACTGATTGTAATTGTTTTAACATATCATGAGGCAATGAGGCACTACTGTCTTTTCTACTGGATCTGCATCAGTTTTCAGCCACGTAGAAAAAAAAATCAGTACTCTTCTGATGAACTACAATGATGTGTATTTTGTGCTTTTTCTTTATCTTCTAAATAATTTATCTGATACATGATCACACAGCTGAAGGGTAGAGCCATTATGGGGAGGCATTAAAGCAACTGCAGCCTCTGCTGGGCTTCCCTATCTCCCATGCCATTTACTCCATCCTCCAAAGTGCTCCAAAACAGCTGTTAATTTGTAATCCAGTTTCAAGTTTGATCTTAACATCAAATAGCATAACGGAGAACCACAGCTGATAAATACTAGTGTGCCTGTCAGCAAGACACTTACTACTCACTGTCTTTTTGCTATGGAAATTCAACTATTCAACTTCAAAATGTAGGAAAGGGAATATTAAAGAAAAAAGTGTTATCAAGGCTGAAGAGCTTAAAATTGTGGGACTGTATTTCTTCTTTTATTGCAAGAAGTTACTTGCTTTTTAATCTTTTTTTTTTTTTTTTTTTTTTTTTTTACAGGGCATAGACCATTGCTGTTAACAACTGATAAACATCCACCAAATATAAAACCAAAGAAAGGGTGGGAGGGAAGTCAACAAAACGTTGGGACAAACCAGAAACTGCTCACAAGAGCTGACGATACGAAACAGTGCAATTGGATCTTGTCACCATGCACCTCTTCCTCCAGGAACATCAGGACACCTGCGTAGCTTTTATTTAAAACTGCATCTGCTGCTACCTTTACAGTTCCCCTCTGATTCCCCCTACTTCCCTTGAACTACGGCATGGAAGTCCAATACATGTTCACAGTAACATGACCACCACAGCCTGAGCACATCCCTGCTGCAAGTACAGACTGTTCAACACCACTGGGGTTTGTTCCCTGGGACACCCCCATCAGAAGACAACAGGTAAGCCTCCTATAAACCTCCTGCTAGAGCAGGAGGCTGGACCAGGCAGGCTCCAGAGGTCCCGGCCAGCCTCAGCCATGCTGTGGTTCTAGGAACCGCTCTGCTGTGGCACTGTCAGCTAGAGATGGCTGCCCAGGACCATACACAGCTGGGTTCTGAATATTTTCAAAGAAGGAGACCCCACAACTTCTCTGGGCAACCTGTTCCAGTGCTTGGCCACCCTCACTTTTTTCTTTTAAAAAAAAAAAAAAAAAAAAAAAAAAAAAAGTGTTTCCCTGTGTTCAGATTGAATTCCATGATTGTTGTGTCCATTGCCTCTTGTCCTGTCAGGGACCACTACCAGGAAGAGCCCAGCTAACATTTCTTCATTCCCTCCCACCATGTATTTGCACACATTGACAGGACTGCACTTGAGCCTTCTCTTCTCCGGGCTGACAGTCCCAGCTCCCTCAGCCTTTCCTCAGAGGAGAGGTGCTCCCGTCTCTTCAGCATCTGTGTAGCCCTTTGATGGACTCTCTCCAGTAGCTCCATGTCTGTCCTGTACTAAGGAGACCAGAAGTGAACTCAGTTCTCTAGATACAGCCTCACCAGAGCTGGACAAGGACGAAGGATCACCTGCTGGCAACACCTCCTAACCCAGCCCAGAAGGTTATCTGCCTTCTCTGCCACAGGGGCACATTATTGGCTCAAAGTCAGCATGTTGAACACCTAGCACCCCAAGCTACTTCTCAGAGCTGCTTTGCAGCTGGCCAGCCCCCCAGCACCTACTAGTGCCTGTGGATACTCCTCCCCAGGCATCCCCAGATGTTTTAAGGAACTCACTGGTGAGAATCACCAGAGAAGGAAACCACTCAGCTTGAGTGACAGATCTCAAAACACAACTAGAGAGTACAATCAAGCCTTTCCCAGCATAATGAAAGCTTATTTTTTATCACCAATCAAAAAAAATCATTATCTTCAGATCACTTCAAATATTTATAAGCATTACTATCTTCATGCGATACATCTGAGATATTCCACCACTTTTTACTAAAGTGAGCAATAGCTCAACGCTCATTCTAACAGCCCCCAAACCATTACCAGTTTCTGTACTATCTTCTTTGCATTATTAAAAAAGCATTCTGATGTATATTTTCACCATGCCAATATAAAAGGCAAGTCAGAGCTTAAGCACTGTATCTACAAATGGAAAAATCATCAAAATCTGGCCACTTCAATCCGTAAATCGGGGCAAGGAATATCAACTGCAATCCAATTAAAATAGGAGAAAAACAGAAGCAAGCTTGTAGGACAGGCTAACCTGGGCTTCTAAAGGATCTGAAGAGAAAAGGTTAAAAAAAAAAAAAAAAATCAAAAAAGGAGTCTGATGGATTTGGGAGAACACTGCATGGGGAAGAATACAGAGCTAAGCAGAAGCTACATGTAAGTTAAGACATCAAATGTCTGGAATACAGCTAAGGCTAACAGCCATGCTACTACAGTCTGGGACTCTTTCGTGCACACTCTGGTACAGAAAAAGAAAAAACATTACTTACTTTCTCAGTTGGGAATTTAATGCGCTGCTGTTTGTGAGCAGCAATTGCACATCATTTTAATCACGACTTCTTAGTTTCATAATTCAGAGCAATTTCTCAAGTTTATGACATAATATGATATCATTATTACTATTACATGAATTTTTAAAACAATTAGCATCCTTTTTCTTCGAAAATCTAATTTTTGGAGGCTTAAGGAAGCAGGTTATTCAGCCTGCTGGAATATCCTTTTTAAACCTTTAAGCCAACTACACAAGTGAAACAGATCTGATTTTAATTTAACCATGACAGAACAGCAAAACAGTATCTAGAAATTTCCCTTTTACAAATAAAATGTTTGTATTTGTGCTGTTTTAGTAGCACAGTGACTGCACAAGGAAGCACACCTACAAAGTATTCCTTGCACAAAGAGAATGCTTTCTCAACACAACCACTGACAGGTATAGTTCCTTTTCTGTAATTACCTGATTTTTCATGAATTAGCTGAAACATTATCCATGAAACTAGATCTGCAAGAATATATGTAAGTGAAGTATTCTACTTCTAGTTTTTCAGTGTGGAGGAAATCATTTTGTATCTCTCACCTCTACAGACAGATTTAGGGCTATTTTATTTTTATTTTTTTTTTTGCTTAGGTGAAAATAAAAAGGTCTTTCTGCCATAGCAAAAACAGTATTAGAACCTCTGGCCAGTTTCCTATCCAAATGCAACCACCAAAACTGAAGCGTGTACAAAGCTTTTTTTTTTTTTTTAAATCATATCAGTGGAATTTTAATTTAGAGAATCAACTCCATGAAATTAAGGAAGAACTTTACTTAAAGAGAGCACACTTTAAGAAAAAGCACACTACAGCTGTTAATGACAGTACTAAATCCTTAGACAGAGCGACTGCTATTACAAAGGAACAAATAAACACTGCACCATCTTCACTGGACAGCACAAGCTGCAACCACCTCGTGCACACTACTGAAAACTTACATTCTCCAAACGGTCAGCACTCTATATTCTAGTGATAAAATGGGATAGCGAGTTTGCAGAGAAAGGGGATAGAATACTTCGAGAAAAATCAAGATATGAGAGATGAGGCTGTGATAATAAAAACAGGAGAATACGGTATTTAAAATCAAGCTCATCTCAATGTAATGCAAAAGACTGGCCACAGATCTGTATAAAGACAATCATTGGATTAAAGGCTTAGCAACAGAAAAGATGAGCGATGTTATCAAGAAGACAGAGAACGCTGGAGAAGTGAAATGAAGAGTTCAGGGTTTGACCTTGTTAAGGCTCAAACTCTTAGCTAGGTATTTTTCCAGACTGACAGAGCCCATGATCAAAACAACCTAAATCCTATGACACTGCAGCATAAGTTATAGAAGACACTTCCAATTATTCATGTTTGTAGACCTATAAAATTTTTCAGTAGTGGTTTGGATCATTCTGATGGATTTAAAACTACCAACAATGGGCTTTTTTTTTTTTTTCCACCTTATCTTACTTCCGTTTTCACAGAATCTGTGAAGTGTTTTCCAGGAATTCACAAACCACAGCTGAAAAACCATTACCTTAAACAATTGACAACATGAATCAAGCAATTCTTGGCAACATGAATCAAGTAAAATCAAGGGAAGAAAACGAAAAATAAGGTATGGCACTAATCTAACCAAAGGGCTCCAGATTTATGTGGGGACAACGTAGCTGAACTTTAGTTTCTTGTCTAGGCTGTGCAGACTAGTACATACTTACTTATTAAATTGGTAAGAAAAGAAAAATACCCACAGTTTTCTCACACTGAAGTAGCAATAGATGTATCACATGCAAAGAAGCAGCATCATACAGTTGTAATGATAAAAACTTAGTCCCAGATATTTATCAGTCTGAAGGAAGGTACTGAGCTATGATATGCTATTTACTAAGAAATACTGGTTGCTAAGAAAAAAATGAAGCATATATTTAAACATATAAAAACCATGTATCTTAGTGTAGCCATTTAGAGCACAAGCAGCCCACTCTCCTGTGCCAATTTCTAGTCCTCATCTTTTGGAGTGGTACAGTGGTAGGAATTGACTGTGAAAGATTACTTAGCAAGAGTATATTTAAAATATAAAAGCTTTCATTATTAATAGGACTATTATTCCAACCAGCATCTCAGTCTGAAGCGCTGTTTATGGCAAGCAAGGTAAGAAAGAAATGCAACCATGTTTTCGAGAGATGCTGTAAGGAGGCAAGTTTCCAAAGTAAACGGAGGACACAAATCTGTTTATAGGAAATGGATCTGTACAAAAGACTTAGTGATATGTTATATGTGCTCTCTATAAACACATCAGTAGTCATACCAAGAGAAGAATTTACTACAGCATCCTCAAGTTATCGTGGCCAAAAGGAAGAGCATAATATGGCAGGGGACGGGACAGGGAGTGGAAGAAGTGTGAAAAAAAAAAATAAATAAAATAAATCCTCATGCAGTGGAAGCACAAATTCAACGTCAAGCTCTCAGGAGGCAGACAGCCCGTTCAACTCATTTAACACAGCCAGCAGCGGGGGATGGTAACTTCTTATATTACTCCAGCTCCAGCCTAACCTTAACTGCTTATGTGTCACTTAACAGACCACCAGTCTGCCAGAGCAGCTAGCATAGCTGGAATTGAAACATTAACTGGCATTCCCTCACAGTTTAAAAACAAAACAGCAACAAAAGCACAAAAGAAGCCCCACCACAAACCAGCATTGAAAGAAAACGAGACTGGAACACATAAACAGATGGTCTCAAATCAGTAGGTGGAAGAATCCCAGGGACACGCAGATCAGTCTGAGGATTGCTGAGAATAGAATATCTGACTCAATATTAAAGTGCCATCAGAACTCGTATGTCTTTAAAAAATGGAAGTCCAATCCCAATTAAGCAAAATTAGCTCTAATTATTCCTTGAACCATGAAGCTGCGGCCCATCTTGAAATAAATAAAAAAAAAAATCAGTCGCTGGTTAAAATATTGAGGAAATGAAGTAAACCACAAATGTTGCAAATCTAATAGTCCATTTTTTCTCATCCTGTCCTACTTAGAAGTTGTATTATTTGTATGTTTGGGTATTAAAATTCCAAATTCTTGTGAACTTCAGCAGAATATTCAGGCAATGTTTGCTGGTTTGAAGTGGAAAAGACTTCGTATAACTCCGTTACATTAAGCTCATGTTGGCTTCTAGAAGTATAAAGCTAATAATTGAGCCAGAGGTCTTGCTGCAGTTGAGGACTTTGCCACTGTACAGATACCAACACCTACAAGCACATTCACACAAATATTCTCATCAATAATCCACAACCTGATGTTCAGAAAGGATAAACTGTTTTAAAAACACAGCATTTTGGAGCACGCTTTGAGTAGCCAAGATCCTCAAGTTAGCAGCAGTAACAAGAGATCACCAAACACCAAGGATCTATCTACCAAGAAAGGAAGATGACACAGGGCCTTACCTATGCTTAAATAGGGTCTGTAAGAATCCTGAAGCTGAAACGGAAGAGCCAATAATGGGAAGAAGAGGCAGCAATCTGCTGTAATAATTTTCTGGAAAGATGCTTCCTGACACAATTACAATATAAACACTAAGAAGCCTTAACCAACGATGATCAAAATACTAAATTAAATTGGTACATCCACAATACAGATGATTTGGTAACAAACTGACATGTTCTCCAAATAATTGTTTTCCTTCTCCGCTGGTCCACACTCCCAATGTCCCTAAATAGCAGCTCACACAGTAGCTGCTGCTACTTGACACGCACTCATACAAGCACACTCCCAGAGCTACAAAACCTAGTTTCACAGGGCTTTTTTGTAACTTCTATTCAGTTCCAGCATGGCCTGCAATTGAACTTGTGACAGAAAAACAAGACGTTCCACACAGTATTATTTTGTACTCCAAAATAAATAGAAGAACCACACTGTGTGATTCTATCACATGCACTAGTGCCTTTCCAAATTACACACGCTCCTCCTTCATAAGAAATGGAAGGACGCATGACTACACAAAGGTCTCCCGTAGCACTGCTAAACATCTAAAGAGGTTTGCACATCCATTTTTGCAAAATGGAAATTCCTTTATAGCAACCCACAAAAAACAGAATATTCCCCTCATGGATTCCATTTTTTTTTTTTTTTTTTTTTACAGTTTTTCATATCAGAGAGAGAACTCACTTTGTCCTTTTAAAGGTGCTTAGAAATTTTAGTCTAGTTGCCTCAGTGCTTTCACCCTGATTTTATCAACTTGACCTATTAATAATTTTACAATCAGACAGGTTACTTGCTTCTTTCCCACTTCATTATGTTTTCTATGCAAACACCGAAGAAATACAAACCACATTAGACTAAACACCTACTATAGCATCTCTAAAATAATCACTCTGTAGAACAACTTCCATTATCACAATATAAGTGAAGAAGATACATGAAGTACATGGCTTTAACAAGTTAATCCCAGCTAACTAAAAGCAGAATAAATCATAATATCATAATAAAATCAATATATCATAAATACAGTCATAGAAATCCTGAGTTGGAAGGGACCCACAAGGATCACTGCATCCAACTCCCAGCCCCACACAGGACCATCCAAAAATCAGACCCTATGTCTTAGAGCGTTATCCAAACGCTTCTTGAACTCCAACAGCTCGGTGCTGTGACCACTGCCCTGGGGAACCAGTCTCAGTGCCCGACCACCCTCTGGGTGCAGAGCCTTTCCCTAACCCCCATCCTGACCCCCCTCTGTCCCAGCTCCATGCCGTTCCCTCGGGTCCTGTTGCTGTCCCCAGAGAGCAGAGCTCAGCGCCTGCCCCTCCGCTCCCCTGGTGAGGGAGCTGCAGGCCGCCATGAGGCCTGCCCTCAGCCTGCTCTGCTCTGGGCTGAGCAAACCAAGGGACCTCAGCTGCTCCTCACACATCCTGCCCTCTGGGCACTTCACCAGCTTTGTAGCCCTCCTTTGGATGCTAAATTTTACATCTTTCTTATATTGTGGCACCCAAAACCCCACACACAGCGCTCAAGGTGAGGCTGCAGCAGCACAGAGCAGATTGGGACCATCGCTCTCCTTGACCAGCTAGCAGTGCTGTGCTTGACGCACCCCAGGGCATGGTCAGCCCTTCTGGCTCTGCCAGGGCACACTGCTGGCTCATGTTCAACTTGACATCAACCAGAACAGCAGATCCCTTTCTGCAGGGCTGCCCTCCAGCCTCTCATCCCCCAGTCTGTACGTACAGCCAGGGCTGCCCCATCCCAGATGCAGAATCCAGCATTTGCTCTTGATAAATTTCATGTTATTAGTGATTTGCCCAGCCCTCTGATTTGTCCAGATCTCTCTGCAAGGCCTCTCCACCCTAAGAGGGAGCTAACAGCTCCGCATAAATTAGTGTCATCTGCAAACTTACTTAATATGTACCTGAGCCCTGCATCCAAGTCACTTATGAAAACATTGAAGAGAACTGGCCCCAAAAATGGAGCCCTGTGGAACCCCACTAGGGACTGTCTGCCAGCCTGATGTAACCCCATTTACTATAACCCTTTAAGCCCAGCCTGTCAGCTGGGCTTAATTAATTTTTCACCCACCACATTACGTACTTATCTAGCTGTATGCTGGACATTTTGTCCAGAACGATACTGTGAGAGACACTATTGAAAGCTTTTGTGAAATCCAAAAAGATTGTATCAGCTGCATTCCCTTGGTCACCTAGACGGGTGGCAACCTTGTCATAAAAGGAAACTGAGTTTGTTAAACAGGACTTTCCCCTCATGAACCTCTACTGACCACGTCCAAACACTGTGTTGTCTTTCAGACATTTTCCAATAACTCCTTGAATAATCTTCTCCATAATTTTACCAGGCACTGAAGTGAGACTGACAGGCCTGCAATTACCAGGGTCTTCTTTCTTGACCTCTTGAGAACTGGGACAGCATTTGCCAGCTTTTAGTTGATTTGGAATTCCCTAGAGTGGCCAGCAGCATCTCTGTAGTCCTCCCATGTCACCCAACCTCACTTTCAGTGTCCATACTTTTTTTCCTCCCAATCTGTAGAAGGATCAGGATCTCTCTTTTTCTCCTGATTCCTACTCAGCCTCTGTCCTACCTCCTTGACTTCCACCATCTTCGAACTGCCTGCTCCTGTGTTCCTAAGAGGTAGTACCCAAAAAGTGAACACTGAAGGACCCCAGTGCCTTCAAAAGCCGTTTCCCAGGAACCCTTACTACCTAGTTTCCTGAGTAGCCTGATGTCTGCTCTCCTCATATCCAGCATTGAAAATAAAGTATTAAAGCATTGCTATATTGCAGCTAAAATGCCTAAAGCAGAGAGGAACTCTTATTAGCTTTTAAAAAGGAAAGGTTAGTTTAACGTAAGATTCAGCAGCACATAAATTTTCTAATAAAATAAAAGATTTAAGTTTACATATGGACTTGCTTCAATTTTCTTTTTGGTAAAATGACATTTACAAAATGTAAGAATTGAAAAACAGTGAAGCAAATTTTCACACACACAAAAAAAAAAACACTAATCATTTTATTGGTCTCTATATATTAACCTTCCTTTTCCAAATCAAATGAATGCTTCCATGCTTCTTTGCAATTATAGTTTCATCAAACAAAAACAAAACAAAAGAAGTATCAACTCCCAAACAGAAAGCAGCTTAGAGCTTTTGTAAAGACTTTAGATCTTAGAAAATTTAGGCTTTCTGGTTTACCAACTACCGCATCTACACAAACTTCATATATCTAAATATTAATAAACATGGCTTCTACACACGCGTTAGTAACTTTGCACACAGGTGAACTATTTCAATAGCATTTCTCCAATAAAATTTTAAAAAGTACATATCACGTACATATTTAAAGTACTCCACAGCCAAACATTTGAGCATAAGGGAAGACTTTAGACTTTCACTTAACTGTGAAAAGCCTAAATAATGAAATAGTGATCCATTTGCTCCAAAGGATGTATAGTTTACCACTATGAGTGCAGATGAGCTGGCCTACCTCCCCAGGTTTCTTTATCATCCAGCGGAAAGAAACATCATGAAACAAACGATGTTGGCTGCCTCTTCTTCAGTCAAAATGGCTGGAGAAACACCCATCTGATTTCTGGTCAACAGTAGAAATCTTATACTCCAGCAATAACTGAAATTTTCCTTGGTCTCAAGGCAAGCCACTTCACATCATTTGTGTGTGTGTGTTGTTTTTTTTTTTCCTCCTTCCCAAAACACAAATACAAGTTTTTTTTTTTTTTTCTCCTGTGAGGGAACTACTATGAAAGAGGCAACTCTAGCAAGGAAGTAATGGACAAAAAATGGTAATCCAGAAAAAGCAGCTGTATTTTTAAGATCCTAATGCTTCTACATTAATTGATAGGATGTTTCTAGCAACTATGTAAAGAACAAATTAAGAACCTGATAAGCTCAGCAGGATGACTCACTTTAGTAAGGAGCATAAAGAGTATATTCAATATTGTTGCTCATTATTATTCAATAAATACTGCTGCATCTCTGACACCTAATATTACTAGAGAAATCCAGACACAGGTCTTATAAGAAATTTAAAATGCATATGGGATCATAGAAGAACCGATTCAGAAACCATTCTTGGATCTATCTGCATGATGTTACTTCCACAATTGCTGAGTTTACATTCTTCAGGAAAAAAAAAAAATATCTATCTTTTTGGTAAAGATCAATTGATAGCTGCAAACCAGATGGGAAAACACTCAAGATGTGAGTGTGAAATTACTATCATTTCAGAATATATTGTCACTATAATATTAAAAACTCACATTAGTCAAGATTATTCAGTAAACATCTTCATTACAAGACAGGCCACACAAAAGGCATTACAAATTCATTTCTATCTGTATATGACAGAAGATTTCAAAGAACACAATAAACCTACCTGATAGCCTTCTAGTATGTGTACACAATTGAAAGAAAAGCAAAGGGTCTGACAGTTTAGGGAAAACCCTGAGATACACAAGGATTAGTAGCAGCAATTCAGCTGGATAGAGGTGCTTGTTAGGATTAAATTCCAAGTGATAAATCAGAAAAAAAAACCACGATGTATTTGAACTACAGGTTAAACGTACTCAGAGTAGATTCATCTTCCAAACCAATCGTGATTTGACACGTAAATTTCCCACTGCTCTGGAACTGTAACAGATTCTTAAAGCTGTCATCTGACCAAAGATGGCTGTACATTAAATTACAGAATTAGATACTTTATTTCTGTTCCCTTTCATAAAATTATTAGCCTGGCATTGGTGGCAAAAGAAGCAGCCTCTCTCCTCCCACCTCTCTGTGCAAGGATTCCTTCCTGTGCAACCTTCCCCTCACGCTGTCACAAGCATGGGTACAATCACAAGGTGAGCCAGATCGGGGAATTAGGCTGGATTACAACAAACCATTTTTGCCAAGTTAATTTTAACCCAGCGCGAGTCTCTAATCTGTTACTGCAAGAGACTATATAAATAATTATGTAAACACAGTGGGGGCAACAAAACCATCTAGCAACCAAACCATCTTTTTCAGCAATCAAAGTTTTTGTAACACCACAGCCAGCGTTACAGGGGGACGTGCAAAGCACTGCTAGAGCTATTTCAAAGCCAATTACTCCATCCTACTCAACACGTGGCATTCATTGTTTTCAGGTGACAGCTAGCACAAACACCTTGCAAATGTGAAATTAATCTTACGTGCAACTTTTACACATTCTGCACAATGCCTCATTTCCTCTTCCGTGCACAAGCATTCTAATACGGCTCTCTAGCTCTTCATAAACATTTAAGTCAGTGTTTGGAATAACAGGGCTCAATGAGGCACTGATCACGCTATTAAGTGCGGAGCACAATTTTGCAGACATGAAGCAAGAATTCTATGTCACCATATCAAAAGCAGGTTGTACTATCACCCTTCAAAGCAGAGAGCCTTAGAGCACAGGAAAATGTTAGTAATGCCTCACAATTTCTTTTTGAAGACCAGCAGGTAGCTGAAATTCTCAAATCTTAAAACTGGAATGTTTTTGACATTGCTGTGGAAAAGGGTGGAGATGATGAGCAGTGCATTGGCTGCCATCAGTCTGGTGCAAGAGATGTTGGAGGTCAGTATCAAGAGATGGTGAGCAACACGTGGTCATTAAACATTAAACCTCTTAAAATTCCTACTGTCCAGACTGACTGTATTCACCATAATTAATTAGCTGGCATTCACCTGCCTAATACCTTAACACAATCTGTTTCCCCTGTACAGAGGATTCTGGCTTACAGAATAATCTTGATAGTGATTTACTGCAAGTGATTTACTGTAAGATTATAAAATGCAGCCAAGACAAGTGACTAACTCTAGTCTTCAAAACTGAAGATACACAGCAACTTTTGAATGTCACCATTTCTCTTTTAATTGTCATTCTCATAATAACCTGTTAGTTGGAAACAGACTCAAAATGAATGCAATTTATGGTGTCTTGGGGTCAAAATTAATACATTAATACAATATTAAAAATATTGAAATTTACACCCACTTAAAGCTGGTATTTTCTACAACAAGAAGTAGAAGAGATACCAGTTGAATTATGCTGAAACCAAAAACCATTGAGGACAAAACCTCAAAACTACAGCTTTAAATAGTACAGACATGTCAAGGTAAAAACTCAGATTAAATATCTGATAAATCGCATCTGATTAAAGCTTAACATAAATTTCTTCATGTTTAGCACTTGCAGTCCCAAGAATAAATGCTCAAAAGTAGCAAAAGAAGACGTAAAGGAAAAAGGCACGAGTGCTGAGCTAAGGAATAACAAGGGTAAGAAAACTTACAGGTACTATGTATATATATAAATACTATACATATATATGTATATACATACTACAGTGTATATATAGTGTATATATACACACTGTGTGTATATACGATATTTGTGTGTGTATATATGTATATGTTTATATATATATATATGTACAATATATATATGTTTATATATATATATATGTATATATTTTGTACATATATGTAAAAAGGTGTAGCTTCCCTGTCATATGATCTGAGGAGCACTCAGAAATCGCAAAGATGTCAGACGCCAGCGTTAGAGAGCACACGCTCCCGGCACTTGCCAAGAGCACATTGGGAAGATTACGTTATTCTTTAAGTTTCTTACACTATTACACACTCCCATACGCAGCCTTTTGTGGGGGAAGTGACCCCTGCTGTTCAAGTCGGGCAGAAAACCAAACAAAACCCCGAAAACACCCGAGGATGCCAAGCGCCTCGTGCTGTGCAGCCATTTACCAACCCCACACCGACTGACGGGGCTTCCCTCCTGCCATCAGCCCCCACGCCACGCCTTATCCCGGCTCAAGGCCCCATTTCTGTGCCATCCACGACCCCAACCCCCTCCTCCTCCTCCTCGGGGCCCCGTTTCTTCTCCCCCATCTTTCCGCCTCCCGCGGGCAGCGATGCCCGGAGCGGGCACACCACACAAACGGCGGCGGGCAGGTCCCGTTATCCCGGGGGCACCGGCCCCGGATGGCAGCAGGGCGCCGAGACATCGCCCCGTTGGCCAAAAGGGCGTCATCTGGCCCCAAACCCGGCTGGGGGAGGGGAGCGGAGGGGAGATGGGCACAGGCAGCCCTGCTCGGGGACTCGGGGACGGGGAGGGGGCGGTGTCGGCGCCCCCCGCCCGCTGCTGGATGGGCGCTCGGTACCTGCCCGGGTGGCTCCCCAGCTCCCGGTCGCTCAGCGCCGCCGTGTAAATCTTCCGGTATCTGTCGGCCAGGGCCTTCCCCGACAGCAGCAGCTGGTAGCGGCCCCGGCAGCCCAGCGACGGCGCCGCCAGGGCTCCCAGCCCGCCGGCCGAGCCCTCCTCGGGCCCCATGGGCGCGGAGCCGCCCGAGAGGAAGAAGAAGCCGCCCTCGGCCCCGGTGCAGGCGGCGGCGGCGGCTCCCGCAGAGGAGGAGGAGGAGGAGGCGGCGGCGGCAGCGCTCATCCCCCTCCCCGCCCGCCCCCTGCTGGCTGCGCTGCCTCCCGGCCGGGCAACGGGCACGGAGGCGGCCGCAGGCGGCTCCCGCTGTCTTCACCGCCGGGGCCCGGCCATGGCGAGGCCGCCCGAGCCGCCCCGCGGGCTGCGAGGCCGCCAGGGACGGGGCTGCGGGGACGCCGCGGCGGTGGCTGGGGGGGGGGGGGGAGCCAAACGCCCGCCCGAGCTCCGGCCGGGACCCTGCGCCTCGGGGCCGGCGGCGGCAGCGGCCCGGCCGCCCGCTTCGCTTCCTCCTCCCGCTGCCGGGGGGCGGAGGCCGGCGGCCGCCGCTTCCCCTCCGGAGTTTCTGCTGGGCGCCGCCGCCCCTCGCCGCGCAGCCGCCCCGGCCCCACCTCCGCCGGCCCGGCCCTTCCCTTCCCTTCCCTTCCCTGCCGGGGCCCGGCCGGGCGCATGCGTGGCTCGGCCCCGTAATGGAGGGTATTTAGGGGGGGAAGGAGCGGGCGGCGCCGAGCTGCCGGCCCTCAGCCCTCAGAGGCTCCGGGGAGGCCCCCCGGAGACCCAACCCCTCCTATATGGAGGTGCCCCCTTAGGCCCAGGTTTCCTCAAATCGCCCTCCCAAGCCCCACGGTGCTTCAGCTGCCTTCAGAGGACAGGAGAGGCGCTGCAGCGGGCGCCCCTGCAGCGCGCTCCTCCTGTGCTGCCTCCTTTCATCCCCCTCCTCGCCTTCCTTTCTCCTTAAAATTTCACTGTTCTGGTGTCACTTCAGCCCTGCAGTTTTGTCACACTCCCTGCTGCTCTACCCAGCTGAGGGCTTCAGGTGTACGCTTCAGAGTACATGCTGTAAAAATAAAGTAGAAAAGGGGAAAAGAAGATCCTCCTAAAATAAGACCGTATGCAAAATGCAACTAAATTTAAGTCTGCCAAAAACTGTCACCCAAACAAGATGTATGCCATCATTTATTGTTATTCTCCCCAAATGAAGGCCTAAAAAAAGCCTGTAATTCTGCTGATGCTGAATACATCAGCATATACGTATCTGCAAACAGCTCCCTGCGTAACAGCAAATGCAAGTCAATATGCGACTGTAATCTTTCTGAAGCTTGGGTATTACTCCCCAACACTTATGTATCCATGCCAAATTTCAAGCACTTTCTACAGAGGACTAGAGAAGTCAAAGATAATAAATTATACAGGTTTTCTTAGGGATAGAGCTCTCACAGTCACAGAAAGATGGCCAGATTAGCACCATCACTGAGGAAAAAAGAGTGCTTTCTGAATGTATTTAGAGGCAGAGACCATCATAAAGGTGCTTGAAATACTAACTACATAAAAAGCTTTCAGGTATAATTCTTATACTGTAATGTGTTTGTGGAAAAAAAAAAAAAAAAAAAAAAAAAAGGAAAAGGATAATCCAGCAGTGAGAGAAGGAACCACACTGAGATAAGCACCATGTCTTATGGTGCTAACCACCACCAAATTGCATTCCCTTTAGAAATCTGAATAATAATGCTTTCTAGCTCCTCCTTTAGGAACTCCCTAAAATCATTCCTAGAGGCAAGAATATGGCAGAAGAGAGGGAGCCCCCACCCAGCCACCCCCAGCACCTTTCAGCTCGTTTGTATGCTTTTTGCAGCAGCTGCTACTTTTCCTTAACCAAAAACACACTGCCAGGCAAAAGCACTCCCTTCTGGTGTAACATTGCCTGTCACATCTCCGCACTAATGCTGTAGTAGCCATCTTAATACGTGTGCTATAAAAGCAAAGTTCTGGCAAAGTTTTATGAAAGTGATGCAATTTATTGCAATTCTTGCATATTGCTTCACAATCTAGAAGTTGTCTGGGCTTGTGTTGTACAGAGCCACATGTGGCATCACGAACTTTGTTCTCCCCAAGCTGCAACTATTAATACTCTGCATCTCTTTATCTCAAGTCGTTTTGCTTTTTTTTTTTTTTTGATCTCACCAATTACCCACAGTGCACTGTTCTCCTCCCGTAAATTTCAGCGTACGTGCTATATTTGGCAACAACCAACAGCACAACTGAGGACCCCAGGCACCAGCTGCAAAGCAGCTCTGCAGAAAAGGACCTGGGGGTCCCAGTGGACACCAAATTGAACATGGGCCAGCAGCGTGTCCTTGCTGCAAAGAATGCTAATGGTATCTTGGGCTTCATTAGGCAATTTTTTGCCAGCAGGTCACAGGAGCTGATCCTTCCCCTCTACCCAGCACCGGTGGGGCCATATCTGGAGTACAGGGTCCAGTTCTGGGCTCCATAATACAAGAGAGACCTGAGCATACTTCTAACTAACTTCTGCAGTTAGTGTAACTGTGTACGGGTTCAAATTTGTGCCCAGAGGAGAGAAAAAAACAACCAACCAACCACAGTTTTGGAGAAACAGTTTGCACCAGATTAGCCCTTTGTTTTATGTAGCTGTAGTGCTTTTTATCTAACAGGAGATGCTTAGAAGATGGATTTATTATAACAGTCTCTGTCAACTAAAAGCTGTCATTTTTTGGTAGTTCTACTTTGCAACCAGAGTATATCTTACTTCTGACAATACTCTTTTCCTTTTTGGCAACATCTACTTGCTGTTATTGAATGAAGCACTTTGCCAGTCTCTCCCTTTTACTTTAAGGTGGGGTTTCAGCAGTTGCTTTCATGCACTTGGCAGCTTCATAAGTAGGTTTTAACAGAACAAATTGTTCAGAAGTCATCCAGAATCAGAGTCTGACGGTTTGTCTTGTTGACTATCACTGCTCACATGAACATTGTATTGGCATGGGTTTCAACACAGCATTACAATAATTTCCTAACAGGTAATTCTAAAGCTCCTGTATCCTACATGACTGGATGTAAAAGGGAAAGATCTACAATTTCATAATCCTTTTTAGT
The DNA here is from genome assembly GCF_964211825.1 of Aythya ferina. Classification (NCBI taxonomy): domain Eukaryota; kingdom Metazoa; phylum Chordata; class Aves; order Anseriformes; family Anatidae; genus Aythya; species Aythya ferina. The sequence continues at coordinate 44,766,105 of NC_140296.1, forward strand.
TTTTAATGATATTTCTAGGTAGGCCTTAATTTTTTAAGCTTTCAAACCGATACAAACCAACATATTAATCTCTTCACAAGCAAAGAATACAGAATAAGATAAATTCAAAATATGCAAACTAGGCCCTTTGCATGTTGGGTTGCAGTCAGAAAGTTATGAACCACAGAATTCAGTACTTCCGTGATAAAACTCATGATTTGCTACAATCTGTTGATGGTGGTTTTCTTGTTCACTAGAAGCAACTAGCTCTTACTGTCACATCTTATCCACAAATAGGACTTAAAGCAGTAATGAGGGAAGGGAGGAGAGAAATTATATACCTCAGTTACTAAACTGCTGTCACTATTCAGATATTCTGTAAACCTTTGAATACAATTAAAGTCACTTTTTTTTTTTCCTTTTTTGAGACATCATTATTATTGAAAAAAATAATTTACAAGATAATCCCTGTGCTGCACTTTTTAAGAGTTCTTTAATGATAAAAAGTGCAGGACAGGAACTACGCTGACTGTAAAAGCAGGGCCTTCTCCATTCCTACAAAGGAGATGCTCACCTGCTTGTTTTCCAAGTGACAACTTCTTATGCTTACCCATTTTTAGTTTCTCTACACAGCCCATGAGAAGGGAAACAAAGCTCATGTATTAAAAAAAAAATCTCTAAGTTAGTTGCTTTGCCTTTTTTTTTTTTTTTTTGCAAGTCGAATTTTCCCAACATTAATTGTAGAGAAGTGCTAGAAGGAAACAAACTAATAATAATAATAATAAAAAAAAAATAAAACAAAGCATATGTTTCTTTTTATATGCCAGCTGTCACGTATATCCTAAAGAGCTTACTAATGTGAAAGTCTCTTTGTATACTGCTTCTCCAACTTTTGTTTTTATACTTTCTGTTGTGGTAACATTTTGCCTTTACTTCTGCCTTAGCCAAACTGTATAGTCTTCTCCTTGAAATTCTCTCTTTAAAACTGACTTTAGAAAAAAATTGTGCAAAGTAAAAGCTTACAGCTCAGACATTGCATTATGCTGTACCATATGCATCGACTCTTGAAGTTAAGCTAATGATTTCTTTCAGGTACAGTAGAGAGATCAAGAGAGAAACCCCCAGCATTTTACTTATAACATGGTGATATGACTGGCATTAGAATAAATAAGAATAGATACATGTTCCAATAAGCATGCTGTTCACGAGTAACTTTTTCCTTTCAAGGAGGTAGCAATTAGTTATTTAACTCAGTCTTTTCTGTCATTCCTACAAAGATGGAGTAGAAGAAATATTACCAAGACACAAAAAGCGAGAAAAGTTACGTACAACATTATAACCAGCAGTACTGTAGTATGTGTATGAATTGGAAAAAAAATATTTACAAGAACCAAAAAGAGTACTTGAAAGATGACATTAAGATTAACAATGATTTATAAAATATAGTTACTGTGAAATTATTTAGGTTGAGAGGAAGATAAAATGTGGTTTCACATTCAAATCTACAGATGCCAGCCAACTTTGGAATTGGACCTTGTCCTTGGAAATCTCAAGTCCTGTCCCAGATAACATGAGATGTTTATTGGATTATTACATAGGGTGAAGAAATAAAATATAGACGAAGATGCAATCCCATTCAGAAGTCCTACTGTAGAAAAGTAGGAATGGAGGAATCACTTAGGTCTTCAAGACCAGTCCTCCACCAGAAATGATGCAACAGACACAGGGACTGTAGATCATTTGCAAGACACAGAACACCTGCATTCTAATGGAAACTTAGCTTGGCAGAAAAAAAACACCCTAATGCTGCAAACATTACTCTCCAAACAGTAATAAGGCATATCCCAAAAAGAAAAAAATGGGATGAGATTATATTTCTGTTTGGACTGTGTCTTCATACAAGACTGAAACTACATTATTGAGACTTTTCGAATGGATAAAAAAGGTCAATCTTAAATGAAAATTTCAGTCTCAGAGAAGGATGCCAGGAATATATTTAGGACAATTGTGAGAGCTTTGTAAATCCAGCTAGGAGAGTGAAAGGATGATTGTGTAATCACGGAAGAAAGAAAACACACCATTCTAAGGTGCAACTGCCTGAAAACCTATGCAGTTATCCACAAATGTATTTTTAGTAACTGAAAGTTACTTAAAAATTTTCTGTTTTAAGAAACAGAAACCTTTGCAGGAAGAGGATCATACAGTGTGGCAGGAAGCGGACCTAGACACTATTCTACATACGAACAGATCTTCTGTATCTGGGAGAGTCAAAACCACATTGAAGAAAGTTAGGCAATGCCTGAAAAAAAAAAATTGCTATCACTTTTTTTGATTAGTTCTGTTTTAGAAGGAGATAGAAGAGGTAAGAAGCATACCAGTAGAGGAGATAATACAGGAAAGGAAAAAAAACTATAACTGCTGCAAATTTATAAATATTACAAGGAATAAATGATAGCACAGTAAATAGAGCTATGACGGACAAAAAACAAGGTCATATCAGAGTACATACATGTATAAGTATACTCAAAGTTCTGCATCTATAGACATTCCTTACTTATGTAAGAACAAGGGCCTACCTATGTAGAGCTATTTTATTGGAGTTTCTGAGGATGTGAGCTTATTGAAATTTGGAATTGATCTCAAGCAGCTCTAATCACTTCCTGTATCACAAAGAAGAAATATGCTTGTGACTGTTGGACACTTTTGAGATGCTGGGCACATTACCTTGGCCCAAACATTATTCTAGCACATGATATTCTACTGCCCGAGTTCCACTAGCAGTCCACTGGAAGATGGCAATGTCTTTGGATTTGCTACTGATAACCAAATACTTCATTGATTGACTTGACAAATCTCAGCCAATACTGCTGTTCAGTGGAGCTGCATGTTACTTGTGTTATTTTGAAAGGTGTTGAAGAGTGGTGGGCAACTGTCTATTCTCACCCAACACCTAAATAAGTATCATACACACATATACATATATATATATAAATCATATACAAATGCCAGCAAACAGGAAAAGTCTGAGGATGATGCCATGGCTCTTCCGCTTTGACGTGAAGAGGACAGCAAAGATTTCTCCACAAAGAACGTCGAGAAATTGGCCAGGAAAGGTTGTGGACTTTGCAGTATTATGCCAGCACTTGTCAAAAGAAGTTTTTTAATCTTAGAAATACAAATAATTTATACAATGTTATCTATTGATTAAGAAAAAACCTTATGGGGGACTCAGTAGTGGCCAAAACAAGAGTGTCCAAGTTCCTTTGGACAGAAACAATATAAACAACATTGATAAGTACTGTAAACATGTTTATAAAGTCTCCAGTGGTGATAAAACACAGCAGATAAGTGTTTTGGTGTAATCTAAAGCTTTAGAAATTTGCAGTTACCAAAGTTCAGTCACAGATTGATATTTTTTGACACCTACCCTGGTTCCAGTGTATACAGGAAAATATTAAAACAAGTTGCTAGCTGTAAAATGAGCAAGAAAATAAAGTTGGATACTTCATTAGTCAAGTGGTAGTGAACGATGTGCAAGTGAGATAATCTGCATATCTCATTGAGGGGGGAGAATTTCTTAATCTTAGTGCAAAGTGAGAGGTATCACGTAGAAAGGTGTTTGTGGTACAAGGAGAACACCAGACACATATGGTACAGCCTTGCATGTAAGAAACAGAAATGGAGAAGCATCACTATTATTTTCTATCTGCTTATATGGGCATGATAGAAGTCTAAAGACCCTAGTGAAATTGTCTTAACATAATCAAGCATTCAACTTACATAATTGGCCTCATTACCAATTGAGGGAGAGTTTATATAACCGGCAAGATCATTACTTCTTCTTTAAAGAAAACAGTGGAGATTATGTCCAAGGGAGAATGGCAGCACATTAGGCACATTTCTGTACTCAGAATAGCAGTGCAGCAAAGCCGTGACTAAATCATATAGATGCATTTAGTTTACTCTAGAAGAAGCTGTCTTAGACACACAGGACATGATGCAGGTGGTGCCAACTGACCCTGAAACAGGGCCAACGTTTTCCTCATTTATTTAGCAGTACATGTGTGTCCATTAAACTTATGTACAGTTTAATGACAATTGGTTTGGACTACAAAGGCTATGAATGAAGGTGATCTGTGAACTGAAATGTGGTGATCACAAAGAAATCCATTCTAATGCCATGATTACATTGAGTACACTAAAAAAATCTGTTTAGAAGTGTGATAATTAGATGTTTCAGACATTAGATGTCTAGACATTCCTCTAAAACATCTAATGTTTTTGAAGGCCCACATCTAGAGATAGGATAATTGACTAAAGGATATTAAGAGGAAAAGTTTAAACGTAGAAACTGAGAATTTCTAAGTTAATTTGTTTTGAGTCAGGAAAGAAGACAAATTAGCTTAAGCCTGGTGTTCAGCTGCAAAATTAAGACAACTAGAATTAAAACAACCACAAAGTGGAATAAGGAGAAATAAGGAGGATTGACTCAAGGAAGGTTTGTGAACTATATTCTCTCTTCCTACTAATAAGCAATGATAGTGAAGTTGCTAAAAGCACTAAGTACATAACATGTTTGTTCTGTATTTGGAAAGTGCCTACATTACCTTGAAGCAGTTGGGCACTTCGCATACCCTGTTCATTAGTACTTAAATTAGATGTTAGGAAGATCTACAGATCTCTCTCTCTCTCTTTTTTTTTTTTTTTTCAATAAACTGATTATAGTGAAGAAGCACATAAAAACCTTGGCTCAAGATACTTTTTTTTTTCCTGGAACTCCTTGGTACTCAAAGATCTATAAAAAGATAACTAGAAGACTAAATCTATGCTAGTATAAAAAGTACAAACAGAATGAAAACAATTACCCTGTATTTATTTTAGTATCTCTCCTCACTCAGGTAACAGAAGGGATTGCAGGACTAGACAACTAAAGATGAAATAGCATAAGTTATGGTCTTAAAAAAAATAAAGTAGGTCTCATTAAATAAATCTTCTTTCTCTCTTTGAAAGCTACAAGTGTAGCAATCAAAGTTAGTACTACAAAACATTCCGACTCAGACATCAACTACATATAAAACAATGGACCATAAAACAAACAAACTGATTTATAAAACATATTATATATTTTAAAAACATATAGATATACATTTATAAAACATTTTTTTATAAATAAGCAAGTACTTCTCAAAAATATATATACGATTAATCCTTTTAAAGAATTTACTTTTATCACAATGTATACTTCATTGACTGAAATCCAGCCCCCCTACAGTAAAAAATTAATGCTATAAAAATAAACAAAAACGTCCCTCACAAAAAAAAATCAAACAAGCAAACAAAAAAAAAGCACATTCCCCAAGCTACAAGTTTTTTACAATTAAGTTACTTTATAGTTGTCTGTCTCTCCCACTCAAAAAAAAAAAAAAAAAAGAAAAAAAAGAAAAAACCACCACCAACAAGAAAACAACATTACTAATACATTTTTTTTCAAATAAAGATTTTACCTCTAGTATACTTTTGTATTTAAATGAAAAGCAATAAAATTAGCGGGGTTGTGAGACTGTCAGCCCTATACAGCTACTGCAGTTAAACAGAGAAGCTTTATTTTGCAAACTCACAAAGAAAGCATTGTTCATCAAAATTCATCAAAGACCCTCCACTGTCCTTCAGGTCACACACAGTCCTCTCACCTTCTTTTTCTCATTCCCAGTAATGAGGAATCCATACTCCATTACCATAACACCTAAGCACAGTGTTGTATCAAGGACTTAACATAGTCCTTCATTACAGAATGGAGAAATGAAGAGGAGAAAAAGAGAAGCGATTCTATCTACATATACTCTACGTATATGTAGATATACAAAGAGATATACAAAGATATTCCTCTTTCTATTGCTTCAGCTTTGTGAATGCCATATCCTTATGTCTTTAGAAAGGAACAGAGATATACATACTGGGAGCAGCCTACAAAATAACTAGTCAAATAAAACAGCTGGACTGCCTCCACTCCTTTGCTCCAGACCCACTTACAGGCAATGGGAAAACAGGACTGTTTGCAACACAGTGCTCAAAATAATCTGGAAGCACCATGTGTCTAACTGCTGAATTTAGGATAACTTTATGAGCACTTGGCACTTTTCTCCATTCAAAGCAGTTATTGGACTAATGTTTTTAAAGCAATGAAATACAATGTAAAGTTAGCCAGCTACATTTTGATAAAAATTTCAAGTATTTCCTGTTCACAATGTAAATCAGAGAAACATAAAAAAGAAGTTATTAGCCTCTGCTAATTCACACTTGGAATGATACAAGTTAACCTACAACTCCTTCTGTAAGATAGTCATTCTTATTACAAAAGGGCAGAAGTATTTTATCTAATTCTAGTCATCTAAAGGTTAAGTATCTCAGATTAATCTGTCTTAAAATTTAATTAAGTACATAACATACATGTATCTCAGTCTAGCATAAGCAGCAAATAATCCAGGCAGGACTCACTTACTTTAACCACCTATGTATTAGCTGTTTTGCCCACACTAGTTAAGATCTTTCCATTGTAAATAAAAGGAGACAAGTATCTCCAGAGATCAGTTTATCCCACCTGTCCTTAGCACCTGTTTTTCTGGTGGAATGAATTGCCCTCCAGAGGTACCCACCATATTTTAATTAGAGCCTGAAACTGATAAATAGTACATAAAAGCTGCAGACCTCTGTTAATTAGGTAGTTGTGATACTTCAAGTTCTTTGCTCATCTTGATGCAATGCAAAGTAGCAAAATGTGAAGGCGGATATGGCTTATGCTGCAAATCTTTCTAGCATGGGGTGATGGAGCTATGCTTTTAATTTCTGCTATTAGAAGGCTTTTTTTAATTTTATTATTATTATTATTATAGGTGAGCATTGAATGTGTTTGCACCTTCAGCTATAGCTCTCTTTTATTTTAAGAGCTGGTAAAGTCAAAATGCATTCATTCATTCTAGCCCTTAAATTCTCACTCATTTTCACCAGAGGCTTTCCGGCAAGCCCTACCAGCCTTGTTTCTTGAACAACACAATAGAGAAATTTATATTGCAAAGTTCAATAATCTTGCTTGCTAGCTACTGTAATTTTATTTTTCCTGTGAGTTCAGTTTCATCTGAAGCTATATCCCAGTACAGTCCTTAGACCTTAATTACTCAAAGCTGCTAGCCATTGCTTATCCTATTAGTTTTCCCCTTGCACTTAAAATAGTCCTTTTTTATTTATTTATTTATTTATTTATTTTTATACAGGAAATGCTCTGGGGCTGCTGCGCTAAGGTGCCTAGGCAGCTGATCTAGATGCATGTCAGATGCAAGTGCTTAAATGTTTTTGCTAGATCTTCTTACCTCACAAAGTTCTAGAATTTTATTTCTGCTGTGCTTTGAGGAAAACAGGGACTTATTATATTCTTGTTTGAACTTCAGTTAATATGTTTATGCTTAGACTGTGGATTTCATAATAAAATTTTATTATTGCAATTTTTAGATATATGTGAAGATAAGGTTAACCCTGCTATTCTTCTCCTGGAGTAGGCTTTTCCCTAATATTGAAGAACAGACCAAGACTAGCTCTAAAAAAAATCAAGATCTTCTGAAAATCAAACCCTTTTTGTACGCAACAACAGCTCTGTATAAATATTAAGGCTACTCAGGATTTTGGGGTTTGCAGATATCCACTGAGGGAAAATTCAGGTTTAAGAAGCTTGTTTTATTTGGATTAAATGAATTAAATGATGGGAATGTTGATAAATAGCAGTTAGTTTACCATCGGAAAGACTCTAGTTACCCTTTAAAATCATATTTAATGTCTAGAGAGGAGAGGAAAGCTATATCTTTATTGAGTTGGAATGTCTTGGATGTTTGATAAAATTGTTTTTGAAAGCACCCAAGTTCAAAGTTAAATTATATTAGTTATCTAGCTATGGAGATTTGGCAATAGATGATAATATAAATTTGTTTTAAATGAATGTACTTAATATTAGCCAATCTAATGTTTTAGAAATGTTTGGGAAATGAATAGTTTGGGTAGCTTAGAAAGCATAAAAGGTTTGAAGAGAAAAACAACTTATTTCTTTGAAGATTTCCCCAAAATCTGTTTATGAACATGAAGCTGTGCTTTCTGGCAGGTCATTTTAAAGGTAAGCAAGCAAGCAGGCTGGAGCTTTGATTCTAGTAATTAAATAAGTTTTAACCTTGCTTCTTGATTTCTACTGAATTTAGCCTATAAATTCCTTTAGTAACCCTAAAGCCAGTAGTTCACTATGAATGTAGCAAAAGGAACAAGTGTTGACTGAGCCTTTTCTAGTCATGATCTGAATAGACAGCCAAACTTTTAGAGCTTTAAATGTTAGGAAGAGATGGATCAGCCAGTAGTACATTTTGGAAAGGAAGATTAGAAAGCTTCTTAAGAAAAACAAATGTGTTCTCTTTATTTGCTTATTTGACTTCCTTTCTGCTACGCTAATGGTACTTAAGCCAATCTAAACTGTGGAATGGAGGGGTATGTCCTGACATCTGGGTCCAGCTACAGTCTCCAGCTGCATTCCAGCTTCATGTCAGACTGAGAGCATCATCTTCCTCTTTCCCCTCTTGTTCATTTATGAAAGCTTAGGGAACACAAAGTCATTTATTTGTGTATCAACAACACAGCTAGTGCTTGCAAATACTAACATGCATGAATTCTTTTTAGAAACCATAAAAAACATGCCTTGCAACATAATTTATCAGGACATAATGAGGAAAAAACCCAAAACAAGATACTCAACAGGAAACGGATTAAAAAAAGAGACAGAGGAATGGATTCATAAAACGTTAAGAATACATGTTATTAGGGGGCATGGTTTAGTGATACAACTCAGTTGATGGTTGGACTTGATGATCTTGAAGATTTTTTCCAACATAAATTATTCTATGATTAGAAACCTAAAGAGGGATCAGCCAGATTGATAAAATTAAAGAAGTATAGTTGCAAACTAGATTAGTTCAACTGATTTGGGAAAAATGTAAGTTAATTTCATTTTTTAAAAAAGTATCTGAGATCCTAATTAAAGTACTCTATTTAAGACTGATGATGGGGACAAGAATGGAAAACTCTTTCAAAGATTTATTAAACTAAGACTGCTTCATGTGTCTATTTTGTTTAACTACATAGAAGAAAAACAGGCATTTATTTATTTATTTGTTTATTTATTTATTTTTTTTTCCAAATCTGATTTCAGCTCTGCAGGTTGCAGTTCATTTTCTAAGAATCAACAACAGTTCAACCAGCTGGCATGTTGAAACATTTTAGAGTCCCAATTTTTCTAAACTAATTTTAGGCAAATAATTGAAGATCTGTGGTGGTTTTACCCAGTTAGGCAGCTGAGCTCCACCACAACTGCTCTCTCACTCCCCCTCCTTGAAGGTAGAGGGGGAGAAAACACAATGGAAAGGGCTCAAGGGTAGAGATAAGGACAGGGAGATCACTCAGCAATTATCATCACAGGCAAAACAGACTCAGTGCAGGGAGATTAATGTATTTTATTGTGTATCGCTAACAGACTAGAGCAGTAAGAACTAAAAGCAAACTAAAACCATGTTTCCCCCACCCACCCTCTTCTACCTCATCCTCCCAAGTGGCGCACGGGAACAAGGAATGGAGGCTGCAGTCAGTCCCTAACGCTTAGTCTTCGCTGCTCCTTCATGGTCACTCTCTGTCCCTGTTCCACGTGGGGTCCCTCCCATGGGATGCTGTCCTTCCCAAACTGAGCCTGCGGGGGCTGCCCACAGGCAGCAGCTCTTCAGGATCTGCTCAAGCATGGGTCCTCCACGGGTGGCAGCTCCCCCCAGACTCCTTGCTCCTGCTCCTCTCCACGGGCTGCAGCTCCGGCCCGGGGCCTGCTCCTGCAGGGGCTCTCCATGGGCCACAGCCTCCTCCAGGCCACATCCACCTGCTCCACCGGGGGCTCCTCCACAGGCTGCAGCATGGAGATATGCTCCAGGTGGGACCCATGGGCTGCAGGGGGACAGCCTGCTCCACCAGGGGCTTCTCCACAGGCTGTAGGGGAAATTCTGCTCAGTGCATGGAGCCTCCTCCTGCCCTGCTTCTGCACTGATCTTAGTGAGACTTATTTCTCAGGCCTCTCTGTTGCAGCTGCTGTTGCACAGCAGTTTTGTTGTTGTTGTTGTTGTTTGTTTGTTTTTCCTTCCTTAAATCTGCTCTCCCAGAGGCCCAACCAATGTCACTCACTGGTTCAGCTCTGGCCAGCAGCAGGTCCCTTTTGGAGCCATATGGAGCTGGCTCTGATCTGACCTGGGGCAGCTCTGCTCACAGAGGTCACCCCTGTGGCCCCTTGCTACCAAAACCTTGCCACAGAAACCCAATACAAGATCCCAAATCAAGAAGATAGTTGCCATTGACTCTCAACAGCCAGTGGGTGTTTCAGGTGATAGGTGGACAATTTTGCCATCTGGAAGTACGTGGAGCCAGTTATGACCTAAAATACAAGTTTGGTATTAGAAAGGATAAATCCACAAACATTTTTGAGGGTCATTCAGACTACAGGATCTTCTAAAAGTAGTAAAATGCTTTTCTGGTTTCTATAGTATAAGACAACGTTTTAGTCTTATAGGAGAAGCCTTTCAACTAATATCATGAATGGAAGATTTTTCAACAAAAAATATCTTGCTGGAATGTTTTGCCATGAAAGAAGGTTTCTGCCTGTCTTACCAATTGGAGTTTGAGTTGATGAGGAAATCTGCCTGATGAATCTATTTTCCAAATGAGATGACACGTACGGGCAATTCTTGCTGAAGCACACAATAATTGTTGCAATTGGATACAGCTTCTCACTCATTTAAACTGAGTTTGACTGAGTCACTAGCGAGCCCTATGATCTGGACTCTATAGTCCTTTGTAGAGGTGTAAAGACCAGATTCTCCCTATTTTTAGGCACTATTTTTTGTGCTTAGTGCTCCATTCAGAGAGGGGGACAGATCAGCTAATTGTATCCTCTCTGTAAGAAACATGAGAGGAAATAGCAAAATCATAAAACAGTGAATGTTTTGGTTTTGGGTTTGGTTTCACATATTCATCTGAATCCTGTTCATAACATACTTTCCAGGATTCTGTCATGTCTTCAGCTCTAATCTTAATTTAGATGTTTCAAGTGATAGCCTGAGATGCCACTGGTTCAAGATCTGGCTGGAGACCAGCCCTTCTGCTGCAAAAGTACTGAAAGAAGTACTCAATCTTTGCCAGGAATGAGATTATCTAGTTCTGGTTTCATGTCAGAAGCACAGAGTTGTTACCCAAACATAACTAATAAGTGTCATTTGAGAAGCCCTAGAGGATTCAGGATGCCTTTGATATGTGGTACACCGGACTGACAGGTTTGACTCAAATCCCATGAGAGATTTTCACCTTTCTTCAGTGGCAGCTGGAGGCAGGCAGGTGTCCATGTCTAGGCAACTGAACCCAGCCCATATTGACCATTGCAATGAATACACTTCAAGGGTGGATCTCATATCAGTGGGCTAACATCAGATTTCTGTCAGCATGGTCAGTCAGTCTCTTGAAATGCCTTCTGGGCACAGCAGACGATTCAACATATAGGAGAGATATTAGGAAGCTGAAATCTGCCTGTGTGGCTGCCATTGGGATAAAAATGCTTTAGGTGATCTTGCCTGCAACTGTCATCCCAGAGATGACAGCAGACTATGAGATAGGAAACATTAATAATGTAATTGTATCTATGAACCCATAGATCCAATCCTCATTGCTTCATAGCTAAGAGGAAAACGCAAGTTACCGTGAGGTCCCAGAGCAGACTGTTTTAATGGATTTTGATCATGTAAAAAGTGAAAGGTTAGAGAATTTAGATACTAATGATCTCTTGATAGTCCTTTGTGGGGAACCCCTTTGTCTAGTCCCATGCAAGTTTGGCACAGACTTTCTGAGACTCTGTCTTGGACTGTCTGAAACTGGTAATCTCAGTACCACTAAGTGATAGGATTTTGTAGTCTGAAAGCACCTTACTCAAGAGCTTCGTTCCACCTTAGCAGGCTGAAAAGGTCAGTATTACAATACCACCACAGCTAAAATTGTGCAACAGCTGTCGAGGAATGCAAAGAAGAAAGGGAACCACTGACTTCTCACTCCATATCCCCACAAAGCCCCAGATTGTGTTTGGCCACGTGGATGCTGTACCATTCCTGTTCTGCCTGCTGAGTCAGGATGCTCTGCCAATGGGTGAGTCATGCATCCTGCAACTGCTGCAAGCCTACTGTTCCTGGCTCGGCAATCATCTGTGTTGCTCTCTAACCCAGACAAACACCAAGAAGCTCAGCTCAGGGGTAAGGTTCAAACCATCCCTCTGGACTTTTTGATTCTACTCATATCTCAAGGAGGACCCTGCCTGAATGACTTGAAAAATACATAAATAACATATTGATAAAAAGTATATATATTTACGTACTTGTTGACTTCTGGACTGATCTTGAAGCTTTAAGGCAAGTAATCTGGAGGGAAGATTGCCTTAGAAGCCCTTGAAACATTGTTCTGTCTGCAGCTGTATAGAGCTTTCCAAATGAGTTTATCTTGCAGACAGTCACTTCAGAGGCAGAGAACAACCGAGGATATTGTCCCAAAAGGTTAATGGAGAAGAGTACCTGATCTGTTCATGAGTCAATCTGTTCCCATGGGCAAATATTTGCTGAATAAGTGCTTAGCCATTAAATGGGAACAAAATCAGTAAAACATTATTTACTGAAGATGTACATTCTTGTCCAAAATAACCTGTCCCTTTCCTTAACGGGAGTAAATGCAATTGGGACATTGATGTCCAGATACATAGGTGGTATTAGAAACAGCTGGAAGCAAGCTTGGAGCAAATAGTTCTTCATGAAACTATCAGTAGGGAACAATGGGGCATTTAATGTCAACATCCATGAAAGTGAGCATCTTTCAAGTTCAGCCTTTATGGTTCTATCTTTGCCTTAGCAATATTCAGAAACTGATCCTAAATTTGGATACTTAATTTAGAGGAGATGCCTAGGCTACAGGTTAAATCCTATTTGGTGGGTGGGTGTTCTTTCTGCAGGAGATGTTGACTCTACTTCAGTTTTAGTCTAAACTCCAGAAATAAAATATATTTTCAAGGACATTTCTGAGTCAATACTTTGTAATAAATTTAAAAGAAAGTCTGTGCACAATCAGAAATGATGATAAAATGCCCTACGTGTGAGTCTAAAAAGAATTCTTTAAATTTTTTTTTCCCTTCTTCATTGGAAGATAAACTCATCTAGGACAATTTCCTCAGGGTGGTAGGTTTTTTGGAGTTTGCCCTTTTCTTGTTTCCCTTTGGGATTCATTAACTCACTACTGCTGAACATATCTCCCTCATGACTAGATTCCCTAGCAATACCTCCTGGTAAGACAAATAAGCAACCACTTCTTTCCTTTTAAATTGTGAAGAACAGGTCATAATTTTAAAATGCATCTACATCTTTATTCCTTAAAAATGTCAGGTAGATTTCATACTGTATTATGACTAGTACTTTATTTTTCTCCTGTGAAAGTGACATGACTTCATCATAGAAAAATCTCAGTTTCTGGTCTTAAAAGAAGACTGGGAAGAGATTGTTGCAAAAATACTTTACTGGGCTTAGATCTAGTGAAAATAATGGAATAAATGTCAAATGGAGGTAGTTCAGTAAAGTTCACTAACTCATTATTCAGTTGCTTTTCAGAATAAATGTTATTGTAATTTGATGTTACTTTGAGAATAAATCAAACGCAAAATAGGATATTTTATAGACAGAAAAAATCTAGCTTTGTGAATATAGGTTCCTGTGTAATTTTAATATTCCATGTTTGTGAGAAAAGAATGCTTTTATCTTACACACATCTGTCAGTTGTCTTTTCTCTTACCAACTTTAGAAGCCTTGGAAAGAAGAGACAAATTCAACCACCATCTGGAAACAAGCTGTGAAGGAAACACCTTCTCCATAAGAAAATAGAAAAGAAACAGGAGGCCAACTGAACTCAAAAAACACATCGAGCTAAAGTTTCATTTCAATCAAAAAGAAAGGTAAGTGAAAATTGTACATGTGAAAACACTGTGGGATGATATATAGAGGGTTTGTCCAGCATAGTTAGTGGTTTTAACCTGTGACACCTAGACTGCTGGGAACTGTAAATTCTGTCATAAGAATGTAAAACGGGAAATCGAGAAAAGCCGAGCAATTATTTGTCAATAAGATTCAGTTTTTCTGTATGCTACTGAAAAATGGCTAAGCTTCCAGAAGTAGAAGTGGTTGAAAACCACATCTTTAGTACAATAGCTTATCCTTGTAGGAATGTTTGAATGGATTGAACTCTATTTGGTATAGTTGTCTTCAGGTTACATTGTCATGCTTTGACAGTCATGCCTGTCCTTTAATGAACCAGAACTTTCTGAATTTATTCCAGGTAGGGTTGCTAGTTTAAAAACAAACAAACAAACAAAAACACCATAGAATAGTCTTACAAGCATTAATGTAAAGCCATGTAAATGTAATTTACATGTTAATGTAAAAAATTTCTAACTTGAATTATTAACATTTTTTGAAGCCTCTATAAGATTTTGATAACTCTGAGAAAACCTAAGCATTAACTTCTATGTTCTTGTGAATCTGTGGTGAAATAAAAGAGGGTCACAGAGTGATTGTGAGCATGCTGCTTAATTGTTAGCTTGGCCACTGTCTCTCTTGGATTAGCTCCATCCAAGACATATCTGCTCAACAAGCAGCCAGCATTAAACCATGCAGTTACAGGATGGTTGATGTCATTTGCCCCTAGCTTTAAGGATCATTTCCTAGCCCTATATGCAGGTTGGGCCAAGTTATTGTTTAAATATGTTTATTTAAATGCTATTAACAGCAGTGTTAAATGCTCTTCTAGTAGTGACCAGGCAAATTATAGAATCACAGAATAAAAGAATGTCTTGGATTGGAAGGGACCTTAAAGATCATCTATTTCCAACCCCCTTGCCATGGGCAGGGACACTTCCCACCAGATCAGGTTACTCGAAGCCCCCTCCAGCCTGGCCTTGAACACTGCCAGGGATGGGGCATCCACAGCTTCTTTGGGCAACCTGGTCCAGTGCCTCACCACCCTCTGACTAAACAATTTCTTCCTAGTACCTTATCTAAACCTACCCTCTTTTAGTTTAAAGCCATCACTCCTTGTCCTATCACTACACTCCCTGTTAAAGAGTCCCTCCTCAAAGATTAGATGGGCTTTACTGCCAACCCAAAGACATCATATCCAAAGCTGGAGAGGACTACTCCATCCTCTCATATGGTGTATGTATTTTGCAGCTTTTCTGGTTTCCATTGTCTTATCATTTTATACACTTGCAGTAAAAAGTATTTAGGAGAATAAAGCTTATAGAACAGCACTGAGTGCCTGAGAAAGCTTTTACTTGAAAGTAAGTGCCAACAGTCTCTCACTTGGAGAACTCAGCTGAGCTCACTCTTTTCTTTCATAGAGTAACCTAATGGTTAGCACAGTTACCAAGGAAATAAGAGACTTATATCCTATTACCTGCTCTCACTGAAAGGGCTGTAAACCAAAACTTCCCAGGAGAATATATCAAAAGATTGTGGATACAGTGATACTTTTCAAAATCACAGAGGAAAAACTTCCTCTTTCTTAAAGGCCGCATAAAACTAGTAGAAGGTTATTTAATTTTGACGCCCAGGTAGTAAGGCAGCTAATTCTATGGGCAGGTTACCACAGTCCAAGTCATAGAGTAGCTTCTCTAGTTTCTTTAATGAATGCTTCACCAATGCTATATAACTCTCTTTTAATTGAACTGTTAGTTTGTTAGCTTTTACTTTATTATTATTTTTTTTTATATTCCTAGGATATATTAATACTACTGAAACAGTTAGATCTAAATAAAATTTTATTCTTCTTTCCTTAGTTTCCCAAATACTTCCTACGACTTGAAATCCCATGATGTATCATTTCCCTTGCTGTGATAGTCTCATGATTTCTTTCTCTTTGTCTCGTGTCTTAGGTAAAATGACATGAAACTGAGGTGAGTGGCTGATTCACCAGAGGGCCATGCTGCCAACCAGAGGGACCTTGACAGGCTGTAGAGGCGAGCTGCTCATGAAGTTCAACAAGGAAAAATGTAGAGTCCTCACCTGGGTAGGAACAACCCCAGGCACCAGGACTTGCTAGGGACAGCCCTAGCAAGCAAGGAAGCTAGCAAAACCTAGGAAGGCAGCCTGGCAGAAAAAGACATGGGCATCCTGGTGGACACCAAGTTCAATGTGAGTCAGTAGTGAGCCCTTGCTGCTAAGAAAGCTAACAGTATTCTGGACTGCATTAGGCAAAGTATTGTCAGCAGGTCGAGAGAAGTGATCCCCCCCAGTGCAAGATAGACATGGACATACTGGAAAGAGTCCAGTGGAGGGCCACCAAGATGATAAAGGGACTGAATGAGAGAGCTGGGAGAAGAGCTCCCAACTCTTCAATCTGGAGAAGAGGGGGCTCAAGGAGGGGGATCTCATCCATGTCTGTAAATACCTGAAGGGAGGGTGCAAAAAAGATGGAGCCAGGCTCTTTTCAGTGGTGTCCAGTGCCTGGACAAGAGGCAATGGGCTGAAACTGAAATAGAGAACCTGTTTCCACCTGAATATCTGGAAACATATTTACTCTGGGAACAGTCAAGTACCGGCACAGGTTGCCCAGAGAGGTTGTGGAGCCTCCCTCCTTGGAGATGTTCAAAAGCCATCTGGACATGGTCCTGGGCAACCCGCTCTGGGTGGCCAAACTTGAGCAGGGGCTTGGACCAGATGACCTCCAGAGATTCCTTCCAGCTTCAGCTATTCTGTGATTCAGTGATTGTATGGAATATGAGGAGAACTTTGATGGGTATCAGTCCTTACAGGAAGTCTCAGAAACCCAAAAGAAGTAGGTTTCCTACATAAAAAATGCACTGTTATAGTAAAGAGTTCTGTAAAGTCACGTAATATCACAACCTTGTCAACATTTAAATTCAATTTGAAGCTGTAGACTGTGTTCAGCACTCAATAACTTGGGTCTGAAATTGCTGAGACTGAGATTATTACTGAGTAATGTCTATCGTATTTGACTTGCCAATTATTATGAGGAAAATTGTTGTATGCCAACTCAAAAAGACAGCACTGATGATGTTATTGTGGACTCAGTTAAAAGGAGCATATTTTCAGAGTATTTTAGTAATCCATATAATGATGAGCACTGGGAGTGGAATGTTTGTTGCAAACATTATTTAATTACAGTCCACTTTTATTCACATGCATTATATGCCCTACATTTCAGTGAGCATCAATTAAACAGAACATGTAAAGATTGCAGTGAATGGTGTTTTTTTTTTTTTTTTTTTTTTTTTTTGTGTGTTTTTTGTTTTTGTTTTGTTTGTTTTTTATTTCTTTCAGAGCATTTAATGAAAGAATGCTGGTTTTGGGAAGGGTTTGCCCTCCATGGTTCCAATTGCACAAAAGCCAAACTTGTTCTTAGGCAAGGTGTCAGGTCTTTACCCTTTTGGAACTGAAGAATGGAAGTGGAATGAAGGAAATACCTGTCTTTGCTAAAGTAATTGTCATCACATTCCCAATCAGTATGAAATAAAACAGAAATTCCTTCATAACAGGTTCTTCAGTGAATTAATTTTCTGGGGGATATTTTATGTGCATCTGTATTGAAGGAAAAACTAAATATATGAAGAGAGGAAAAAAAATTACTACTTATAGGATACAGAAATTTAGGTAATGCAGAAGATTTCAATGACTTTCAGCACCCTGGCAACTTTCAAAATTCTGCTATTCTCTTCTTAATACCACGAACAAGAAAAGATTCTCGAAAGACTGAGTGCTATATTTCTTAGGGGACCATTTGAAATAATTTTTGGTCCATGACAAACCAGTGCATGTATTTTCTCTCCTCACAAAACCTGTTAAGATAAGAGTGGGCATTGCTATGGTGATAACGTATTGACTTTTTCACAGAGCAAAGAAATGGAATCCCTCCTATGTATGTCTGAAAAGGATTTATTTTTTAATTTTACTTATTTATTTATTTATTTATTTATCTGCTGATCTGTGAAAAGTACCTTTAGATAAACTCCCTGCCAGGAAAGTCTTCCAGTAATAGTGCTACATTTGTTTTCAATATAGGAAAGCTGCATTACAAGAAAAGAAAAACGTGTTGCTAACTACTCTAGATATTAAGATCAGACATACCTGTGAATGAAGAAGTACAAAATTACACTTAATTTTCCTAGTTCCAGTGTGCCATATCATTTAGAAAAAACAGAGAATAAATCACTTTACTGGTAAAGATAGTTCATATGTAACTCAGGAGAAAATGTCTTTTAAAAAGGAAAATGTATCAGGGCAGAGACATCCATTGTGTAAATGGGAACTCAGCTGCTCTCCACTTTCCTCATCAGATGTGTTTCGATGTCATATCAAAGCAATGAAACAACCCATATGATACAGGGAAGTATAGAGTATGTGTGTGTCCTACACGTATGTTCTTGGCAGCTTTTTTTTAGCTTTGGAGAAGCCAGGCAGACACTTTATTTCTGTACAGAAGATTGGATGTGTAAATGGTTAGCTCATTGGCTATAGAGGTAGGTGATCTAAGTGGGTGATTTAATTGATCTACATGTAAGTTGCCTCAGAAACTAGTTTACGTACAATTTAGAGATTCCAATCCTATGCTGTGGTTATATGGTAGGATTTGTAAATGTGTTGCTGAATGGTGAAAGAAAAGAGCCATTTCTGGTTCTTTCTAATTTCTGGTAAAATTTTACTATATCTTTTTCTGATGTTATCGAAGATGGATTCAATAACATATAATGCAGATGACACCAAGTTAGGTGCATGTGTCGATCTGCTTGAGGGTAGGAAGGCTCTGCAGGAGGATCTGGATAGGCTGGACCGATGGGCTGAGGTCAACTGCATGAAGTTCAACAAGGCCAAGTGCCGGGTCCTGCACCTGGGGCGCAATAACCCCAAGCAGAGCTACAGGCTGGGGGAGGAATGGTTGGAGAGCTGCCAGGCAGAGAAGGACCTGGGAGTGATGGTGGATAGTCAGCTGAATATGAGCCAGCAGTGTGCTCAGGTGGCCAAGAAGGCCAACGGCATCCTGGCTTGTATCAGGAACAGTGTGACCAGCAGGGCTAGGGAGGTGATCGTCCCCCTGTACTCAGCTCTGGTGAGGCCGCACCTCGAGTACTGTGTTCAGTTTTGGGCCCCTCGCTACAAGAAGGACATCGAGGTGCTTGAGCAAGTCCAGAGAAGGGCTACGAAGCTGGTGAGGGGCCTGGAGAACAAGTCCTACGAGGAGCGGCTGAGGGAGCTGGGCTTGTTCAGCCTGGAGAAGAGGAGGCTCAGGGGCAACCTTATCGCTCTTTATAGGTACCTCAAGGGAGGCTGTAGCGAGGTGGGGGTTGGCCTGTTCTCCCACGTGCCTGGTGACAGGACGAGGGGGAATGGGCTTAAATTGAGCCAGGGGAGTTTTAGGTTAGATGTTAGGAAGAACTTCTTCACTGAAAGGGTTGTGAGGCATTGGAACAGGCTGCCCAGGGAAGTGGTGGAGTCACCATCCCTGGAAGTCTTTAAAAGACGTTTAGATGTAGAGCTTAGGGAAATGGTTTAGTGGGGACTGTTAGCGTTAGGTCAGAGGTTGGACTCGATGATCTTGAGGTCTCTTCCAACCTAGAAATTCTGTGATTCTGTGATAATTGGAGAGACTGTTTAGAATTAAACAGAGAGAATTAAAGGCTGATA
This sequence comes from Aythya ferina, assembly GCF_964211825.1. Taxonomy (NCBI): domain Eukaryota; kingdom Metazoa; phylum Chordata; class Aves; order Anseriformes; family Anatidae; genus Aythya; species Aythya ferina. The sequence goes on from NC_140296.1 coordinate 44,785,910, forward strand.
TTTTCAAAGCATTCTGATGATTTTGAAAATATGAGATGGCTTTTACATGATTATGAATGTTATAGAACCAGGATGTCCTAAATATGCAGACATTCCTTCAGATGGCAGCTCTTTATCGAGTTTATCTCACCTGCAGATGGAAGAAAACATAAGAAGTGGTGACCTTGTATCAGTCTATTTCAATATCATACAAAATAGGATACAGATCAGTTCTTATATGACTGCTGGAGAAATCATGTGAGGGTTGAAGGCTGGGAGCCATAAAACAATGTAGACCTTGCTTCTACACCTTAAATAGAGAAATTTTCTAAGCATTTAATATGCATTATTTCTAAGCATTTTCATATTTAATATGAAAATCTGTTCAAATTATTACCATCTCATGTTTGTTTGCAAGCAGTACTACATTTACAAATGCGTTATTTAAAAATAAACATGGAAGTATTAATACCTTACAATAATATGAGACTAATTACAATACAATATAATTGCCAAAAGACTGAAATTTCTTAATAAATGTTAGTGAAATTATTTCTAATTAATATACATAGTAAAAAACTAATTCTCCAGGTTTAACATTTTAGACAGGTAAGGAGAGAAGAATTCAACAAAAGAGCACTTATCAGTAGCCATAATCAGGGAAGAATCAATAATTTTATTAAAATATTCTCTAAGTGGAGATACTTCAGTGTTATGAATAAGTATTTAACACTAAATGCAACATTAATTAGAACAGAGCTGCTAAAAATCCTTCTGTGACATAATCTGAGGAAGATTTTTAAATTTTATGGGAGGGCAGACATGTAGAATTAGTCTAATATAACAAGTGAGTTATTTATTAGCTCATCTGTGGTAATTCTATGTCAAAAAATTCTTGGTCAAGGACACTGAGTCTTATCGTTGTGATCATGATGGATGCTATAAATCATCAGATCTTAGAAACCTGAATCTCTCCTGAGAGAAAGGCATTGCCTGGTAATCTGAGCACTGTTATGAATCAGAAATATGATTGTTTTGCCTTGCCATTCTTCAATGTGTTCTCCAATTAGCCAGCGTGGGAGCTATCATGAATCAAAAAGTGGAGCATCTGTCAACAGTGCAATGTTGCTTTTTGTTTTGGAGTGTACTGGTATGCAGTAGTGGGAATGCTATGTCCTGTTTTGGTCAGTATGTTTTTCCAAAGCTTTAGATGAACTGGAAAGAATTCAGAGGAAATCAAAAGAATGATAAGAAGGTTAGAAAAGCTTATCTATGAGGAAAGGTTGACGATCTTCAAGGTGATTAAAGGAGGCCCCATAGAGTGGGAAAAGCAGGTGTTAATATCCATCTTGAAAACAGCTGGAAGAATGCTGCAGCAAACTCTAGGTCAGTCATCTTTCCTTTAGTCTCATGGAAGATAATGGAGAAAAACCTCATAGAAGCTGTTTCCAAGCACATGAAGGACAAGAACGTGTTTGGGAGCAGGCAGCATAGATTTACCAAGGCCAAAGTATGTTTGACTGATTGCCTTCTATGATACCACTGGTTCTTTATAATGGGTGGAGGCAGTGGTGCCATTTACCTTGAATTAAGCAAGGCCTTTGACATAGTTTCCCATAGCAAATCCATAGCCTAGAAAGGAAGAGAGAGGCTGGATGTTCTACAAACAGGATGGAAAAGCATCCGGAACACCAGGCTTAAAGAACAGTTGTCAACAGATTGAAGTTATATCTATAAAATTAAATCAAGTTTTGCAGCATCTAACTTTTGGGTGCTTTGATAAATACTGTAAATAAATACATATGACAGGTGTATCAGTTTTTAAGTATCTGTCTGAACTTCAGATATGGACAGTTTCTTTTCATAGTAGGAACCTATTCCAGGAGCTGTGTGTCTATGTGAATCTTACAGGGCACAGGAAAAAATGTAGGTGTTTTCTCTCCCTCTCTCTCCCTCTCTTTTCTTTCTATTCAGCTGCTCAGTTGTTAGTATACTCAGCAAGGTTAGAGAAGATGTTGTGAGAATTAATGCCAAGTCAGCATTTCTTAGGTTCTTTGAAGATAAAAGACCTTATAAAGCACTAATTATCATTGCTAATTAGCATCACACCAAACTTGTCTCACTGACTGGTTTTTCAACTCTTAAAAGAGTTGTCAGCAATCTTCTGGAAAACTTGAAAAACTTTTTCTCACAGACAGAAAATGAAGGCTGGAAAACCTGGTGTTAAGCCAGTTAACAGCATTGGCCTTATCTAACTCTGATTAGATTAAATTCAGTGTCAGGTGAATGAGAAGCTGGTCTTTAATTTGGAGCCATTCTTCAAGCCAAGAAAGTAATCGTTAAACAAATGTAACGGAGGTAGACTCATAACTTGTACAGTTCTATGAAATCAAAGATTTTCTATTTCAAGATCTGTATTTAGCGTGTCTGCTCAATAGGTACTATTGATTCCATGGCTTCTCTGTCTGTGTCATTGTGGATATGTGCACCTGCTAAGGACATTTTTCAACTGAAAATATGCCTGTTGTCAGGCAACCCCAGCTGCATGGCTGTGGATGTGTCTTTTCTATTTATTTATTTTTAAAGGCAGACAGGGTAGGATGCAGCTTATCTTAATTTTAGACCTATGTGTGAACTAGGTGTCATAGACCTAATTATAGTCTTTCTGGAGTTTGATAATGCAGAAGACAGAATGTGGAGATATATTCAGATGCTGAAATGTGGGTGTCCACCCCAGGATGATATGAATAGCTTTCTAGAATCCATTGGGCCAATTAGCTCTCTACTGAATGTAATAGATGCCCTCAGATTTCTCCTGAGTAGCCTACCTACATTACAGACATAAGCTTTGGCAGGTCGAATTCCACCTGTGTGTTTTAGACATAGGTTAAGTGTCCCATTTAGCCTAATCAATTACAATTGGACTGAGGAAACCTTACACATGCGAGCAGAATCAGCCCCTTCTCAAAGTACAGCAAAAGGAGTTTAATGAGACAGAGTTGTTGGTACTGCCACTCCTTCCTGTTATGGAAGAGTGTGCCAATGCTATGCTACTTTTTCACATGCTAGTGTAGAAGTTAGAGCATTTGGGAAAGAAATAGGTGGTTGTGTTGAATACCATCCTTTCCCTGAGGGGTTTGAACTATCTTCAGGGAGTCATCTTAAACACTAGTCTATTCTGAGAGCAGATGCTTTCCATCTCTCTTCCCGAGGAGGTGCCAGCTATTGCAGCAAGAACTTCAAAGTTTATTACACCATAAAAAGGTAATTGAGTTTCTTCCTCAGAGAACCATATGACCATTAGATTGTTTTACAAGAAATGTCACTCTGTTTTGTGAGGAACCTGATCCCATCATTTATCACCAGGCAGGTAGTTTTGTCAATTTGCTATTCACTGATGTAATGCTTGAGAGTCTGCCACTTCCATTTACCTATTTCAAAAGACAAGAATTGCCACACTTGCATTTTGTGCAGTTTCTGCATCCAGCTTTCACTGCCTGTGAGATTGAGTCTGTCCTGGACAATCACAGAGAAGTTCTTAACTTCTGATCACAATCAAGCTTGGGCAAAATTATTTAGCTCTCTAAGACTATTGCATTTCTATGCATACATTTAAACTCAAAGCATCAGGCACCTTCAAGTTTTAAATAGTTATGCAGAAGCTGAGAAAAGATTTTGAGAATCTGTTTAGGATTTATATGTACAAGTATATGTAAGTGCTTTTTAGGCCTTTGCCCAAGATGTTATAGTAATTACTAAAAATAATTCATGGCATCTGTGTGCAGGCACAGTTTTAATTTAGAACAGTTTCTCATTCATAAACTTGCATGTGCACATTCAGGGTAAATACATTCTTCAAACCTTTATTGATTTCTGGGATGAACAGATCTGACAGTAACAGGAGGCAGACTTGCTAACTCCTGCAAGCATCCAAGATTTAATGTAGTTTCTATAATCCGTGTGAGTCTGAAAGGACCAGCCTTAGCCTATTTATTATCAGTGTCAACAGCTAAGATATAAATCGAAAATATAAAACATAAGATATAAATCAAAACATGCATTTCCTTAGACAAGTAAGTTTCCAAAAAAAAAAAGAAAATATTTTGGCACTGTTCCTGAGGGAGTAAACGGAAAAACAGGGCTACTGTAATGACATAGTTCACAAAATAGCTTACAATGGTAGGACTCTACAAATTTTGAAAAGAAATGCTATTACAGGAAAAGGCTGTAGGCAGTAAACAGCTTAGATGTTTGAAATTAGGGGTCCCAAATATGCAGTTTTGAGACATCTTTACCTATGATTAGTGTACAAGAAGGCTGGGTTAGTGACCTGAACTTCCTGTTCGGGAAAGAATTTGGAGCTTCAGAATGGGGCCAATGTATCTGAGGGTGTGGAGCATGCAGCTGGTAGTAACAGACATTCAGAAATTATGCGTTCAGAAACACATCCGAATCCTGCTCTTCTCTGAAACTTTGGTGGCCTGCCCAGACTGTGCAGAAATATCGTCTTCTTCTAGAGCTATACAGGCTTGAATTCCTTGTGAAAGGCAATGTATATATAGTACATTTTTTTTCTAAAAATCAAGTAAAAGTCATGTATTGTTTAAAAAGAAGGGTGCAGACACAATTATTTCACTCCATTATCTTTTAAAACCTGATTTGGGATGCTTTCCAAGGACATCTGAAAAAGAAAATTTGGTCAGATGGGTTTATTTCTATAGTTTAAATATTGTCTTTTCATTTGTGGTAAAACATTGGTTTCTGAAAATGACCACCAAAATGACAACTAAATGCTAATTTTGTTTGCACAGTTGTCACTCACTTTCTTTCCTACAAGATGCTGATAATGTGTATTTTTTATTATTTTTTTTTTTTTTGATTTCTGATAGTATTTTATTGTACATTTGAGCCTACACCTCATTCTAAGAGGCTAGTTAATGAAGTGAATACATACTATTTCATTTGAGTGCAAAAGACATTTCATTTACACTAACTCTTTAGGTCCAAGTGTTAATCCAGTGTTATTAAGACTAATTCCTAATATGCTGCAAAAAATATTTTCAAGAATTGAAATAGAAATATTGAAATAGAAAGTGCTGTACACTATGAATGGTTGCAGTGGTCAAAAATGATCTCTTAGTTTGTCTGGACATGATAGCAAGGATTGACCTCACAGCAAAAAAAAGCATCTTTGGAGTCATATGGAAGTGAACAGCTAAAGATTCAGTCAAAAAACATCAATCACATAACCTAGAGGCCAAACCAGTTGAGATAAGATAGCTGGAAATGAATTGTAGAGGGAAACTGAATAAGTCATTTACCTTGATTAAAGATAGGTGAGGTCTGAAATTGCACTGAATCTTATTACAAGGCCTTATGGTACATATAAATTCCTTTCATAAAGAGAAAATTATTATATTGGTTTATTGTACATTTAAATTTATATTTATTTTTTTCTACTTATGGAACAAATCTCTTTACCAAGATATACATAAAATATGTTATATTTAAAATGCACGTTTATATCATTAGCTATATATATATGTCTGCCACTAGATAGGAAAGTGAGTCATGTGGAGGCCAGTATTATCACATCTGAGAAAAAGTTATAGGCATATATGTCTTAAAGAATCATCATCAGATTTCACTATCTTAGTTGTTACTGCAGTCTCAAATTTCATGTTCACTGACTCACTGTTTCAAAGTAAGAACTCCTATTTCTGATGAGTGACCTCACTGCCAGGATGCTAAGGAGGCTGGTGGCAAAAAAAAACATTTCTTTCAAAGCTGCAGTACTTGGCATAAAATAAATCAAGATGTATTATGCTGCTGAGAAATAAATATAACAGGGATTTTGAATCTAGCAGACTGGCTGGGACCTTGGAAGACAGACTGGCATGCCAGTTACTGAATTACATATAGGTATTAACTAAGTACATGCTAGTCCTTGGTGTCTGCATATATCTTCTGAGATGGGAGGTGGTGCTGCTTAGTAGAAAGCTATTTTATTTTATTTTATTTTATTTTATTTTATTTTATTTTATTTTATTTTATTTTATTTTATTTTATTTTATTTCATTTTATTTCATTTTATTTCATTTTTATTTCATTTTATTTTCAGTCTGAAGATAGTGGCATGGTGAGCTGGCCTATTGTGAATTTAACTCAAGCAGTTTAAAGGTTACCATTGAGACATGATAGCAGCAGTGTGTTCTCCTAAGCTTTCTTAAAGTGTACTATGGTAACTAGTTGAGTAATCAATAATCTATAATTCAAGTTTATTTGCATTATCTATGAGCTAACAGCTAAAGGTTATATCTTTTTAACAATTTTTTTAACTATTTATTTTTCTGCAGGATTGCATTTGACAGTAACTGAACTTTCATTGCATCATTTCTACCAAAGAATTATTCAAAACAAAGACTTTTGTTTTGAATTCTCAGAACAGTTTTCCTAATCCATATATTGGAAAGTGATGTCTTTCTGCAGTTGTATGACCACCCTTGTATTGGGAAAATTAACATTTTTTTGCATTTGGAAAAATTGCCTTCTTTGACTTTCATTCAATGTGATTGATTCCTTCATTATAGCTAGTATGGCTGCCTTGGCAACACTGTGTACTAGTATCAATATGCATTCCAGAATAAAAGTACTAACAAGTTGTTTGTAAGTTCTTCATAAGTCACAAAGTGATAAATAATATGTATATATATTGTGTGTATATATATGTATAAGATATGTATATATATTGTATATATATGTATAATATATAGAAAGTACAGAAAATTGTAGATGCTACATGATAAGAAATTTCACCTTCATTATAAAATGTAATAGCGGTCAGTATTAAGTTCAGTGATCCTAAGTTCTGGTTTCTGAACATTATCAAATCAGAGCATTTTATAGATGAAATACCATTATTTCAGAGGGGTGAGAAAACAAACAAACAAACAAAAAAAAAAAGATCACCAACAAAAAACAGGCAGGAAACAAAATAATTCTTTCTCAAAATTCCTCGAACAGATAAAGACTGCTGGTTTAGGATTCCTAGATTTTATTTAAACCGTATGATGTAAAAATTAATAAACAAAAACAAAAACAAAAAACATCAGTTATAAATTGGTTATATATATATCAGTTATAAATAAAATATTGTTTACTTTTAATGTTAACTAAAACAGAATACTTTTAATAGAATATTTTGCTTATAATATGTTTTTACATCCCCTCCTATCCTTCTTTCTGCAGTTCTATTTACTTATACTTCTTCATTACCTTTCCTTCATTGCTTTGTGATTTTTTTTCTTTTCCATTTTGCTCTCCATCACTGTTTCCACCTTTTCTCATTTCTCCATTTGGAGTCTATTTCTGACCATGTATGTCTTCCTGCCAACCCCTCAAATCCAAAAGAGTTTATAAGAGTACATCTTAGTGTAATTTAAATATTTTTTAATGCAAGAATATTGCTTTTTCTATGTCCTGACTCCCTTGTTACTCAAGTCTGTTCCAGTCTACCAATGACCTTGGCACGTGCAAGATCAGTTCCTACAATTAGAAATACAAACAATAGCAGAGGCAAGCTAGGACACTGGGAAAGTACAAAATAAAATTTCCGACTGAGAATAGCAATGAATAAATGCAGTCACCAGCATAGGTAGGGAAAGGTGAAAAAAAAAAAAAGGCACACAAAAAAAAACAGGAGGTGAAAAATACCTTTTTCATTCTCAGATTGGTAGAAGGCTATATAGAAAAGTAAGATGTTTAGTGTAACAAGGAAAACTAGATGAATGTGTTTGCAAGTACTGGAGAACAACGATTTCAATACAGAAAGGGAATATTGTTTATCACTTTTAAAATAATTCTACTACATTTTTATAATTCCTAAGGAGATATTTACTTATAGACTTGAACACTTTGTTTTCAAACCACAGCTATAAAATTACTTTGAAAGTTTGTCAACCTAGACAAAACTTTGACCTGCCTGAGTGTGCATTCATTAAATTATGAGAAAACTTACATAACAGCAATGTCATGTAAAAAAAGAAAAAAAATAAGGAAACCTCTTCCTCTTCAACTCTTTATATTAGTCATACGTGTTTCTAATAACCGGTATTCTACAAGATGCTAGTTTTGATTGGTATACAACCTAAAATGGACTTTTTATTATTAGCACACTGTTGAGCTTTCACATGAAAATTAGTTTTTCATTTCTATTGCATCTGTTTTCATAAGCCTCATCTTATTCTATTTTCTCACATTCCAAGTAAGTCTTACCAAATTTTGTGCACATGTTGATAAACTCAAGTTAACAAATACTGATTTGATGTGTGCAATATAATAGATGTTACCACATATTTTTCACTTGCCAGTACTTGTTCTGAGTGGAACTAGGTCATGATGTTATCATCAGTAAGACTTAGATATCTGTGTTCTGCAAAGATTTGGTTTATTTTAAAACTAATACTTTTCTTTCCTCACAATTCATGGGAAGTTAACACACTACAGTATTTTTGTTATTTGATGGGTGTGGTAGTTCTACTCCGGTGGGTGGCTGAGCTCCACCCCAACTGCTCTCTCACTCCCCCTTCAGTCCTTGCTGAACTGATCTGGTGTGGGCTTCCCACAGGCCTCACCCCTTCAAAAACTGCTCCAGATATGGGTCCGTACCACAGGGTCCATCCCTCAGGAGCAAATTACTCCAACCTGGGTCCCCCACGGGCAGCAGCTCCTGCCAGGTCACCTGCTCCTGCTTGGGCTCCTCTCCACGGGCTACAGGTCCGGCCCGGAATCTGCTCCAGCAGGGGTCTTCCACAGGCGGCAGCCTCCGTTGGTGCAGGGCCACCTGCTCCACCGTGGTCTCCTCCACGGGCTGCAGCGTGGAACCCTGCTCCACCGTGGTACTCCATGGGCTGCAGGGGGACATCCTGCTTCACCATGGTCCTCACCACAGGCCGCAGGGGACTTCTGCTCCGGTGCCTGGAGCACCTCTCCCCCTGCTTCTTCACTGTCCTTGGTGCCTGCAAGGCTGTTCCTCACTGTTCCTCACTCCTCTTACTCTCCCAGCTGCTTTGTGGAGCAGTGAGTAGTGTTTTTTTTTTTTTTTTTTTTTTTTTTTTTCTCCCTGTCTTAAATATGCTCTCACAGAGGCACAAACAACATCGCTTGTTTGGCTTGGCTCTGGTCAGCAGTGGGGCCCTTAGAAGTTGCCAGGGGGCAGCTTCTAGATCCTTCTCACAGAAGCACCCCTATGGCCCCCTGCTACCAAAACCTTGCCATGTAAACCCACTACAATGGGTAACAGAAAAATAACCTTGTTGCACAGAACTTTAACAGAACTCTCAAAACAAAACCCTAAACTGGATAAAAATAGTTGTGACCAATTACAATGCCTGAAGATAAAATCTATTCTATTCTATTCTATTCTATTCTATTCTATTCTATTCTATTCTATTCTATTCTATTCTATTCTATTCTATTCTATTCTATTCTATTCATTTATTTTACTGCAGAGATCTAGAATTAAACTTTAAAATTCTAAACTACTGCATATGCAGCTATAAAACCCATTCACAGGAACATGGCCCATCAAACCATTGGTAGTTAAGATACACCTTTTTTTCTTTTCTTTCTTTCTTTTTTTTTTTTTTTTTTTTTTTTTTTTCTTGCTTTTCCCCTGCATTTGCATTATCAAGAAATTCTGATTGTTTGAATATAATCTTTTTTTTTTTTTTTTTTTTCACTTCTATTCTATGAATGAATCTCTCAGACATGCATTTGGAAAGGAAAAAGCCACAGACATACATCATGTAAAAATCTATCCATGACAGTCTTTGGATTCAATATCTATATATCTATGTCGGTAGCTTTTTGTAGGTTTGCTAATAATATTAACAAAACAGTACTCTAAAAATAGAGGATTTACAGAAATCACTGTGATGAACATCAGGTTAAAATCTGAATGAATATATGTCCCTCTAGTCATACTGAAGAAAAAATGTTCCCCAAAATCAAAGGCTATTTTTGATTAACTGGGAGAAAGATGTATGATTTGAAGTAAGAGTTCTTGAATAATTTGTGTACTACTTGTGGTCAGAATCATGACAGAACAGGGAAGTTACATCCCACTTGGGATGTCGGTACACTTGTGTACATCTTTACCAAGAAGACTCAGATGAAATTAAGAGAATAAAAGTAATTAAAGTGGGATAAAACTGTCAGGTAGGTAAAATTATTCAAATGAGGTAGGAAATAACACTTTCAAAAGGGAGAAAGTAGAAGATAATGTACAGGAACCACAGAATGATAATGGTGGGAAAGCAGATTAATTAATTTACTCAGCTCCTGGCCTTGATTTGAATGACCTGCAGTCAGGGTGGATGTATCTGCTTGCAGACCCTCTTAGGAAACAGAAAAGATGCATCCAGCATTGTGAGGAAGGATCAACAGGACTGACAGAAACATACAGTGTTGAAGAATATAGAGGGGAATAGAAGGGATAGGTGCTGACAAAGATAGGTGCACTGGGCTGACTTCTGGATTGGAGTTTTTTCTGGTTCTCTGTGCATTGCCCTGCAACCAATTAGGCACTTTCCTAGATCAAATAATGATCTGCTTCCCTGTGAGGGAGGGACTCACTGAATAAACAAACAAACAAACAAACAAAAAGAATAGCATGAACTTGTAGATACAAAATCACAAAAGTAGAAAATGAGAAACAGTTATTAGGAGGCCTAAGATATTCTGTAAGCTTTCTGGTAGGTAGAAGAACAAAGAATGATCTTTGAAGAAATGGAAAGGATACCCAATAGTGGAAGATGCTGAGAATTTCAGTTGTTAGAGGTCGTTGTGTTTGTTTTTTTTTTTTCTCTCTCAGTCTTCCCCAAAAAGCCTAATTGGTTAACACAATTAACATACATGGAATTAGAGGTAAAAATCACATAGTGTAGGAAAAGAAAAGGCAAGAGTTTTGTGAGATGTTTTCAAATTTGCTCAGCCAAGTAAAATTCACAGTAGGAGCCTCAGGAAACTGAATGCAACTATCTCAAAGCCATTAGCATTTATATCTGAGAACCCATGCAGAATGGATAAAGTTCCAAAAGACTGTAAAAGGGCAATAATAACACTAATCCTTGAAAACCAGGGGAAGGAAGAACCATGAAAAGACCAGAAAACTCTTTAGCTTAACTTGAAGTCCTGTAAAAATATTGGAGCATTGAAAACTCATTGCAAATAAGATGAAAAGTAACAGTCGTCATCAATTTGTCCAGTACAAATCATGTCAAACCAAATTATTTCTCTTTATGTCAGGGTAACAGGCAAGAAGAAAGAGCAGATATGACCTGAAAGGCTTAGGCACCATTTCACGTGGCAGTTTCACACAGAAGTTAGGGATCTACATGATACCTTTGCGAGGTGGCTGCACAGCTAGGTGCAAAAATAGAGCTCAGAAGAGAGGTTTTGATGGCTTGTCGTCAGACTGTAAGGATATGTTAGGAAGGGATCCAAAAAGACCTATCCCAGGCTGGACTGGGATATCTCTGTGCTAATGTCCTGTATCTACTGCAGAGGGGATGTTTACCACATTTGGAATCTATATAAATCTGGCAAAGGTTACAAAGCCTGAAGATGACAGGATATGAATTCAAAGTGACTTTGACTGATAGGAGAAGTGTCCTGAAATACTAATGTTTGAATTATATAATGACATGTGAAAGGTTTTATATATTGATAGAAAAAATCAATTGCAGAAGTGCAAAATGAAGAAGGTTGGCTTGGCCTTAATTTTTCTAAGAAGAAACTAGTTTTCTGATTACAAACCAAATAGGATTGAACTTTTTTGTTTATTTGGTTATTAATTATTAATGCAGTCATGTTACATGGATGGTATGTCTGATTGGAGAAAGGTACCTTCTTGTGCCTGGGCTTTTAATCAGACATACCTTTTCTGTTCTCCTCCATGCTCTTGTTTTCTCATTTAGCAAGGTATGGTCCATCTCTGCTTTTATCAGCTGCTGAGTGCCATGAGCTTCAGCCATCTTTTTTCCAAAACTATGAAAGAAAGTCTGTTAGTCCTGGATGGCCCTTCTTCAGCAGCCAAGAAAGACAGCATGTGATAGAAGTTCAGCTCCCTAATTATTTCCTGTTGATGGCTACCTTTACTTGAAACTCAGGACACATGTTACGTCATCAAAATGGAGGAATCATATATTTCTAAATATCTGAACTGGCTGAAATCCATACGAAGAGTTATTCAAGTCTAAACAAATTGATGAAATTCAGGAAGATTACCCAGAAGAAAAAAAAACTGTAGGGATTGAGATTTGTCACACTGTAGAGATGGTGTACATTCTTAAATTAGACTAGATGGAGTACTAGTAAAAACATTTTAGTGAAGTGTTGAAAGTATCAGTGTTAAATCCATAACAGATAAAGATGTAAGGCAAAACTCTTTAGTGAGAGGGAGTAAGAGACCCATGAAGTTACTCAGCTGTCATTAAAAGAACGAATGTGTTTTTGTAATACAGACACGCTTTCACAGAAGACTGAGTGCCTATAATCTCAGATGAACAGACTTAAAATTAAGCTAGATTTTTATCTACTTCTGAAATTAAATGTCTGGTCCTATGAATGCTCTCATGTATTTAAATATGAAGCCTCTGCTATCACAAGCATTTTTACTCCGTGACTTGATGTTCTAGTGAAATTTCTTCCTGGAAAAATTAGATTACTCCATTGTGAATCACTCAAGAGCCTGGGGAGTGCAAAATACTTAGTATGAGTATGATTAGTTCTGTGTAGAGCGACATAAATACGAAGATGTTCTGCACACATTATTTAAATTGTGTAAGGGCATGTATGAGGTATTCTTTTCTTAATTAGGGCAGAGATTATATTTACATAATTCATCTTGATTATAAATGTTCTTACAAGGTTCTGGAAAACTGTACAGAACCCTCTTCAGAAATATTTGCCCTGTCTTAGTATTGGGTTTTGTTTTATTTACTAGTAGTTCAATGGCTAGCCTTGCTGCACAGAAGTCCTTTCTCTGAACCTATCTATAACTATCTATAATCTCCTTTTCCTGATATAATGTAATAACATATTTAAAAAAAAAAAAAAAAAAAAAAAAAAAAAAAAAAAAAGATAGTAAAAACACAGAATTGACAAGGCAATTCCACTGCCTGAAAAAAATAGTAACTCATTTTTAAGTTGACAAGAATTTACATTGACAGTTGTCAATTACTCTGGTATTACTATTTAAAGAGAATCATATGAGTAAAAAAAGGGTCAAAGAATCTTACAACGTTTCCTAGAATTTACAAGTAAACTGTTGTTAGCTCTCTTGAAATTTACAGCAGGCATAAATGGGACTGAGCATTAAGAAAATTGCAAAGAAAAAATAATATGTCAAGTTGAATAAATGGAATGGTCAAATGCAAGGACCTGCACATGGGTCAGGGCAAACCCAAGCATAAATACAGGTTGGGCAAAGAATGGATTGAAATAATGCCTGAGGAGAAATACCTGGGGATGTTGGTTCAACACAAAGCTCAACAAGAGCTGGCAATGTGTACTTTCAGCCCAGAAAGCCAATCATACCCTTGCTGCATCAAAAGAAGCATGGCCAGCAGGGTGAGGGAAGTGATTCTTCCCCTCTACTCTACTCTTGTGAAACGCCACCTGGAGCTCTGAGTTCAGCTCTGGGGCCCCCAGCACTAGTAGGGGAAGTATTAGAACAAGGCCACAAAGATGATCAAGGGTCTGGAGCACCTCTCCTATGAAGACAGGCTGAGGGAGTTGGGGTGTTTCAGCCTAGAGAAGAGAAGGCTCCAGGGAGACCTTATAGTGGTCTTCTAGTACTAAAAGGGGGCCTACAGCAAAGCTGAGGAGGGACTCTCTCAAGGAGTATAGTGTGTAATGACAAGGTGTAATGGCTTTAAACTGAAAGAGGGTAGATATAGATTAAATGGAAGGAAGAAATTCTTGACTCAGAGGATGGTGAGGTACTGGAATAGGTTGCCCAGAGAAGCTGTGAATGCCCCATCCCTGGAGGTGCAACCTGGTGTTGAGCAAACTTGTTCTAGTGGGAGGTGTCACTGCCCATGGCAGGGGGGTTGGAACTAAGTGATCTTTAAGGTATATTCAAACCCAAACCATTCTATGATTCTATGAAATTATCAAGTCTATAATTTATTTATTTTTTAGTAATATTATTACTATTAATAATGTAACATGTATGCATTACATTTGTGAGGTATGAAATAAAATATATTAATAAGTTAAAGCTATTGCCTACAAAATCAGTTTGTGCCACACTACTGATATCCATTAAATTAAACAGTTAGATGAATAAATCTTTTCTCTCTATTTTTTAATGTTTGTCTGCTGTTTTTATCATCATGATTTGTTGTGCTAGACTATACTAAGTATACAGCAAAGTACAGAATATTTTTATCTCTGCGGCTTAGAACTACATGCTAGTTTGGGACACACAGTAGCTAGATTTCATAAGTCCAGTCTAGTCCTGGCGCCTCTCTCAATGCAGACAATTCTGTTCCTATTCCTTTGATTGAAAGAAGTGGTTGATTGTGTTATCCATATGAGCAGCAGGCTGACTAACAAAGATTAAAGGGCACATGATCGTGTTCTTGCCAATGACAACAGAAAGAATAATGGCATGCTGCCACCCTCTATCATTATAAGCCCTCCTTTGATTTTCCCCTCTACAGTTTCAAAAGATGAATTTTAGCTTTAGATAACACAAGGTAACTTTTTGTGGAATCATTCAGTAATACCAAATAACCATAGTTAATGTATTATAGAAGTTGCATGGTTTTCTTTCCTTTAAAGTTAATGATGTTTTCATATAGTTTTTAATCAGTTTAAATTAGACATTCTGGTGGAAAGAGCTTGAGTTACTCTAACTGGAAGGTAGTGCAAAGGAGGCATGATGGACTCTTTTAAACTGATTATGCAGATGGAATTTTTTAAGATCTAGTGAGGATTACAGCAGGCAAAGCATGTAAGATTGTATGCATAAAAATATCTTGACACTTTCAACAATACTGTCTCTATTATGGCTGGATTCCTTCAAATCCTCTCATGCAGTATCTGAAGAGTAATTTCTGTAAAGCTTTTGCAAGATGGGACAGAGCAGATTACGGAGTTCTTGGCATGAAATGATTTACACATTCCTGGTGTGATATGTGCATTGTGAAGCTTGTTAGGAGAAAGGTGCCATATTGATAACAGATATAACATCTCCTGATGATCCAAGTACCATGCTGTGAAATGAGTTGATATTTCTGTTTACTAAAAATAAAGATTCATGTGTTGAGTTAATTTTTCACTGCAAAACAAAAAACATTTTTTTTTATTTCCAATGGTTTTATTTTATTAAGATGTTCTTGATTGTTATTGATTAGGGCAACATTTATCTAAATTATTATTTAGTAATTAAAATTTAAGATCAATATATTCTTTTTTTCTCTTGCCTTTTTTTTTTTTTTTTTTTTTTTAATAAATCTGTCATAATTTGCTTATCTATATCAGTCAAGGCTAGCCAAGCTACTACCAGATTTTCAGACTTGAGATTCATGAAAGTCTATGATATTGGCAACTCAAATCATAAGATGGCATTTTAATTTCCTAATTAAGTGTCTCAGGCATTTATAAATCAGAAATAACAAGTAGTTGCTGCCCACAAATCAGTTTGCTCACACATGCTTTGCTGCACTTGTGATTAGACAAGGTCATACATACAAATATACATTCTAATAAGAAATACCTCATGAGAAGCATGAACACTGAACCACAAGATGCAAGCATGACAGAACAAAACATCAGCTGACAAGCACCTTTCAGGTGCTTGAAAAATATTTGACTGAACCAAACATTCTTTGCTAGATCTAATTTGCAAGAAATGTTGCAGGTATGTAAAATGTAAAGACTGCTACAATTTAGTAAGGCGTTCACAATGAGAAAGTTCTTCAATAGCTGATTAGAGTGAATTGACTAGATGGTCCTGTCTTCAGGGATCTGAGCAATATGAAAATTTTGGTTAAATAAGATTTTGCTGTGTATATTTTTACCGTTCACCGGTGAAAGCCTCAGATTATGAAATGTGCCTCTGTATGACTGAACGTATACTCCTTTGTCTACTATGTTCTGGTCCTTAATACCTAATAATTTTTGTGCTAAAGTGTTTCACCTTTTATTTACATAACTAGCTACAATGAGAATTTAAAGAAAACTACAATTAAAAAAAAAAAAAAAAAGATAAATTATTTCCTGTAACATATTGTGATTGAATAGACAAAAGACTATAGTTACTCAATATCACTCCTCAAACATATATAATTTTTGCTATTCCATATACAGGTCACATTCCTGCTGTGCTAGGAACATCAGCAGTTAAGTAATAACACAAATACTTCTCCTGGAATAATCAGTGTGTCAGCAGTTAGAAACAGAACGTGTAGGAGGCCGTTCTTAGGTTGTTTCTCACCCAACTGGGGTGAGAAATTGTAGCGCTGATGTAGGAGATTTGAGGGGTCTCTCAGGGAGTTCAAACCCATGTCTACCCTGTTAGGATAAGACTCACAACACTCATCTAGAAAACTTCAGCAGACCTGTATCCCATCATAGCCATCTAACCTCTGACACTGCATCAGAATTACCTTTCTGGATAATTACTTACACTTGAATTACGCATTTCACACCAACACCAAAGTTTAGGAACAGAGCAAGTTGCAGTGTATACCTTTGCAAGACATCACTCCCATAGCTACTTCCTCTGAATAATTAGGTAGAAGAACTTCAATAATGACTTAGCAGCAGGGTAGCTTGTAGCTTCCTCTAGGAAACAGACTAGTAATGCAGAAAAGGCAGAAATCACATACATAAGATGGTGCCTATTTACATTTTATGCTTCAAATCTCTGCAAATCTGACACTAAGTTTCAATAGAGAAGCTGAAATGTGTTACTGAAATAAAACTTGCTTCAGTGGTATCTCCTGATCCAGTGATGAAAGGGAAAGGAAACAAACAGTAACTTATGTTAATATGTATTTCTGTTTCTGTATTTTTAGTTAGAATTTCATATAAAGTACAGCTAAAAGCTAATCTTGTTTAATGGAAATCACTGTATAGGTCCCTACAGAGGAGAAAAAGATCAAGAAGGTTCATTTAAAGTGACAGCTGATTTCTGCGGTCTGTTAATGATTTCCTCAGAGATTCCTGAAAGTATCCTGAAAACAAACAAAAATTGCAATGTCAATGGTTTTCTCTGGGAAGGCACTCTTGCTGCAAAATTCCTCATCCCACCCAGAGTAGGAAGTATCATTTGCAAGCACTATTACTCACTGTTATCTGAGACCTCAAAATGTGCTGAAGACTTAGCATGCCCACATCCCCCCATACTGACATAAATTGTCAGCAAATACCTCATTGCTAGTCCATTTGAGTTTAGAAGATAAATAAATAAGCACATGGTATGTCTGTGCTTTATTCAACTTTGTTACTAGAGGCTACCCTGTTAAACATCTTAGATGCTGCTGAGAATAAGTGTGGGAGCTTATAAAAATGTAATGAAATACAATGGGCATGATATAATATAAAAATGATAAAAATCATTTCACTCTTTTTCACTCCCAGATTTATTACAAAACATTTTTAAGATGTTTCAAATACTCCTGCTAATTTCAAAAACTATAAGAATGCAGGGAATGAGATCTTTGGGTAAAAAGTTAAATAAAAGTTCTTTTTTCTTAATCCATCAGGGGATATTTAACTTCTGAAAGGTCAAAATATATAGCCATTTTTGTTTGCTGGAAGAAGAAAAGAACTTCAGACTTGGGCTGAGAAGATATTATTTGTAATCAGGTTGTTCTTCAAATCTGTCTGTTCCTACAGCAGCAGGATTTCTGCTTGCAGAGACAAAATTGTAGTGTTAAACAAAAAGCAGCCTCCCCATTTTTCAGAGCCTTGGCTGCAGGGAAGACTCAATTAACCCTCTGCTGCTGAGAGGGAGGAGCTCAGGTGAGAGAGGAGCAGAAGTTCACTGCATTGCAACTGTAGTAGAGAAAGGAGAAGTGAAGCAGGACTGGTTGTACATTCATCGCCTTATATCTTCTTGACCTTCATTGCCACATTGTGTTTGCAAGGCTGGACTCTGACCACATCCTTTCTTCCAAGTACATTCAGCTCTGATAGAAAGTGTCCAAAATACTGGGAAGGCTGTGACAAATCCCAACAGCATGAGGTTTTAACAGAATGACGTTCAGGTAGGCATAGTGAGTCCTAAATGTTGGCGTAGGGTTCAAAACCTGCTGGACTAGCATTGGAAGATGTTTAGGGCAAAGGGAACCAAATCTGATGCTGCATCGTGTACTGCTTTTGGACTCAGGAGTGTAATGTACACAACAGCATATGCTTGCTCATAGAAGATATCTTTTTTTTTTTTTTATTTTATTTATTTGTCCTTAGCTTTTCTGTAAAGAGTATAGCTTACATACAACCACACTATATCCAACTAGGCTGATATTTACTTTAACATTTTAGTCTCACAACAAATAGTTTTAGTGCTGTGGTATAAACCACAGAAGTCTGAAATGAATTTCATAAGTAATGGATACGCCTATTTGCCGAGTTTAATAAATAGGTAATTGCCACATATTGTTCTTAGCCATCTTTTTAAAAGGTGTAGAAGTTTAAAAACCCATCATACAGGGAAATGGGTTGTCACCTTGATCTCATCTAGTTTGTCAGAATTTGCCCCGCAGGTTTGTTATGAAGTCTTCCAGCATTAAAAACACAACAAATGCTGCACACTGCTTCCCAGTCCTGGGTTCTTACTGACATGCAACAAAATCACCTTGGATTAAACTGGAGTGTGGGTAAGGAACACATAAATAATTTTCATTTAATTTTTAGTATTTTTTTTTTCAAAGCTTGCATCTGCTGTCCTGCAGCAAATGTTAGGGGCAGCTGAATGCCCAATTTAAGATATTTTCATACCAAGATTAAAAAAAAGTTTTGAACTTAATCAGATATATATATATATTTTTACAGACCTAAAAATCTACTTGGGCGGTATGATTGTTTGGAAATTAAAGTAAACAGTCTTATAAGAGAGGTCTGTTGTGCACTTTGTGCAAAGATCAACTACATAGCTGGTCCAAGTAGCTTGACCAGTCTTTCCTGTTGTCAGTCAGCAGGCCTTGATGAAACCCATGTACTGATCCCTCCTCATTTTTAACTAGTAATCTGATTAAAAATCTTGCATAAAATACAATAAATATTTCCATTGGGGGAAAAACAATCAAACAGCAAAACAAAACAAAAAACACAGGTTCATATAATAGGTAAGGCAGATTTCTTTGTGATTGTAACAGGGAAAACAAAAGATTCATAGGGCTAATCTACAAGCTGACCAACCATATATCCAGATATTTTTCTACTGAAATGTAGGTCATATTAAGCAGCCTGTTTACATTTTAAGTTCCAAGATCTAACCCAACAGATTGTCATCCTTTTAAGAAGTTATGGGTAAATTTAAAAGATGTTTTAAATATGCAAGTTCTGAGTTGCCTTGGGATTTTAATATTCATATTAAGACTCAAAATGTAAATGATTTCAAATACTTAATTTAGCTCCATGAATATTTTAGAAGACCAAATTAATGTGTAGGATGTAACACAGTGCCTAAAGTCTGTTTGCAAATCAGTGGAGTTAAATGAGATGGTCTCTTTATTTTCATTTAAAGTTGTTAAAATACAGACAATTTCCTAGGGAGTGTCACATGAAGCTTTTTGCTTATCATTTGCTAAATATATCATATATTTTTTAAAGTAATGTAAATTATTTAGCCTTTATACTTTTCTTAGCAGAATAATCCAGTGAATCACAGCAGGTGTCAATATTAGGTATCAGTGTCCTGTTTCAAGGAAAAATGAGCACAAAAGCACAGAGATTACCCATACAAAATATTATAAATAATAGTCCATACAAAAATGTTTTGGTAGTTATTGACATTAACAGTCTAGGAAAAGACAGAGCAATTTATTTAAGAATGAAAGCTTCAGACATTCTCCCTGTTTGTTACTCATGCTGTCAATACAAATTCATATTATCCTGTCATATAAATTGTTACAAAAGTTAATTGTTATAAATGCTAATGATATTGCAGTCCTAAGATATTATTGCAGGAAACTGGCATATAAGTACTGTGACTGATAACCTTATTTTGTGTCCTAAGAAACAGAATTCCGTTCTCAATTGCAAATATTCCAGAATTACTAACCCCACTAATAAATAAATAAGGTCCAATTTATATTTTATTTATTTATTTATTGCCACACTTAGTAAATGCTGACTGTCATGATACTGACCAATTACTACTGTGAATACTAGGAAGGAAAAATGACCAGGCACATAACATCAGCTCTTCTACCTGCATAATAGAGAAATTGCTGTATGGGATTTCTGGAAACTTGAGCATGCATGTGACAGTACTGAGTACTGTGCTGAGTACAGCCCTGTCACTGTCTGTTTTTCTTCCCTCTGTCCTGCCCCCCTGGGTGCCTTCCCAGAAAATGCATGAATGCAACTTGCCATAGTGGTCGCTGTGGTTGTAGTGGTGAGGACTGCTATCACCCACATCAATCAACCAGGAGGATGCCTACAGCTAACTATCCCTATCTAACACCTCTCCTCTGAGTCATGTTTGATGCCCCTTTGGCCATAAAACAAATGACCATTTTCAATGGTGCTTATTTTGTTCTCAGATTAAGAAGTCTGTAATCATGGTAGGGCTCCATTTTAAGTACAAAAATGAGAGCATGCATCCAAGCTGTCTTCCAGCAAGCATCTCAAAATGAAGTAGCCTCTCTGGACTTGCGGCATATCTACCAACCCAACGTGGATGTAGCATACATCATAGAATATCTGAAATGCCCATGTTTGGGTGTTGAACATCAGCTTCACTTCCTCTGAGAGGAAGCATGTGTTTAAAACTCTGTTCTAAAAACTGGAAATGCTGCATATGCATATTCTTGCTGCAATTAAAAAAGAGGGATAGCCAGTCAACTTCAACTTTAAAATATCAATAAGTTAAAACACATACTATCACTTGCCTAATTGCCTTTGAGACACAGAACAGAGAGAATTGATAGCAACAGAATTGATTTTATGTTTAAAAAAAGTCACACTGATTACCATCCCATTTTCAAATTCTAACCATCTCTGCAGTCTGTTTAGAGACCAAAACTCCATCATGTCAGATGTTGAAAGTTGTAATGGAGCCTTTCAAAGCAAGAAAACATTTTAAACACGAGCTCTTTAACCCATCAGACCTTGATAGTCTTATCTCAAACTCTAATTTCCTCTGCCTTTGTATTTGTACTCTGATATGAGAAAACATGAATTAATCGAATGCAAAATGAATTGAATCCGTACTGAATATTTGTCTTAGTACGAACTGGACAAATATACAGTAGTAGAAGAATGTGATGTGTATATCTTATTACCAAAATGAATTTAGCCAACTACTAGTGAAGCAGAATTATGAGGTAGCTCTACAAAGAATAAATCTTACATTATGAGCACATTTGCATGCTTGCCTCTTTCTTCCTTTCATTTGTAACAAATTTTACTGCATCTCATCATGTTCAAGATGATTTGTTCTGAAATAGTTACAAAATAGATGATTTGTTCTGAAATAGCTACAATTGAATCTGTTAGTCATTTGGGTGATAGATATGTACCACACACCTTCACCATAAATCAGTTTCAATGGAAATCTTCCAATATCATTTAGAAATACAAGCCTACCGTCACATATATCTAAATGGCTACACATTTTTCCTTATGCCCTAAGACCTTCCTCAAACCACATGATTAGAAATGGTTTTCTTTAGCTTCAGCATGTGTTACATGAAGCAGAATTTATTACCTTACTGGGCCTAAAGAGGAGAGGCCTCTTGTCCATTGAGTATCCACCAACACAAGACTCTATATTTCTGGTGTCCATCTCTCTACCTCTCCAAACTTTGCTTGCTTTTTCTGTAACATTCATCACTTGTAATATTCAAAAGTTCTCTTGGAATTTTGAGAAAGTCTTTTGCACCATCCTGAAAGAATACAACTCACTATAATTGAAATTTATTTGTGCATGATCTGGGGTAGCTTGTTGTATTGTGTGTAACAGTGGAATTTAAGTTTAAACCCCTCAATTACTTCCAGTGCTGAGATTAAACATTCACTTTTACTCTTCAAAGAACTGCTTGAAGTGAGGACAGGCAGCAGTGCCCTTTCTGAGCAGCTCACTCTTCCCTCCACCAGAGATTGACTGGGAGCCAGACAGCAGGCATTCCTCTCTGCTGCTGAGTCCTTCAAGGAATGCACATCCCAAAGGAGCTTTTACAGCAATCCCAAAGCATATAATGAATTGGGATCCTTGGAAAGCACAGTTGAAAATGTCTTCTCTAGAACACACCTATAAGAAGGTGGGATTCTTTCTGCCATAACTAGGAAGGGATACCCCATCCTGCTGGCCTGGATTCAATGACATATCAGAAAGAGTTCAAATCTTGGATTGCAAGGCAGTGTCTGAACAGAAGGCTGTATTCTGCTCCAGGTCAAACCTGGAAGCCATTCAAAACACTGGGGAAGCAGAAAATTGCAGGGAAAAAAAATCATTTTAACATATAATGATCAGAAGGATCACTGGAGATGCAAAATCTGACTTCTGTGCTCTAAGACTGACATCATTTTACTTTTAGCAGTTAGATAAGTATGGAACAGAACCTTGGGTAGTGACTTAATCCTTACCCTTTACCCTTTAAAAAGTCATTTGCAATCCTACAGAGTTCTTTGAAAGAAAGGATGTGAACCTGTATTTTGAAGAGAATATTATGCACATCAGAAGGCCCTGAGCTCTAGAGAATGATGGGATTTTAGATGTCTTTTGGTTAAGTCTAGACATTTTCCTGTTTAGCATGCCATCTGTTTTGAATTCCACCCTGAGACATCTCCTTTTACTGTGACAATGCAGGTCATTCTCAAGAGACATTTTGTTCACTTAACTTTTAGGCATCTAACTTTCTTCTCTGGATTAGTCCTCAAACCACCTCTGATTTATTTTTTTATTTTGTATTATTGATTTTCTATGAAATGAAAGTTAAGCATCATTCTGAAGAAACAATATTGCTTTTTGCATATATAAAGTTTTCTCCTGTTTTGACAAGCAGTTAAAGCAACAAAACTGTATCTCTTTCTAAAACACACACATACATGTATGTTGTATTAAAAGGCAGCACAGCCTGTGTTAAAGACAGGTGCAGTCACACTGCTGTCAGAGGTGGTGAGCTGTGAGCTAAATGAAGCATCCGTGAAGGACCCCAGTAATTAATCCTATTCCTGCTCTAGTCTCTACTGAAAGGGCACTTGTGAGTAGAGGAAGCTTGACCTATTATTCACAAATACGTAGTTCCTCAGCTCAGGATACTCATAAGTGTTTGAGAACATGGTCAGCGAGTCCTCCACAACTCTGTCAGATGCACTTTACATTGATCGCCTAACAACCAATGGACAAAATTTTATTTATTATTATATGCAGTGCAGGTTGGCAATAGATTTGTAAGGACAACTGCCTGAGCTTATGTTGAGAATCATTTAAGTCTAACACCCATTTTAATCCCCTGAGCCATGCCAGATCTCTAACAATCCTATGATTAAAGAACCAGCACATTTAAATTAATATTTATTTTACAGAGCTAGTTGAAATGCAGTAAAGATTTGCTGCATTCTTCCAAAATTATGGGGAATTATGCTATCATTTTAGCAAATAACTTGAGATGTGGCATTCCTGGTGAAATATCAACAGGACAATACTATATTTTCTGCTTAATTGTATTACCCTGCTTGCAAGCCTCTGTCCGCACCATAACCCTGTAACAACTGTGGTTAACCAGTCTGTCCACAGTTCAAGCAGTTCTTTGAAGAGCAAAAGCGTTTAATCTGTACTTTACTATTTATTTATCTATTGTATTACTGTGTCGAATGCATCTAAAAAGTTGATATGTTAAATACACAACTTGACTTCAAATTTCATCATATTTGTTATGTCTCCTTACAGGAGCTTCTGATGTTTTTAAGCCAGATCATATTTTTG
Source organism: Aythya ferina (assembly GCF_964211825.1). Taxonomy (NCBI): domain Eukaryota; kingdom Metazoa; phylum Chordata; class Aves; order Anseriformes; family Anatidae; genus Aythya; species Aythya ferina. The sequence continues at coordinate 44,810,061 of NC_140296.1, forward strand.
TCTTTGTAATTGACCCATAATATTTCCAGGATGTTCCTTGCTACAAAGACAGAACTGCCAGCTAATTTGTTGGTTCCTTCCAATTTTTTAAACTTTGTGAAGATTGGCATCCTAGATTCCTATCTTGTAAGGGGAGCACTGGCTCATCTCCATCAAAGGAATCTTACTGCCAAATCAGGGCAACACAACAGTGAAGCCAAGAGGGTTTCACTGGCAACGCATTAAAACCAAAACAAAACCAAAAAACTTTAAAGCTTCAAGAAAGAGGACCTGAAGTATTGATTCAGACAAGCATACCAACTCTTTTGAGGTCTTACTCTTCAGTCACAATCCTGGAGATACAGATGGCATATCCCCAGGGACCATACTGACTTTTGGAGGATCAGCATAGGCAAACACAGCTGTAAACCTGATGTCCAAACACTGAGTAAACTACCTGCAGTTTCTGAAGCTTGCACAAAATACGCTGTTTCTAATGAGCTCTATTTTTCAAATCATCTCTAAGTTCTTAAGGCTGAACATTTTAATATAGATCAAAGACACTCATACAGTGATTTTAGCAATAAACCAAGAAATGCATAAAATAGAATATGTCATTAAAAAATACGGTTTGTAGGCAGTCCAAGTGATGAATACCGGATTATATAAATGCATTAAAAAAAAAAAATAAAATAAAGAAAGTTTCAACACTTTTTTGTACTATGCTAAATTGCATTTGTTCTTTGTTTTACTTTTTTTTTCCCCCCCCCCCTCCTTTTAATGCTTTTCTTTGGAACCCAACCCTGTGGTATGATACATAACCTTGTAACATCATTGCTTTCCTTTCTCAGTAATTTTCTGTAATATGTAACATCAATTTGTAATCATGTTTTTACAAAATTAAAGACATTATATCATGGGCCTAGCGAGAGTTGTTATAGTGTGCTTTTCCAGTAGAAAGGTAAAACTTACCTTTAGTAGCAGACCAAATAAACGATCAACAAGAAGTTCTAGAAAGATTCAGCCTTGCTATAAAGGAAACATATACATCCTACAATTAGTTTGGGAGAGTTTCAAGACACTGTAAAACTTCTGATAAACATAGCAACAATCCCTTGTACTGAATATTTCAAATCATTTAGATAAAAGCAATAATAAAACGTGAATACTGTCCCTGCCTGAAATAAGTATTAGGTATGTTAAAATAACAGGTTACAGATTAAAATGACACTTCAGATCAAAATATGTTCTCAGTTGCAGCTGAGTTAACAGTGAGTGATTTATTGAACTCAGTGGAGACATTCTAATGAGAGCAGCTATAAAGTGGTTTCACAAGATAGTCACATCAGTTGTAAAATAACGCATATTAGTATCTCTCCCTCAGCATCGCAGTGTGAGAGAGAGGTGAGCAAAAGCTTGTCTACATAAAAGGAAAAACAGCTATAAAACCACAGTGGAAACTGGAAGTTCAGGGATTCAACTAATTAATGCAACAAATTCCCTATGAGAAAGTTTTCCTGTCCTTTCTGATATATATATATATACAAATATAATTGTTAGAACACCTATTGTTCCATTTCCATCCCAATTACTCTGTCAAGGATGGGTATGTTTGTGTTATAGTGGAACCTAAGAAACACAATCAGAGAGCAGAATCAGGACCTCATCGTGCTAAATAACCAACAGAAATACCACGCTGGCAATCGAGAGACAACCATTTGCATTTGAAAAAAAAGAATGAAATTAATTTGCTGCACTGAGGTCTTAATCCTTCTATTCCTGCAGGTAGCTCAATTCAAGTCAATGGGATCACCTGCTTGAGTAAAACAAGCAGGATTTAGTTCCTCCTTAGTGCTGTGCATTAATTAAAATGAGGGGAAGAGAGCAGTAGAGCAGTCATACTACAGGCTTGCCTTCAAGCCTTTTGTGTCTGCCGAGAGGAAAAGGGACACTCAGAACTGCAGTTTTCCTTTCAAAAGACAGATTGTACACGCTGTTCTTTTCACATTTCAGTCTTTCACTGAGGAACAATAAAAGATATTGCACTTTCCTCTGCAAGACTTGTTTGTGCAGGAAAATTCACTAGTGCATTTATAGTAGTATTTATTTAATCAGGCCAGTGTAACAACCCATTGCTAATACTGTTATGCTGGAATAGTTACACCATAAGTTTCTCCACTTTAGACAGCAGCTTTGTTCTGGAAGTATGATCATTTGAAATGTGAACCCGCTGTTACAACTACAGAAGTACTCACTACCCAGGATTATCTCCCATGTAATTTAGGTGTCCTCCTGCATACTTCCTGGTGCTCCCATTATTAAAAAAATAAATAAAAAATAAATCTCAAATTTGTATTTACAAAAAGAGCAGCAGCAACATCCACAATGTCACCTCTGTATGGGCTTATCATAGATACCTACAATACCTCCTGTCAATATGATTCAGGAGGACTAATCCCCATCCAACAAGGAATATGGAGTTGCATAACCCCATCATATAATTTGGGCTGTTTTACGGTCAGCCTTGACTTCTCCACTGTGATGCTTGTTAGTCCATTGCTCCCTTATCTCCAAAGCCACTGCTTCCCTTCTGGCTAGGGACCAGAAGTAAGTCCAAGTTTTTTGGCAGTGCAGACAGGTTTTGTGGACAAGCAGGTTTCTAGGAAGCTAGTGGAATCCCACGTGGGTAAGAGAGGGTGGGGAAAGGTATGTAGGGCTCCAAGGAAACTACAGATAGGACCAATATGTTCTGAGAAAAAAGGGCTTTGAGATGCTGCAAAAAGACACGAGGACTCCCTCATTCCTCTCCAAGACCACCACACCCTCTCAGACTTCTTTTTTCCTCATTCCTGTAGTGATCTGCACAGACCTTTTGCTTATTACTTTTCACCCTCTAGAGTTTCCTGAAATCATTGAAGAGGACAACAAAGGCAAGGTTTTCCCATTGCAGGGGAAGAAAGGAGCAAAACACACAAAAGCAAGAACCATACCATATATTTGTAAAGTCCCCAACATATTCCCTCCCCAAGAGGGACAAGGGATTGTGTAGTCAGAGACATTACTTCTCAGGGTAAAGCAGCTCCATCACCTACCCCCAGAAGCAGGTGCATCAATCCACCTTGCCTTAAAATTGTTGCAGGATATAGAGCCAGCCTCAGAACCTAATTCAAACCATAGGGCTAGAGCTCCAAATGAATTGACTAAAAACAAACAGACAAAAACAAACAAATAAAAACCTTATCTGTCCCTTATTTATTTTCCCTCCTCAGTAGTTCTCCCTGTACTATTTTTTTTCCTCTTAATCTGCAAGACCAAAATACCTCCAAGTCAAGTCACACACCTGGCTCCCCTACGAGCTGCTTTTTATTGTCAGCTTGGGCACAGGTGGAAAAGGAAATTAGGTCCATCATTAACCATTTTTGTGTTCTTTCCCTATAGGACATGTATACCTCATTTTATGAGCCTATACATAAATGTTTGTTATTCTCTTCTCAGTTTTTTATTATCTTCTTCATAACTAGGCTAAAAACAATAAGCCAACAATGCTCATTTCCAAGGTGATGTCCCAGACCTGTAATTCTAACAAAAGGCAGCATGAAAAGTGTAATGAATCTGTTTATGCACTTCTTAAACAGGAGAGGAAATAGGACTACCCGTTTTTTGTCTTTCCTTTTTTGCAGAAAACAAAGCAAACATTATTATAACCAAATTGGGAATATAAAATGAGCACAGTATCATAGCAACAGACAGAGGTTTTTTTTTTTATCAATATTTGTATGGGTTTGAACATCCCTTTTATTTGTGTAGTATATTGATACTTCATAAATAAAATGAAGTAAATTAATGATATAAATTAGGCTGTCAAAATGGAAGATTTTACATTCCTTATCATCAGTATTTATTTAGCACTGTAAGAGTGAATTCTGATTTCCAAACATCTTTTTTTTTTTTTTTTTTTTTTTTTTTTTTAACTGTGGAAGACAGATCACAAGAAAAGGAGTGGTAAGTCCTGCCACACTGGGAGAAAAAATCCTCAAATGTTTTTGGAATGGACTTTGTGCTTCACAGTTTTCAAGTCAATTTGCAAATTAACAATTTTCAGAAATTAACTTTCATTCCAACTGAGTAACTTGTCAACATGACATGTAACATGAAAACCTTGTTTTATTGAAATTAATGACAAAAAATACTATCTTCTATAGGATTTAGTGTGTATCAGCCTAGAAATGTGGTTCAGTTGTAGCTTGATTTTCTTTTTTTAGGTGATTTCTTGCAAAAGGTTGCTTAGGTCTATTTTGTCCAAGCTCTTAAATATTGTGTGCTGTAACCAAGCAACATGACTAGTATTTTGCAAAGCATCTAACTAGCTTCCTATACCAGGGCTAAATTCACAGAAAAATGTGCTGTTACAATATGTGCCTTGTAAAGATATTGCCGCCTAGCAAAATCCCTCCATAGCACCATGGGATGAGGGTACCATGCACACCTGCGGAGGTATTTATGTCTGTGCATGTGTGTGTGTTTGTGTGTGCATGTATGTGTGTGTAGAATCAGGGCTTATGAATGGGGAGCATAAAACAAGCAAGAAAAGTAAACAGCTAGTCAGTAAGAAATATTACTAGTATTAGTAATAAGTATAAGTATTAGTATAAAGTATTAGTATAAGTATTAGTATAAGAAATATTAATAGTAAGAAATAAAAAAGGAAATGCATTTTCAAAAACAACAACAACAACAACAACAAACAAACAGTAATTTAATCCTGGGTTACAAGATGTACTTTCATTAAACTAGGACCCAGAGTAATGAGTAATACTGTAGATCAGGCTTCATTCTTGTGCTATCTGCCTGTCCCTGTCACATTTCAGTTGTTTTATTCGAGGTAGAAAAGATTCAATAGGAAGGCTTGAGTGTATTTCCTCTTTCCAGGATAGCCTTCGTACTGTGTAAAGAATGGAAATGGTTTTGAGGCATGTGGAGAATGCAGCTGAAATCACCTAATGCAGCTGAATCACCCTCCAACTATATTTTAGCAGACAAGCATGGATTTTGAGACATGATTTTAATTTGTAGAAATCAGTTTCTGTGAGAGGCACATGCTCCATCTGTGACCTAGCCTCTCTGTGTCTGGCTAGAAGAACTTCCAGTGGTACCCTTCTCCTTTGTCAAAGGGCATTTTGGAGGAAGCAAAAGCATCCCTAATCCTTTGCAAGGTAACTTCATCAATTTTCCCTAAAACTTAGTGAAAACTGGTGTTCTGGATGCATTGCACCAGTTAGGGCTTGACAGAATGCCTGTGGTTAGCCCAGGGGCACTTGTGCAGAAAGAGTAAAATGATCTTGGCTAAATATGTCCAAAATAGAGGCAGGGAATAGTTAACACTTAGGCAGCACGGACAGACAGGGTCTAGTGGTTAGAAGTGCAGCTTCAGTAGAATTATAGTTTTTCAGCCCTTTAAAATATTTCAAAGCCCTAAGGCTTTGAAAGTCCTTCAAAAATTGTGTAACTTCCTCTAACAAAGGGAAATCTTTAGATAAGACTTTACAGTTCTGGTTGTTTTGAACCACAGTATTTTGATCTGATTCTAAAGTAAAATGTATTGATTTTTCTGATGATGGGGGACAAAGTCTGGTCCTTTATAGAAGTTCTGCCAAGTACAGAGAAAATCTAGAAAAATATAATGGGTTTATTCAGATATGCATGGAATGTCAATTTCTCTACAAGCTGATGGCTATCAGCCTGTACTAACAATGGCTAGCAATATACTAGCAATGACTAGTTCATTTTAAAGAAAGGGATGATAAATAAAGAAGTATTCAGGCTGTTGTGTCTTATCTTCTCTTTGCTTTAATGTTGTTATTACTTCATGGTCTTTTTCTCCTGATTGGCATAAGTCCATGAGAAAAATCATGCCCTTTCATTTTAAGGAGGAAATTCTTGAAATCAGAACTCTCCTCTTGCACCAAAAATCAGTGTAGCACAGGAAAGACAACTGTTTCCCCGAACTGGTACCTGAGGGTGTTATCACACTCTGAAACAGCTTGTCTGCACCAGAACATTATTTCTTTTGGAAAAATGGATACTTTAATTTTCTCTGGGGTTTCAGTCAAGCTTCTTTTTTTCTGTAACTGTTAATCTCCCCCTGCCTCCAAATTGCTATTGTAGAGGTAGCTTTTCTTTAAATTAAAAAGACAGTTTCATAGTGTCCTTCCATTGCGCAATAGCAATGGAATATGGCCTATAGTCCTTTGTCATTCAAAAATACATGCTTTCAGTTGAAAAGGTGCATTTTCCTTTTCCTTGGTCTTTCTTCCCAAATACTTTGAAGTCTGAGAAATGATGCAGCAGATGCTGAGCTGAAAACTAGAAGATATATAATGATTTAAGTGTCAGCTGCCTATTATTTACTGTTCTTTTAGTTCACTATGATAGAAGACTGCAGCTGTGCAAATTAGAAAAAAAAATTAAAAAGCTCATATATTTCATTACATCTTTCTACTGCTAGGGTTGTTTATTTTCAAAACAATATATTCTTTGCTGATTAAAATCAATATATATTTTATTATGACTTTCACATAGTAATTTTCCTGTTGCCAGTGGCAACTACAAAAGGAGTAAATACAAACAGCTAGTGTATTCCATGCTTGTTTGCTGGTTGTTACAGTGACATGGGTGAAGCACTTAGGGGATTAACCCATTGTCATCATTTTGCACTGGTAAATTAGGGGATTATTGTCTTTGTTACAGCCTCAGTAGACCCCAAGAAGGCATTAAGGCAGAGGCATTTTCTAGCTTGTCTCCACATGGGAATTTTGGAATGAGGTGGGTTTTTATAGTTGACTTCATCATGTCTTTATGCCAAGGATCATAGATGCTATTAGGCATTGGCCATTAGTTATTGCTTAGGAATGTTTTAAAAATCAAAACCCTGGAAAACTGTCTCTTTTTTAAATTATTATTTTATTTCTCTTTTGTTTTAAGATCTCTTATAATTCAAAACTAATTCCTGACCAAGATCACTCAGAGGGTTAGGAAACATAGCCTGTGAGGAAGGATTGACTGAACTGTGTCAAGAGAGAGAAGATTGTAAAGAAAATGTGTTCAGATAGTAAAAAGCAGCTTCTAAAGTGGTGGAAATCTAGCTATTCTCTGATACATGTGCTTAAGATAAGAAATACTAGGTTTAAACAAGAAGCTAGGTTAGATATTGAAATAAACTTTCTAATGGCAGAAAGAGAAAACATTAAAAACATGTTATGGATCAATTTACATTTTATGGATCAATTTACATGTTATGGATCAAAAGAGTGACACTGGCAGAGGCAGGGCAAAGAAAGGCGCAGGACAGGGACCCCTTGGTCTGCTCAGAACAGTGAAACCTAAGAAGAGATGATTTTGTGCTGTGCCTGTCAAAATATGTGTGCAATCTGAGCTGCCCTCAGATAGCAGTTACCTGCTATCTGCAGTAGCAGTCTCTATGACACCTTAGGAACACCGTTAATACATGTACATGGGTTTTTGTGAAACTTGCCCTACCTTTCAAGGAGTTATATATACAGTAGTAGAAATAAATATTTTGGCTGGACTACAGCTAAACTGTGAACATGGTATAGGGGAAGTTCCCTATATCATTTTGCAATTTGATGTTTGCATTTTAATCTCTTCTTCTAAAACTGTTATAATTCATCATTGATTTAGCTTCAGTGTCACAACTCAGTCCTACGGCTCAAAAGAGATATTCTTAAGAATGACAATTTATAACGCTGAAAATTCATGAATGTTCACAAAAAAAGCAAGCAACCACCACCAACAACATTTTTATTCCAGATATTAAACTTGCTGATTTTCTGTTTTATATTCTGCTTTAGGCTTCAATCTAACCTGGATTCAATAAGGAAAGCCAACTTTTCCCTCTGAACCTGTCTTTTCAAAATTTAGGCACAAATTAAAATACGGAAATGAGCAGTATCACTATATTTTTTGCTGATATTAGAAAAGATACTACCTGAAGTGATTATAGAAATCAGTGAAGTAGCTTTGCAGGAGATGACTAAATTACTTAAAAATTACAAACTATGGAATGACTGAAGATATTGAAGAGAACACTCAGACTATGGAGCCAGTGACCTCTAAAACAAAAGGTTCAGTTCTGATTCTATTCACAGAATCATAGAATCATTAAGGTTGGAAAAGACCTCCAAGATCATCTGGTCCAACCATCACTCTACCACCAATGTCACCCACTAAATCATGTCCCTAAGCAACACATCCAACCTTTCCTTGAACACCCCAGGGACAGTGACTCCACCACCTCCCTGGGCAACCCATTCCAATGCCTGACTGCTCTTTCTGAGAAGAAACGTCTCCTCATTTCTAACTCGAACCTCCCCATGTGCCACTTGAGACCTTTCCCTGTACTATCACTAGTTACCTGCAAGAAGAGGCCTACCCCCAGCTCTCCACACCTTCTTTTCAGGTAGCTGTAGAGAACAGTAAGGTCTCCCCTGAGCCTCCTCTTCTCCAGACTAAATAATCCCAGTTCCCTCAGCTGCTTCTCACAGGACTTGTGTCCCAGGCCCTTCACCAGTTTTGTAGTCTTTCTCTGGACATGTTCCAGGGCCTTGATGTCTTTCTTGTAGTGAGGGGCCCAAAGCTGAATACAGCAGTTGAGGTGCAGCCTCACCAGAGCAGAGTACAGGGGGACGATCACCTCCCTGGTCCTGCTGGCTACACTATTCCTGATACAAGCCAGGATGCCACTGGCCTTCTTGGACACCTGGGCACACTGGTGGCTCACGTTCAGGTGAGCATCAATCAGCACCCCCTCTGGGTGATCCTTTTCCTCTGCACAGCCTTCCAGCTCCTCTGCCCCAAGCCTGTAGCACTTCATGGGGTTGTTGTGGCCAAACTGCAGGACCCAGTACTTAGTCATGTTGAACCTCAATTGCAAATACTTGAAAGTTGTCATAATTTTTCTGTGGTCTACAATGAAATCTTAGGTTTTACTCTTTTACTTTGCAGATAAAACTCACCCCTCCATATATAAATAGCCAAATGTTTTAAGAAAGGCAAACTGTTCCATAATATTTTGGTGCTCTCTTGTGACACTCTCACATCTTCTAAGAGCAGACTCATTTTTCCTTCCTTTTTGTACCCATCGCCCAATACGTGATGTTTTATCTGTTGGATGGGTAAGAGATTATGCTGCTGTGGCAGTTAATCACTTGTAGTCAGGGATACAAATATCACAGTGGAACAGGATGAGTTAAATTTAATGGGTGTGTAACTGACAGGAATATACAGGATAAGCATTTTTTATTACGTACTTCTCAGTGCCACTCAGTTCACAGCATGCTCCACAAACATTGGCAAGGAAATATGTCATGTGTCAGGGAATGAGTAATAGAGATTTGTGTGAATTATGGATGCCAGAGAATGTCTAATTATAGCTCATGAAAGGCCAAACAATAGGGGTTAAAAACACCAGAAACATTTCCCCAAACAGAAGATGGATTAACAAGTCTTGGATAGAACTGCCAATATTAATAATCACTAAAATTCCTGTGTGGCCAAGAACCCATGGATAAAAGACTAGCCTAGATCTGTGGAAAAGAGGGTCTGGCTGTGACAGAGGACAGGATGAAATGAACGTCACTTGTTGAAAAAGGTTTCCAGAATCTTAAATATAAAGCAATGTGTTAAACTAGGCTGGAAGCAGGGAAGGAGCAGCTTTTTCCTAACTAAAAAAAAAAATAATAATAATAAAAATCTGACTTGTACTTCCAACATACAAAATAAGGCAGCAGATGGAGTTGCTAGGAGACAGAAGGCAAAGAATGAGAGTATGAATGTGCTCTAGTGTCTACACAATAGCAAAGAGTACATGAAACAAGCCAGAGCTACAGATCTCACTGTCAGCTATTACTACTACAAGTGATGAAACATAGTCTTTGTGCTAACCAGGTAAATGGTAAACCTGAACAATTTTAATAAGATAATCTATGAGAGTAATACTATGTGATATTTAATTATTGTCTGTAGGAGACCTTTGCAGCCACAGAACTACAGTATAATTCGGGTGGGAAGGACTTCAGGATGTCTCTAGTCCAACCTCCTGCTTAAAGCTTGGGCAGCTTTATTAGTCCAAATGAAATTGGCTACACCTTCTGTCACAAAGGTTGAAAAACATCTCATAAAGCTACTGAAAGTACCAGTTTGAGAACAAATATTGAATTCAGGAGATGTCTACTAGTTTTCTGTGGGATTAAGTGTTATCATCTGATAATAACTGCTAAGGATCTAAAAAAAAAAATCCTTGAACGATCTGTTTGTATTCTTATGAGATACAGTATTGCAAACATCAGAGCTGACATGAAAAATACCAAGATAAATTTAGCAGAACAGAAAAAAATAACTAAGCTATTTTGGGAACCTGGAAAATACAGGTAATAAAGCATTTGGACAAAACCACAAAAAGCACAGAAAATAGAAACAGGCATTGAGGTGAAAGTGGACAATGAATTAGGGAGGAGTCACCAAACATGAAGACTGTGCAGTGCAGGAATCTGTGCACAGTGTGAAGCCCTGGAGCAATGCTGGTGGTTAAGCAAACCTGATCTACAGCATTCAGCCATTTAGCACAAGCCAGCTCAGTGATTAAATGAACAAAACAAAACAAAAACAGAAACAAAGAAATGTGTAAAGATGTTCAGTACATGGCTGGCTGATACCAGTTCTCCAGGACTGGCTTGTGCACAACCTGTCTGTAAGGATCCAGTGGGGATACGATGACTGTGTCTGTGCTGGTGCCACCATCTGCTGCAGGGATGTACATGTATTTCCCATCCTTTAACGAGTGAATTGTATCCTACAGCTTGCCACACTCCCCGTTGAGCAGCCCAGCCCTATCTGTAGCATGTAGTATCTGGATATTGCTGGTACAGCAGCTATCCCTTGCAGTCATTTACTCACAAGCAGCTCTAAGACTGGTGTATTTGCGCGTGATGCCAAGGGTGTGTTTGCCTAAGGAGTTGTGTGTTATGACAGCTCACCCCCTGGTAGGATGGTGTTCAAAGGCTGGGCGGGGTAGAGTCAGTGAGAGTTGTCTTGATTCACCCTCAACTCTTATTGGAGCAGGCCCTGAGAAGCTTTTATCAGGGAATCAGTTCCATGTTTTAGCTGGGTGGAAACCAAGCTGTCCTAACCCATGAATGATCAGCAAGGGCATGTGGGCAATAGAGGCAGCCCCAACTGGCAGCTCAGATGTACCCAGAACTTGTGCTTCTATGTGCTTTAACTCACTCCTAGCATTTGGCAAACCTTCAAAGTGAAAGTGGGCACATTTATTCTAGGAAACCCAGAGGTCACAGTCTTCATTGCAATACTGGAAACCCTCTTTCTGCTAATTTTCATGTCTCCTGGTCCAAAGGAGCATACATATTTACAATGTTTTTCCATGTGCCTATGGAATATAAATATGTAAACACCAGACTTGTAGAGAAATCATTTAATAAGATTCAGCCCCATAACATCTATTTAATATCAGTATAAAAATAAATAGCTATTAATATTCCTTCTCTTATTATTCAGTGGCATTATGTCTACTGCTCTAAGAGGCAGAATTTACAGGATGGGATTAAATTAGATAAGAAAAAAAATCAAAGTGAGTGGTGAGAATATTTTGCAGTGTCAGCATGCACTGTGGCTGGGACAAGTTTGTCAAGTGCTTACCAAAAGGTCTGTCAGGGCACTGCACTTTCACCGTACCTCAGCTGGAGGAAAGCTAGGAAGGAGCAGAGAGCAGAGGATGAAACAAATCATCCCTCAAGATGGTTCAAGAGTTCTTTCATGCCCTTGCCACTATGTCTTGGCTTTCTCTGCCTATACAACTGAAGTGGTAAAGGTTGTATATTATTTTCCTAGGGGTGCTGCATTGAGCAAGTGTTGAAAGAAAGACTGACTACTATGTTAGGATATGTAGCATAAATGCTGAACATCACCAGGCCAAACACATTACCTGATTTGGCGCAGCAAGTCATCTATGGCTCTTTTTGTGCCTTGCTTCTTTCTGCAAAGTCAGCTTTATTATTCTTTTTCTCTGCAGAATCACAGGTCTCAACAATACTGCTATGAAATTTAAACAAACAGAACAACAAACAGTCAGTACAAGGCCTTTCATGCCACTGTGGTCTCATTCACATTACCATGTATTTCAACAGCCTCATTAATACATGATTCTGATTACAATTTTGAAACTCTCAGTAGCTCCATTGTGGAATATTTGACAGTTTATTTAGGCTTCTTCATCATTCTGAACATTAGAAGTGAATTGCTCTTCAGGAATGTCATAAAATTTACAGGCTTTGGTTGTCTGAATGGTCGAGATCTCATCTTTGAACAACTTCTTACAATTATTTTTTGTAAGATGAAACCTTGCAAATGACATCTCTAATTTTTCCAAAACTTTGCCCAAAATATAGCTCTGTTAGTAAAGCAATAACGTTTTGAATCTTTATTTATCTTCATTTCCAAACTGTTAGTATATTAAGAACATCAAGATAATTGATACAACAGAAAAAAAGAAAAAAAAAGGTTGTGAGAAACTGTTTTCAAGATCCTCTTCCCACCCACAAGAATTTAAAGAACAATATAAAGTGAGTTAAGGTAGCAACATTCTCTGTAAACTTGCTTGCAACCATTCATATTTTAATGCCACATGTAACTCGGTGATTTTTTTTTTTTATTTATTCATTCTTTGTCCTTAAGCTCAATATTATAATAATGATTTTAAAAAGTAATACATTAAAAAATGCATTGTAGCCTGTATTCAGAAGCATGGCTCCCTGACTCACACCTATGTATGCATGTCAACTATTATATTTTAAATACACAAAAGAAGAAAACACAATCCTTCAGATACCTTGAAGTGTTTGTTCACGTACAAGGCAGGAAAATAGAGAAAATTCTGCAGTGATACAGAATTGGGTGATACAATCTAGTGGAGGACTAGATCTGATAAAAGCTAAGGCACCTATTCATCCCAATCCCTTTTGGCTTCTTCAGAGTGCCTAAATTAGGAACTAAGTGCTGTCTGCCACCTACATAGTCAGTCGTGGGAGATAAATTAGTGTGCCCTGCAGTCCTGTACCCCTCCCTGATTGCCCAGATAGGGGAGAACTGCTAGAGAACATGGTGGTTCCCTTCTGTCTTCTGCACCTGTACCTCATTCACCTGGAAATCAAGACAGACAATAGAGTCTCTCTTGGGTGTCTGGCATGTCTTAGTGCTGGGTTGGGCATGCACCCAAGTCTGGGAACCCTAATGGGTCCCCAGGGGCATTGCCAGAAAGTAATTCAACTCTGAGACACTCCCTGGATCTGAGTCTCTTAATAAACTACAAAAAATCTCTAGGCACATTATTAAAATGGCCAGAGAGGCAAGGTCTTAGGAACCCAGAAATGAGGACAGCAACATCCTGAATTTTGGGTACATTGCTGGATTTAATATTATGTACATAGTCTTTCTAAATGATGAAATGCCTCACTCAGAGGGTGGTGAGGCACTGGAATGGGTTTTCCAGGGAGGTTGTAGATGCCCCATCCCTGGAGGCATTCAAGGCCAGGCTGGATGTGGCTCTGGGCAGCCTGCTCTAGTGGTTGGCAATCCTACCCAGAGCAGGAGGGGTGAAAGGTCTTTAAGGTCTTTTTCAACCCAGGCCATTCTATGATTCTATGGGAGCCAGTGGCCTGTTCCAATGCCCGACCACCCTCTCAGTGTTGGAACCTTTTCCTGATATCCAACCTGAACCTCCCCTGTCTCTGCTTCATGCAACTGTCTTCACATCTGACCTTACACTGTACCTAGAGAAAAAATAAAGTTGAATTGCTACTCTTATGTAACCTTATTTCATTGCAGTTAGTCTTATTCTCAGAGAAAATACTGCACTGGGATCTGTGGGCAGGTGAGGCAGAGAAAGGGTGTCAGGGGATACTTGGGATATGAATGGAAGGTCAACCCATAAAGGATGTTAAAACAAACAAGAAAGTGGCTGGTGAGTCTGGATAGAAGGCAGTCAAACCTCAAATGTTGGATATTGAGGGGCACACTGTCAGAATACTGCTTCCTCCTCAGCCCCTTTTAGAAAGAGAAAAAACTAATTGCTTCCAAAGGCTGCCTATCTGCTCATCTTTTGCTTCACATACATGTCTCAGGCATATCTGTGGTACTTGGACTACTGTGTAGTCTGCTATCATTCCACACCTTGGCTTTCTGTGGCATGAAATCATTAGTTGGTTCAGACTTGTCAGGATGAGCTCTGCTCTGGGGTACAGTGGGAGGACATCCCTGCAGAGCCAAGCTCAGAGGCAATGCTGCCACAAAGGCAGCAGGTGCTGCGTCGGGTGGCACCGGTGAATCAGGACATGGATTTTTCTCTCTATGTCCGTATTAAAACCCACTTTCAAGATACCTTTGTCAGATCGGCCATTTTTTGTGACTCCTGTTGGAACAGAAACTGCTTACAGGCACTTCCATTCCCCAAATAGATCTGTTCTCTGCACTCCAAATCATCGTCATGAGTTGTTATACGGGTGTGGCATTTTAATCAACACAGAGGTAATGGCTGAAGCAATTTCATGTTGCAGTAAGAAAAGGTTTAAGATCTGTTATATTTCATTAGAATCTAGCATGTTATTTAGTAGTACAAATGCCATTGCAGAACAGGTTAGTGCAGGAAATGAAGACACTTCAGCGAAAGTAAATGTAGGATGAAATCAACATTCATTTTATTTCACTCCCTTTAAAAGGAAAATACCCACATCAGTTTTGGCTCAATGACATGCAATTTTTTTTATTTTTTATTTTTTTTTCTGTTCTGGGGTTTGAATTAACACCTAGCTGAAATAGTTGCTAATATGCTCTAGTGATTCATCGTGTACCAAAACTAAATTTATCTTCTGATAGAACGAGAGAAACAGTCAAAATATAGTGTTTAATCTATTTTAATGAATTCCTAAAGAAGAGTGAGTCTAATATCCTCTTTTGACTTAGTTGTGGTAAGAATGCCAGAGGGAAGGAATTTAAAACTAATGAGTCTAAATATGTTTTTCTTAATTTACAAGTGCCATTGAAATATTCCTTATTTGTTTCAAAGTAATTTTGAAGGGAATGGAAGCAGGTTTGTTACCTGGCTAATTGGATAATCTCAAAAGGTGTAATGATATGAAATTACCACTCCTTTCTTTGAAAAAAAAAAAAGAAAAAAAAAAAAAGCAATTATTACAATTTGCCAGCCTAACTGTTGAGGATTTCATTTGACTTCATACTGCATCTTCAGTCATGGTAAGCCTTTCCAGCAAATTCAAATAATTTAAAAGAGTGTACTTTTGCCACTGAATTTGCTGGTTAATTTTGTCTACAAACTGTAAACCCATTTTAGAGGATTTTAAAAAGCAGTCCTCAGTTTTACAAAAAATAGACTCAATATTCTCTTCTGAGTAAAGAAAATAGGCAGTAATACTATTTATACACATACGTATTTATGTTTCAGACTAATTTGCACCTTTTAAAATTAAATCATTTTACCCTCTTGTTTTTATCTAAGTGATATATTAGTCTAAGTGATATAGTATGTTTGCTCCTTCCATTCTGCTTGATTAGCCCTCAATACCTAACAACAGTTTGTCTAAAAAGTTTACCAATCTGGGGAGTTTACTCTGCATTTTGAACTTCCAACAAAAGCCTATGACTTGGGAAGCCTGTCTTAGCTTGCTGTAATACACACATCTCCCATAGTAATGGAAAATAGTGAACCAAAATACAAAATAGAACAAAAAAATCTTGAAGTGTGAAAATCTTGAGCACACCTGCAAACTCTGTTAAGTAAAAGAATCCATGTATTTTAAATACACAAAATTTTCTGAGGACCCAGTTTCCCTTTTCTCCTCAGAAGAGCAAGCACATCCCTTCACTCCACCTGCTTCCATCTCTACTTAAATTAACATCAACCCTTATCCACCCACAGGTTATAAGCTGTTATTTTCACCTCTTGAAGTCTCCTGGTCCCTCCACAGATGTTATTAAAGTTAGGAATCCTACTGATTTCATACAATTCCTAGCAGTAAACATTAACAGCTTTTGTCTCATCCACATGTGAAATACAAGGGCTACCCTGTACTCATAAATCCTGTAGTCCTAGGATCTTCTGGCCAGCTGGCATGGACTGATGTTGTTTGTGCTACTGAAGTCTCATAAACAAGCTTGCTACACCCAAGCTGCCTATTGGGAAATGGTCCCTGGCCTTTTCTTACTCTGTATCTTTGCTGAGGGTTTGTTTGGGAACTTGTTTGCTGGTCAGGGCCAGAAACATACCAGAGTCTTTTTTAGTAGTTTATCAGTAGAGATAGGAAAATAGCAGTGTCACGGTCTGTGTGCCAATCTACCAATATAGGCATAACCAGGTGGATTTGTTTTTTAAGGACGTCCTTGGATCTCCTTCTGGATCCACAGTCTCCTCTGGACATGGTGGGGGCACCTCCAAGTGGTCATCTCTCCCTACCCAGCTTAGCTAGTGGTAGTACAAGTGAGGAGGGCACCCCTCGCAAAACTCTTCTGGAGTATCCTTGTTCTGTCTTTGGGAAACAGAGAGAATTCTTGGTTTTGCTGTAGAGGAACAGTGGTGCTTCTTTTTCACAGACAGCTGTTTCATTGTCTGCCCTCTCTGGGAAAGCAAAAGTTTCTCAAGGGTCAGAATTTTATGGAGGAGCTGTAGGAGATTCTGAAAATTTTTATTCAACAGGGACACTTGTATTTCTGATAGGTTCATGATTGGAAGATTTGTTTCATCTAACACATTTAGAACCTGGCAAAACAGGTACTATTTCCTAATTACAGAAATAACAGGTTAGCAGTCCAATATTTCCAATCCAGTACAAAGAGGTCCTTAGGAGTGAGCTGAGGTAGCAGTTTCTCTGCCCCATGCAAACTTGACTCTCCTTTGTGATTTGTTCCTGTAAACTTGCAGCCACAAGCACCAAATCATGAAGCTGAAGTGTAAAAATACCACCTCACTGTATGAAGGAATAATTTGCATAATACCAAGCTCCCAAGATTTCTCTTTCTAATTTTATCATCACCTTTATTTTTATTTTTATTTTTATTTTTTATTTATTTTTATTTTTATTTATTTATTTTTTGTCACACAGTAAGAAAGGCAGAGTCACATTCTTGCATCTTATGATTAGGTATGTAAGTCAGCTGAGTCCTAGTGTGAAAAAAGAAAACAAAGCATTTCTAGTTCGCACCAAACATTTCTTTTAACTGTAGCTCCTTTAATTGGTTATGGGCCTGCCAGATTTGAGGCAACAGAATAAACAGACTTCAGAGATGTTGTTAGCTCCAAGTATGGTCCTTTTTCACTGAGGCACTTTTTGGTTTTATTTGCTACATATTATTTTATTCAGTGTTGTTTTTAGGCTGAGTTGGAATGTAACATTGTTGTGTCAGGTCAAAAGGGAAAATGCCAGTCAGTATTTCCCTGTGGTTGCACACATGTAACATCATCATCATGTCCTTTCAATGAACTCTGCCATTATTTCTGAGACAGAACTGTTATGCTAGCTTGCATCACTGCAGATATTATCGGTTATAAAAATATGCAGCTTTTTATAAGCTCCGTGTTCAGTAGTCGAAGGAAAATACCTACAAACCTTGTCATGAAATATTATCGAATCTAACTTTCCAGAACTGATTTTTTTTCCTCCCTTCCTTCCTCCTTTCCTTCCTTTCTTTCTTCTGTCTGTCCATCTGTACTGTCATATTGGATTTTTTTTTTTTTTTTTTTTTTTTTTTTTTTTCAGGTGGGAAAAGAGAGAGGTATAAAATAGTTAGTAAGGCCCAGACCTTGGACTGGGTTTACACTAACCTTTGGCAGTGTTTGTCTGTATAACTTGATCAAGCAAAGCCCCCTTTTCTCTTTTGTTTCTAAAATAGAGGGTAACAAGCTTGCCTTTTTTTTTTTTTCCCTGTAAATTCTTCAGAGTCTTTTTATAAAAATCTATTATTATACCTGCTAGAATTCCTCCAAGTAGTATTTAGAGGCTTTTAGAGAATGAGAGGAGAGTATTCATTCATTATTTGACTTATTTTGAATCTCAGCCTTTTGAATGACAGAAATGCAATGCCCATTACCTTGGAGATGGACACATCTGCAAATCTGTTAGAGTTAAGTAACAGAGTACTGCTTGCACAAGCTGTAATTTAAAGGTCGAAAAATCTTGCATCATCCCTGAAACATAATACCACAGATGCTTGGTTTTCCAATGCTGCATTTTAAAAAGCTCTGGGACAACTTCTTAAGTAAGTCCTTACACAGTTCTGCTCAGTCCTTTTGAAGAGAAAATATCTAATTCAGTTTATCACCTTTATTTTGATGGGGAAATGTTTTGAATAAAGATAAATTAAAAACCAAGAAGGTATAGTTGAGCAAATAGCCCCATATACATGTACATATTATCTCAGGTTCTAGAAGCAATAGTTCTGTATTAGCATGTTAATGGCCCAAACTATTCCTACCTCTGAGGAAGGGTTACTTACCATAAGCATACTGCTACACTGATAATGTTACATAGCTTTTAGCCTAAATTGAGCTGAAAAGCACAGTAATGCGTTTCAGATATACACATAGCTAGATACACCCAGCCAGATAGAAACTAATTGTTCATCTCCAAAAGGGCATTTACATCATGAAGTTGGTTATTCTCTGTGTTTATCTCAGGTTCCAGCTCCCAATATTGCAGACAGGTTAATTCAGCCTGATCTGGAACAGAGTAGTTCCTTTGGAGGGTGAGAAGGATAGAGCTGGGAACTTGTTTATGCTGGAGTCCGTTATACCAAATGAGCACGGGGCCATCTATATCTCCTGCCATGGAAGCCAGGGGCCTCCACACTTTGGTGGGGGTGAGAAAAGCAGATAAACCATGACTAAACAGCTTTCCAAAAAAAAGTTGTCCTTTATTTGGAAGGTTCCTGGCTCAGATGCTGGTTTCTCCATGACTTGGCCATTTTTGTTTTCTTTCCTCAGCTTAACAATCCATGTAGGTACCAAATCAAGGTGTGTGGTTACAAACACAATGACTGCTGAGAAACTTGCAGAAGAAATGCAAGTAACTTTAATTTAGATGACAGAAAGCTAGGCCTCCGCCTTCGGAGATTTAGCTTAAACTGGAGATCAGCTTCTCCTTTGCTACATTTTGCAGTGAAGTCATAATTACGTGTTTGGCCTTAGTCTGTTGCCATGGATCGTAGGAATCAGGGGAGGCCATGATGACGTTGAAAGGTCACTTCAATCTCTAATGGCTATGGTTCTGGGAATGACTAATGTCATTGTGCTGGTACAAATGTAGTGCAGGAATGGTATGATGAGCAGTGACTGACTTGTGTTTAAGCATAAATATCTCCAAGATTTAAAAGAAAGGATGATAGAAGCATATCAAAAAGGTTTATTTTTAAATTCTTCTTTATTTATTTTCTTTCTTTCTTTCTTTCTTTCTCCCCTTTTAAAATTGGTGTACTTTCATTTTGTTCTTCTCTGAGTGAGATTGTATGGTCACTGGATGAGGTCATTTTACTTATACAAATTATAACTTAACAAAGTGTGTTTATCAAAAGATGTTATTTCTCATATAAATTTATGATCACTTTTAAAATGTCATCCTTAGATAATGCTTTACAGGGGAACAAGTTTGACTAATAACCATCATTATTTTTGTTTTCCTATAAATATTTCAGGACTGTCTTTAAGATGTGACCCTTCTTGTCTCATTATAGGAAATAAAGTATATTACAAAGTTTATTTTCCAAAGTACATGTTTGAAGTGTTTATCTGGATCAACGGAGTTTGTGCTTGGTTTGGGACAGTTGGGTTTGCTCTGGCAGAACAGCATGACTGAGTCATTCTGAATTAATACAGCCCTAATGGTTATGTCAGAAATGCTTTAGGGGATGGGAAGGAGACAGAGCACAGATTTCTACTACAGCAAAAAAATGGTAAAACAAAAGGAAGTAAAGAGTATGCCAATAGTGAAAGCTGTCTTGTAGAATTTCTGTGTAGCTCCGATTAAAACCTTTTGTTTACTTAGTGAATTTGACAGGAAATTAAAAAAAAAAAAAAAAAAAAGCTTCCCAATATTGCTTTCTTCTTTCTGTTTCTTTATATCTTTTCCTCCGTCCCTCCGTCCCTCCATTCCTTCCTTTCCTTCCTTCCTTCCTTCCTTCCTTCCTTCCTTCCTTCCTTCCTTCCTTCCTTCCTTCCTTCCTTCCTTCCTTCCTTCCTTCCTTCCTTCCTTCCTTCCTTCCTTCCTTCCTTCCTTCCTTCCTCCCTCCCTCCCTCCCTCCCTCCCTCCCTCCCTCCCTCCCTCCCTCCCTCCCTTCCTCCCTCCCTCCCTCCCTCCCTCCCTCCCTTCCTTCCTTCCTTCCTTCCTTCCTTCCTTCCTTCCTTCCTTCCTTCCTTCCTTCCTTCCTTCCTTCCATCCTTTCCTCCATCCTTCCCTCCATCCTTTCTCAAATTTTAAGTGAATCCATTCTGTAGTCTGTCTTTTTATTAAATTTTGATTAAATTCTATTAACAGACAATTTTATTAAATTGTCTTTTTATTAAATTTTATTAAATTAATTAAATTAAACTGTAATTTTGTTAGTTGTACCCATTTTCTACCTGTGAAATGTTTATTAATTGATCAGTATTACCACATATGTGTTGTTTTATATTTCACTTCATCATTTAGAGGAGTTCATTTCACATTTTGCATTCTTGAGAACTGTTTGTAGAAGGTTTCCTTTGCAAATAGACATCTAGACCAAGCTACTACTCACTGCTACTGTGAAATAGTGGTATCTCCATCTCTGTCTGGACAATACAGACAGCTTCATGACACGTCTGAACTGCTCTTTGTTTTAATGCCCTCTGTCAGTTGTGACATTTAACATTTGCAATTCCCACAACCGGTATTCCGGATGAAAATTTACTCTTGCCCTTCAATCACTTGTTTCCCAGAAGTATAACTGGAAGATAAATTAAGTGTCCAGAGGAGAGGAATGCTTAGATTAAAACCTGAATAACCCAGAATGCTCTTCCCACTGCCAATAAAGACTGTGCTTTCAGCATCTGACCCATCCCATAGAAAAGCACTTCATTTGGACAGTATTGCCTGTCAGTCCAAAAGCAACCCAAAAACTCAAGTATCTTCAAGTTTTAACCTGTGATGAAATAATCCAGTCCTGATATGAACCAGTGTCAGTGTGCTTGCCAGCCTGGGCTGACTACAATACCTTTGGCCATAGTTTGTCATATGACTTTTGGATACATCAACACAGCTGAAAGGAAAGAGAAAGGGATGAATGTTTGAGCCCACAGGCTGGCTTATGTCCATCTTGCCTGTGGCTCATCCCTTCTCTAACACACCTCTTTTGGAGACAGTTGTGGTCCACAGTGGAGCCACAGAAAAAAGAAAAGTTAGGCAGTATGAGTGATGGAAGATCCTGAGCAGGAGCTCACAGACTACCCTTATTTATTTAGCAGTGTGTTAATGAGTCTTTGGGACTAAATCAGTGAGTGGTCTTGAGCTGATAAGAGAATCAAAAATAAATAAATGAAACCCAAATCCACACTGATGAAAAACCCTCCCAAAATGATGGCAGGATGTTCTGGCCAGTATATTATTCTAAAGCTTCCCTTTGGCAGCAAAGGAGATTTTGCATTGTGTTAGCAGCTTTAATGGGAATTTCTTCCTGAAGGCTAGGGAAAGAGTGATGTTGCCTGTATTTCCCCAGTTCTGCTAGCAGAGAGGACTCTTTACTTTTTTCCACATCCCCTGTCATTAGTAAGTCGTTTCCTGCCCTCTATGGGCTCTGCCTCCCGAGAAGCAGTTTAGGTATGCCCTGGTGTTCCTCCTGTCCATTCTCACAGCTTTTACATCTTTGAAAAGCAGTGAAATCCTTTTGTTTCTAAAGAAAGACTGCAAGTTACCTGAGGTAAATTACCTTTTGTTGCTCAAAAAATCAGTAAATAATCAAACATTAGATTGCCTTTGTGTTGCACTTCATAGTTAGGGGACTTGCCTAGGTGACAATGGAAGATCAGGATAAAAATCTCTAACTTCCCCTGCTTAATCCTTAGCATTAATCACATATCTCCACTCCTCTTTGTGTGTACATTGCCATTCTCAGAGGCAGCTGCACTGTGCCATCAGCAGGAGAATAAACAAAGGAAAAGTAAATCCCTGTGTTAATCTCAAGTGCAGAGATATTTTTTTCTCCAATAATAAGATATCTTCTGATGTTGCACAACTGCACCATTGGAGCGTATGTCTTGTGCCTTGGCATATGCTGCAGATGATCAAAGCAGCAGCATTTGTTAGTTTAAAACAATATAAAAAATAAAGGGTGGCAGAACATCCAGGGTTGAATATAGCACCATGAAACAATGATGAAGCAGAGGATTCAAACTTTATGAAGTGCTTTTTCAGCAGTTCACCAATGCACAGAATACCATTGTCAGGTAGATCAGATGCCTAGTTCTGAAATAATTCAACAGATATTCTCCCCATTTTCATTCTCACAGAAATTACTTATATAGATTTTGTACATGTAGATTTTTATTTTTTTTCAGTATCCATTTCTCGATTCCATACATAACCATCAACATAATGCTGTCTTCCACGACACTGAGAATCACTTTTTCCCCAACATTTTTCTTTGCTTGCTAAGCAAATTTAAACCGCATTATTAAATGAATAGTGATCAATCCTATGCAATCTGTTCATTAGTAACTATTTCTCAAAATACATCAGATTCTATTTGCAATATTTCTTTGTTTATACAAAAATAATATTGAAACAAATAATAACCTTTTCATAGTATTTCTATGAATGATTGCTTCATTCCATACCATCAAACAGTACAAAGAAAACAAATACTCTCCATTCAGAACAAATCTTTGCAATACATAGTTTTAGGCACCTGGTTCTTTTCAGGAACATGAAGTCTAAAGTATTGCTTGTGAGTAATCGTCAGTATCAGTAATCTTCACATGATTTATTAATGCATTGCTAAAAAGCTCTGATGTAACTGTCCAGCGCTGTTTTATTTTTCCTATAGGGAGAAAAAAAATAAATCCCAAGCACGGTCATCATCGGCTGGCTTGTGTCCAATAATTCCAAGCAGCACTATTTAAAATTAATTTAAACGGCCAAGAACTGGGCGTTAACTTCTCTCATATGTCAGGAGAGTAGGTAATAAAATAAAACCAATCAGTCAAACCGTAGCAGTCCTTTCCTCTGTAATAGTGGGAGGAGAGGGTGAGATCACCAGTTGTGCAAAGCTTAAGTGACCAGCTGACTTCTTTGTCTGCCAGCCTGCATGCTCTCCACTAGCAAAGCAAGCTAGGAAACATTTCCCCCTGGTACGTTGTGAATAAGCAGCTTTCACATATAGCCCCATCTGCACTTATGAACCTATGTGATATGGTGAGAGTCCTCCTGAAGACAGTGTGTGCCTCCATAAATTGTATTTCTTCTTACATCGAACCTGTGAAAAGAGACAGCTTAGTTAATGAGTGATGCATAGCTTTAATTCTCATGGTTGTGAATATGAGCAAGGCACCTGAGAACACTGAAAGTAATTATTCTGTCTTACTTTCTGTTTAGCTCCTGGGACTGGCTTTGTTCATAGCAGATATTATGAGAATTTCTCACTATCTTTAAGACTGTCATTTGACCTTTTTGGCTTGGAATGGTTTATGATGTGATGTCTCAATTCTGAAGAATGGATGGAGGCAGTTAGGGGCTGAGCTACCTTGTATGGAAGAAATAGTCTTTGCTGATGAAGTCAAATTTTCCTTCTGCTTAATGTATTAAAGGACCACATGGCCTTCCTGCATGGGAATGGGCTGCTTTCATTTGTGAGTTCTCTATTTGAGAACAAAAACAGTCTATTTCAATTTATGTATAGTATGCATGCCTATGATTTGTGTTCAGTCTTCTGGAGATTTGTAGGAGATTTTGTACTGTAGGTTAACACAAAACTGTGAACTGAACTCATTCTTAAGATACAGCTCATATGCTTCTGTATATTGCAAGTAGGAAGACAACATTTCGTTTTCCACATGCCAAATGGACTTATATTTAAAACACAGATATAAGAGGATGCTATCAGTCAAAATCCAACTTTTTTTTTCTTTTTTTTTTTTTTTTTTTTTTTTTTTTTTCATAAAATGAAGGAGAAGTTGTGCCGCCTTGTAACTGTTGTGATTTTTCAGTATATTTCGGATAAACCATTGGGTTAGAGTTGTTCAACAGTTCCCTTCATTCCTGCTGGAAAGGGAAGTATTTTTCAGCATCTCCAGGTAGAAATTGCAGCAGACAGGGATGAATGAGAGGAGGGGCTTAATATACTGTAGTTATTCTGAATTAAGATTAAAATGCTGCTTGATAGCTGCTGACTTTTTTTAGTAGCAATTATTTTGAGTGCATGATAATACCTGTTAGCGACTGCGTCTGCTTTAAGCTCTCCACTCCTTGATATGTTCTTGAACTTCTGCCATTTTGCAAGGGGCACTGAATCGAAGGTTTTGATAGGTTGGGGGGGCACTGATATTATAAAATTAGCATGTCCTGAATTACTACTCAAGAATCAGTCTTGCAGGCAGTGTACATTTTGTAGAATTGCATTCATGGTTGACTGACATTAAATGACACTGTTGTCTTATTAAAATGCTGTTAAAACTTCTACTTATCATCGACCATCGACCCATATTCAGCTATGCTAAAATTGTAACATATCATTAGTTATGAATTATTTTGATAGAAAATTCCTGTGTCAACCTAATATATCAATGTGTAAGTGCCAGTAGTCTCCACTGAGTACTGACATATACTGGGTTATTTGTATGTGTGCTACCATTATAGTTTATGCTATCCATGATTCACTTATAAAATACCATTCGGACCATCAGTCTAATTAAATAACTTAAAAGAGATTTGATATACAGACTGAATTAAACACAACTGGTTAGTATGTTCAGGCATGAGTGTGTCTATATATACAGAGCTCATAATAAATTACTTTCAGTACCTTTCAGTTACAAAGATGAAGACCAGCATCCAAAAGCTCACCAAACAACACAGATAAACTATTTTTGGCTTTAGATAAGGCTTTTACTTCTAAAAGTATTCTACAGGCAGCAGTTCTGCATCTAAGATGCTTATGTTTTAATCAAGGACTGTCAAACTTTTCGACAACTAAGGGAGAGATTACTTTATTGCTGTTTACTCAAGGATCAGATGGCAAATAAATTTTACAGTTTTAAAGGATGATGGAAAATGATCTGAGGACCATGTGAGAATTCCTCCATGGCCTGCCACTTTGATGGCCTAATTTGAGTAATGAGCAAATTTTACTATGCCCTGCATACAAATTCCGCAAATAACTGTGTTACAGATGTAGCATTGCTGCAAAGATCCAGTTTTCTATTATCTTTGATAAAGCAGAATCTCTACTGCAGTGTGATAAAGTAAAATATTACCCACATCATGTGAAAAAACATTATCTATAAACAAAATTTAAAGCAGTTCAATGGCCTTGACTCTACAGGATGTCAAGGTAAAGATCAAAGTATTCTCTTTCATGATAATAATTTATGACTGTGCAGTATCATAGGGACAAAAAAGGAGATTCATTAGTGGATGAGTAGAGTAGGTGATATAAGTAAACACTCTAGAACAAATCCTGACTTCAATGAAGTAATTCTTATTTGTCTATTTTCATTTATTCTCTAATTTCTCTAATTAGTCTAATTTAGTATAAAATTTGTCTAATTTCATTTATTCTTGAATTTTCTTAACAAACATTTTGCAGCCTGTGTATTATTTGTTTATTTATTTATTTAGTTTACCTTATTGAAGATAGCAGGAGTCTACAAAGAACATGGATATGTCTTTCTCTTTCTATGTACAGTTTATTTCTATGCCTTTGAAACACAGATTTCTGAAGTCCTCTGTTGGAAAAGCACAGCTCTAGCTTGCCTGTTTGATATATTCCTTCAACAGTTTTTATACATAGTTCTTGTTTTAGAGTGGCATTTAGTAGCTTTTGTGAATGAACACAGATTCCTGCTGGTCACCTGCTTAAAATAATGTCTGTCTGCAAAGATACTTTACAGTGCCAAGACTTGTGTAACATGAGATATTAACCTGGGAAAGCAAATTGTTATTCCCACGATATGTAACACAGAGGAATGCTCTAAAGAGCTCAGCTGAATGGCCATTGCTTCACTGCAACTTTTCTCCTGGAAAAAAAAAAAAAAAAAAAAAAAAAAAAAAAAAAAAAAAAGTATGGAAAGATTTCAGATTACACTATTAGCTGGAATTTATCTTGACCAAAACAAACTTGAATTTAAAGGCAGACTGTCCGAGGAAAGAGTGGAAACAGGCCAGGGAAATTTGTCATGAGGGGTTTTCTGCTAGAAGGAGCTGGCTGGAAACAAATATGGAAGAATGCAAAGAAGGTGCTAGAAGAGTAAGATGGAGAGCAAGAAAATAGGCTCTGTGGGAAGCCTCCCCTCACTGCAGTGCTCTGCAGTGCCTTGTGGCAATGCCATTATTCTGTTGAGATCAATGGGATTTTTGCTCCTGGCTTTTGTGCAGCAAGGATCCCATTCTTGTTGCTTATCACTAATACCTGACCTTGCAGGCAAGGAAGTTACTGCAATTTAGAGTGACTCAAAAAATAACTTGTGTCACATGCCTACTGGGTTCAGTAGGAAGATAGTCTTCATGTGTCAGAAGGGCAGATATATTTATTGCATCTAAAGATCATCCCAGTCAGATTTCTGTATCAGATCACTTTGTTTACAGAGCAGGAGGAAAGCTGGGCATGTCTGAATTTATTCCCACATGTTGACTCACAACTATCCTACTCAAAGCCAAAACCACTCCTAGTAACACAGTCACCAGCAGCAACTGCCAACCAGCCAGAGCAGATAACAGCAGAGACAAACTTTCAATTTGCTTTAACCTGAAACTTGAATCTTGGTGGAAGAAGGATTCGAGCTATAGGAAGTAGTAACTGGAGGCATATTAAGGGACCTCTCATCAGTGATCAATAGACACACAGTGGAAGTTCTTGCATCTGGAAAAGTCTTTCTAGCTACTCTCTTCAGTGCCAAAATTGGTAAGTCAATGTTATAGCATTAAGTTTGCCTGGGGAACTTTGAAATGGGGATTATTTTAAAAAACATACAAACAAACAAGCAAATGCATTTGTGTTTGATACTCAGTGTTTTCCGTATAGATTCTTCTAAATTTACAAGTAGCATTTCCCCTTCCAGTCTTGCTGTGTGTAATCTGGGCTCTGATTGCCATGTCATTTTTTTTTTTTTTTTTAATTCTCTTCCCTAATGATTGACTTCTTTAAGTTGATATCAGGAAACTGATCAGTTATTTAGATAGACTGTATTAAAATGACCCATTGATATAAAATCCAATTCATACATACTTAGCAGGGTGGGAATAGTAAGACAAATAGAAAAGATGCCAAAGTTTTCTGGTATTGTTTCAAGTGGAGATGATACTGAATGTATACAGAACATGGTTTCTTAAGGATGGGTTGCCATTCTACATTTAACAATTGCTTTATTTTATTTGGGAGTTCATTACCTTTCAGTCATAACTAAAGGATAATTGACACTGTTTTATTGTACTGCAAGGAGATTTCCATGCTCTTTAACAAGTGTCTTCTCTAAAAGATATCTAGAACTTAGACACTGTTTGTTCCGCAGAATCTTTTTCTTTATAAAAGCTTTGAGGAAATATACAGTCTTTCAACGGTAGGTTGAATTCAATGACATCTACACTGACTTCCTCAAAACTCTTCCAAACCCAAAGCTTTTACTTCATTGTTACATTTATATCTTGCCCTATCTGTGTCCTTGCACCCATCACACACAAACCTTCTTCAGGAATGATGACAGTAGGCCTTATGCAGCTACTTGATATTGATAAACTCTTTGAGTTTAGTGTAGCATTTGTTCCTATAGAGTTTAGAAAATATATACAACATCATTTAATCTAAGACATTGAATAGAAGTACTCAGTAGACAGAAGGTTATATTTACTTGGATCAGGAACAATAGGCTTAGTTATTCACCAAGCTTCAACAGGTTCAAATTCAGTTAAGATTTTGACTCGCATTCCATCACTATGAATACTTGCTCTGGTATGTAAGCCAATTGACTAAGTCACCTCAGGCAGTTGAAATCTACTTCAAACATTCTGTAAAACCAGCCTGTTTGAAGCCAGCTAGCATCTGCTGTCTTATTGTGTGAAAAGATGGACAAAGAGGCAGAATTTGGACTAACATGTAGAATGAAGTAGAGCAAGGTACTGGGGATAACGAATGTATTAATTAAAAAATTAGAAAAATTTGGAAGAGCTGAAAATATTGCTGAAAACCTCACAGTTTGTTATGTATTCATACTGGATGCAGGCAGGGTACCACTCACATTTTAAAGAGTTATGTTATGAACTATAAATAAAACTAGGTTTGTCCCTTGCTGTTATACCAGCTTCTTAACCATTTCAAATTCTGCAAACAGTACTGAAAGGGACTAGGGATCACTAGGCCAGTCTCTTCTGAGTTTGTGTAAAACATGGCTGCATCTTTTCAGCAGGATGGTCTTATGCTAAGATTGGTTTTTCCTGGAAAGAAGATGAAAATGCCTGAATGTCAAATCCTGACCAGCACTGCTGTTGTGCAGCTCAGTTCTGCATTGTGGTTTGCAGTGAAATGCTACATCATTCCTCTTTATTTCTTATGGGCTTTTGCTGCAGTTGCATTCTGCATATGGATTTTTCTATAGCCAAGTTTTCCACAAGCAACAGAATATCTAAAGCCATCAAAAGATGGCTATCATCCAAAACTAAATATCATTTCTGTTCCCTTTCTTGATCTGAGGAAATTTGGAATGATAATAAAGAGGCTCCTAGAACTGTGTTACACAAAAGAGTAAAATGAGGGTGACTCTTTTCTTGCTGTGCTTTTCTTGTTGCATAACCATGAGATGGAATATATATATATACATTTCTATTTTAACTATTTATCTGTGACAAACAAATGGCAGCAAGCAAAAGCTGCTCATTCTAAGTATTGAATCTTAAGTTTTGCAAAACTGAAAAACAAGAGGGGAAAAATTTTATATGTTGAATTCTGGTACCAATTTTCACAGAAATACTTGAACAACGATCAATACAAATACATCTGAGCATTTTGAATTCACTTATCCCAAAATTTAAAGTAAGCCATCAAGGAAAGAAAATCAAATGTTCAAGTTTAAGAAGTTTAGGGAGATTATTTCCTCTTCTTCTTGTGCCCAAGAAGTGAGAATCACAGAGGTCTCCGGTGCAATTAAGCAGGTTTAAGCTGCCATTTCTGGCTTCTGGGATTTCAGTCATGTGTGTTGGAGAAAGCTCTTCCATTTGCTGTGCTGCAGATTATTTGATAACAGATCTTATTTTTATTACTTTGTTTCCACCTAGTGTTCAAACTGCAAATTACACTAAATTGTAAGTATGTTCTAGAATCAGTACTTGCAGATCAGCATTGGGCTCAGCTAGGAGGGATTTGCATCAAAAATAAGCAAATGGATATAGTAATATTAAATATTTCTTTTACGGTATTGCTACTATTTGCAGTAGATTCTACACTAAAGGATGTCAAGCATCTACTATGATCTTTGCTACACAGTCTGTTAAGGAGCAGGAGTATCAGTTATGATCTAAATGTCAGAATCCTTCATGGATATAATCTTTTTTTTTTTGTGTGTGAGGTCTGCTGTTAACTGAAGACAAATGAACACATGAGTGGTCACTGAAAGACATTCATTACTCTCATGGGCAAGTGTGTGCTAAGAATGAAGTCCAGAAGCCAGTCACTAAACTACATGGAGGTTTCCAGGTGAACTTACCTGTATAGTCTTTACCATATGTCAGTAAAGTATTTTCATGCTTTATAACAACCATAAGATTTTAATAACAGATACTGGAGGCTTCAAAAACTCCATTGTGTTGCAGGAAGAAATAAAAGAGAAATTTTTGTGTTGAACTATGAAAAATATTTTTTCTGGTTTGTTTGGGAGGTTCAATAGAACATAGCAAGAATACACAGCTTGTGGCTCTACCTTGTGAAATGTAGCAGGAGGCTTAAGGACAGATAAAAAGCATGTATGGACAGTGATGTTTTAAATTCTGTTATGTTCTAAGACAAAATAAATTGTGCCTTATACATTTTAGTATGTTACATACGCTTACAAAAAGTAAAAAAAAATATATACTGGTATTGCTAATCTCAGACAGCAATTCATACAACACAAGTATGGCAACAGCTTTGATAGCTATATGATATTTTTTATTTACGCATTTCTTATAAAATTCTAGATACAATAATTCTGTTTATTTGCCTGTTCTTGTAACTAGAGCAAAATAGCTAAAATACCTAACTGCACCACATACATCATCTGAAAAAATACAGAATTATTATTTATCCAAGCTTCTAATGTCTGATGTGTATGGGGACAGAATTACTTGTCTTGAGGATTTGTAATTTGGACTTTTTCTTTAGGAAAAATGCTTTTTTTTGTTTTCCCTTACATTCTCTCTTTGAGCACATGCAAAAGTAAATGTCCAGATTAAGGAACTAACTGATAGTTTCTTGGATAGTTTCATTCAGGACAGTGTACTAGCTGTTATCACTTTTTTCACCTTTTTTTTTTTTTTTTTTTTTTTTTTAAGTGTCCAGCACTGGTTACTGCATTAGGCAATGCCTAACAACCTGCACTGCACTCAACTCCTTTCAGGCCTTCATCTGAGGAAGTATCTCCTCTAAATGAGTAGATACTCCTCACCCATTTGAGGTGTGGCTTAGACACCAAGGTGCTTGCTCCAAACCAGGCAGATAGCTATGCAGAGGTATACGTGTATGTGGCTGGAGAACTCTGAATAAAAGGGAATTTACATTTTGCAAGAGATAGGCAAGAGGCTGGCTAATGTTTCCAGAGTTAAAACTTTTTATTTAAATTTCATTTTCATAGCCAATCTTTTTCCTTGATTTGTAAAGTGGTGTATTAATATCATAGACGTGTAAGACAAAGAGTCCTTTCTGTTGAAATGTGTTTTTGTTTTGATTTACAGACTGCTTATAGTGACATTAAAAAAACAATTAATTTAACTTCTCTAAAGACTAAGTGCATATGGATCTACAGGTCAGCAGTTGTCTATCAGAAATATAGAAATATCAGAAAAATATTGGATTATTTTAACAACTGAGAGCATTACTGTCTGAACTTGGAGCTACAGAATGGTTCAAGTCTAGATCAGTTGCTACTACCCAACCTTCCTGCTTGAGTAGTAAACCCAAATTTTATTTATGGCATTTTTTTTTCTTATTTGTGAAATAATCTTAACTGAATTGAGCTTTTAATGGCGACTCCATGGAGAGGGTTAGGAAGGAAAGAACGCTATTTTATGATATTCTCTGTTGTTACCTGAAAGCCCTATCCCTGCCAGAGAGATTCCTGCATTGAAGTGTAGATTTGCTAGATTTGTAGGTTTGCTAGGTCTGAGTCCCAAAATCATCTGGCAAGACCTGTAAACTAGGGAAGGCATCACCGTGGATGTAGCTCTATGGGGAAGATGCACCCATCTTGGAACAGCTGCTCTTGTTTTGGATCATGGTAAGCTGAGGGACTATTTTATTTTGCATATCATATATTGATCATATGAAGACAATCTCAGCTTTTATGGTACTTTAAGTAGAGTGGGACTGGGATGGTTTCCCTTGGAGGGGATGGAAGGCAGGACTTTGCTACAGGAGGAAAAAACATACTGCCAGTATCTAAAACCAACAATAAATTAGTGCAAGCAGAGTAAATTATTTTTGACGGTATGGGAAACCTCAAGATTACCTGATATAATTAAAATCAGTACATTCACCTCTAAGTAATCATTTGTAATAATAGGTGTCATATTTCTTACCCTATCATCCTTTAAGGAACTGCTCTTGGCAAAATAAATAGATTTCCTTGGAGGACTGCATTTATGCAAATAGACTGTGATTAAACTAAATTAGCACTAAGTATCCTCTTCAGCCTTGTATATACAATCCTGTCCTGGGATCTTTGGGCTAATGAGTATGTGGATGAAAATGTTTTATGAGAGATACTGTGGAAAACTAAATAAATTATTAGAGTGTAAAGTAAGGAGGAAGCTGACTTTGATTTTTGCAACATTTTAATGCTGGTACTATATATTTTGAATCACTCTTTTCTATTAAGAAGGCTAGTAGAAAGAAGGGCACCTTTGACTAATGTTCTTTTTTGATGCTTTCCATTACAGAGGAATGGCCACACTAGATTAGACATAAAGAACCATCCAGGCCAGGAACTTATTTCTGACAGAGCTCAGTCAGATGCCTCAGAGGAAGGATCTGCATTGCAAGGATCTGCAGTCAGACGTAAGGGCATGGCTCACCCTCTAGCATGAAGCTAATAAAGCTGTTCATATACCTAGAACAGTCTGGTGATACCAGAAATAATGAATTAACTGTTCACAAATTTTCAATCTCTTGTACTATGTGTGAAATACAGCCAAGCTCCCAAGCCTGATCCTTGCTTGAAGGTTGGATGTAGCAAATGTATCAGTTGCCATAACCTGGAGGCATCACAGTGGGCTGGGAAGTAGGGGCAGCAACAGCTGTGGGCAGAGCAGCCCAGGACTCATAAGAATTCACACCTGCACATGCCTAAGCAAGTGGACTGAAAAATCCTATCTGCTGATAAACGTTTTAAAAGGGAGTAATCTAACCCCTTGTGTTTGGTGCTGTTTCGTGAGGATTTCAGAACTTCCATGTGTCCCAGGTTTTATGGGGAGAACTTTTGGAGGTCTCAGCAAGAACATCAGAGCAGTTTAGGGAAAGTCAGATATAGCCACAGCATTCAGGGAGGTGTCTGCCACTTACACTGGCATGCAAAGCTCTGAGTCAGCTTTGTATGGAGTCAGAGACCTTAAATGAGGCATGGAAACAGAGACACCCAAATATGGAGCTACTTGAAATTCACTTTTTCTTTGTAGACACTTACGAGTAGTCAATACAAAAACACTGAGGGTGGGGGATTTCCTACATCTAGCTGTTACCTTTTCCTGAGGTCTATCCATCTGGGACCAGAAACAGACTAGTGTCCACCATTGTTTCTTCAAAGTTCTGACTAAGGACTACTCTAGTAAAAACAAATTGTGGAGAAAGTAATATAAGGGACACACAGACACACAGCCGCCTTGTTTTCAGAGACTCTGTATAAGTAGAACTCCTCCTGTTATTATGGAATGCTGCTCATGACAACTATAGAGAAAGCTTGTCATATGGAACATTAATTTTTTACAGGACCATATTTAAGCTCAGTAAACTAATTTATTTATTTATTTATTTATTTATTTTTTACAATTGTGAAGTATACTGTGGAATTAAAATATATAAATTTATTGTTAAAGTTTCCCTCATCTGTGCATTATCTATGATGTCTGCTTCTAATGTGTAGATGTATATTTGCCTGAATGCATATTCTGTATCTTGTTGAATAAATCAAAGCTGTTATGTATTCCAGCTTTCATAGTTCTATTGCTTATGAGATATTGTGCCTGTGAATTCAGGTTAGCTTGGTTGTTCTTCACAGATCAACATCTTTAGTACTTACACAATCCTGCAAGTGACTAAATTTATTTGGCTCAGAGCAAAGCATCAAAATATGCCTTCTTATGATGTTTATCTCCTTTGCTCATAACAGAAAATTTTATCTATTTTTAAGAAGTCTCTTGTACATGAATTTCACTTTTTGAGCTTGTACTATACTTTCTTTTCACAAACTTCTTAATAGTCACTTCTGTTGCAACAGAAGAATGAAAATAAATCGGTACATTTTCATAATTAATTAATTAATTATAAGGCAGAAGAGGAGATAGTTTACATTTCATTGACTTTATAATAATAGATTTGCAAATGTACGTGTGATTACCTCCTTCCGTCTTGTTCATTATTACATGAAAAGCTCAGGGAAGCCCTTAATCTTTTTTACCAACCATAGTTGTCAGAGATAGGATGTGGTAAGGATGGGAGTAAAAAAAGGAAGGAAACAGGTTAGCACTGTCCGATGAAAAGGTGTACATAATTACAGAGAAAGTGTGGACTCTTTTTAAAGTTAGTAATTCTGGCTTCATCTTCTGGGAAGTAGCCATTTATACAGTGTACATACAGCTTAGGAAATTGACACTCATAAGAGGAAGGAAAGAATATGCTATAGATGGTTGAGTCTAACCTAATCAAGTTACTGGTGGTATACCCCAGGGCTTAACACTGGGCCAATACTGTTTAGCATCTTTGTTAACGATCTGGATGAAGGAACAGAGTGCTCTCCCAGCAAGTTCACAGATGATACAAAACTGGGTGGGCTGGCTGATGTGCCAGCTGGTTGTAGACCTTGACAAACTGGAGAATGAGACAGAGGGTAACCTCATGAAGTTCAACTTCATGGAGTAAAAGCATGGGTAACGAGGGTAAAGGCAAAATCCTACATCCAGGGAAGATTAACCCCCGGCACCAGTACATGCTGGAGGCTGGCTGACTGGAAAGTGGCTTTACTGAGAAGGTCCTTAGAGTGGAAATTGCCCAGGAGCTGGAAAACAAGATGACCATGAGCCAGCAATGAAACCTCATGGCACAAAAGGGCCAGCAGTATCCTGGGCAGGTTGAGGGAAGTGATCATTCACAGAATCACAGAATTTCTAGGTTGGAAGAGACCTCCTCCCTACTTTTCACCAGTGAGGCTGCCTCTGGAGTACCATGTCCAGGTCTGGGCTCCTCAGTATAAGAATGATATGCACTTACTGGAGCAAGCCCAGCACTGGGCCACAGAGGTGATTAAGTGCTGGCAACATCTATCACGTGAGGAAAAGCAGAGAGAGCTGGGACTGTTTTGACTGGAGAGGTCTCAGGGGAATCTCGTCAATGTGAATAAATGCCTGCTGGGAGGGAATCAAGAAGAGGAAGTCAGACTCTTCTCATTAGTGCCCACTGACAGGATAAGAGGCAATGGGAAGAAACTGAAAATCTTGAAATTCCATCTGAATGCAAGAAAACACTTTTTTACTATGTGGTGTGGTCAAGCATGGGAACAGATTGTCGAGAGAGGCTGTGGAGTCTCCATCCTCAGTGGTATTCAAAACTCAACCAGACCACCATCCTGGGCAACATACTCTAGTTGATCATACTTAAACTGGGGTGTTGGACTACATGAGCTTAAGAAGTCCCTTCCAACCTCAACAATTCTGTGCTTCAGTGAATTGATCCTATTATTTGATTAGAGTCTGCCTGCAAGTGTAGTAGTGTAAAAACATAGGAAAGTATTTCTTTTCAGTTTTGAGTTGTTGACCAATTTAGTGGTGAGTTGACTTCCTTAATGCCTAAAGTGATAATGGTTCCTATCACTCACATCCCATCCTCTAGTTTTGTCCTTCCCAATAGTGCTTGGAAGATATCAAAGATCACTAATATAGAGACAAATTTTGAGACAAGAAAGAAAAGTTCTTCCATATGGAAAATATGATGTATGGATAATATTTGGCAAATGCTTCTCCCATATGTATACATTTAGACATATAAGCAAGATGTGATTTGTAGATGAGAGGAAAGCTAGCACAGTATTTTAAGACTTTATGAAAATCATGACATACTCTGAAAGAAGCAGAAGAATCTATCTGAAGATAGATTGTTCATTCTAAAAGATGGCATGTCCTTTAGGTTGAAATCCTGTGGGAAATTTCTCTTGTAAGATTGTAGCTGCTAGGGCAGAGAAAATACTCTGTACTATGGAGGAAGATTATGACTAAAACCCATATGACTGAATTTACAGAGAAGTTAAAATACTGATTTTGAGGTGTGAACTGTCCTTTTGTTTCAATAGTTGCTAAATTAACGTACTAGCTTTAAAAGATGGCTTCATGACTGGTGTAAACCTAATAGTACCCTGACAAATGAGTGGTGTTGCCCTACCCAGTATCTTTTTTTTTTTTTTTTTCCTTCTCTCTTATATTTTCATTTACTTATTCTATTATTTATTTATTTGTTTATTTATTTTTGCTGTAGGCTTTGTTTCAGTTCTTTTGGTCATGAGACTTGTAGTGAATTGGATCAGTTTACTGACATGACTGAGTTGATGTAAGAGACTATTGCATGAACATGGCCAAGGGCAGGACGAGGAAGGCAGAACTGCTCCTTCTGGTGGGAATGTGGTATTAGATCAGTTTAAACTGATAATGAAACCGCGCCCTTGCTGCTAACCACAAAAGCTATTGTCAGCACCCGTTTACTGGATCACTGCACTGTACAGTTAGGTTAGTGACAGAGACACTGATTCATGGCAATCTCTGGGGTGTTTCCTGAACAGATAGTCACTGCAGTTACACCTCTGACCATTTAGGAGGCTGAACTCACAAAATCCTTAGAAAATTTACAATAAGAGGCTATCAATGAACTTGGCCTGATGTGCAAACCACCGCAGACTGTATATTCGCGGTATTGTCTTCAAATCTCTCAGCTCCCATGTTTTCAGCTAAGCAACCATCCTTCCTCATCCTGTGCGTTTGCCTTTATTTGCTACTTCTGCAGCATAATTCAGATATTACTCTGTCCTGACCACAGGCCATGTGGAAAGAATTGCTAACATGCCACACATTTTTCATGACATAGCTCTCATGCAACATCACTGCTCAGCTGATCACAGATTTTCTAGAATATAAAATTTTTCCTATTTATTTCAACTCCTCTTCAGCTACTTCGCTACCTACTTTCAAATTTCTGTTTCCATTTACTCCCCTTCTTCCAAACAGTGGCACTTGCAAGTCATGTCCCCATTGTGCTTTTTTCATGGATTAAGTTTTGGTCTGACTAACAATGATCTTTGTGTGTGTCATGGTGCTCACCTAGTACCTTTGGAAGATCAAATTTAAAACATGTATTTTCTCAAATAACTACTGGAACTTTTGGTGCTAAAAGTTTTGATTATATAGAACAAGATAGCACTTCAAGTAATATAGTATAATGTAATGGAAAACATCCAAATTTTAACATATTTATCAGCTGAGGAACAACAATAACAACAACAAAATTTCTCTAAGAAAGTGAGATTAAATGCTTCCAAACAAAAACTTCAATGTTATTTGCAATAATGGCATGCTGAAATTTGTATATACATTGTGCTCTGCTAATTTTGTTCTCCTGTAGTAAACAAGCAATTGAAATTGATATTCCATTCATCTTTTGTGAAAGCAAAAAAGATTGTTCTTATTTTCAATTGAAATGATCTCTAGTTCCAGTAGAGATCTTTACCCAGAAGGAGAAAATAACCTTTAATTCTCCAAGGTTCAAAGCCAGCACTATGTGTAAGAAAGATTCAAAATAATGCTCATTCTCCATGCAAAACATCTGGGAAACAAGAGAATCTGAGTTCAACAACATGTGATTTTTGAGAAGGTACCTGGGAACTTGAAAACCAGGTTTCACACTGGGGTATTTCAGACACTAAACAAGTGGCCCAAGCAACACTGGCAAATAACTTCTGTACTGCTCTGAGTGGAGAAATAATTTGATCCAACTGTTGTGTGTCCTCACCACAGCTATTTTTACAGAAAACCACAAGATTTTACTGGCTGAGCTCAATGGCATGTGAATTCTGCTCTCCAAGGAGCATGAAGACCAGCAGTTTTGGCAGTTTCATTTCCTTACTGATGACAAAAAATGAAAAAAGACAGAGAGAGAGACCAGCGTGACACATACTGTGACACTGGATTTTGTGGTATCACTTAAACAGAGAGACAGGGTGCAGCTCAACTGTTTTTAACCACAGAAACAGAAAATGTTATTTGGCAGGAAGGAGGAAGTACACCAAATCTACTATGTCTCAAACCTGACTGTGTCTCTTTAAAATGTTCTTAAACCTGTTTAACACACCCCTACTTTTCACCACTCCCTGGGAACATGCGCCTCATATAGCAACTTGTAAATCAAGAAAAACCAAACCCAGCAATTTATTCTCTAGTATGTGGTGGCTATTCTCACACACCCATGCTGGCTGTATAATTAAGCTACAGCATAGCTCACTGACATGGAACTTTCTTCTGCAACTTAAAATGGTAAAACCACTACGGGTTTAAAAGTTTCAAATATTCTAGAGTAGAATTGAAAGTTTCAAAATAAAAATTGAGAAAAGATAAATAATTCAAATACTGTGATTTAGGCACAATACTATGGAGGTTCTGCTCACAGATACATAGATGATGTCAAATCTCAATTGTACTGGTTTATCTGCAGCTCAGGACTCTGAACAGAATGAAAAAAAATTTAACTGCAAGACAGCTAAAAATTAAAGTTTTAGTTTTAGTCTAGCGAGAGGGTTTGAATCCAGAAAGATCTAACATATTCCTTCTAGAAATATTCCCTTTGTACCCATGAATGAGAGGGAAGGAATTGCCTAAAAAACTCAATGATTTTTTTTGTTTGTTTGTTTTCTCTCTGTCCACTAATCTTGCATGTTCTCTGTGGGTTAGACTCTAACCTACCCAGTTTACAGTTTCCTTGCCATGCTTTTTCTGTAAGTGGCCACAGTGTTGCTGGAAAGCTGTTTTCTACAATGCATCACAGGACATGCAGTTTGCTTGAAGATTAGACGAATTTTGATTTAGTATAGGTGCTGTTATTTTCAAGGGTGCAGAATAAGATTTGCAACTATTTGCAACAATTTTGGCCAGAGACAGAGGAAAAAAAATATCTGCATGCATGTTTCCTTTTGTTTGAAATTTGGCAAGAATCATGGCTTTCTGCAAGAGCAAAATTTAATTTGAAATCCTGCCATTACATGGGATTCATCTGACATGTCTATGTGTTTACAGTGTGGATGCCTACATCTGACTTGTCATCTTAGGCTCCCTTTCAAGACAGCGGAAAGAAATAGCAACTCCTGGAGCCCAGTGCTCTGACCTACTTTAGTCATTTACATTAGAGTGAAATGAATTTCATTAGTGGAGTCTTGGGTGACAAATGTAGAAGCAGGAGTCTGACTTCAGATGTTGCCTTGCTATTTTGTTAAGCAAGGCCTGCTTGGAAAGTCTTGCCCAGCACTGAGGAACTGAGTGTTTGAACATAGCTGTCACCAGTTTGGATTCTCCTTTCATTGAGTAGAATTCAGATTATTTACTTAGGCATTAATTTTAATTTAGTTTTCTCAGGCTAATAGCCTGAAAAAGGATCCGGAGCAGCCCACATTTGAAATTACTGGGTTCTTCATGGAATGCATAGCACCATGGCAGGATCTGGAATGTCAGGAACTGATCTGGGTCTCCATGATTACATCCAGATAATTATAATTCTGTCCAGACTCTTTTCCTTCTAATAACACACAAATTATTTTGGAAACATCCTGTTTTAAAGCCCAGCCTCCTTTCCCTTGCACCTAACAACAGCAACAACAAACAAATGAAAAACAACAGCATCAAAAATAAATGAAAAAATCTTCAGCCCAACCCTTCACGTACTGAACATTAAAACTCATTTGAAAGACTGTTTCTGTCAACATTCTTTCCAAACTACTTACAGTTTTTAAAACAATTTTTCAAAAAAAAAAAATAATTTACTCAGAATAAGAGGGAAGAAGAAGTTTGTATTTCAAATATATTCTAACATTCTATTGACAAGTTTCAACATACAAATATATTATAAAGGCAAGAAGAGAACTCAATCTTTTATTCAACTTCTCACCCCACTATGACTTACGTGATATGTGTTGGTTTTGGAAAATTATTCTCTTTTTTTTCACATAGTTTCTTTGTGATTGAAATCTGCACCTGAAATTTATTCCTTGGAATATGCTCAGAAATGCTATTGATCCTTCTACTTCTGTGGACAAGGGAGGGCAACAAAACATCTGAATTATTGTCCAGAGAAGCTTGGAGGGGGACAAGGAGTGAAAATGCCACATCTATAATGCCATTTTCTATTTTACTCCTGCAGCTGACCTACATTTCAACACATATCACAAATCTGCTTTGTGATTTTATCTGTCCTTTGAATAGATGAGCAATTTTATTTGACTGCAAAGGTAGTTTTAAGCAAAGGGTTTTAAACATGCGCTAGCAAATACACAGTGCTCTCCATAATCACATATGTACATACTCTTCCCATTTGCCATATAACTAGAGAATAAATTCAGTCTGAAGAAACTAAAATAAATTTGCTGAATGATTCAGTTAAGTGGCTGAAAGTCAGCCCCTTCACTAAAGAGACTGGCTTATTTTAATACCGAAGCATAAACTTTCAAAAAAAAAAAAAAAAATCTGGTATCACTTTGATGTGGTTTAACCTGGCAGGCAGCTTAGCACCACACAGCTATTTGCTCACTCCCTGCCTCCCCCAGTGGGATGGAGGAGATAATAAAAAAAAGGTAAAAACTCACGGTTGTGATAAAGACAGTTTAATAGGGCAGAGGATGAAGGGATAATAATAACAACAACAATAACAATAATAATAATAAATACTGTACAAAGCATGTGATGCACAATGCAATTGCTCACCACCCACTGACTGATGTCCAGCCAGACCCACAACAGTGGCTGCCAGCCCAACCAACTCCCTCCAGCTTTATAGCTGAGCATGCTGCCCTGTGGTATGGGACATCCCTTTGGCCAGTTTGGGCCAGCTGTCCTGGTTCTGTTCCCTCCCAGCTCCTGGTGCACCTCCAGCCTCCTCACTGGCAGGGCCACGAGAAGCTTGAAAGTCCTTGACTCTGCAAGTACTGCTCTGCAACAACTAAACCATTGGTGTGCTATCAGCATTATTCTCATCCTAAATCCAAAGCACAGCAACATGCCAGCTACTAGGAAGAAAATTAACTCTATCTCAGATGAAACCAGGACACAACTTAATCATATTGCTTTTTGTTTACATCAGCATCAAATAATTAGGAACAATTTAATACAATTTTAGTTATGTACATTATAAAAATTTTGACCATAGGGGTAAACCATTGGAGTGGCAGTCTTTGGTCAGCCCAAAGATCTACTTAGCCCAATATTCTGTCTCCAACAGTGGCCAAAAGCAGATGCTTAGGGAAGCATGGAAGAACAGGGAAAGCACTGATTTCCCTAAGTGCCCTTATAGGCTCTATCAATTTGTACGTTTGAGTCTTAGCCAAATGTGGTTTCTGTTTACTTAGTAACAATCAATGGATTTGTCTTTGACAAGCTTATTGCCATTCTCATTCAACTCTTTTATATATCAGTATGTACTAATGCATATATAAGTACATATACACGCTCACAGAGCAACAGAGATATACACAGATATATATGGATATATAGGGAATGGGGGAAAAGATACCTTTCTGCCATTGTCATGTTTGACTTTGATGTGGATAGGGAATGGGATCATGCTCTGTTATGCTTGGAAGGCATACGCAGCAGTTATGTGTGCTGGTAACACAAATGTGGAAGCACGAAATGAAGATTTGATTAAATAGATGGAATATTGTTGCACCGGTCCATCAGTTTTTAGACTGACAATACATTTCCATATAGGTTTTTAAATGACAGGCAATTGTTAATTTCTGTATCACCTAATTCATTCCTAATAGTAAAAGATACAGTGATCATTATAACAACAAAAGCTTCTTAGCCCTCACAGATGAATCCAGCACCATACCAAGCTAAAGAGAGAAACACAATCTATCAGATAAGTGTAATTTGAACCTCCTCACATAGATATTATTTTATGGAGTAGATACATCTCTGTATCTACTCTAATAAAAGAACAGCCTGTGGGGATGTCTTCAATGTATTTAAAGTGCCCATGGACAATTAATTTCTTTAAGAAAATATTAGTTAGGTAACAGGAAGGCACGTTACGCTCTTCAATTTCTCCTCTAGCATCTTTTAACAAGATGTCTTCCCTGAGGTTGCTAACATGGCTTCTTTCCTAGAGCTCTCAATGAGGATTTCTAGGTGATGGGGATATTGCAAAGTCTTGTTTATAATTTAATGAAAAACCACAGCTAATCATAATTCTCACAGTCCCACTACTATTGTAGCCACTCCCATTTGTGTTCTTTGTTACTGATAACACAATAACAAATAAGCTATTTATCAGTAACATGAGCTATAAAACTGATTACAGCCATTCAGCTGGTACCATGCAAATGTCACTTGACTTAGCCAGATTTTCAGCACAATATTCTTTAGACAACTGATTTTATCAGTAATTTTTATTTTATTTTATTTTATATTTTTTTAAGCTAAGGTAGTAATGGTACTGGTACAAGATTAAGATACACAAGATTAGCATAATGTGGATGAGACTTTCAGGGATTTTTGCAGGATATTCCACTCATTTGCAGAGTAGGGAGGTATTCAAAATATGCAAAAAGCAGGCCTATTAACATTGAAGATTATATATCTGCCATGAAATGTGTTGGCACCTGCTATGATTAGCATGTTTTCTCTATGAAGCAATTTTAGAAAGGGAAACAGAAGAAACTGTTCAGCCATTTTCTGTGGCAGCTAAAAGCATTGAAATGGTTTAGACACTTTGCATACTATTTATAGCATTCTATTTTTTCCTTCTTTAGCTTATGAACTCTGCCACGCCTTTTGGGAGAACAATGGGCTACCAAATACATCTGAAATGTCACTGATTTCCTAGCATTTAAAAAATGCATATGAAAAAGCTCTGATAGTGCTCCTTCTTGTACTCAGGAAGGTGTGGTTAAACAACCGTAGGGCATACCTTACACATACCAGCCAAAAGGTCTTCCCCAGGAATGGCAATCTGTAGTAGCAGTAGCAAATACAAGCTGGGTTGGCAAATAAATAAAAAAATACATTCATACATTTTAAAAATCCATAAAACCCACCCTTATGCCTGGTGCATTTCTACCAGTCTAAGACTTACTGAAATATTTTTCTCAATTTAACAGAAACATAATCTACTAAAAGTGGTTTAAATTGTTTTGTCTCTGCACAACAGCTCTTTCTACCTGATATTACAAAAAGATCCTCCTCTCTAAATACTTCAATCACACAATTCATAAACTTCTGAAAAATAACATAAAAAGAAAGGGAAAAAATCCAAATATGATATATAAATAATCATTTAGGCAGAGGTGGGATCAATATCTGTATGCTTTAGTAAAAGCATTGTAGAGCTATTCTCTCCAGTGAATATTTAAACTTTACCAAGGTAAAATAACTGTGGTAATTGTGATCCCTCCCACAGAAGACACCTTACAACTCAGCCGTTAAAGTAGCTTACTGGTAGAAATGGGCTGCTTTCAAAAGGAGAATTGATCTAAACCCAAGCCTCTCCCCATCATATTTAAAAAGACCTGTCAGTCAGGTGAAGACCCTGGTGACTGGAAAAAGGAAAATATCACTCCCATTTTTCAAAAGGGTAGAAAGGAGCACCTGGGGAACTACGGACCAGAAAGCCTCACCTCTGCCTGGCAAGATCATGGAACAGATCCTCTTGGAAATGATGTTAAGACATGCAGGGTAAGGAGGTGATCTGAGAGAGTCAGCATGGCTTCACCAAGGGCAAATTGTACCTGACAAATCTGGTAGTCTTATATGATGGAGTGAATGCATCAGTTAACAAGGGAAGACTGACCGATGTCATCTACTAGGACTTCTGTAAGGCCTCTGACACAGTCACAGAATGGCTGAGGTTGGAAGGGACCTCTGAAGATCATCTAGTCCCACATGACATCCTGATCTCCAAATTGGAGTAATACGGATTTGAAGGGTGGACTATTCACTGGATAAGGAATTGGCTTGAAGGCCACACCCAGAGAGAGGTGGTCAATAGCTATGACCAGGTGGAGGCCAGTGATGAGCAGTATCCCTCAGGGGTCTGTCCTTGGACTGGTATTGTTTAATATCTTCAAGAACAGCATACACAGTGGCATTGAGTGCACCCTCAGCAAGTTTGCACCAAGCTGAGTGGTGCAGTAGATACAAGAGAAGGAAGGGATGCCATCCAAAGGGACCTGGACAAGCTTGAAAAGTGGGCCCATGTGAACCTAATGAGGTTCAACAAGGCCAGGTGCAAGGTGTTGCATCTGGGCTGGGGCAATCCCAGATATGAGTACAGGCTGGGAGAAGAACTCATTGAGAGTAGCCCTGCAGAGAAGGACTTGGGTATTCTGGTGAATGAAAAGCTTGACAGGAGCCATCAGTGTGTGTGTGCAGCTCAG
Organism: Aythya ferina; assembly: GCF_964211825.1. Classification (NCBI taxonomy): domain Eukaryota; kingdom Metazoa; phylum Chordata; class Aves; order Anseriformes; family Anatidae; genus Aythya; species Aythya ferina. The sequence goes on from NC_140296.1 coordinate 44,854,426, forward strand.
AAGGCTTACTGCATCCTGGGCTGTATCAAAGAGAATTGGCCAGCAGGTCAAGAGAGGGGATTGTCCCCCTGTGCTCTGCCCTTGTGGGGCCCCACCTGGAGTGGGGGAAGTATGTGGGGCTGTTGGAGCAGGTCCAGAGGAGGGCCATGAAGATGTCCAAAGGGCTGGAGCACCTCTGTGAGGAAAGGCTGAGAGAGCTGGGGCTGTTTAACCTGAAGAAGTGAAGGCACCAGGGTGACCTCACTGTACCTTTTCAGTACTTAGAGGGGGCTTGTAAAAAAAGATGGAGAGTAGTTTTGCTCAGGCAGATAATGATAGGACAAGCGGGAATGTTTTTTAACTAAAACAGGAGATTTAGATTAGATGTTAGGAGGAAATTCTTTACTCAGAGGGTTATGAGGCATTGGAATAGGTTACCCAAAGAAGCTGTGGATGCCCCATCCCCGGAGGTGTTCAAGACCAGGTTGTACCAGGCCCTGGCCAACCTGATTTGGTGGGTGGCATCCTTGCCTATGGCAGATGGGATGGAATGATTTTTAATGTCCCTTCCTACCTCAACCATTCTATGATTCTGTGAACTTGGGCTAAATAGTCTAAATGATTTTTCCAAATTGGAAGGTTGTTGCTTTCTCTTTCTGTCCTTTGATATGATATTTCTATCCTTAGGCATGCTCTGAGATAAGCCTGGCAGGCAGATTAGGCAGAGAAATTCTGACCTCTGAACATCAGGGGAGGAAAAAGAGTTATTAAAAAGGAGTGCAGGCTCTTGGCAATGCCAGTAGTTAGGCTTTGCAAGGCTGCCCAGGAAATTGCTTATCTACCTTTACAATATACATCCTAGTCTGAGCTAGGATGCCCATGGACATCTACCATCAAATCAATAAGTTTTTGTTTGTTTGTTTGTTTTTGAGATGTCTTCCCATGTGCAGGAGAACCAGAATCTGTAGGGGAAAAGAAATCCTGTGGGGATCTAATGTTGGAATAACCTACCTGTGGAAAAAAAAAGCATATTTCTTATTCCTCTATCTCCTCTCTGTTGCAGCTGTGAATCTTACTGGGATTCATGAACTATTTCTAGCCTAGTTCTGAGTCACAAATATGTCTTGGTAAGTGTGTACCCATTGGCAATATGTTCCCTTGGTAAACTGTTGTCACTAGGGTTGAAATGTACCCTGTACACAGAGTTAGCAAAAGTTCTAAGCATACCCTAATTTTATGAAGTAGGGCTGGAGTGGAAATGAGGGGAGGAGTCACCTTCAAGGGAAAGATGTCACCCCATGTATGAGTACCACTTCTTTACATTTATAGCTTTATGTTTGCCGGGCTGGGTTCTGTCTTCCATAAATCACCCTTTCCTTTTGACTTACTTGTTAAAACTGCTGCATACATATGTAGGTGATCCTAGACCAAGCCTTAGCAAGAAAAATATGTTGGTAGCACAGAAGTGCAACCCTCCTCCCAAATAAAGGTTACATTAACTATCTGTTTCTGCCTGCTAACCCATGCAGGCTGGCAACCTGTCATCATCCACTGCTGACACCTCTGTATGTTATAATTTTGTCACCTTTTGACACAAGTTATGTTAAACATGATTCACTTGGGAAAAATCAGGTTAAATGAGTTGGGCCACACTCCTTAACTAAGTAGGGGTAGACTTGAGCAATATCCCCCATTTGTCAGAGCCATTATCTGTTAGTGTACTCCTTGACATAGTTTTGTCCTTGCCAGTGAGTTCCTTCTGAAACAAACAAACAAACAAACACCTTATGTATGGATATCTCTAGTAGAAGCCCTGTATTGTTTCTCATAGGAGTGGGGACAAGGCTACACTCCTTTTTGGAAAGCAAGTTTAGCCCTATTGATGCAAACCATGCTGTATCACTTCCCTTTACGCCAGGGAATGGGCTTGGTATGTTTAACTATGTAGGATACATATAACTATTTTATTTGGATCTTGAAACTGAAAAATTAGAACATCGCTTGCTAGAATGTCTTTAAGTCTTTTGGATACAACAATAACAATAATAGCATCTGATATCCTGGAAGACGTGTTTCCCAATCCTAAATAGAAGGTCCAAAGTATTAAAGGACTTTTCTTTCGTAGGGTTGTGCTTATGAAAATAATGTATTCAGTAAAGTATTCCTTCCTTTTTGGGAGGAGTCACAGAGTTGTATTTGTCCAAAAAGTTGCCTGCTGAGTCATCGCTCATTCCTGTCTCTCTCTTTTGTACCCATATAACAGCTCAACAGGGCTAGGCTGCAGTATGTTTTTTTCATATGATGGCCACTCTATAAACCTTAGTAAGGATTTGGAGGTAGAACAATACTTCGTAGTATGTTTTGTACTTAAAAATGGAAACCCAACAAAAAATGACAAGAAAACCCTGTAGAGAAAATACATTTTAGGAGCTGTCGAGAGACATAGACTTTATAGAAAAATATAAGCTAAAGCTAAGTACATGGAACACAACTATCCTGTTTGGAGAGAGGCAGGAATCAGGAAGGGCAATAACATATTATCACTGTAGGGTGCTACATAGGTTTGACTTTAATAACACTGAATAAGCCATTCAAATCTAAATGATGGTCTTTCTGAATGAGTTATGTACACTTTTCTGCCAGTGCTACACAACTTTAAGTCAACATTCCCCACTGGAAACTAGCAATTTATTAGGAGGCATTTTAAGAATTCTTTGACTGACTAAAGAAGCTTGATTGTCAAAGAAGAATTCAAATGAACTTGTAAAGAAATGGCCTCCAAACTTTGCTAGCAGTCTGATCAGCAAGAGATAGAGACCCCTGATTACTAATCACTAATGTGTTTTTATTACTTTTTAATTTAATTTATTTATTTTTTAAATGAGTTAATATAAGGAGGAATTCTAAGTCACTTCTTGCTTTCCTTCATATGCCGTGTCAGACCTTATATGCTGCTAATATGAATTATGCTATCAGAATGATTTTGGTGGAGTTACACCTCATTGTATCACCTGAGAATTGTGGCTATTTGTGTATGTATCTACTTTTTAAAGAAGCTTATCTCTCTTTTGTTTGTTTGTTTGTTTGTTTGTTTTTCCTTGAAAGAAGCAGAGTATTTGCACAATTCACAAGAAGTATAGACACAGTGGCAATAGGTAGATATTAAATTAGTGACTGTTGTCACCAAAGCTATCTTGTAGTTTGAACTCATAAAGAATTCATTCAACTCTGATACATCAATAGGACAGCATGGCCCAATGCTGTGAACTACTGGATTAGGTAAATTGCATCCTTTAGTTGAAAGTCACTGGTGGACAATACAGAGACATATATTCACTTGTATTTTTTGCATTTCTGTGTCTTGACACTGAAAAATCTGTGTCCAGAATACTCCGTCTGTGCTATATCTGGGGAATTTTATCATAGGCAAGGAATGGAATGAGGGAGACATGATTCAAATTTACATAGTCTGATCAATTGTTTCACTCTGTGTTTCTGTCCCTCCTTCACTTAAATAGGACCTTAAAGTAGGGACTAAAACCAAGACTTCTCTAATGCTGACTGCAGAATAGTTCACACAATCTGTGGGTTATACGGAGATCCAGAGGCAAAATTTGAGTTCCTCTGAATTTCTGAAAGCTAAATTTCTTCTGAGTATGGGAAGTTAGTTTATGGGAAATAGTTATGGTTCACTTTCACTGTACACTTATGCTCAAGATGTTCAATTCCTGATATGTGTTACTGCATTATATATTCCTCACTCACCAGGTAAAATACTTGTACAATTACCACAGAGAAAATCAGACAGAATGATTAGCAGTTAGTCATATTTGCTTTAATTTGAAGAATAATTTTTGTTTGTTTTGTTTTGCTTTGTTTGTTTGTTTTCTCTTTTCTTTTTATTTTTCCAGCTTTGAAGCATTAAATAATTACCGTAGCTAATGTCAAAAATTTACCAGCCAATAAAACCACTGACTGTTGCAGATCAGACAGTCTGGCCTGCTTTTTTCCTAAGCTGAGGTAAGTACCATTGGTAGAATTCCTTATATTTATGTATTTTCATGTGGAGGTTCTATGCTGCCATGTCAGCAAGACTTTCTTAAAGTAAGCCTCTGACTTTGGGTAGCAGAACTGGCTTGCTGTGTCCCATAGTTCTTTTTTGTTGAGTTCAAAGGTTATAAATACAGGAAAGTATCTATTTAATTTCTATAGACTATTGGTTGCATTCCTTTTTGTGTTTCTCAACATTTTGGCCAAAGAAAGCCATGCTGTGAGGCAGGTTGTTTATCTCTGATTTGTGAGCAGAACATTTTTGGTTGAATTGAAAATGCCAACAAAGTAATGTCATCCAGCACCTGGACTCTGAAAGAAAAACCCTTCAAAAGAAAAACATATTCTGACGCTCAGGTGTTGTTGTTACAAATCAAAGCTATTTTTTCCATTTCAACTGAAAACAGTATTAGAATTTCTTTTTAACTTAATTCCCACTGTGCATTGCTTATGAAGAAGGACTTCTGTTTCATTTGGGAGGCATGCATGTTAGAAATGTAAAACTGCAATATGTATGAACAGAGATGCATTCAAAACATTTTCATCTTGATTGTAAAAATTTAAAGATATAGTATAGCATACTTGAACACACTATGATTGTTGTAAATATTTTTACTTTCAGAAACCTGGAGGCTGAGATGTACAAAGTTCAGAAAGGTATGCTTGCATTCATTAATTGTGAAACTTGTGGTAGTTGGTAGTTTATACTTAGTGTTTTCTGGTCTGTGGCTTCATCAGCTGCATTTCTTCAGATGTAACCAATGTTTAGACAGTAACTGCATGCTAACTACCAAGCCTCTGAAGACACAACCATCAGCAAAAATAAGGACTAGGAACATGGCTAAAGACACATTTACTAAGTTGCTTTTGTCAGTTTGCGTTTTTAGTACTGAAAGGTCTTAAGTTTCACAAAAGACAATAGGACTAGGCGACACAGCATCTTGTATAACAACGTCTCACGTATTTCAATATGAAAGCTCCCTGAATATACAATAAGCATGGGCTTATATAAGATACCTTAAAAACTGACCATGTGTCTCAAACAGAAACATAGGGTCTTATACAACATTTCTGTCATGGAAAGAGTCCAGAGGAGGGCCACGAGGATGCTCAGAGCTGGAGCACCTATCTTTTAAAGACAGGTTGAGGGAATTGGGGTTGTTCAGCCTGGAGAAGAGAAGGCTTTGAGGAGACCTTAAGATGGCCTTCCAGGACCTAAAGGGAGCCTACAGGAAAGCTGGGAAGGGACTCTATTGGGGAGTGTAGTGATAATACAAGGGGGAATGGCTTTAACCTGAAAGAGGGTAGGTTTAGATCAGATATAAGGAAGAAATTCTTGAATCTTGGGGCTGGAATTAGATGATCTTTAGGGTCCCTTCCAACCCAAACCATTCTGTGATTCTATAATGAAGTGATTGTTTACTGCTACTGTCTTTATTAATAGTAAGTCAGTTTTAGCCTACAGAGAAACAAACTGCAGTTATTATAAGGAATTAACAAACAAAATAAAAAGCAAAGGCAGTCTCTTTTTTTCTTTTTACTACTGGCTGTGCTGAAGGAGAAAGTAACTATGCACAGATAAGACTTGGAACAAGATCTCATGTAGGAGGGATTTTCCCCCACAGATGTTTTGCCTCTGCCCACATATTCAAACAAAGCAAATACCTAATGTGTATCAGATTCCAGTGTTCACACAACACTTCAGCAGATTTTTCCTGTGTTGAAATGCACTTTTTCTTTATGTTTGCCTGTGTAAATACCTGAAACACTCTACATGAGACGCAGCCCTCTAACTCTGCAACATATATTTCTGTGGAAAATCCATATGAGAGCAGTATATTGTTTCAGATAGTAATTGCTTGTTTTTCTGTTTCAAAGTGTACGCAAGTATTTCATTTTGTGAAGCCCAGCCCTATTGCACTTGAAAAGTACAGCAAGCACAGAAGTATAACAACTTACCAGTACTTTTAATTGATTTGGTATTTCTACAAGGTGCCACCCTTTTCCACACCTCCTACCTCCTCCTTAAGTGACTCAGCCTCTGAAGGAGAAGTCTCTTGGCTTTTGAGACAGCTGGATGGAGAACAAGAGTTCAACTCTCCGTCTGCTTTGACTATACCTCACTTGCAGGTATCTCCAGGTTGACTTACCACACTGAACAACACTAGGACACAAACTTCTGCCATATCTAGGTAAGGCGTTTATGTTTCTGCTTATCATATCTGCTTTATCATGTATCAAAAGTCCTACATTTTCAGATGTTCTGTGATTTCTGAGTATCTAACTTAGGATCACACTTCAAGGGTTATGATTTTAAAGAAGTGCCAAGACTGTGCTATGAAAACCTAGCCCTTAAAGCGTCGTAGTTTAGGTCTTCAAATTTCCTAGACCTTCCTGAAGTCGTCTCTTACCCATACAATCTTAATTAATTGCTTACTTACATTTTATTACTAATTGTATTGCATTTTAGTGTTATTTCTCTCATGACAAACTCACTGTTCAGACCACTTTTCATGAATTGCTTTTCTAATGTCATTTTTGCTCTTTGGCTTGGTTTATTGTTTCTTTATTCTTTCTTCAGAATTTTTATCTAAAATTAAATTAAAAATTATTAAAATCTCATTTACTTGAATTTGCGTTAGTTATATGATTTTAAAGAGGAAAAGTAGCAATAGTTTGCTTTTTAAGAATACACTGCTAGTTAAATATTCAGAAATCATTGCCAGTTTTGCAAAAGGCATAGTAGAAGTATCTTTTCTATTTTGATATTATGACTTATCCACACATTGAACTGAACTCATGCATAAACAGGAAGGGTTCTTCATTAAAAATGTAGCAAAGTGAAAGGAAGTAGGTTAATAAAAATATATATATGATATAATATGAAATTATTACTCCCCTTCTACATTCCGTTAAAAAAAAAAAAAAGAAAAAAAAAAAGCCACATTTAAAACTGATCATATAGTCCTAACTACAAAGCACATACAAATTTGAGTTATGACTTAGCAGCTCATTTTCAGCATACATTAGGGACAGTTCCAAAGCTTAATTTCTTTCAAAACAGAATCTCCTCCGCCCACGTCCTGAAAAACCAGTTTTGAGAGTTCTTTCTGCTACAAATAGATGAATGATTTCTGTTTTACATTCACGTGTTCTCTAGCCCAACCTTGCCTGTCCTAGCCTTGCCTGATTTATCTTTTATGTATATGCACATATTATTCCTGTTCTTTACGAGGGTTGTTATCATTATCAATTCTCTGACATAAAACATATAGTAAAATATTCATTTAAATGCAATATATTATTTCCAGAAGTTTAAAAATGCATTACATTGCTATTTCTCTGACATGAAACTCGAAAAAAGAATCATTCCAGGAATGTGTTTTTGTTGTTCTTTAATGTCTATGAAATAAATCTAGTTATTTTTACATATGGATTTCAGCAAAAGGACAAAAAGATGAATGGATTTCTGAATAAAGAGATACAAGTGGCTTACAATTTTGAAGAATATAAATTATATTCAAGTGTTTGTTTTTAAGCTCAGACTATGTACTTGGTACTGTGCTGTTAGCAGCAGCATTGTTCTTTCTATTGCATGTCCTGACTTTTGCATGTCTTGAACTCCGGCAGTGGATGCTGGTGACAATTCCGGAGGGAGGAAAGTGTAGCATACGTACAGATCTGCATCTGATAGAGTGGACTTTTAAGGCTATTTAAAGGATCATATGCTTGACTGAAACAGCAAAGTTATCAACGTGAAGGATGATAGAGATTTGGCTGGCTCTAGCTATGATTGTTGAAAAACAGCCTTTATGTGCAATAAGGAAGTGAACCCATGTTTAGAAAAACAAATTATTATTTAAGTATAGGTAGGGTGATAGCATAGACACGATGTTCTGATAGGATTATGATAGATCTTCATTTGAGGGGAGAAATGATGGATACAGAGAACAGCAAAATTGGTGTTGATTTCCAAACAAGCAAGATTGCATCTCACATGTATGGTTATCTATTTAGAATTGTAATGATGTGTCTTCCCAGTACCTTATTTCTAAGTCTTGGAGATCCCTATCATTATTCAAGACAAAGAGATTTCAATCAGTTGCTGCTCATCTTTGTCTTACTATGTTCAAGAGAAATGATGGACAAAATAACAAAGTTTGCTGACCTGACATAGAATATGTTAACTGAGGGCACAGAAATGTTGTGGTGTTTTAGGCATCTGTGGTTAAGTAGGATCAAATGTTGTTTTCTTTAAAATGTCATATCCTTGACATTCATCTCATATAAATGGAAAATAAGTTATGTATGACAGCATTAACTTAAACAGTTCTAATGGAAAAAATAACAAAAAACAAACAAACAAACAAAAAAAAACAAGAAGGTAAACCAAAGTAAACCTTCATTTTATTCAATCATCAGTGAAGTTATTCTGGCCAAAATTTCTCCTAGGTTGCAGTGAAAGAATGAAAATCAGTTAAAGCACAAAGGATGTGGTACATTAATGTCTTAACCATCTGTTAGATTTCTAATTGAATAATTCTAAAATTTTGAATTCTGATTACTCACAAGACACCAAATTTTCAACTTACTTTAGAGAAAATTGGGCTTCAAGATGACATTTTAGTGAAAAGTTTTGAATTTGGGATAAAGAACAAAGTATCTGTTCATATTCAAATGGCAGATATTTGTTTGATGTTTTTGAAAAGTTGGAACTTTAAGGACACAGTACATGTAATCAGCAAACTGTGGCTCTGAAGAGCCATGTGTAAGAAACCTGTTTGTTCCATATGGCATTTTATGTGGAAATGCTAAACTCAGAGGCTTCTCTACAATCTAGATTGTTTTAACAATATAGCATAAGAAGGCAGAAGACAGGAAAATTCTAATACTGTTTGTTTGTTTGTTTGTTTTAGAACGCTTCTTCTATAATCTTCTGTATTGTCGAGTTCATGAGTAGGAAGTTTAATATTTTAGACATTGATGTTTGGCAACACTTTATATGAAAAACTGCTGTAGAAAAACAAATTTATTGACTTTTCAGAGAAGAGGGTGTACCTCACATCTACATTTTTAGATTTCCTATGGTGAATTACTTGTACAGTGTGATGATATGCAGTAACTTTAAGCTGAGGAAAGAAATATTGTTTATTAAAAGCAAAATACATGTAATCTAAATATTTATAAATAAGATCTTAATAACTGTCACAGCTAAAAGCTAAAGAACAAATATTTTTTTTTTTTTTGTCTATAACTAGTTCAGTCTAATGTGGAAAAAATGATTCTTACCAGAAATGCTTCTATTATTCTTGTTTGTGTGTGTGTGTGTTTTTTTTCTTTCCAAAATGCAGCAATGCATATATGTGAAACCTAATTATGTAGAAAGCTACAGCCCAGAATAAAACACGGAAGGCAAGAGAGCTCTGTATTGGAAGAATGGGTGTGTTCAGACTAGCCAAAAACTAGATGGTCTAGCTTTGAAGATTTATGGCAGCCTGAGGTCTTCTGCTGATCAGGATGTGAAAAGGAGATGCAGATACATGAATGTGGCTATTTGTGATAAAAATAGAATTGAAGACTCCTGCTGCTTTCTGAATAACTTGCTACTATCTTGGAGAGGCATTTGACTTCCTCTGAAGTCATGCTTGAAGTTGTTTTTGTTTTTTTTTCCTCCTGGGTTTCTTTGGGATTATATTTGGATTTCCACAGAAACATGGAGGATTCTGAATCTAGGATTGGTATGCCTTAAAACTTTTTGGGAACAGCTCATTGGACTGGCTGGGGCAGTTTTCATTCTCTTTTAGTTTCCTGACGCTGTTTTAAAATTCAAATTGCACTGGAGATGCATTCCTGTTTGTTTTTGTTTTGCATTCCAGCTGAGTTGTTTTTCTCCAGTGGCTGAGCTCTTATTAAGAATGTCTGAACGTAATTTGCTACTTTAGTATAGAGGACTACAACTTCTCTTTCTCAGAACTTAATTTATGGAGTAAAAAGCTTTAAACAAACAAACAAACAAACATACAAACAAAAACAGTGAACTGACTTGCGTGAATAATGTGATGGTTCCAGGTCTTTATAAGTTGAACTTTTTAAAATAACATGATTCTCACAATCTTCTGTCCATTCCTATTTTCACATACACAGATGCGCACAACTTCACATAGACAGATGTTTCACACAACGGTGAAGACCAAGAAAAAAAATGCTTTGAGTTGTATCCCGCCTCTTTATTCAAGATTCTTTTCATTTTTAAGATCTTGAAATGTAAATCTTACTCTGATGATTCTTGATTATCTGTGCTAGAGACTAAAGTAGGTGTTGTTTTAATTTGCATTTTAAATTTTAATGGATTAATCTTTGATATACAACTTGAAAGTACCAAAGCAAGAAGTAAAGCTTAAGGACAACACGACAGTATTCTGTAAGACTAAAGTGCCTGGGTCTGAAATGTCTGAACGCCTGACACATTTTCAGTACTGACTGTACAAAACAGTGAGCTTATTTTTATTTATGTGTATGGCTTTGGAGCTTGAAGACTAGGTAGTAATTTATTTTGGGTGCTATATACATGTGCAACAGAAATATTGTTTTGCCCTAACAACATTAAAAAATGAAAATAAGACAAGAGACAACATAGAGTTTCAATTAAATGATGGAGAATGAAAGTACTCTTGTTATGGACTGTTCATAGTTGTCTGCTGACTTTTATCATGCATGGACACAAGTGGGAGTAGCAAACTTATTTTTCAGTTGTTTTTCAGTGTCTCAGCGCCATTAACGTATGTTTATTTTATTTATTTATTTATTCTTGTAGATTTTAAGCATGAGTTTCAAAATGTATGGATCGTTTACTTCAAAGATAATTTGTATTTCTGAACTAATGTCTGAGAGTTTCTTGTTTGTTTCATAACAAAGATATATGACTGACACTTTCTTTGTCAGTTTTGTGAAAAATTTCATATCTTGTCATGAATCTATGGAAAAAAAAGTAGATAGTATACCATGAAGATTCCAAAGCAATTTCCTGCCATTTTTAATATGAAATGTTTAAAGTGCAAAGTGTGATTTTTTACAAGAAATTCCAAGCCTTAAAATGACCACATTTGGTCTAATTTTGACAAAGGAAGGCTCTGTTTTCAATGTGTTATGATACATTTCCTCTAGGAAATATCTTTAAAAATCTTTACTAGAAAATATATCGAAGTTCCTTCTACTACTGTATTTTTTCTCCAGGTAAAAAAGTCAAGAAAATGCAGCCCTCATTTCTTGTGAAATATACTGAAATGTCAAGCTTCCTATTATCCAAGGACTAAAATAAATGGCAGTATCAGATGTCCAGCTGGTGCTAAGCTGAAAACATAAATAAATCAGAACCTTTTCTACTATCTTATTTATTACACAATTTTGACAGTTCAGGAAAATATATAGCAAGACTAGTCATTATCTAAAACTGATTGCTCGATAACCTTGATAACTACCTTAATAGTTTCTAGGAAATTCAGTGCATATCTGTTTAAAACCTTGTATCAGTAATTTTGAAAGGTATTTTGTAACCTATTGCAAAATAAATAAGGCTCATGATAGCCCTGAGCATATTTTTATTGGGTGGGAACCAGACCCAGCAGTCACATGGTTTCTACATGCAGTGTGCCAACATATGTTTGGTACTAACAACTAATGTTCAAAGAGAGGAGTGTGGGTCAGAGCTTTTCAATCAACATGTCAAAATATTAAACTCCTATAAACATCTGGAATTTCAGAGCTGGGTAAGAAATATGTGGACTTTTGTACTCCAATATTATGTTTGTATTTATATCTTTACTTTATAAAAAGATCTGTTTACATCCAGGTATTTTGTTTGTTTGGTTGGTTAGCATAAGCTCTTTTAGCAATCATCTGGCAGTAAAAATATACCAAAAAAAATCTGTTCTACGCACAATTCATTGTGGCAGCCACTGTAGTATTTCGTTTCCATGCTTTGTTTTAAGCATTGCTTTAATGCCTTTGCTAAGCTTTTGCCAAAATTCAACATCTTCACCTTGTATCAGTAAAGAAACGGCCACAGGCTCTGGTCTGTCAATCCACTGTTTACATCTGTAAATACACCCAGAGAACAAGGAATGTTTGTGATTTTTAATGATCATCCCTGTCACAAAAATAGTTTTGTTGTCATCTCTAAATCTTAGCAGTATAACCAGTGGAGCTGGTTGGGAGCATTTCAGCTTAATGTTGGTTTCTTGGGAAAAGCTGCTTTCCAAAAAAAAAAAATAAATAATTAATTTGCAGAATTTCTAACTAACCCCTAAAGAGGATCAGTTTTGTCCACATGCTTAAGTTAATGTTAGAATTGTTGATTTTTTATTTTTTATTTCTGAAGGGAAATTTTTTTCATCTTTAAAATATCATTATGTTCTACTTGATGTTTTCTGTATAAAACTGATAATGGAAATTCAGAGTTTCAAAGTACAACATGAAATCTTTTGAGTGACTCAACTCCCATATATATATGTATTTTCAAATCCTCATATTTAGAAGCTTGTTTTTTAACCTCATTTGGGACGTGGAAAGAAGTCAGTGACTTGAGAACTGCTGCAAGGGAGAAGAAACACCTCCTCCTCCATCCCCAGAGCCTTGTACTAGCTGCAGGCCACTGAAGCTGTGAGACCTGTCAGCAGAGCTGGGTGAGCCCATGTGTGCTCCAGGCACTGCTCTGAGCCACTGGCTGATAAGATCTTCCCATTCAGCTCATCATTTCATATGAGTCTTCATTACTATATCTTTTCCTCTGAAGGCTCTCATCACCCCACGTATACTCAGGAAAAAAGCTCCAGACAAGGAGAAGAGAGAGATAGGCACAGATGCAGGGCACGATAATACGTTGTCATAATAAGGGATGGAAAAGTGAACGCCATGTCTGAGCTTCATTTCAAAGAGGTTGCAGCTAAATCTAAGTCATTCTATCTTACTAAGCTTGTACAAGGAGGTGATCAAAGTGGCAAATGAATTCATGCTGGCTTTTGAGCTGATTCCAAATCTCACAGACGTCTTTTTTTTTTTTTTTGTCATTCTCTTTTAGATACCCACAGAAGGAGTCCCCACTGAACAAAATGTCAGCTTTCAGCTTACGAAAACAATCTCCTAATCAAAGCGGTAATACTGAGTCTCCTCCATTTTCTCTCTGGGCCCTTAAGAGCTTGAAGCACAGCCTCCCTGCCTTCCTGTTTGCAAGCACGGCCATACCCATTGCGCAGCTACCTTTCCAGGGCACACCACCACTCTTTGGCAGGGGACATGCTAGTTATGGGATTCACAGGCAGACCCACGTCAGCTGCAAAGCCAGCAGTGTTGTGTGTAAGCTTCTGCTGGCAGAGATTCAGGCCAAACCACCATGCTGGTTAGCAAGCCAGGCAGTGTGGTTCAATATGCGGGTTCCTTGTGGGTGCCTTGTGGAAAATGCAGGGCAGCATGGCAGCTGGGAGGGTAATGGGCAGGCAATATCTGTTACCCTCTGACTTGGGAAATAAGGAGAATTTGAGGAGAATTACAATGTAAGGAAGGAGGGAGAAAATCTGTTTAATCTTTGTCAGATAGGACATAGTATTTCTAAAGACTTAGATGTTTTGAGGTGTGTTGAGGGCCTGGTTTTGGTGAGACATAAGAGGCCACAGTGCATCAAGATGGTTGTGGCCATGCTTTCAGTGCTAGCCAGGACTGGAAGCAGCTTGACCACAGGCATGAGCACTGTGCAACCTGCCTGACAGATTGACTGCAAACAGCTTTATTATCTGTGGGTTTATCTATTTACAACTTTCAAGAACTTGTGCTGATGTTTCCATTCGCTGGAGGCTGTGCTCAGGGTGAGGCAGCCCTGCTGCAGAGCAGCAGAGGGCAGGGAGGGGATGAGCTCTCTGCCCTCTGAGGAGAGCTCTTCAGAAGCAGCAAAATTGGAAATGGACTCTGGAAACTGGTTTTGGGGGCTGGCACCCTGAAATAGGCTCTACCACCTGTCCCCCTTGAGCATGCTGGAAATCAGCAGTTTATTTCTAATGTTCAGTACTTGTGGCTGAATTCATCTGGGGTTTGAGAGGTAATTCCTCTGCTCCCGTTTCAAGCTCTGCTGAAAAGATTAAGGTTAAAACAGTGAAGAAGCAGTAAATGGAAAAAAATAGAAAGAAAAAAATTGAATGATAAGTAGAAACACCATTGTTCAAGTCTCTCAAACTGCTGCCAAAATAAGAAGGGAATAAGTTACCTGCACTTATGTGACCCAAACTGTTGTATTGGATCTATATTTAATTTGTAATTGAAACTTGGGAGGTAATTGATTAGACCGGAAATGAGTACTGTTCAGCAAATCCTGGGCCTTAAGCCTTAGCAAATTACTTGTGATGTTTCTTGAAAAGAAAGGTCAATATGTATCCTTTGACTGCTGCCTTTATAGGAGACCTCCTGAAGCCTTGTTTGTGCTAAGTAATTAAAAAAGTCGTGTTTTCTATGAATTCCAAGTGATTTTTGGGTGGGTGATAGGAATTGTTCTAAAATGGCATTGGAAAAGAAAAATATTGTATATAACAGGCTAATTTTAATAGCTGGGTATATACTGAGTATTTCTTCAACATATCAGTGTGTTTATGTTATGTTCCTGTCATTTTTTTCAAGATTCAGAGGAGGTTATGGCTGAAAGCACAGCACAGATTTAAATGTATTGCAGACTGTTGAAATAATCTCTGGCTAAAAACTATTAATATGAAAGGAATGCTGGAGTTATTTCCACCCTTCAGTTGCCATTAGCTATCTGTGCTGAAGAGAAGTTTTATCTCTGAATGCATATATTTGAACTCATATTTTTCTTTATTTTTTTTTTCAATGCAAATAATTGCACCAAATTAAAAATATCTTTGTATTTATGAGAATAGGAAGCTACAGTTTTTGCTATTTTATCTTCATTCAGGTTCTTTTTGTGTGTGTGTGTGTGTTTTTGTTTTGTTTTGTTTTATATGCAGATTCATCAAAGTGCCTAGTACATTCCAGTCATTACTAATAGTATATTCAAAACAATAAATATTTCAATCAAGTGAACTTCATATAGTCTTGTTTGCCTCTTACAATGATCTCCATGCAGTGATTGTGAGACAATGACATTATTTAAACTGATCTTCATCCTCTCTTGCATTTGCATGAAGTGAAATAGATTTTTAATAGATATTTTAATGAACCGTTGGAGCTATGCAGGCAAGGCTATGCTGTATGTTTCCTTCCTTCCTTCCTTCCTTCCTTCCTTCCTTCCTTCCTTCCTTCCTTCCTTCCTTCCTTCCTTCCTTCCTTCCTTCCTTCCTTCCTTCCTTCCTTCCTTCCTTCCTTCCTTCCTTCCTTCCTTCCTTCCTTCCTTCCTTCCTTCCTTCCATCTTGAAGTCTTTAGGTCAGGTTTCAATAAATATTTTTAAGGGAAAACTATCTAAAGTGGAAGTGAACAAGCTGATATGGAAATCATGCAATGAGGATGGATGACTGTTCTTAACCTACTGTGATAGTCAGCATGTTCTTATAAATCCCATCTTTGATGTGCCTATTCGTTTTGTAATAATCTCAAAGGACCGAATCTGTGCTGGTCAAAGAAAGAAAAGCAAACCTTGGGATGAGAGCCAACAGCCCTGTTGTGACAGCAACACACATACATGCTATTCCATCCATGCTTCTTAAATGTATGTCTCTTCTCTAGCAGCTTAGTCTTGGAGAGAGCTAGTCCAACAAAAAGCCAGAGTGCATGCTTGCAACTAAGCAAATACAAATGATGAAGAATCCAGTCCATGAACTCCTTCACTGGTCTTCTTTTATTTATTAATCTGGTCATATCTATAGTGAATTGCAACAGTTAAGAGCAAGCACGGTTTGGTTTGCAGTCAGCTATAGATTTTTAGATTGAATTTTATCATAGTATTGCAGTGTTTTTCTTTCATGAAGGAAATGTATTTGAAATATCACTCTTGGCCTCTGTTACTTAAAGTAAATGTTTTGGTGCTTTGTTATGATTTTGTGTTCCCCTCACTGTAGCTATTTGTCATTTTTCATGTTATCACTGCAGCTGAAATTCTTGGATCAAATGCAAGAACTATACTTTCTTATAAATCACAGCAGAATGCCAAACACAGCTCTGACAAATGACACAATATGGACTGTGAAGTGTGATCTTTCTATACACAGCCTTTACAATCTAACGTCCCTACTGACCACCAGATAATAACGTGCTGAAATTAGGTGGTGTAGACATTCTTTTGCATGGATGCTCAAGGATTTAGGACTTAGGAGAAAATCATTGAAATCTCTTAAAAAAACAAACAAACAAAAAAAAAAAACACAATAAACTCAGTATTCTTAATAAGTCAGTTTGTTGATTAACTGGATACAGAAGGTTTTGTGTATTTAATTTTTCAACTTCTATTTGGGAAAGTTTGGGCACATATTACAATTCAAAAATGGAGTTTCTATTAGGACTCAACTTACAGTCTTCCATTTTAAAGGGAAATGTCGTAATGGTAGCAAAAAATATTCCATTTCAAAGAGAATCCTCTTTGAAATAATATGATATGAAATTTAGTGAGAAGAAGAACAAACGGGAATGATGGACAATAGTCTTTGAATATTTTTCCTTGCTCCTGAGTCAAACTCCTTATAAAGAGAAACCAAAGGAAATAAACATCAGATTTGTAACATGGTGAAGAATACATATTCATATAGATCAAGTGAACATCATATTGTTAGTCACTCAATATACTAGATATTAGCATTGTTGGGCAAAGATTTTAGGTTGTTAGCATAAGTAAGAAAGGTGTGTGATTGTCTGTCTGTCCTGATAACCTTTGAAAACATAAAGGTATTGCATTTATAAAAAGTTAAGTAAAAATAGATAGCTGTTTAGAAAAGAGAGCTTTCACTCTCTTTCAGCCACTCCGTTCAGCCACTGAGATAAAAGCTTCAGAGGGAGTCTGACCCCTTTGAGGAACCTGAAAATCCACACATGGGTTGAGTGTGGGTGGAGGACCATGTGATCATCTCAAGATTAGCGTTCATTTGAAATTTGTATCTTGTCACACATCTGAAAATCCAACCACAGACAACCCCCTGAGAAATAAGATTCATTAGGTTAGCTTTCCTGGAATTACAGTTGCATGTATACTTTATAATTCCTTTATCAGATCTATAAAACTTGTTTATAGTAAAAAAATATAACAAGTTGTCTCATATTAGGGACAAAACTGAATTCAGTTTGGTAAACTGGTCTTCTGTAAGTCTGGTCTTCTGGTCTTCTAACTGGTCTTCTACAACCTTTAAGGTTGTAGGCATTAATCTGCAAACTTTTCAAGAAGAGTCTGTACTAAACAGGATCTTCAAACATGTTCATGCTTTTTCTTTTCTGATGTTAAAAAAAGTATTGTGTCTGTATCTGATAGCTGAAGATTCAATCTGTCCTGAACTTCTACAGATGTCAGCTCTTCTAACAGTACTTTAACTTTCCAAAGCTTTCCCTTACTTTCATTTTCAAGACACTTTTCTCTGCATTTATAGATAATAAGAGCCCTTCTGTTGCAATTAAAAGCAGACAAGTTGTTCATGATGTTAACAAGCGACGGACCCTTTTGCAAGATAACAGCTGGATAAAGAAGAGACCCGAAGAGGAAAGGTAGGAAAGATCTGAAGTACATTTCTTCTGTCTTTGGTTTTGTGTGCTATGTACATTTTCTGGGATTGTCAACTTTGTCATGAATTATATTACCTAAAATTACATAATTTTCATCAAATAACTATTACTTGATGAAATATTGATTGCCTTTTGGAACTATTAGTCTGTTGGACTTTCACTGACTTTTTTTTAATCAGGATTTTTGTGCAATGATCATTTAATGAGATGCAATGAGTATCTCAATCTTTTTCCCTACATACAAAATACACATTTCATATATTTCGGTTGCAAGAATACTGTCTGACTCATTTTTACAGGTGTGAAGATTATAAATATTGACAAATTCCTTTAAGGAGCTTAGTGAAGTTGGAATCATTTGAAATTTACTGGGACTTATATTACAGTAGAAACTTTGTCTTGAGACCAGGCCCTCATTATTTGGTCCATGAACAGCACATAGGAAGATATGATTCAAACATTCCAAAATGTCTGTAGTAATCTGCAGTAATCTAATCTGGAGATGTGTAGTTGGTGTGGCTACTGGTAAATGACTGTAAAATCTTATTGAAGACATGAATTTTTTGCCAAAAACGAACAAACAAACAAAACCAAACAAAACTACTTTTTTTTTTTTTTTAATATATAGTTCAAATTTTAACTAACCACTGTCTTTCTTTTCCTTGAAGTGCTGATGAAAACTATGGAAGGGCAGTGCTTAACCAGTACAAATCCCAAGATAGCCTACACAGGTATGGTAGACTGTCTAAATGTCTTTCTAATGATATTGACAAAGAAAACTCATGACCCTTTTACTATATCCTGTTTATAGCAAGAGCTTTTTTTAATCAATTATAGTGTAGTCATACTTCCATTGCAAATCTGTTCTTATTGTTCTTATTGTAAATATGACTTAATTATTGAGTTAATGGATGCAGAGTTGGATCCGTTAACATCTGAATGGTCTGAAATTGTGTATAGTACTTTAAAACTTAAGACCTATATATTGTTTTATTTGTGACAAGTTGTTTGATAAAAGCAGTTACCAAATTGTCATTCTTAACCTTTTTATAGCAGTAGCACAAATGAAAAGGAAGATCAGAAAGCTGTACTTGGACGATACAGGTCTGATACTACCTTGGACAGGTAGGGCTGTTTTCCATATGTGTTGTATTTTGTGATTCTCATATGTATGAGTGGACTTAAACATGAAGGTGTGAATGAAATAAATTATATATTAATTTTTGTATTTATTAAGTGTCTAAATAGAAGATTATGTATGATTTTTGCATGAACTGTGAATGAGACAAATGGAAGTATGATTTGAGAAAAGGTTCTTTCTGACATCTTGCTCTTCTTTTGTATCAATTTCTGTGAATTCTTGTGCTCATAAATGTACATATCCTTGTACACATGAACTATCCACTTTCCTGCTTGTCAAACTATAAATCAGAATCCTATCTCCAATAGTCAAGCACAACATGTCTAAAACCATAGCTCTTTGCAAATCTTTACTGCCACTTCATAGAGCGATCAGTACAAATATCAGAACCATATACTTATCTTAAAATTACTTAATTTGAATGTCTTCTCCAGCTTTGACCTCTGTCAAGACATGACTACACCTGTATTTTCAGATTCTTTCTGTATCACTTCTTCAAAATTCAGTCAACATTAGTATCTAGTATCAGCAACACCCCAAGTCTATCAGCACCAGAATTTAAATGCACATTCTGGAAAATGTGCACGTTTGTTTGGATCATGGATCTGTGTAATTTTGTTCAATGATCCTTACTTCCTGTGTTGTAGGAAACAATGAAAAATTGTTGCATAAAATCTACTGTGCCTGTGGAAGGCTGAAATAGAATGGGCTACAGAGCTCTTTATCACCCCTACATCAATTATTCCATGGGCTGGTGGATACAGGCTCCTACTGTATTTGCTTCCTCATTATGAGGAAGCCAGTCTGTAACTTTATTTTGCCTATTGCTCTTCTCCATATCTTTTCTATCTCCGTATTAGTCTTTTTGATCTTAGGATCCACTTCAGAACATACCTTCTATATGTACAAGAGCATAACAATAGCTTCAGGTTCATTTGTTATTCCTTTTCTTATACTTCATAATATTGAATTTGCTCTTTTGAGTGCTGCTGAGAATTGAGCTGTCGTTTTCACAATATTGTATGTATATCTCCAAGACCTCTTTCCTGAGTGATAATAGCTAGTTCAGAGATCAATTGTTTTTCTTGTCAGGCATTACTTTGCATCTAAGAAAAATGAATGTCATCTGCCAATTTAGAAATCTGACATTTTAGCAGATGACTTCTGAAAACTGTGCCAGTCAGCATTTGTTTTGACTGCCATGAATTAGTGCCATTGGCAAGCAACATCATCTCACTTTCCTTTTCAAGATAATTTCTGAATTTCTGAGCATATGGAAAAACACAGGTCTTGTACAGATTCTCCTTCCACTCAAAAAAAAAAAAAAAAAAAAAAAAAGCTATTTATTCCAAACCTTTGTTTCTGAATTTTTAACCATTTATTTATTCATGAAAGAACCTTCTCTATTACCATGCAGTAGATGAGCTTATTTAAAGTCTTTAACAGGGAAGTTTCTATGAGTCTACCTGGAAATTCAGGTAGAATATATCAGCTATATCAAACTTACACATATACTCATTGACTTCAAAACTATTTTTGAATCTTTAATGTCCTGCATAGAATCCCTGACTATTACTTTAGAAGTTGTAGGGCAATTCCAGTTTCTCCAGCATTGCTGAACAGCATTTTTCCTTGGGATGTGCACATCTCTATCTCTCTATGACTTTTTGTTTTATGCTGAGATAACATGGATGCCTGCAGTATTTTAGGTTGTAAGCTGCCTGTCTTTGTGTTCTCATACACACAAATATCTAAGATAAATAGTTCTTATTATGCAACAGATGACAAAAAAAAGAGAATACATAGAGAAAATATTATATATGTGAATATGCATTTCTGCTAACTAATTTGGGATATGTCCATTAATGGACCGAATATTGTTGGTTCTATCTTAAAATTATCAAAATGAGGAAGCTGCAGTCAAGTAGTTTATTTTTTTTCTCAGTCATCACTCATCTTCTCAAAACTGAAACATAATCATTCCAGGATTAATTTGTGCACACCCATTGCCAGCAGACAGTTCTGCAAGGGAGGACCACGTGTTCTGCATCTCCTCAAACTTGCAACCTAAGGCATAAAAGGGTGTGGTGATGTATTTTCCTTTAGCACCTCTTTGTAGCCTGCAGTCAGATTTGGTACTTTTGCTTCCTCTTTGAAGGATGTTCTCTACCAGGTACAATTCCTTCATTTTCTTATAAATTGTTTCTGGCAAGCATACCCATAGTAAAGAAAATCTCATCTTAGAATAAACTAGTCTCCAGAACAGCCATATTGTTTAATTGCCTAAATTGTTAAAAAAAAAAAAAAAAAAAGGCAATAAGAAAGCTTTTTTTTTTTTTTTTTAAATCTTTTCAAAAGTCGTGGTTGAAAAACGGAGTATGATTCTGGAATGTGGAATAAAATCTAAAGCTCTGTTCTAGCTTGACAGTTCTTGAGAAGAATATCCTTAGTATTAGATCTCTCTCTCAGCTGTTTATCAAGTTATTGCAAGTCATGTTGTCTACATGGAAAATAATTTCTATTGAAAAAGATCATAAATAAACTGATTGAGGAACAAAGGAGTAATATTTGGTTCTTCACAATGTGTAGAAATCTGACAGTGAAAGAATATATACATGCCATTTTAAGTACAGCTCTGCTTCCTGGATACTGCCATTTCCATATTCAAAGAACCTATTGTTTGATATGAATTTAGCCTAGTCCAATATTTACAAAATTTGAACTTCAGTTTTAATATTAAGGTCCTGGAACAGTTGTTGGGGATGACTACATGTTTGCACCATTGGTTGCAAGCATAAGTACAGCTGACCTGTTAGAGATCCACAGCTTGACTGCAGTAGATGCACATATTACGGGCATGTAGATCTACACATATCACAGAGAAAAAATGCAACATTCAGATGTGAGGAAAAATTTTATTTATCCATGTATTCCTCTCTTATTAATAGCAACTAGCTAAATATTAAACAAAAGATGGAAGAAAGCTTAAAAATCAGATAATGACGATTAAAATAACGTTATTTTTCCAAGTACTAAATGCTACTATGTCCAGAATAAATTCCAGGAAGAATAAATACTAACTGTATTTATAGCAGTCAAATCATAGGATGTGGGACTGAAGCAAAACAAACAAACAAACGAAAAAACATGTTCATTGTCTGCTTTATTAATAATCTAATCCTTTGAAATCATAGAAATTATTAGAAAAGGAATTGAGAGCAAACCAGACACCACTGTTCAGTCATGGTATGAACCAGTTTTTCACATCTTGAACACTGAATGCAATATTCACTTAAGTGAAGAAAATACAGTAGATCCTGAAGAGAAAATAAAAGGGGGGGAAGGTCAGAAAGTATGCTTGCAGGAATAGCTTTCATATGCAGAATGTCTGAAGAGAAAAAAATGCTCAGCTTGGAAAAGAATGTGATGCAGGGAAAGTGAGTAAGGAAGAATTTGCCATTTTTTTTCACTTTAAGAAATAGGAGAAGGAAAGGTGTAGGTAATGATTTAAAAAAAGAACATTTGTTTTTCATTTAGCACATATACTTTTTATAGGAATCATCATTGCAGGATATCTTTGAGTTCAGATGTTTAAATTGGTTCAGAAAAATATTAGATGGATAAATGGATTACTGATCCAAAGGTTGGCTGTTGGAGACAGCATTGTGTGTGCGAATGGATATTCTTCAATCACTTGGAAAGTTTTACAAGTAAAAGTTAACATCATATTTACCTTTATTATTCACTTTTTTTTTTTTTTTTTCCCAAAATACTGCTACATTGAGCAGCAGTAGAGTAGGAGGCCAGAGGGTCCCTTTAAGTCTTATCTAAAATGAGAAAATACATCACCATCTAAAGTATTGTGCTTAAATCCTGAAAACGTGAAATGGAACTCTGATGAAATGCTGATTCATTGGATAGTTGTGAATTAGAACACTCATCCACAGCAATGTTTGCAAGTTTAGTGAGACCTCTAGTGATCTTTTGAGTAACTGTAACTGCGGGTCACAGCCCATGATATGAGGTAGTTGTCTGCACAATTAAATTTAACAGATTGTGCTCCAGAGCCCACTTGAAGGGTTTCCATTAAATACTTGTGATACATGGCTGACAATGGCGTACAAAAAGTTTTGTACATAATATTGCGTTACAGTTGTAGACTTAATTATTTTGTATCTTCTATTGTAGCTCCTGTAGTATAGATGTGAATACATAACTAAATAATATTATGTAATTTATATATATAAATAAGTTGTAGCTCAAAATATTCTTCAGCTAATTTATCAGGATATTTAAGAAAAACACCTCAACTTAGTATTTGTGATCTATTTGAGTACATATCAATTTATATTTGAGAATTTTGTACTCTACTTATTAAAGGATATTCTGGCTGTCTACACATCTACACATCCAACCTGCCCTAGTTAACCTTGTTTAAGCAGGGGAGCTGGACTAGATGATCTCCAGAGGTCCCTTCCAACCTTAACCAATCTGTGATTCCATTTTTGGAATGAAAATTTAAATATATCAGTATCTAAGCTATGTTTCAGCTATGAAACATAGCTACATAATATATAATATATACAATATATTATATAATATATATTACATGTAACATATATAATACATTATATAATATATAATATAAATTATATATAATATACACATATATATATTATATATACACATATTATGTATATTATATAATATATAATATACATAAGCTACATATCAGCTACGTAATGCTTTCTGTGAAACCATGGATGGATTTTGGGCAGCAACTGTAGAATCCATGAAGGGCTTGAAAAATCACATTGTTTTTAGTGTAAACTGAATGACTTAATAAAATCAATTTAGGCTAAAACAATCTAACTGTTGTGGTGTATATTGCTCCTATAGGTCACTACTATGCTTTATCAGGCATTTTACACTAGAGCATTTTCAAATCAATTTGATCTCTAGAAACCATAAAGAAGACAAGAGTTGCATCTCTCAAGTGACAGTGAGGGAGATGGAAAGGGGATGTTTTTTTTACAGCTTCTCTGAGAAACATTGCCTTCTTTCTAGTATTCTGATCTAATTTAAAGGAATTGTTCTGTTCTATTCCATAAATTAACTGTTGCAGCAATAAGGCTCGATATATTATTCAGTGTATGAATATAATCTTTTAAAAGTTCATTTTTTTTTTTTCAGTGAGCTACTTAGACTGTTTGCATATTAATACACTAAATTTATATTAAGTCTAATTCTGTTCTAAATGTATAGTGATTCTGATGAATTTTTAATCTGTACACAGGACAAAACAATACTTCATTTTTAAATTTTATTCAAATTGGTTTTAAATAAAGATCTAGGGCATGTTTTACAAATAATACATAATTTGTAAGTATTTATTTGTATGTACATAATTTATAAATAATCTCTTGTGTTTTGTTGTTGTTGTTTGTTTTTTTTTTTAAACAGAATTCCAGGCAGAAGTGATATTGATAACATAAATAAATCTCCCGCTCTGAATAATAAACAAAACAATAGGTAAGAGTTTTGGAAACTTTATCATCTAAGTATTACATATCATTTATCATGTATTCATCTAAGTTATATATATGTATCAGGAATATATGGAGATATAATATGTATATAGCTTAATATAGCTTAACTGTAGGCTTCATTTCACCATCTGTCATCTGGAATGTAGCCATCCATACCTAAGTTATCAGACTCTTTTTACAGTCAGTGAGATGAAAAATAGTCCTTAAGAGGACAATTCATCTGATGTCTTTCAGATGTTTTCTTATTCTTCAGAGTAAGAGGAATTTTCCCCCAGAACTGCCACATTTCTCCACATGGATTAAAACAAGGACCAGCTCAGATTTACAAATTTACATTCATAACAACATAAGAAACACAGTATTTTAGATATAAAGCAGATGCATAAAAGAAAGAACATTTTGAAACCAGTCCAATGTAGTTATGTTCTAGAGCTCTATACATGTCTGTGTGAATTCTATCAAATACAGTTTTTCTGAGGAAGGTCTACATAAAAAAAAAAAAAAAATCAGCTTCATGTTTTCAGTGGAAAATACCATTGAACATTGACCAATGGACAACTTGAGAATCAAAATGTAAAGTATATTTTTGTTGATAGCAAGGCTAACTGATTTTTCCAATTGAAAGCAAACAGAAAATGTAGGGTTTATTTGACAGATTTGCTCTTATCAGAAGATCCCTTTTTCATTTTGAACAGGTTGACGCCAATTTTTCATTTAAAATAAGACAGTACAAAATCTTTGACATGTTATAAGTAAGTCAGTTGTGATGCAGAAGTGGCCACATGATATATCTAACATGTTTCAACATCACTGAAAATTTATTTTCTAAAGAACGTAAAACTCTACTAATTGATTTTTCTTTATTATTTTTATTTAAAAAGTAGAAGTCAAAAAAGCTCAGTTGCCATACTTGTAAAGGAATAAATATATTACTGTGTACCTTCAGCAATGTCAGTAGAGTTCTACAAGCAATAAATTAAAATGAATACCTTTGCTAGTGAAGACTGAGCCCAGCAATTAAACGTCATCTTACAAAGTGCTGAGATTTCACTCTGAAGAGCAAATGAGTATCTCCGGCATTTAAAGTTCAAGCAAGGTCATTTTTTAAAAAAATACGATTTTGTACCATAATATTGGAAATCATAGTGATGATGATGCATGAAATATCATATAAATTGGATTTTGTGTTATTTTGTATGGAGAAAATTAAATATTAAATTATTAAATATTATGAATTCTGAAGAGGGACTTACGTGAGACCTAAATGGTATACATTTTTTTCCTGCCATCCAGTGATAAACAAGTTTTTAAAACTATGTTCTTCAGTTATTCTCATTACATTAAGAATTGAAGAGGACAAGACAACTTTTTGATTAACTTTATGAGAAAAATCACTGACTTGGAATTTCTGTAGTTAGAAATATGAGGGATATCAGCTCCTTTTATAGGCATATCATAAAATAGAGCAGCATTGACATAATTCAATAAGATACATAAAATTTAAAGTCAGAAATGAGTATCAAGTAAAGACGTAGTTTTAAGCGTCAGAATACCTTACAGTGTTACAAATTTGATATCCTTTGAAGTGTTTCCAAAATTTCAGTTGGCATATGTAAATATAATTAGACCATATCAGAAAGTTGTATCTTGGAAATGAAATGGAAATTTCATTTTTATTCTTGTTTTCTCATTTTAAATGATGCACTTATTGAAGATGATTGACTGAATGAATGAATTTTATTTCCTTAACAGACAATCTTGGACTCCTAATGCATCATCCACAAACACTGCTGCCACTTCTCCAATCAAGAAAAAAAGGTATTCATTGCCACATGTTTTGATTGCCAGAGGAAATATAGCACTGAATTAAACCTCAGTATTGTATCACAATTGTACTGAAAAACTTTTTCCTCTATCAAGCTCTAACTTTTTCAGCTCTAACTTTTCAGGAAGAATTCATCTTTTCCATGCTCTTTTTCCTTGGGAGTACTGTATTGCAAGACTGTCTCAGTACAGCCAGTTTGCGAGCTCTGTGGACACAGAACAATAGGTGCTCATTCTTCACTGCAGCCCCTAACTCAGCAAGAGTGTCTTTTCAGTGTCTAAATTTAAAGAAGTGTAGCTCACACTAATTGCAACCAGCTGAAATCTCTGATGCCAAACTTGACCCTGTGCTGTTTTCAGTACATATGAACTACATAAAGGTTTTCGGTATGTTACAAAGCTAGCTTTAAAAATTTGTATTTCAGATAATATTGTCTGAATAAGAGAAAAAAAAAAAAAGGTTTAGAACAAAGAACAACAATTTTTATTTAAAATGTACTGCTGGGGAAAGATGTACTTTCATCACAGAATAGTGTGTGTTGGAAATGACCTTAAAGCTCATCTAGTTCCAACCCCCTGCCATGGGGTCACTGAAGTCATGTTTGCTGTCTCCAATCACTTCTATGTCTTCCATATGCCTTAATGTGGTTTCCAGGAGGATCTGCTCCATGATCTTACTGGTCACAGAAGTGAGGCTGACCAGTCTTGTAGTGTTCTCTTTTTCACCCTTTTCAAAAATGGGGTATTGTTTCCGCTTTTGCAGTCACTGGGGACTTCACCTGACTGCTATGACTTTTCAAATGTGATGGATAGTGACTTAGCAACTTCATCTGCCAGTACCCTCAGGACCCTGGGATATCTCAGTAGGTCCTGTGGACTTGTGAACATGTAGGTTCTTCACATGGTCTTGAACTTGATTTTCTCCTATGCGGCATAGGACTTCATTCCTTCAGACCCTTTTTATTATTCTGCATGTCCCTAGCCAAATTTAGCTCTATCTGTATTTTGTCTTTCCTGATTCCATCCCTATACTCCCAAGCCATATCCCTATAGTCTTCCGAGGATGTATGACCCTTCCTCCACTGCTAATACATTTTCTTATTGTGTTCTAGTTTGGTTAATAGGTCCTGACTCAGCCTGATTTCTTGCATGTTGTAATTGAGAGCTTTTGTGTCCTAAGAAAAATGTATTTTCTGCTTCTTTATTCCTGAGGGCAGTTTCCCAGGGGGTCCTCTCCATTTTTCCTTTAAACAGTTGAAAGTTTACCTTCCTGAGCTTCAGGGTCCTGACTATACTTTTCCTTGGCCTATATCCCTCAAGATGGTGAATTCTACTAGGGCACAGTCACTGCAGACCAGGCTACCTCCAGTCTTGTGTTCTTCAATAAGTTCCTCTGCATTGGCAAGCAAAGGTCCAGTAACACTTCTCCTCTGGCTGTGCTTTCAATCATCTGGACTTTGTTTAGAGGACTGGAGCACCTGTTGTACCACGACAGGCTGAGAGAGCTGGGCATATTTAGCCTGGAAAAGAGAAGACTGAGGGGAGACCTCATCAATGTATGTAAATATTTGAGGGGAGGGTGTTGAGAGGATGGAGCTGGTCTCTTTTCAGCTGTGTCCAGCGACAGGACTAGAGCCAACAGGCACAAAGGGCACAGGAGATTCCAGCTGAATATGAGGGGGCACTTCTTTACTGTGAGGGTGACCGAGCACTGGAACAAGTTGCCCAGAGAGGCTGAGGAGTCTCCTTCTCTGGAACCTCTTCTTCTCAAAACCCGCCTGGATGCCATCCTGTGCAATGTGCTCTATGTGATCCTGCTCTGCAGGGGGGTAGGACTGGATGATCTTCAGGGCAGATCTCCTTCTTCCAACCTTGTCCATTCTGTGATTCTGTGAATATGAAGTTATCTTCAACACTCTCAAGGAGTCTCCCAGGCTGTTCTCAGCTTTGTGCACCACTTTTCCAGCAGATGCCAGGGAGGTTGAAGTCCTGTAGCAGGATCAGTGTGGGTGAGCATGATGCTTCCTGTAGTTGAAGAAAGAACTCTTCATCAACAGCCTCCTCTTGATCAGGCAGTGTGTGGTAAATACCAACCAAGAAGTTTTCTTTGTTGGCTTGATATCCAAATTTCACCCATAAGTTCTCAATCTGTGTGTGGCTGTTTTTTAGAGACAGCTCTGTGCAATCAATCCTGTTGTTTTTGTTTGTTTGTTTGTTTTTGCATAGAGGGCAACCTCCCACTACCTTTCCTTCCTTGCCCATCCATTCTGAACAGTTTATAGAAGCTGATTGCAGCACTCTAATCATGTGATTCATCCCACCACGTTTCATTGATAGAAATCAGATCATAGCTTTCCAGCTGGACAGTGGCTACCAGCTCCTCCTGTTTGTTACCCATGCTGTGTTTGTTAACACAGACATTTCCATTGGACTGTTTAACTTTTCTGGCAGAACCTTTCTGGAGGGCTGGGGAGCATTCCTCACTACTCTAGTAGGTGCATTCTTCCACCTTGTAGCTTGCAAGTATACAAGTGTCATAGCTTTGAAACCCACTGCCCGAGTCCATTAGGTTAAAGCCCAATTAGCTAAGTCAACCAACCTGCCAGTGAAGATTCTTCTTCCTTTCCTAGTCAGGTTGATCCCATATCTCTCCAGTGATCTGTTTTTGCTGAGATGTGTTATGTGATCAGAGAATCCAAAGCCTTGGCTATAGCTGCATAGCCAGGTGTAAATCTGCATGAGTACAATTCTTCCCAGACTCCTATCTCTGGCAATATACAGGAGGCTGTCTCTTGGGCCCCCATCCCTTCACTTGTGCCCCCAAGTCTATGAAGTCCTGCTTTGTGTATCCTTTCCAGTTATAAATTCTGTCTGTGATTTTATTTTCCACATTCCATGTGCAAACATTATGGTCAGCAGTATTATGAAAGTAGAAATTAAAATGTCATTGTCTTCATATTAAAAACCTTAATTCAGTGGAAGTTTATGGTGTTTTCAGCCCAAGTAGCTCTCTACAGGCCCTTTGAATATGTGAAAGGCAATCACCGAACTGCACTGTTTATGGTACAAATGCTTTTTCTACACAACTGCTTGAGTGATAGGCTTGAGGAAAATTTTAAAAAAGACCTGAAGGTGCCTGTGATGCTTATAAGGCCTCTAATACCAGCCTGAATGTGTTTCTTGGGTTGGTATTTGACACCCTCTGCTTTTTACATTCTGTTGGATTGTGTTTTTCAAAAATGATCCACTTATTTTTGTATCATTCATGTTGCAGAAGAGACCTGCAGAAGTCTGAAAATGAGTCAGAAAATACATTTTATACAGTAATTAAAATTACTATGTTATTTCCAATTCCATTCAGTTGTCTGAAAAAAAAATCTAAAAAGTATCATTATAAAGTTTTCAAAATACTAATGATTCAAGGACATTTACAGGCATTTCTGTAGCATTGCTGAGATTCTAACATTCATTTGAAGAGAAACAGACACAAACTACTTTTCAGCGCCATAACATTATACTAATACTTAATAATTTATTTGTTAACACTGACAGACAATCTTGGATGCCTCCCCCTGTTTCAAGTAGTAAGACCACAACAGAAACAGTGGAAACCAAATTGTAAGTACTGATGAACGCTGGTTATTTCCTCTTGTAATTTTGGGGTAAAGTTAATTTCAGGAGGGAGCCAACAGGTCAATTCTTTGAGGGACATAGTATGCTAAGATGTTGTGGGTAGAGAAAGCATCCCATGTCTAAATACTTGTTTGGGCTCCTAGATTGATGCTTGTCATTGACGGGTCTGAGTATGTGAAGTGCCAGTGATTTGAGGTTACGTAAGTGCTCCCAAAATTTTCTACAATGCTTGTATGCTTTCTCTGATTTTACTTTGGACTGTTCCAGTTAGCTCTATACAAGGCAAGTCTGCTATAGAGTAACTAGTCATACGGGCAGGAATCTATTGGTGCTGTTTACTCAGACAGTTGGGCTAACTCTGAGCACTTTTGGTTAACAGTGTGGACATAACCTCACAAAACTGCTTAGTTAACTCCCAGTAAGGTGTCCAAGAAACAGTTCGGAAGAAAATCTCAAGATAAAGTTACTTGCATTTGAATGTTTAATGTTTATTGCTAAAATCACAGTTGTTTCTGGCATCTCAGACAGAAAGGGAAGACATTTCTTGTGTGCACATAGATAGCTCCTAGATGCGAAAGTTTATTTTATTTTAAGTCAGTGCTTAAAAGAAAAGTTTGTTATGTCAACTGTCATGAATTTATCTGGCTTCATTTGAATGTCTTACTGTATCATGGTAATATTGAAAGCATGGGGTGTATCTTTACATGACACCTACCCATCTTCCAGTAAAATGTTGTGATTCCTTCTCAGCACTAATTATCCAATTACTCCTTTATTATACAGAGATGACCAAAATAAAGGCATATTCTTTATGAAGTTTTCATTACCCTTGCCATCATATAACACAATGCCATCAAGGATACTTGGTTAAACAGGGACGGGCATTAAATGATTAATTTTTTTATCTTTGAAAAGATCTTTGAAGATGTGTGAACTGTATGAAATTGCAATATTACCATAACTAGTAATAGTCAGCAAAGAAGAACCTTTTATATGCTTGTGAGTTTCAGGAAATAAAGTGTCATGCATAGATGCTAATAATAATTACAATTTTAAAAGGTCACTCTCAGTCTTAAAGACAGCTGCAGTGAAGACCTGTGTCTTTTCTTCAAATATGAGAATGGCCTGTCTTCAGGAAAGGAATTCAGCAATTAAATAATTTTTTTTTGGTCAGTTTATTTTTTAATTTGCTTTTCTGATTCTGAGACCTGATTCTAGCATTCTCTATTCAAGCATGACATGAACTTCTGTAGTGCTTTGCCTTAGTTCAAAACTGATTAAGAACACTTTAGAGAACCCTTAAAAGAAATTGCAATTAAAGCTAAGGATATAAGCAGATGACTGTAATTGATTTTTTTTTTTTTTGGCTGTGGAATATGTGCAGGAAACAAAACACTACTGATCAGAGTGATTTGCTGGAGAATTTTAATCGAAGAATGATTGTCTTACTAACATATAAAGAATGTGATCAGAATTTAGTATTATGCTACTTGGGTTAAACAAGTTATGTTCTACATTAAGAAACAAAACTGTAGTCTTGGAAACAAGGAAAAAGAAAATTAATTGCTGATGACTGATCCAAAATCTTGTAAAGTGCTTCAGTAATGACATTTTGTTGCCTGTTTTCTGAAATATTTACTCTTCTTTCTCTACAGGACCCCTTCTTCAGAAAATTCAAAGGCTCCAACGAGGTACATCTTGTTTACTTTTCTTCTTAATAGATTTAGAAATGCAACACACCCCTGTGCACACTTTTTATTGTTATTTATTTGATATAATGTATATACATTTAATACAGACTGTGTAATTTATTGAGGATGGGGTGGGTTCTTCAGTAGCCAGTGTCCCAGAAGTGCATGAAAAAGATATCTTTCCTTGCAGAACTATAATTATTTTTGTATAGTTTAGAACAGTTAATTGGATCTTTATTGAAATTGAACAAAAAAAAAAGTAAATTAAAAACTGCTTTACAATTTTAATTCCACAGTTGCACATGTTTTTAATGCAACTATTCATTTATGCTAAACTGTTGTTTTAAAGTGAGAATGAAAATAGGAATAGGAATAGGTAAGCAAAGTAAAGAAAATAGTAAATTAAATAGCCATATAAATGCATAGGCTTGTAGTAAAAGGCATTAATATAAAACTAATTGATGTACTCATAAGCTTATTTGAGTGTCAGAAAAGGTTGCTCTAATTTTAGAAAATAAATTCATTAAATCCATTCATTAAAGAAAAGTACATTTCACATGGCCTAAATTAGGAAAAGATTACTTAACTAGCTTGTAATTTCATGGCTTGTGATTAAAGGAGCTACAAAACTTGTCACGGTTTAATTGCCATCCTAATAGAAAGATTGTCTAAAGAAGCATGGACTCTTATTTTCAATTGTATTGGCCACCTTCTTACTTTATTATCATTTCATAGTATTTCAGTAGTGACCAATCTGACTGGTCCTGTCAGACCAATCTGACACAAATAAATAAAAATAGGAAAATGTAAATATTTACTTTTTTTTTTTAATTGAGTATTTTACTAACTAAAACTTCAGTCTTTACTAGATAAATAAA
Source organism: Aythya ferina (assembly GCF_964211825.1). NCBI lineage: Eukaryota > Metazoa > Chordata > Aves > Anseriformes > Anatidae > Aythya > Aythya ferina. Next base: position 44,886,867 of record NC_140296.1, read on the forward strand.
ATTTGTTTAGTATGTAGTAGAAAAGTAATCAAAAATTCCATTATTACTAAAATAATTTTTGAACAGTAAAAAGACTCTACTTTATTACTACATCCATACTAGTAAAACAGCTGGTCTCGGCATATTCATTTTTGTATATATAAATATGTATAAAGAATATACAAAATGAAAAAAATCTCAAAAAATCCAAACTCACTGTGGTTATGTTTGTTAAAAATATACATCTACAATGATAGCCCATATAAATGTTATAATGCGTTTCCAAATATCTGATGCATTGTTTCTTTTCACATTTTGTATTGTAGTGCTGCTTTTTCATCAGAACAAATGACCCCTCAAGAATCAAAGACTGATGTGGAAGATAAATCTACAGCAAGGTAAACAGCAGACATGTTCAAAACAATGCTATAGTGTGTGATAAATATGATTTTATGTACTTCATTTTTTTATTTCCATGTTTACTAGCTTTTTTTTTTAGACACAGATAAATGCAGCATTCCTCTATTCTACCTTGCTAACTTACCTCAGATGTTTTCATTTTTTATTCTTCCATTGTGTCTAGCCTGCATCATAAAGAGTACTATGTAGATAGTTGCTGCAAAAGAATAGAAGCAGATGAATTGCAGTAATATGGATTATGTAGTATATTTTCTTTGGGCTTCAGTAAATTGTGGGAGCGGTAGGATCTTCACGCAGTTATGTACATAAAAAGTCCAAATGTATGTACTCTAGTGTTAAAATTTTAAATAGTAAAAAATAGCATATACCATTTAGTGTGACAAACAATTATGTTTAAGCAGATGCATTTTTTCTTGTGGTATGTAGTTATTAACATGGCATATGTAGTAATGTATCTTACAAATGTATCTGTCTATAGAATATCTTGAAGACTATTGGTGGAAAAGACAGAAATGTTTTTAAACTGAAATTCCAGTAAACTGTAAGGTTCTCTACTAATGGAGATAGCATATTTTTCAAAACAATCAGCAATACCCATCTGTGGTGGTTTTAGACTGATGGGCAACTAGGCTTCGCCATGCTGCTCTCTAACTCCACCTCCTCAAAAGAACAAGGGGAGAAAATACGATGAAAACAAGCTTGTGAGCTGAGATATTTTGACTTAAAAAATTTGTCTTCAGCCATAATAAAGTGCCTGAACATGCAATTAAAAAGTGAATTAATTAGAAATAGATTTCTAGGTATGCACCAATAATTATGATAGCTCATATTTGCAGTTTTTAACTGGTAATGGTAAGCTGTGCAGGTACTAAAATGAGTTTAGATTAGCTAATTGGATTTCATTTGATTCACGGTGTATAGTTTTCTAAGGTCTGAAGTCACAGTCTGTATTATTTTGAATCATGTCCCCTCCCCTCAGTATGTAAAAACAAGAAAAAATACGTAAGAATAACATGCACAAGACATGTGACAGTGTAATCCCTAGGAAAAAAGCAATGCTTCAGTGAAACATTTTCCAGCCAACAACTGTGGGAAATCTTAGGGAATTAAGTATGCCACCATATTAACTGAGGAAGTCACAGCCATTCACTTCTAAAAGCGTGTTAAAGTCTTACTTAATCCCCACTCTCAATCAGTCGACATTCATCATCCCCCGGTGGCTCTCATTACCATATCAAGCTTTGTATTGCTCTCCCTCCATTGGTGGAGAGCTGGAGGAATATTTGGTCTACAAGTTACTATGGTAACCTTGCGCTACAGCTATTTGTGTCAGTATGTAAACTATAAGTAGCCTGTAATCTTGGTGGGCAAAATTCCGCCCCCTCTACTCTTGTTATAATTCCTTCAGATTTGGCTGGTGTTTCAGATGTCAACCATCTGCTACTCATGTGTCAATTTCACAAAACTACAAATTTTGCTAAATTTATGCTAACCAAATATGCATTAAGCAGCTGTCAGCAGAAGTGCTTTTCTTCTATTAAAGATGCCATATAAATACTGTGCTTTTGGCAAAAATGATTGTGCCACACAGGGGAAGTAAATAGTTACATAAAAAATATTTGTAGTAATAGTGAAATTTATTAAAAGCAATCTTTCTTCCTTTAATTTAATATATTTTTACTTAGAATGGAGAGATTTTCAGGTCATGCATTTTAAATTTATATTTAATGTTTGTATATCTTTTGTCAAGGATTCTGATGAAGATGTTGAAGGCATAATGGATTAATTTCAGTATAAAATAAATAGCAAATGGTAATTGGTTTTCTATCAAACTGGTCAGTGATAAAAAGAAAAACTCCTGAAAGAGACTTACCTGAAAAGGATGTCAGATACTATATCTCTTTCGGCTAAGAGTTAAGCTTCTCTGTGTAGTGTTCCATGCCAGGCCTGAGCCTGCTTCTATTAAAGTACAAAACAATTTCTCCATTGTTTTCAAATAGAACAGTTAGATGTAGTATCTGTCTTAAAACAATAACATATATAGAATATATGGAGGTATAATTAATAAGTGGACATCCACCTTTTGGATGCAGTTAATAGAATAGGTATTTCACCATTTTTAGGGCGTCTAACAGTATACATCTAGTATACTAGTATATGTAAGTAGGCAAGAAGCCAGTAGAAGCAAATATAACCCTGTCTAATAATTATTGTGTATTTTTCAGAGTATAATAGGTTGTCCTCAAATAAGGTCTCTTGGTCTCTCTGTCTCTCTTTTTTTCTCTTTACTTACACTTTTTAGAGACTATATAATACTTCAGCAGACCTGTAAAATGTTAAATGGTATGAAAGATATTTGTGTCACTCAAATGTTGGAAAGAAAGGTACTAAAACAGGAGTCACATAAGCATACCCATAATTCAATAGTAATGACTACAGCCAGATCTGGCTTTGGCTACAATGACAATTTATTTCTTATGGTTAGGAGAAGTGGCTTAAAACTTTCAAAATTGTTTTTGATAGTAAAAATTAATAGTATTTTTGATGATACATTTTTGCATTTCAGTAAAAGGCAAAAACCTTAATTTACTTTCTAGTGACAAGGACCTTCTGCCTCCCCATTCTGACAGATCTGGCTTTGAATGGAGTGCTGATTTACAGCTTTTCTGCATGTTGATATAAATGATTTGCTGTTGCAGAACTTGTGTACTAAGACCCAAACCCTTTATTCCTGACTGAAAAGTTAATGCAGTGTTTGCAGGGTCATATGTATTCTCCAAGCAAAACTGAAAAAGTTCTTGTCCTTTCTTCAGTGATCTTTCCCAGTCTACCTTCTACAAAACATCCCGATCAACAGCTTCTTCCTCTTTATTTAACTTTGAAAACCTCAGGGCTAAGCATTACACTGGTTTTGGCACAGTTTAAATTGGATTTCACAGTTGACTGCAGAGCTCTTCGGTTCCTCAGCCTTTGGTCTGAATGAAGGCTCCTGGCACTGATTAGTGAGCATAGTGGTATAGAAGGAAATGCATCCTGCCTCAGAATAAATGCCACTGTCTTCTCAAAGAACTTCTTTATTCTTTCTCATTTATACATGACTAAGCGTGATATGGAGACAGTAAAGCAACCATAGATGGCAGATGAAAATTCAGACAGGCCCATGATGTTAACCTTTATTCAGCAAGGTACCTGACATGCTTAATATATTCTAGACTAAATCTTAGTTCAGATTTGGAAGGCTCACTTGGCAGCAATTTGTTTCTGTAACCCTAAACTGTCTTCTTCTGTTCTGACATTACTAGGTAAGGGCAGAAATGCCCTTAAGGTTTTAGCCAGATTTCATTAGTGCGGCCTTTACATATTCAGTCATGGCAGAGGGAACAGCTGTAGATCAGATGCTTTGTAGGAGGTCAGCTGGGAAAGATCACTGAAGAAAGAAGAAGAAATAAAACTTGTTTGGTGTCATATTTAGAAAAGTCATTGCTGAACATAGAGATGGGGGCTGCTTGATGGTTAGCAGCAGATTTTAGGAATCATGATCAATATTAAGACCAAGGGACTTCTTGCTCAATATAGCTCACCATGGCCTCTTGGCTTCAATTGACCAAAAGAGACAACAGTCATCATGGTGTTCAGTTAAGAACCTTGGGCAGCTGTTTTCTCCATCATACCTAACAATCAGCTGAGCACGATAGCAATAATGATGGTGGTAAGAGTATTTTGAATTCCCATGAATTTATAGGAAGCCATGCAATGTAGCTGCCATGAACTCAAAAGCAAATTCTGTGCAACTCTTCTATGAGCATCATTATCTTCTTAGAAAAAGGGGGTCACCTCAGTATTTTTATAAGCCTGCTCATGGCTTGTAATCAGAAAAGAAATAGAGGTCTATTAAAAATCTTGTATATGACTTCTTCAATATAAGCATCTTGATTATTGAGGAAGATGCTGATAATAGAGTGAGTAGATGTAAAACGTCATTGAGTATCCTGAGATGTGACACTAAGTGCCCCACCGATTACAGACATTGCAGCAAGTCTTGTGAAATTCGTGTGCTCCTGTTTTCTCCTCCATGAAACTCTACCTACATTGCTGGAGTCTTTATGTGAATTGTTTTTGTATCAGCAAAAAGGAATGATGAAATTATAAGTAATAAGGCAATAAATCTTTCAGGAATTAGGGAACACCTAGACCTAGAAATGGGCTTAGCAAGACCTTCAGGATGAGTATACATCCACTGAATGAGTAGGGACTTGTGACATATTTTCCTGCCTTATACTCAGAGGATGCATAGTTCAAGAATATGGCCAGGGTCTGTTTAAAATTTATTTTCTCGCTCTCTTTCCCAGATGTGTCCAGGATCAACTTCAGTTTGGCCTTAGCATAAGAACAGTCAGAATAATGTGATCAAAATCTTAAGATCTATTTTTGGATTATGTTTTTCTCCATTGCCTTCCAAATTTGCAAATACTAGTGTTAGAAAGGTTTTCATTGCTTTCATCAAACAATCAGTGAAATTGCTAAAGCTCTTTTTTAGGCAATGATTCATACATTTCCTTTTTCTATGACATTTGGAACTTTATCTGAATGTTTTCAAGACCAATAAAGTATTAGCTGTGCTTGAATGTCAGGATGGGATTCACTTGCCTTTTCCTTTTTGATGGTGATCTGACTTGTCACCAGATAAACCAGAATTACAAAACCATTATCCACTGAAATAAGAGAGACTCACAAACATATCTGACAGAACAGAAGGACTGGAAAATATTAGAGCTTTATCTCAAGTGAACTGAGTTAGAACTCAAATGCAGAGTGAAAGTTATAGCAAAATATAGACGACTCAATTTCTCTGAGTCCTTAATATAGAGCATAAAAGGAAACAAATCATACTTGGTGGTTACATTATACATTAATTTTGATACCTTTAAAAGTTTACTTACAGAATATGTCTATAGGTCTTTTATACATTCAATCAAGAAAGACGTGAGTAAAATGAGATAGCCAAAAGGAGAATTTTTGTGTAAGTGAAGAAACTTTTGCTAATACTGATTCATGGTCACAGATATTAAGCTTTTGAAAATTAGCTAATTTTCTGAGAGCTTGTTACACAATCCCTGAATAATTTCCCTTTTTGTTTGTGTCTGAGAAGCACAGAGGTTCAAGATATGGCAGAATAGGAGAGTCTGGTTAAAGTAAGCCATAATTTTTGCATGCAGCCTGCTTTGACAGCTTTTTTTAAACCTCCTTTACTTATCTTTGCCAGCCTTTTATTCTGCTGGACTCTTCATTAGTTGTCAAATTTCTAATCCTATTTTACAAAAGGTGCTAGAGGCAAAATAAAAGGCAGCAGCATGAGGCCCACAGTGGCCCAGTTGCACATAGGTTTTTCTGACCTTCAAAATAGGGCTTTCGTGTAGATTCGTATTGCTATTTTAGGCATTTTCTGCAAGGAAAAGTTAAAAGCAGGAAATACTTTTATTTTTTTATTTTTTTATTTTTTTATTTTTTTATTTTTTTCCCCCTCTGAATATGGTTACTTACAAAGGGAAAAGTAAATGAATCAATAGAAATGTGCTCCATACTTTTGTGAAGATTACAAGCACAGCTAGGTCTTAATTTAAGGCTTAACATTTTTAGTTTATAATACATATATTAATTTTGTCAATACTTGATTTAACAAATCCTTTTGTATAAAATATGGCAAGAAAACCCTCTGTACTGCTATTACAAGTCTTTTTTTAATGCAGAATACAAAAACATATATTTATTATCCTGAGTTAGGTGTTCCTAAAAAATTCCAGTCATGTTCTGAGGTTGTATTAAAATATTTCATCTTCTTGAATTTATGAACAAAGAATATAATCTCCTCCTGGCAGGCTGTCTGTCCTGCCTCGTTCTCATCCATTTCTAAAAATACTCACCCCAGGCAGTATGTTTGTAGTGGTGTAATGGCTGTCTGAAAATACTGTGTTTGGGGGTGGCATGCTTCAGTAGGACTTTTGAAAAATGTCAGTATCTGTTACAAGCCACCTACCATATTTGAAAGATATTTCCTCAAGTTTGTCTAAATTGCTCTGTGTAATCCCAGAAGTTTTATGCTGTTGTTTTCCATCATCATCTATATCCTAAAATACTGTTGACAAACTTAAGAAGTATGAATTCAATTCAGCCAGCCTTGGACACCGATGTAGTTTTTTTTTTTCAGGTGACAGTTATACCTGAACTGGAAAGAATTCTCCACAGTGGCTTTTCACTGCATGTGATTTTCTGATGTTAAAGGAACTTCTTTAATATATGACCTTATAGGTTAGTCTGTTCCCTACATTAATACTTAATATCTCTTTTAGAATTGTTAATAAATCTAACACTTGGTTATGTGGTTCTATCAGCATTGATGTCCCATGTGTACTATTGCTAAAGTAAATGTCATTTTGCTAAGGACAGCTAGAGAGATTTAAAAAATCCCAGAAAGTATGCCCTATATCTAATCAGATAAATTCAGATTTACCCACTAATTCCTGCAATTAGCCCTATTTTATGTTTTATCCTTTTATAAAGAATAGCTCTCAAACATTAACTTCAGTTGCTAACCTGCACTATCCTTGAACCAGTTGCCTGAAGTTCTATATCCTGTGACCTCTCCTTTGCCCAAGTCAGCTACCTCAAGTCAAAGAACTTGCAAGATGTCAGCCCTGATTGCATGAGTCATGCCAAGCATCTGTTGCATGAAGTTGAAAGTTAGAGAACTCTTACCAGTGCAATAAATTAATATCTTCTAAGGGTTATGTTTTACATAAGAAGTTTTCTACCTTGGGAACCATAAAGCATAGCTGAACAGGTCAGTCAGCATGTATTTTTGTGCTGAAAGCTGCAGCTGCAGTTATTTCTATTCACTTACTAGGCTTTCTTAGGGTTAGTATTCTATAAATCAGGCTGCTTGTTGTCAGGGTGTGCACATGCAGCCTAGACTTTTACTACTTTTGTTACAATTCCTTTGGACAGCAAGTAAAATCCTCCTTTCAAGCCAGTTAGTGCATTCTAATACTCCAAGTATTGAAAATAATGTAGGAGGAATTAAAAAATGTTGCTGGCTGCATAGTCATGATGGTTTGAAGTCTACAGAACAGGACTACCTCATCTATCCCTCACAGGGATTAATATGGCCAGGAAACACATTTCTAAAGTAATGATTCTTAAAGTATTGCAAGCATGTGAATCTATTTTTGTTGTGATTTACAAAAAAGCAGTACGTAAGGGGTGAACTATTTCAGATAAATTTTGTTGCTGTTGTTGTCACTGTTTGAAAACTCTGTAAAAAGTGAACAGAGTAATTTAAGGTAAAGCAAATCTGAAGTTACCCAGGAAGAGAGTTAAAATACATATAAAATTTTAAAAAGATTGGGCTTATGGCTGATCTTGAGGTAGTTTCTGGCTTTGCCATTGACAGAAAAATGTTAGCTACAAGAAGAACGAGAATATAAGTGATATAACTTGCCAGTGTTCTACAATCAGTTTCTAGGGTATTAATTACATTATGCAGCTTTTGATACAAGACCATTATGACATTTTAATACTTCTCTCAAAGATGAATACAAAAAGTTCTTGTATTTGGGCCTTGTAGTAGGAACACATTTTCAGAAAATCATGGACTCATTCCGGTTGGAAAAGACCTCTAAGATCATCTGGTCCAACCTTTAACCTGGTAACTGACAAGTCCACCTCTAAACCATGCTACTAAGTTTTGCCTCTAAGCATTTCTTGAGGACCTCCAGGGACTGTGATGCAACCACTTCCCTGGGCAGTCTATTTCAGTGCCACACAACCCTTTCAGTACAGAAATTTCTCCTAATATCCCTTTCTCTAAACCTCCCCGGCACAGCTTGAGGCCATTTCCCCTCATCTTACTACTTGGTGCTTGGGAGAAGAGCCCAACTCCCACCTCACTACAATCTCCTTTAAGGTAGTTGTACAATAAGGTCTCCTCTGAGCCTTCTTTTCTCTAAGCTAAACAATCTCAACTCCCTCAGCCACTCCTCATAAGACTTGTTTTCTACTCTTCACCAGATCCGTTACCCTTCTTTGGACATGCTCCAGCACCTTGATGTCCTTCTTGTAGTGAGGGGCCCAAAATTTGTCTACAAAAATTTGATTTTTTATAGGAAGGTGTCTTCAATAAATTTATCTGATTCTAAAAAAAAGAAGAATACCCAGGAGATATTAAAAAATACTAAACTGAAAATTGTAAAAAAGTGAATATATATATATAATTTGATTAAAAATGTAAAGTGTATCTATTTACTGAGCTAAGTCTTAAAAAAGCCCATTGGAATTTGGTTCCCCAAATGCCTGTATTCCCTGTATTCCTTTGAAAATCAAACACAAAAGCAGGGTGCTGTAGGGCACAGATTTGATACTGTCATAGCCTTTCTGTTGCTTAATGCTATGAGTCAGCAGAAGTACGCAGAAAAGCTACTGACAACCCTGTTGAGTAAACAGCAGCCATGACTGTCTGCTGAATGAACAGGAGCCTATTGATTTCTGTGTTTTTGGTGAATACATGACCCTAAGGCTGATAAATACTTAAGGGTTGCAAGGCACATAAAGATGATAATTGACATAGCTGCATCCACAAAGCTTCAGTAGACTTTATAGAAGACTTGAGATGCATATTTTAAAAACTTGTGAGAACGTAAGGGCATAGAGGATTCAGGAGACAAGTAATAATGTATATTTTATGCAAGCCAGACACACAGCTGAATGCTTAATAAAAACTGTAAAAATACAAGTGAGCAAAGTAACTATCTGAGGCCTTATTCATGACTTAACTACTCATCTTACTATTGCCACCTCCAAATATTGAGGAAACAATATGTTTTCCAATTCATCAAGGAAATATGAGGTTCTTGCATAACTTCATGACTCCATGTTCTGGAGAAAAACTCTGAAAAGCATGAAATCTGTGGTAAAGAGAATTTGCAAAACTCTGTAATATACAGGTTATTTATTCATGGCTGGTATGGAATTCTAGCTAATTAGCAGTAGACTCTCCATGCATTGAGCTGGTTTTGTCTCATTCATAAAGAAATAGATATCCTGATATCTAAGTGAACTTCAAAGCTGACCAACATGACTAAGAAGCAATTTGAAAGGTCTGTCTTTATCTTTCACTAAAATGCTGTTTCATGACAGAACTGTTCAGAATGAAATGTCAGTAACAAGACATATGGAACATTGTTGACTACAAAGTTAAATTTAAGTCAGCCCCTATAGGGGAACATTGTAATATAATCATGAACGTTGTTCTTTTCCTATTGCTGTCTTCTTAAGACAATTTTATTTTTTTTTCTTCCAGACCATTATTTATTGTTGTTGCAAGTTAAGGTTACTAGATGGTAATTTCATAGCTAAAGTTGTTGGAAGTTTTTCAGTAGAGGGGTTTTCAGCTGAAAAATGCATTTTCATGGAAATTAGGTGTTTCACAGAAACATACTGACACCATTTAAATCCTTTGAAAGGAAATAAAGGCATTCAAGCATCACCCCATGTTTGGCTTTGATTCTATTAAATGTTCAATTAAAAAGTATGAAAGATATTGCCTTACGTTTCTAATAGTTATATTACTTTATTGTATATATCTTTAATGTTGAAAAAGAGAAAAATAATTAACCAACAGGTTCTAATTTGAGAACAATTTTTTTTTTTTCCCTTAAATCAGATAATAATAACCTCTTTTCTATCTCTTTTATGAGAGTTCAATAATTGGTGGATGTAACTAGTGCTCAGTGTCCTTCAGTTTAAACCTGCAATTTCTTGTGAGAGAGGAGAGTTTAATTGGGAAGGAGCAGGTCCAGATAGCCTACAAAATAGACTAAATGACTCTTTGGCTGACTTAGAAAGAATTAGTCCACAATTACATTTCAGATAAGACAATGCTCAAACATATATCAGGAATATTTGGCTGATTTGGGATTCTGGTAAAGATGCTTATATCATAGCATATTAACAGACAGGCAGTCTTTGAAGTTGCCCATGATATGCTTAGCATGAATTATCTTTTTTGAGACAAGGTATAACTTGTTTCCGAAACCTAATTTGGTGCTTGTAGCAAGAGTGTGTGTTTATGTGCATACGGCTGATTCTATGAATATCACTGAATTACTAAAATGATGTGTGCTTTGAAATTCTTATCAGTTTAATTTCAGCTTTCATAAAGAATGTGTGAATTATTGTTTCTGTTTAAGTAATTTTAAATTGTCTAATTTTTAGCCAGCTGTACTAATTGTGATTTGATCTGTTTTTTATTCTGTCTGTAAAGGAAACAAGATCTTGATGACCTCATCAAAGTGAATGCAAGGTCTTTCACAAGTGACAAAGAGTAAGTCTTCAAAGTTCTCAGGCCTTGATTTTCTAAGGCAGCGAGTAGTTTGTAATGATAAGAATGTCAGGAAAGGTAATGTTGCAAATCTTTAAAATGTTCCTAGATATTATAAGTAAAATTCCTTATACAGAATTATATTAACATGAATATAAAAATACAGATGAATTAAATGACATGTGCACTGTCAGCTGAACAAGTGGTTATCTGTGGCAAGCTTCCATACTTGCCTTACATGCTTTCTCATAAAACTATTACACAAATATCTTAATATAGTTACAGAAGGGGCATTGAGCACATTATTGTAGAAATCATGGATTATGAGTGTTGCCCCAACAGGGTGCTTTTCAGTCAGTAAGGGAAGTAAGCTATAAAGAGCAGCTTGAAAGTATGCCTTTGAACAGCATGTCAGTTCAGTGTGTTTCAGGACAAATTTCTTGTGGTCTGTAAGCAGCCCATCAGCATACAGAATGGAGAACTGCCCTGTACTAGTGCTATAAGAGCTATGGAATATTATAATGTGCTACTAAGAGCTATGTAATATTTCTCACATAAAACACTAACATTGTGCAGATATCTTCATGAATGATTATCTAAACAGAAGCAGCACATAAATGTTGCCAAGATGTGATCATCTGTTTTATAGTAGACAATCTGACATATATGCATATATATTATACATTTGTACACTTGGCAGCAAACTGTAAGTTGCGTATGATTTTTTTTTTTTAATTTTAATTCACAGAGAATTTATTAGGACAGAGTCCAAGATTTTGAGATACTACTTAATTCTGGGAGACACCCAGAGTTTTAAGATTAATAATTCCATTATGAATTGAAATGGCCAACTATGTTATCAGATTCATAGAATTAACTGGGCCTTTTGCCTTCTCTCCCTTCATCTGCCTAAAGAGAATTAGGGTTTATTGTATCAGTTAGACTGTTTTTCATAGGTCAGTCCTTTCTCTAATTAATGGAAACAATTTAAAGTCTGTTAAAAAACAAAAAACAGAGGCAAAGGGGGCAAAGCTTATATCTAGTTTCATCATACTTCTGAAAAAAAAAAAAAAAAAGAAAATCTTTTCTTATGTGTGAACTTTGTGAGTCTCTGGATACTTAGTTTTCAGTACATGGACAGACATAATCAATGCTTTCATTGTTAACGGTGATGACACACACAGATAACTTCTTGTCATTCCAGAAGCAAAAACTATGTAGATATTTGGACTTATTTTTAGGTGTTGTCTTTAGAAGTATGATTGTTTTAGTCTAAATAACACCTTTATTGTGGTTAAGATGTTTGAACTGGAGTCTGCAATTTAATGCTGTATTATTTGGAAGGTCCATATTTCTCCTTTACTATTTCCACTGGCAAAGAAGAGTTTTTAGCTATTGCACTGATATGTTTAAACAAAACCTTCTGTATTTTCTTGTCTGTACCAGATAATAATTTTTGTTTAATTTTACAGATCTTTACCTTGCCAGTGGAAAATTGTTAATATATTTTCTAATTATAGTCAAGAACTTAAATGTCTGCAAATGCTGAACATAAATGTAGCCAACAATTTAATTTTATCCTTTTAAATGTGTGTATAAATATATTCCTTTATTTTATTACTCTTTACCTCTTCCCAGATAGAGGGAATATTGTAATGGCTGTATTTGTTTGTTGTTTCAGAGGAAAGGATCTTGAGGATTTTACTGAAATAAATGCTGCTTCTCAGAAAAATAGGAGGCAAGATTGTCATCTTTCCCTTACACTCTCGTAAAATGTATTTGGTTACATAATGGTATTAATAGGTTCTCTTCTATAAATATAATTAGGGGAGTAAAAATTAATACTTTGATTTCATCTAACTTTTTAAAATTCCCTATTAAATATACGATAATAAAGATAAGTAATTCAATGTGGAGGACACTTAGTTTTTATATTATTCTAACTCTTAATAGTCAGTGCATGATCATAATTTTGTTTTAATTATAGACCATTTAATAAAAATATTATCATCAAATCATTTTTTTCACAGCCAGTGAGTTACTAGTTACTGGTATAGATGTGGTCATATAGTCCTAGAGAATATATACAGACCTAAATAACAGTAAGAGGAATCTGTGCTGGATATATCAATAAAGCAGATAACAGTTTTGCAGCCATATCTATAGCTCATGGTAGTGGTGCCTGTACTAAATGAAATTATGTTATCAAGTCAAAATAATATAGCCATAGTCCATTTACAAGATGTAGTCAGACTCTTCAGCTCTAGCATGGCAAGATGAGATGCAATGGCCACGAAATGCAACACAAGTGATTCAGACTGGATATAAGGCAGACAGTCCAGCAGTGGAGCAGGGTGCGCAGAGAAGCTGTGCTATCGCCGTCCTTGGAGATTTTCAGGGGTCAACTGGAAAAAGTCCTGAGCAAGCTGGTCATAACTCAGTGCTACCCATGCCTTGAGAAAGAGGTTTAGAGACTTCCCAAGGTCCCATCCAACCTGAATTATACAATCCTATATAGGATTTAACTTAACAATTTTGAGTAGCTAGTCATACTTTTGTAGTGACACACTGGAAAGAAACTTGAAAAATACTGAGGTTTGAACTGATAACAATTCTTAACTAACTAAAAACTTGTGATTTGAAACAATTTTGGTACGGAGTGTAGTGAGAAATCTTCTTTGTTAAATGTATACTATCTTTTTCTTTAACGTAAATGATTCAACTCATTTAATGTGTTTAAGTTGAATCAAATAATTTGATTAATTCTGAGGTGTTTCTAACTTCCACAGGGATGAGGACCGTGGTGATCTCACTGTAGTAAAGTCTGCTGATGACCAAAGCAAAAAGGGGTGAGACTCAATTCACAATTCTCTCTAAATTTTTAAGACCTAATATCAAGAGTTGTAGTTTAGTGTGGTACCTGAAAATGCTAATTCTCATACAAACCAGAAGAATTTGCATAACTTGAGTAAGATATCTATATTATTTCTAAAATGTGCCTAATTTACCAAGTATAGCAATATAACTGCATGTGTTCTGATAACAATAATGAATAACTCAAATCTATAATCTCTTGTAGTGAGGGAAAATGAAGATCCACATAAGTATTTTTGTACTTATCTAGGTATTTTGTGAACTCAGCCATTAGCTTCTCAAAGAAACATAAGTAAATGCATTCATAGTTTTTAAAAAATGCTACTGGCTTGTCAACTAATGTGAAGCTAGTATTATGTTTTCATTCACTTCCATTTATTTTTATATCTAAATAATGAAGAAAAACAGCTACACAAGTACATTTTTTTTTATATATATGTATAAGTATTTTTATCCTAGCAGTCCCTCTTGACAGTATGACCAGAGAAACATTTACTGAAAAGGTACAGTGAATGAGTTTCTCTTTTAGTTCTGAAAAGAAGCCTGCCAGATTAGGACTAAAGCACAATAGAGGGTGCTGCTTCATGCAGCATGCTATGCATATAAAACAGTGACCAGCACTAAGCGAGGTTCATTTAGCAAAGCTTCAGAGCTTGGCAAGCTCACTGAAATAAATCAAGCTGCAGACCAAACATTCAGAGTTAAGGTTTATAATCATCAAGTTGTTTCAGAATATAACCTTTGGCAGAACCAAACAAGAGCAGCCTTTGTCTGAGCTGCTTGGTAAAATCAAGAAAATTATTAGCACTTACTACTTAAATCCTATAATTTGTCTGACAAAGTTTATTCTTATGTTTGATTGCATATCACATTTATGGCATGAAAAACTGCAGGAGACAAGATTTCTTCTGCTTGTATCATAATCCTGCTTGTACAAATAAGAGTTTATGTGTCTGTTTAGTTCGTCATTTCAAATAAAAACATCACTGAAGTATATATAGGGGGAAAAATTGCCCATTGCTGACTTGGAACTAAAATTCAGTAAAAACAATAAAACATTACAGACTGTGGCTAAGAACATGCAGAATGTTATCAACCATTGAAACGTTACCATACAGCAGAAGACATCATTGGGAACTTCAAGGAACATAGGGTTCAATTTAAGTTAAGTTTCTGATATGAATTTATCTACCAACATAAACTGGAAAGCTTAAAATTATGGGTCTGATTCTGTTACTTTTCACAAGCAACAATTTAACAACAGTAAGAAAAAGATAAATTTCTTATACCTGCTGTTACTAGCACAAACTTCTACATTTATGGATGTAAGTGTAAGTAAAAGCTATGTAGCTGAAAAGGATTTTTAAAGTCTTTGTTTTCTTGTCACTTTTTTTTAGGATAACTAAGAAAACATATGAAAATCGTCCAAGTGCTCCAAATAATCTCCCAGAGAAGAGCTACTCCAGCAACAGTGAAAGAAAGATCAGGTACTATGGACAATGAATTGAGAACCATAACATCTAAAGTGCCATTTCTTGAAAAAAAAAAAAAAAAAAGCCATCTTTAACAAAGAAATTTCAGGGAAATCTCACACTGGTCTCCAGAATCATGCCCAATCCCCTTCCAAATTCTTCCAAATTCTGCTTCCAGAATCCCACGAATAGAAGCCCACAAAGCATATCTGTAGTGCACAGGGTGGGCAGGGCAAGACATATCCTGTGTAGCTCTAGAAATGTAGCTGGGGCATGAAATCCTATGAGCAGTTAAGCCAGCATTCTTATATAATCAATAGAGCAAAGTTATTTCCAGCACGTTACTCGGATGCTAGGTTCACCATGGGGTAGGAGGGCTTGTTTCTTTTCCAGACTATAAGGCAAGCATTACGTTCTTCAGGTGCCTTGTGAAGTTCCTAAAGCTATATGGGATGAATCTGAATCCATGTACCTACCCCTCTTACCCCAATCACTGAAGCTGTGACTGGGGCATTTCTGAGTTTTTTACTGGGTACAAACTATTTTTAAAACCATCTCTCTTGTAGTACTCTTGCTTTATGTGGACTCTGTCCTTAGAAACACACATATTGCAAATCTGAGTGAAAAAAAATGTGATATAGGGATAGTTAACAGAATTAAACACCAGGTCTCTTGCTAAAGGGAAATCATTGGATGTTCATCTGAGGAGATGCTTTCTGTCTGATGAGCAAATCCAGGTTTGCTACTTTATTATTGAATAACAAGAATATTGTTATGTTTTATAAAACAAAAATAAAACCTCATTTAAATTTCTCACTACATCTGCAATTTTAATGCATTTATGGTGTGGCATAGTAATCAAATATGACAAATATACATTATAAAAGACAAATAAGTGGAAAGTATATCTGGGTTGTGTAACACATACATGCATGTTTTTGGTCTGTTATGCTTTCCCTGAAAATAGATACGTTCTGCAAATATACAGTTATTAAAAAAAATCCCAACATTACTGAATATTAAACTAGCATAATATGAAATGTAATAATTGCCATATACCTTATGAATTTCTGGAGAAATAGGATAATTAAATCAGTTCAGAAGCATTCAAAACATGTATGACAAGATGGCTTCTTCAGCTGTCAAATACTTGCTCATCCCTTCCATGCCAAACAAAACTGACAGTTCAGTAGCTAGACCTGGGGCTGTTAAAAAAGGAAGAATTAAATGGTAGCTAAATTCAGTGTATTACATCCTAATCTGTATATAAGGAACAATACAGTTATTGTAGGGAACACAAATAACACATTGAACAGCCTGTATTTTAAAGACCCTCATTCTACTTCTAGGGACATATTGTAATTTTGTTTGGCTGTTTGACAGCTCTTTGAGGACTAGCAAAAGAAAAAAAAAACAAACAAAAACCACGACATACAACTGTTTCCTGATATGTATCATTTAGGCTGGGATGTGAACATAGGCAAGGCCAATACAATAGTGTAGAATTCACTTAGTGGGCTTGTGGATTTCATTTTTGAAATACTGAGGAATCGTACAACAAAATGCAGTCTAAAGACACTTCATGTCTAACTTACTTTTTTTTTTATGTGATATGTATTTCTCGATGGTTGGGAAAATAAAAAAAAAAAGAAGGAAAGAAATCACTAAGCATGATGATTTTTTTACAAGCATGCTACATGTTTAATTTTCATACTGTCAGTGTAGTGAAGCCTTTAAAATAAAAGTACTATTTAGTAATTGTTATGTACTCACTACTTCATAGCAAATCATCACATCGTGCCTATGAAGAAAATATAACTGGAAATACCATCAAAACTGTTTACTCTACTTCTGATCGGTAAGTACACATTAATAACGTTATATGGTGTCAAAGGGCACAGACATTTTACATAAGCTTTCAGGTGTTCAGACAAAAGAGAGCAGTGGAAGTCATCATTAGGCTAGTCAGGCAGCTTTTCATACAAAGCTCCCTTTCAGTGGGATCTTGCCATCAAATCATTACCACAATTTGGCAGCCTAATATTATGTTAGGCTTGTCAGAGCTGACATTTAAAATATCTAAAACAATAGCCAGTGCCTTAAGTGGTAGAGTTGGCTTTGTGATTATGTAGGTTTCTGTCTTTTATACCCTCTTACTCCACAAAATTTCCTTCCATTATGAAAACAAAATTTTGTTTGTGGTGACCAAGTTTAAGCCCAGATGTAGGGGAATAGGTTCACATGATAATGTTATTAAAAACTTGATGTTTTCACAGTGGTTAATGCATTCCCAAACATAGAAACATATTTGCTCAAATCAGTAGTATCTTATCTCTTGGGGAAAAAAAAAAAGTAAATATGCTTGCTATTTTCAGTTCAGATACTTTGGACATTCCCATTGCTTGGAAACATACAGAAACATAAAAACTTGTATTCTTGCCAATGGAAGTATAAGGAACTCTGGGAATGATTAAGGAATGAGTACAACGGTTTATCATGGACTGGAAAAGAGCAAGACCAGTTAATTTTATAGTGCAAAAACAGCACCAACACCAATCTAGAGAAAGTACAGATTGATGTCATATGAGGATGCAAAAAGAAATGAGGGAAAAAAAAAAAAAAAGTATAATTCTTATGAATACCAGCTGGGCTGTCTTATGCATATGTTCCCTATAGCTGCCTTGAAAGTAGGCTTTCTGTCTGCAGTACAATAAATAAAAAATGTTTCCAGGCACTTCTGCAGCATAGAGGAAAATTCTATACCAGACTGACTGAATGATAGCAATTTAAGTTCAACTACCAATTTACTTTTGCAATTAAAATATTCTAATCATTACCCTCCTCTTCATCCCCATTTAACATACATGCTCCTAGACATTCAGCAGTTTAGTACAGTTTCTGTTTGTACTCTTTTTAGTACAGTCTCACTGTTTGAAATAATTCTGTTCACCAAAGAAAATGATTCTTTCTCTCAAGGTATTGTTGCTATTTGGCAATTATGTTCATCGATTGGCCCATCACGGGGGCATGTATTACACGTCAACCAGAATGGAGGAAATACACGTGACTCTTTTACATTTATGGCCCTTGTACATTATACTAATGTCTTTCCCACATAATGCACTAAGCTTATCAATTTTATCCTTGAGATTTCAGTGGTAGTTCTTTTTCTGACAGCTGATTTTGTATTATATACACAGGAGTATAATTGGAAAAGATATATGTACATACTGCAGGAAGCCCTTGGGCATAGATGCCAAAATGATCTTAGATGCCTTGCAAATTTGCTGTCATTCGACTTGCTTCAAGGTAAGATTTCACCTGCTACTAAGAAATAAAACTTAAACGTAATACCTACATTATAAACAGATTTCTTAGGCCTTCCCCACCTGGAAGAAGAGGAAGGCTTACACACTGGAGGAGGAGATTAATCTAGGAAATACTAGTCTCTAGTCTCTCTCTTCTGTCCCCAGTACTTTCCTCTCTCTCCCCCTGCCTCTCCTTTCTTTCTCTTACAACCACAAGGATAAAGGATGCAGCAGGACATAACCAGAATGTCATACACATTTATAAGCCTTCAGTTATATATACTTCCAGTCTGATATAGTGAATTATATCCTACTTACTGTTTCATCATACTGTAATTTTTATTTTTTTTTCTACTTTTCTATGAAGTTGCGTGGATTTACTTGATTGCGTGACTTCTAAAATCATGGTTTGTGGGAAAGCCATACTCAAAGGCATTAGTAAGAGGTATTTAACATAAGTAGCAGGGGTGAAATCATTTTACTCATTGGGATCAGAGTATTGGTTAAAATTGTGTTGCTATGGATAGTTCATGCTATAGGATAAATTAATCTTGGTTCTGCTTGCATCTCCATGTGCAGTTTGTTACTGTAAAAAAGAAAACTCAGGGAAATCACCTCAGTAGCATAGTTTATTTTCTGCCCAGTCTCCCATGGCCCCAGGGATGGGGCATCCACAGCTTCTTTGGGCAGCCTGTTCCAGTGCCTCACCACACACATTCCCAGCTCTCTCAGCCTTTCTTCATAGGGGAGGTGCTCCAGCCCTCTGAGCATCTTTTTATCCCTCCTTTGGACCCAATCTAACAGGTCCACATCCTTCTTGTGCTGGGGGCCCTAGACCTGGATGCAGCACTCCAAGTGGGGCCTTGTGAGAGCAGAGCAGACCGTTGTCTTTGGACCTGCTGGCCTCTTCTCTGTTGATGCAACCAGGATGCAGTTGGCCTTTCTGGCTGCAAGCACACACTGCTGGCTCCTGTCTAGCTCAAAACTGTTCTTATAAGTAAATACAGACTCAGGTTTGCTTTTATTCTTTTTAGATGGATGAACCCACATAAAGAAGAATGGGCCTTTTTTATGCAGTTAGGAGTGTTAACATCTTCTGTTGGTACTGTCTGAGCTATTTAAATATTTCAGATTATTTCTTAGATGGTATTCTTTTTGCTACTATTCCCAAATGGCAGTGTCTGGCCAGCAAAATTCAGCTTAAGTTTTGTGTAACCACATGCTTATGAAAGCATTGACAGAAAATTAAACAACTAATGTAGGTCTGTGGTTCATGCTTACAGTTATGTACTTAGCTAAGTAGTGCAATACCTCATTATTAATATTCATTTAGTATCTTATGAATACCATATCCATTAGAGATTTGCAGTTGAAAGAACTTTACAAGGTCTTTATTTCTTTGTAAAGGTATATAGCAAAAGTTTGGTGAGCAAATAATGTAAGTTCTAGGGTGTTTTTCTATATAAAAATGCTAGTTGATCTTGGTTATCAAAGCTCTGAAAATATTCCTGTCATCTGTTTTGGTGATTTATGAAAGAAAACATAAAAGAGAAAGTTTTTGCAGTACCTTAATACCAGAAGATTATTTAGAAAAGGCATAATAAAACATAATTCTGTAATACTGAAAAAAAAAAGATTAAAAAATAAAAAAAGTGTGATCTCTAGTGCTCTAACACATCAGTCAAACTACATTTAAATTTCATGCTAGCCCTGATGAGCATAAGAAAAATACAATGATTGCATGTTGTCTGGATCCTGGATCTGATAGTTCACATTTTATTTTTGTCCATAATGTTGACATTAAAAAATTTCTTTACTCATTTAGCTGCAAAGGCAGGTTATGGATAAGACTTAATTTTTTATCTTAATAAAGATTCTCACTTGAAATTTATCAGAATAGACAGCCATTGTGAAAATTATGGAAAAACATACAAACCTCTGGGATGGGTGAATATTTGTTTACTGAACAGGGCTGTAAAAGTAATCCTCATTATAAAATATTCACTGATAAAGAAAGAAACCAGAATTTGCCATTCACTCATTCAATCAGGAAAAACAAACAAACAGACAAAAAAACACAACTGCTCTGGTGGTCAAAATTCTGTTCTGTAGGTAGAATTCCTTTGCTATTTGATACACTGTAAGATTTCCTTGTGAACTTGGCAAGTTAGCATCTGTGTTTATCTGTGCAGTTTCATATATGAAAAAGGCGAAATACTTCTGTATCTCAAAAGTTAGCTTTTCCATAAATTTATTACAGCGATCTTTGGAATCTACAGTAATGAGTAACATATTTTATGGTTAAGATAAGTTATTATAAAACAGTTTGAAATAAGATTTCCTTGAGATGTTGGATGTTTAAGTCTGATTGTGCTCCCTTTAATCAATGAAAAAAAAAAAGACCTTGACAGGGTGAATCATCTTATTTTAGAATAAATTTCTATGCTAACAGAGAAATTACCCTCTGGAAATGTCTGGGGGAGAGAAGGATTTGGTAAATAGAACATAGGGAACCAGCTGAGATAGATATCTAACTAGAAGTCTAGTTTAGTGTTCATGAAACCTATTTTTTCAAAGTTCAGATTTGACAATATAGCAGTTCTCATAACCCCTATTCTTGTCTGGGTATGTTTACTTGCTGAAAGACAGCATGCTGGGAATGAATAGTGAAGGGCTTTATTTTAATTTTTCTTTTTACTTTTACTTGTGCATTGAAGTGTGAAGTATGCAAAAGACCACTGGAAGATTTGAAAGCAGGAGACAGCATTTGGATTTACAGACAAACTGTGCATTGTGAGCCTTGCTATTCCAAAGTTAAAGGTAAGATGGTAATATATATCATAAAGGTAAGAAGGTAATATATATCATATTGAACATAAGGAAAAAATCATAAAGAACTTCATTCAAATAACTTCAATATATTACAATGCAGCTACTGCTTTCACTTTTTTTTCACTTTCACTTTTATCTGTGTACACAAATCTATTCAAAGTATTTAATTCAGAATTGCTTATGATTATATACAAGCCCAGGTTCTAGAAACAATAATTATTCTGTAACTGTGAGTGAGATGTCTTCACCTCTCATTATAACCTGTAGAGTCCTACCTGTGCAGTCAATGGAGACCCTACAGTAAGGCAAATAAATCTTGCTCTGAAAGTCACAAGAATGTATTTCAAGGGTATCCAAGGATCAGGTTGTTATTCTGAAATGAACAAGGTTCTGAGGTATTCTGAACAGGGTTCTGAGGTCAGAACCCTAATGTCATTGGCGCGCGCGCGCACGCACACACACACACACACACACACAAAAAAAAGCAGTTACGAAATCTATTAAAGTATAATGAAAATATTAGACTGTGAGTGCCATTCTTTCCCATGTGAGGAGGACAGCGAGTAAACAAACATGCAACATGGTGAAGAAAGAAGTTTTTGTTTTAACTCCTCTAAAAGTTGCTACATTTTAAGTCTTCTTTCTTCATGGCAATTATTAATTTCTAATACTATGTCAGTATCAAATAAAGACAAATGGAAACCTAAATGAAATGTTCTGATAAACTGGTGTTCACCTCTGTACTTATTTTGGGAGAAAATCATGTAAACTGTTATTATATCAAACATTGTGTGTTGTTAAAAAACATAATGTTATTAACCATTGCAAAATTGGATGAGAAGAGTGAGTCCAGATTAAAAAAGTAAGGCATTGTGACAGTTACAAAACTCTATAAAGAAATACCAAAGTATTTAAGTGTTATAGTATTTCTTAAGTGTTAAGTATTAAGTGTTATAAACTTATATATCCTATTTCAGCAAATGATAAGATGTGACAGGCAGACTCCAGCAGATTTTCTAAAAAACAATTAATTGTCTTAAATTTCAGTGATGTTTAGAGAATGTTTATGTGCTTGGCATTGCTGATCAATCTCTTCTCTCTTGCAGAAAAATGGATCTACTAATTTTAACATAAAGAAAACAAGACAAAGAAGTTCCACAAATGTTTAGTAAAGTGTATTGGCCTGCTACTTCAAACCACTGTGGAAAATTATCAATTTTAATTTCTAGAAATAAGTACTCTAAATGCAGTCCTACTGCATTGTTCCCAAAAGAATTAATTCCAGGAGAATTTAGATGCCTTTTCATACACACATTCCTGAAAGTGAAAGAAGATGTTGTTCAGTGATCATCAGATCTCTGAAATTGCTAAACTGTATGGAAAACTAATGATAATTTATTGAAAAGTTATGAACTGCAGAATTTACACACCCATTCTGAAGGATGTTGTATTCTATTCAGAAACCACATCTCCTCAGAAATAAGGAGCTGTTATCTTTATGTAGTGTGAATGGGATTAATCTCATCTAAGATTAGCCATCTGAAAATCATCTATTCATTTTAAGCTACTGGTTTCATACTCAGTGAGGTGGGTTTTTCTCCATGCTTTGAGGACAGACATCAGTCTCCAGAGTAAGATTCTTCCCAAGTAGCCTAGATGATAAATTTAAGATTATTGTTTTTCCAAATAATCTTTGGAAAATAGATCTCTATAAACTGCAGAGGGATGCTAGACAAAAATTATTAGGAGGGTTAAATTATTAGTATCAGACTCCATATTTTTAAGCTTGGTAACTATTGTATTACATATTTGTTGTTGTTAGTTTTTGTTTGTTTGTTTTGTTTTGTTTTGTTTTGTTTTTCTTTTTTTATGTGCACACTAATAGTTGCCATGAAATCAAGGAATTACATACTTAGTGTGACATTATGTTGTTGTATTTATCTTTTCTGCTATTTTAATCTGCCTATCTGAACACCTGGGATGGATTAATCTCTCCTAAATTTAAACCCCTACAGTGTGGACATCTACATTTAAGTTACTTAATCTATTCTGTCTTTATAGTCACTAGAGAGAAGTAGATATTTTTAGGAAATGATTCAGTTGGTCATATTGCAAACACCTATTTTGTGATGAGGTTACCCATACTCTGAACGTATGTTTTACATTCCATTATTTGCAGAGGAAACTGGAGTGAATAGTTCAAATTTTAGACATCTCCATTAGGCCAGATGCCCTGCTTCTCTTGAGCCTACGGTGAAAACATCTTTTTTTTTTTTTTTTTTTTTTTCCTTTTGTACAATGTATATCTGTTGAGGTATAGAAACTGAAAGAAGAGTTCATTCTTTGTTATATGTTTCTGCAACACTAATTTATCTGCATTATTTGCCTAAAATAATAATTATTTCAGTGGTTTACTGGAGAAACAAAGGTGTTAACTACTAGTCTCCGCCTTGAGAAGTTTTAGATCATGGTTATTTAAAAATGCTTTTCTTCCCTTACCTCTCATCTGAAAAGGATTTCTTAGACATGAATATGATAGCATTAGGGTGCTTTTGGAGGCTGCTGAACCTCAGCAGAGCTTAGAAAGTCAAAAAGTGCCAAAGCCATAGATTAACACTAGAGTGTTGAACAATTATCACAGCCAAACATTCTCTCTTCAACTGCACCTACACTAGTGGAGACAGGAGCTATGGATTTATGTGTAATTTAAACCATTGGACCCTCAGCTGAATAACGATACAATCTGTCTTGCCTGGCTTAAAGCATGTTTGTACTGTTATATGAAAAAGGGCCATGAAACAGTGGATAATTGGTTTCATTATTTTTATGAAAAAATCTTATGAATTAATGGCAGTACCTTTATTAAATCTATTATCAATATTTGTGTGTTTGTGTGCTTATTGCTGACGACATACTGTGGTTAAACTACTCTCAGTATTACCCAATGCTTCAACAGGGTGATGAGACTTGCACAACAGGTGGAGAAAATCAGTAGAGATGTTTTAATATTGGGTCATAAATTTGGTCCTGTTCATAGACCAACAGTTATTGCTAAGGCTGAGTTGCAATGGTAGAGGTTGGATATTCATCTGAGCTAGTACATTAGAATCCAGGACAGAGTTTGAGGGGATTTTAGTTGTCTTCATTGGAGATCAGGAGAAAACTGTGGATCCAAATATCTGCTACTTAAATGCTCGCTCACAGAGACATAGCAATACAGAAACAATAAATAATAATTCTGTGCTCATTAATTCATCCTTGCTGAACAGCCCTGGTAATTTTGCCTCCAGCCCCCCCCCCCTTATTTTTTATTCTTTTGTTATTTTTTATTGTATGTTGTAAGTTTCCTGAAAAGAAACACCGGTTATGTGTTGCTTTATATTTCCTATATAAAAGCCTGGATAGCAGTACTCGTTAAAAAAAAATCATATTAACATCTCAATACCAATGTATCAAAACTTAATTGTTTTTTGTCCTTTTTGCATATCATTAGCATGTGGTGTTTTATTTCTCTTTGACTAATGCTTCCATGAAACAATCCAAACGAATAGTTTGCTGGCAGCTGTTTTAATGAACGCGTTATCTTCAATAATGCATTAAATTAGACTGAAAAGCTGTATTGAGAGATAATATACTAAATTACGTGGGGTTTTGTGATTCATCAGGCACGTTTTCTCAATGTGTAATGGATACTTTATTTTACAAAGATTGGGCATAGCTCTACAGGGGGAAAATCAAGCAATAGGAGAAAAGGAGTGAAATAATGCATATGATACATATTGATGCACTTAAACATGTAGTTGGTATCAAAACTACTGATATTTACATGAACAAGGAATGTCACAAGTACACATTCAGAGTAGTAATGTATCCTGTTTTATCATTTATAGGTTCTTACAGAACACTCTTAGCATGCCCTCCCTAGTGGTGCTTGAAGCAAAGTGACAAACGTGTTAGCATTGTCCTCCAGTCCTTTTCCTCTTGTAATAAACATCTCTGTGAGTTTGACAAGGTCAACTCAATATGTTTCTTCTTGGTGTGGAGATGCATTTTGTGTCGGGATAGTTTCATGTGTTCAGTTTATTTTCTCAGAATGTGTATAGGTCAGAACTATGTCCCCTCTCTTCCCCTCTTGATATTTTAACGTAACCCTATTATTTAGGATAAAAAGTATTCTCTTTCATCATTGTTTTTGCTTTTTGATCATAAGTGTTGTTCGTTGTAACTACTCTGTTACACCAGGAGACAGTTTTAGCTTCCAGTCAAGTCAGTATCAGACTACAAGGGAGAAATGTAGCCTCCTTTTCTGCTGTACCCAAACACCTTGTTTTTCTTCACAGCAGCATAACACCAGAGACACACTTCATTCCATAAAGACAGTGGATAAAGACACTTAATACTTAGGTAGGTTTGATGTGCCAAAGTCTGAAATTGTTGACCAAAAATGCTCTGTTTGGCTGCTTAACTGATGAATATCCTTGACGTCTTAAGGTAATTAGATATTTGCTTCTTTAACTTGAAAGGCATCAAGATGTTTTGCTCTTTGCCTTGTCTGAGCAACTCAGTTCTTATCTCCCACATCAGAAAAATTGTGACTTAGAAACATTCTGTGCATTTCAGGGAGAAGAATCTGCAGATATTCTCAAAGCACATTAGGCATGTGCTGTGAAGATCAGACCCCTTCAAAATTTTCATCTTTTAAAGTCATGGCGATGGTGTTACTCTCCTCTTTGAAAAGCTTACTGACCCAGACAGTGGGAGGGCCAAGTTCAATTTCTCCCCCAGTGTTACCTATGTTTTAACCAGGTCGTTTAAGGGTCTGTTGTGTGAAATATAACATGTTCCAATCTGTGCAGGGTGGATTCTTATAGCCCATGGACCACAGGATAGTTGTACTGCCTGCTGTTCACCTATTGACCCCTCAGGAATTACTATGGGATAGAAAGTATGGGAACAGTCCCAGGAGCAAGAACACATCCTGGAACTGATAATTTTTCAGGAGGTATAGTGATAGGACAAGGGAGAACGTCTTTAAACTAAAAGAGGGTAGATTTAGATTAGATATAGGTAGGAAATTATTTACTATGAGGGTGCTGAAGCACTGGACCAGGTTGCCCAGAGAAGCTGTGGATGCCCCAACCCTGGCAGTGTTCAAGGCCAGGTTGGATGGGGCTTTGAGCAACCTGGTCTGGAGGGAAGTGTCTGTGTCCATGGCAGGGAGGTTGGAGCTGAATGATCTTTAAGGTTCCTTCCAGCCCAAACCATTCTAAGATATGATTCTATGATTTTATCAATTTCTCCATGCCATCAGATTGGTCTAATTTATAATTAAAAGCAGTCTTAATGATTCTCTATTAATCTCTGTTAATGCCATGTTCCCTTCTAGCAATATTAGAAGAGTTACCTGTGGTCAGATTTGGTAAGAACACAATAGCAAGGGAGTGGGAGTTTGGGGGTTTCATTTCATACTACTAGAAATGTCTTCAGATGATCTCTTTTGAGCCTCGTTATTTTATTTGCCTTTTTAGTCTCTGAATTCTGCTGGTCAGGGACTAAATTCTCTCTGTGCAGTGTCCAGCACAGCAGTGGCCTCTGGGTGGTACTGCTGCACCTGTGTATGTGGCTCAAGGAAAACTGATTTCACCTCCCTTTGCAAGCAAACTACCTGTAGATTTACTATTTGTGTGGAGTTTTTATAACTGTGTCAGTTATAAATTGACAGCTACAGACTCATAGCCTGTGCCAAGACTTAAAACTGCTTGGTTTTGTCCTGTTAGATTCAATATCTGAGAATAATCGTGCCAAAAGCACTTGTCTCTGTATTGGCATTGCTGTACAATCATCAGACATCTGTTTAGGAAGCTCAGACAGCTATTGTGGTCAAAACAACGGCAGCCAACATTCTAAAACTACCTCATCTGGAAAAAAAAAAAAAAAAAAAAAAACAACCAACAATAATTTCTGAAAAGGAAATTCAATATTTTTCTGGCTTTCAAGATGTTTTTCCTAATGGAGGAAAACAATTAGTATTAGTGTTAGTGTTCACATGTCAAAATAGACAAAAGAAGCAGAAAAAGGAGAAAAGATTCAGAAGAAGATGAAAGCATTATGCAAAGAAGCCAATTAGGGACAAGCAGAATCTGTGATTTTAAAACCAGGGATAAGAATTTAAAAAATCGCCATAAATAATGGTGCCATTGAAATCAACAGTAAAACTTGACTGCAAGATGAATATTCTAGCAAATGTTACTTTATCTTCACATCTTCTAGTTCCTCTAGAAAGTTTTCACAGGTGGAACTTTGAATTACAAAAACCCTGTTTTTAGTTCAAATACTGGAATTAAGAATGTGGTACCAGCTAACCAATTTGCTGAACTCTGACAGCCAATAATTAAAAATACTAACTACTATTTAGAAAGTCTACAAAAGCATATTATTGATAATACATTTGAAAACTGCTTTTATCTGTTTACCAAAGTATCTGTGGGAAAAATATTCTCTGTGTTTTGACATCTGTGGACAGCTTGGGGAAGAAAACAAGAAAGAATATTATTTTTTCTGCCTCTTCCACTGTAGTATCAGACAGAGGAGAGCACATGCTTTGAGAATTCTTTTTTTTTTTTTTTTTTTTTTTAAATTGAGCCTTCTAAGTAGAATCAGATCTCCTTAGCAGGAACACAAACGAAACAGTGAAGAAAGGCTAGGAGGATCTTTGTTTCTTATGAAGAAATCTGAACAAACACAAGGAAAAAATCTAGCTGAAAAGGATACGCTCTAAACCACAATTCATATACACTGACTGTACACCTGCTGAATGGACCAAAATGACACAGAGTCAGCATATTGGGCTTACGCGGCAAGGTTTTGGGAGTAGGGCAGGTTGAACGGGTGGCCTCTGTGAGCAGAGCCCAGCTGACTTGCAGAAAACGGACTCCACAATCAGTAAGATTGTAAAGTAGGTATGTTTATGCTGCACTGGGCAGCATGGGGAGTAGTTCCACCAAAGTCATGCACACCTGAGGCAGCAACTTGCCTTGGTTATATGCACTAAAGAGTTACATATGCATGAAGTTTCACAATACCCCTATACATATTCATAACATCTCCCTGCTTCATATTAAAATTTGTTTCAAGGAGTCATTTCCATAAACTCCTCACATCACGCAGTGTATTCTGGTGGTGGTCGTTGGGGGTCGTGGGGACGAAGATTGATGATTCTTCTTCGTCACTGCTAGTTGACCTCTTGTCTTTGCACAGACTCAGTTGCTCCTTGGCTCTTGTCCATTTGCAGGACCAGTTTCTACCAGTTTCTTAAGATAGGCTCACACTCTAATTAAGAGACTGACCTTGGTAAGGGGCCCAAGGCTTCTTGCTTTAGTTTATTTGCACAATGCACCATAGTTAGCAAAGACACTAAGTAGCATCCTAGTTTAATGCCGTCAGTGCTCTATCTCTACTTGATAAGATTCTCCTAACTCCCTCTCTCACAGCAGATACCCCATGTCAGATCAGAGCCAGCTCCAAAAGGGACCTGCAGCTGGCCAGAACCGAGCCAGTGAGCGACACTGCTTGGGCAGCTGGGAGAACAGATTTAAAGGGGGAAAAACCTGCTGCACAACAGCAGCTGGGAGAGGGAGGAGTGAGAACCAGCCCTGCAGACCCCAAGGTCAGTGCAGAAGGGCAGGAGGTGCTCCAGGCACTAGAGCAGAAGTTCCCCTGCAGCCTGTGGAGAGGCCCCTGGCTGTCCCTCTGCAGCCCATGGGTCCCACATGGAGCAGATCTCCACGCTGCAGCCCATGGAGGAGCCCCCGGTGGAGCAGGTGGATGTGGCCTGGAGGGGGCTGCGGCCCATGGAGAGCCCCTGCAGGAGCAGGCCCCAGGCCGGAGCTGCAGCCCATGGAGAGGAGCCCACAAAGGAGCAAGGGGTCTGGGGGGAGCTGCCACCCACCCGTGGGGGACTCTGCTGGAGCAGTTTGCTCCTGGGGGATGGCCCCTGTGGTACGGAGCCGTGTGGGAGCAGTTCCTGAAGAGCTGCTGCCTGCGGGCAGCCCCTGCAGGATCAGTTTGGGAAGGATGGCATCCTGTGGGAGGGACCCTGCATGGAGCAGGGGCAGAGAGTAACCGTGAAGGAGCAGCAGAGATGAAGCGTTAGGGACTGACCGCAGCCCCCATTCCTTGTTCCCCTGCACCGCTCGAGGGGAATAGGTATAAGAGAGTGGATAGGGAGAAGGTGTTTTAAGTTTGCTTTTAGTTTCTCACCATTCTAGTATGTTATCATAAGGCAATAAATTACATTAATCTCCCTTATGCTGAGTTTGTTTTGCCCATGAGGGTAACTGGTGACTGATCTCCCTGTCCTTACTCAGTCCATGAGCTTTTTTCACCATTTTTTCTCCACCTGTCTTTTTGAGGAGGGGTTGTGAGAGAGCAACATGGTCATGCTGAATTATCCTTCAGTGTGAAACCATCACAGCCAGAAAGATTGATACAGCACTACTGAGACCTAGAAGGAATGGAAAATGTTTTTAAAGCTGGAAAATGATTTGTTGCAGGAAAGTTCTCAAGATAGTGCAAGAAGAGGTTTTTGAACATGAGGGTTTTTTTTTTGTTTGTTTTTGTTTTGTTTTTAATACCATATGATGGGAATTAAAGAAATCACAAAAAGTAACACAGGTTTTTCTGAATGTCCAGCAAAAATTTTTGCTTGAACAAAGTGAATTTGGATGAAAGTTCAGATACTCTATGAAACCATTCCCCTCTCTGAGTTAAATACATGCAAACTAGGACACAAATAAAACCTTCCAAACAACTGTAAACTTTCCATGCTCTTTAGACATTCATTCAACTGTGTTATCGGTGCACTCAGATTTGCCTTCTCAACAAACATATTTAGTGCTGGACTTTTTTTTTTTTTTTTGTGATACTTATTTTTTTCCTAGATATATCACATGACCAGTGCTGAGCATATTGCTATTTATTTTTTTAACATGGTAACTTCTAAATCACTACAATATCATAAAGCATTCAGTCTGCTGGCCTATACTTATTAAAATTTTACAAATTTTGAAAATTACTTAGTTACCTTAATGATAAAGTTCCTAACGTGGATGGTAATTTTTCCCCACTTTATTGTACAACTGCTGAATTTCTTGAATCTTCTTCTCCAAATAACTATAGATAGAATTAATTATGACAGAAATTTTTTAAAAAAGAGAGAGAAAACTAATGACCAGAGTTAGTTGAACACTCTCAGTATATTCATGTCATCATGAAGTAAAACATTTTTCCTCTGTCAACAGCCACTTTTCCCTGAAGACAAATCAAGCTGAAATCAAGTCAGGCAAAATGTGAGCTGTGGATTTTTAGCCATTTGGAGTGTTATGGTTTTGTGTGGGATAGGATTAATTTTCTTCACAGGGGCTTTGTATGATGCTTTGTTTTGGATTTAGGGTAAGAACTATGCTGATAACACAGCAATGGTTTAGTTGTTGTAGAGCAGTGCTTGCACAGAGCCAAGGTCTTTCCAGCTCCTCACACTGCCCAGCCAGCGAGGAGGCTGGGGGTGCACCAGGAGCTGTGAGGGGACACAGCCAGGACAGCTGGCCCAGGCTGGCCAAAGGGATGTCTCATACTGTATAACATCAGGGGTGTAGGATAGAGGAAGAAGGAGGGGATGTGATGGCATTTATCCTCCCAAGACACCATTACGCATGCTGGGCCCTCCTCTCCTGGAATTGGCCTGCTGATGGAAAGTAGCGAATGAATTCCTTGTTTTGCCTTGCTTGTGTGCACAGCTTTTGCTTTACCCAGTAAACTATCTGTATCTCAGCTGATCAGTTCTCACACTTTTACCTTTCTGACTCTCTCTCCCCCATCCCATCTGGGGAGAGTGAGACAGTGGCTGTGTGGTACTCAGCTGCCTGCTGGGGCTAATCCATAAGCTGTGAACTGTATTTCTGTCATTCTTGGTGAAGACTCATAAGAGAGAAACAAGCTATCCTGATTCAGGCTGATGCTTTATGAAGGGAAGGGAAGGGAAGGGAAGGGAAGGGAAGGGAAGGGAAGGGAAGGGAAGGGAAGGGAAGGGAAGGGAAGGGAAGGGAAGGGAAGGGAAGGGAAGGGAAGGGAAGGGAAGGGAAGGGAAGGGAAGGGAAGGGAAGGGAAGGGAAGGGAAGGGAAGGGAAGGGAAGGGAAGGGAAGGGAAGGGAAGGGAAGGGAAGGGATGTTTATTGCATAGGCAATATTTTAGATATCATAAATACTGATTTCCTGGAGAAACTGGGGCTCAGAGAAAATGATGCGGTTTTGAACTTTATTCTATAGAAAATTCATACTAACTACTATGTACTTTAAGTTTAATGTTAATTTAATAAGGAAAAAGCCAGAAAGAATTATAGTAGTTTAAAAAATGAAATTCTATAAAAATAATAATGTAAATTACCAGGAAATGGAAAATAAGAACTAAGAAGGCAAAATGTTCTCAAGAGACATTGAAAAGGAAGGTTCCACACTGTAACTCCAGGAAAATATTTATCTACTCAAGTACTTTAGAACAAATCTGTAAGTCTAGCTATAAAAAATATCTAGGACCAGACAGTACCCATGCAAAAATTCTCCAGCAGCTCAGATGTCCCATTGTTGAATTTCTCACGGGCATTTAACCTATTGCTCAAAGCATGCCTGGTGTCAAATAAATTGGAAGCATCAGCTGTGACATCAGACACGAATAAATATGAAAGCTGCTCTGGGGAACTACATTGCAGTTAATTCAACTTTTCTATTGAGCCAATTTGTACAATTTTTAATAAATAATGGAATACACAGGCATCTGGATATGTATAATACATTGGAGGAGATTCTGTGTAGCTTTTTCAAGGCAAGGTATGCTCATGAATACATGAATGTATCTGAAGGCATCAATATGTTTTTGGTTAAGGCGGCTTCTTTAAGTGAATATATTGGGATTTACAAGCAAATTTTCATAGTTGTTCCCAAAGCTGTCATGATATAAGAAAACAAGGAATTTTAATTAAAAGGAAATAATAGGTTGGAAAATTCATTTTTTTATTATGGGGGGAGACAGGAAACAATGGAAAGTTCAGCCTGGCTTCTGTGGGGGCAAGGCGATATAAATTAGGGCTTGTCAGCTTGGAAGAGAAGTAACTGAGTTTTATAAGTCATGAATGACAAAAGAGAAGCTGAATAGAGAATGATTAATCATTCCGTCTTAGAAAAACAGAACTAAGGGACACCCAATTAAATTAAAAGGCAGCAGATTTAAAGTAGATAATAGGAAGTAGCTTTTCTTACAATGCATAATTAAATTGCAGTGCTAATTGCCACAGGGTGTTGTGGAGTCCTAATGCACAAATGGTTTAAAAATGGGGCTCAGCAAATGTAATATTATTGCACATTGGTAGCTATAAAAAAATAAACGATCCAGATGTCCCAGTCCATGGACTACTGAAAGCTGGAGAGGATCCCTCACTATTTTTCTTGCTTCTTGTATGTTTTTACCTAAGGAGCTGCTATCAGTCTTTGTTACTGGTTTAGATGGACTTCTGCTGGTACTTTAGTGTCTCTATTTTTATAAAGCTACGTTCATAATCACTTTTCAGAATGGAACTGCACTTTTAAAATCTCACCAGACTTGGAGGTTACCATCCGTGCTCTGACCTTATTGTAACACGTCTTTTGTATTACCCAGACTGGATTACTGCAATTAATTCTTTACTGGCTTGCCTGAAAGGCAGGTCCAGCCTGCAGCTATTATAGAATAAAGCAACAGGCTTATTATCAGAGAAGAGCAGATGGGATTTGTAGACTTCCTGCTTCTTTGTTCTCTGCATTGGGAGTCTATCAGCAACTACATCTACATTCTGCTAGAGCAGGCCATGTAAGTAGCCAAAATCAGCCCCCTCTCTGCCACCCCAGTTTCTCAGGTGCAGGAATAGGAGGTTCATGGGCATGCTCAGATGTTTGGGGTCAGTGTTAAAACATATTTTATCAATAACTTTATAAAAATGGATGGAACCATAAAGGCTTTATTGTGTTTTGTAAAGAGCTTATGGGTTCAGTAACTTGTCAGCTAGTGTTGGGACACTGCATGGAGCTTGTTAACATTTTTTTAGTAATGACAAATATTCTCTCTCTCTATATATATTTTTTAAACAGTTAGGTAAAAATATTTTAATGATGTCCAAACCATCTTTGCAGAAGACTAGCAAGCCAGCATAAAGACCATGAAACAGTGTGTTTATGAGCACCCTTGGGTGAAGATGTGTTAGTGAAATTCTACATACATTTGAAATACAGCAACAAAAGCAGAACAGTGAAATAGATTTTTACTCTTTAGTAAATCCAACCATCCAGGAAATACCTGGAAAACAAAACAAAACAAAACACAGTGTGTCTCACGTTGATTATTAGCACAGCATTTGAAGTGTGCACAAGTTTAAGCTCTTTTGCCAGATGGAGATTAGGTTCAAAGCAGCCCTACTCAAAGAAGAGCCAACTTCCAGGCCTGCTCTCTGCTCACTACGAGATGTAGTGAACCTTATCCCGCCTGTGATCAATTTGGCTGAACTCCCTGAAAAAGTCCTTGTACCCATGCTAAGGCACTATGCTTGGTCCTAACCTCTTTCTCTTCTGGAAGTCTGCCTGAAGAAGTGTCTGCATACAACATTTGTGTAGGCAGCACAAACAGAAGAAGGTAGCTGAAGATCTGCAACTACTTTTACTTGTAACTGAGGACAAGCATTTCCATGGTGACTCAGAGTCCCGTGCTGTGGTGTTACATACTGTAGTGCATCTCCAGATTTGTGTCCTGATTTGCCTTCAAACTGGTGTGTGCATTAGACTTGTTGTCAATGAAGGGCCCTGACCACACTGCCATGTTCCTGCTCTGGCAGTTAGAGGACAATGTGTCTGCTTGTATGCCTGGGACATTTGTTTTATGCTGTTCGGTGAAAACCTAGCTGGCAAAGTGATCAAAATACTGTTTTCAGATACATTATTAAGTTTCATTGAAGCTAAACCTGTGCTATCAACATGAAAAAGCACTATATAGCTAAAAGGTGTAACAATCAGATACCTGCTTCCTTTTTGTTGGTCTAACTTTGTCCAGCTAAAAGAAAAAAACAACTCCATTTTAAATCTCTTTCAAATATTTCCTCTGCCTGATTGTATCACAGGCGTTGACATTACAGTAAGCTTTTTTTTTTTCTTTTCTTGTTGTATATTACTGATGTCCAATAAACTCTATACAGCATACGCTGCTAATTATCACTTTACAATCTTAATGGATTAGCATATGTATTTCTAAGAATTAACACTAGTACCATTATTAGCGATAACAACCTGAGAGATATGCCTGTTGCCTGGGGCTAAACATGTAGAAGCTCAATTCTTCTTTTCCTTAGGGGAATAAAGATTATGGCTATCTGTAGTAGTGGAAACTGGATTAGGTTACTCTGATGATGCTTGGCAGAATTGGGGCCAGGAGTTTTTTACACTCTCAACATTTTTCTACTTCTCTCTTCCAAATGGACAGAGGAGACCAAATGAAAATTTTGGATTAAGTGCTGTCTGTTTGCAGTCTGTTACACTGGAGGCTATATGTATTCTCTTCAGTGGTAAAAGTCGTATCATCTGGAAGTCAGTGCTTTGTTCCCTGCTCTGGCTTCCTTTCCAGCCATTCTCGTAGCACTAGCTGTTATTACTTACATTGCAAGAGTGCTTAAGAGATTACCAAATAATCGTGGCTTTTTCCTATCCACGTGCAGAAAAAGGACTCTTTTTCAAAGAGCGTAAACAAAAGAGGGGAGGCTTGGACAGGCTGCATGGTTTCCAAGTTTACTTATGACTTAGACAGAGAATCAAAGCAAAGCCTGTCCCTCCTTACACACCAAACATGAGATAGGATAGGGAACACTGACAGCAGTGCTGGCTGCTGTTGCTGCTACTCTGTCCAAAGCTGGTGCTGAGCAGTTGGGTGGCGATGAACTGATCCAGACATCTCTCAGTGGTGGCTGGCCTGGCAATCCATGTGTTTCCTGGAGTTTTGGTCTGCATTTCGTGTCAGAGCTGTAAGAAACTCGGGAGGCTGTCCCCTGTAAGTGTAAATGAACCCAATGAGGGCCAGACCTGGGTATGTAATGGCTGAGCTGCGGGATGCAACGGGAGGTTTCTTTCAGTACTGAAGGATAATGAAGGATAGCAGATTGATCTGCTTATGTGAACCACGTCAAAGGGAATCCTTTCAATATGGGGGCGATTTTTAATCCCAGGGGTTGTCCTACCCATCACCAATTTCCCCGTGTATTTTTTTTTTGTATGCATTGTCCTGTCTTCTTGTTTCATCAGCAGCGCATCTCCCAAACCCATAACCCACATCTCAATGCCACCAATTGGCATTTCTGGCTGCACGGGTGGCCCGACACGACCCCTGGCTGTGACTCCCATTCCCACCCCACTTCAGGCCGCGTAGTGACAGCCCCGCCACCACCGGGCTCAGGGAGAGGGGGCAGCATCCTTGGGCTGGACCCGAGCCGGGGAGGAGCGGGGGGGCTCCGCGCTCCTCTTTGTTCCCTCCCCGGGCGGCTGCCGGAGTGGGAGGGGACCCCACTCGGGGGAGGGGACCCCACCCGTGGGAGGGGAGGGAAAGAACGGAGGGGAGGAGAAGGAGGGGAGGAGAGAAGGAGGAGAGGAGAAGGAAGGGAGGGGAGAGAAAGGAGGGGAGGGGACCCCACCCGCATCCCGCTCGCCGCGCACAGCGCAGCGCAGGGCCCCGGGCGCGGTGCTCCCGGTGCTCCCGGAGCCCCCCCGGAGCCCCCCCGAGCCCCCCACCCCAGCCGCGGTGCCGGGCGCTGCCCCCCGGCGGCTTGGCGGAGCAGGTAGGGAGGATGGAGGCCGCCTTGCTGAAGCCGGCGATGATGGCGGAGGTGAAAGGGAGCGGCTCCGGCCCGGCCGTCAGCGCCGAGCTGGAGGTGAAGAAGCTGCAGGAGCTGGTGAGGAAGCTGGAGAAGCAAAACGAGCAGCTCCGCAGCCGAGCCGCCGCCGCCGCCGCCACCCCCGGCCCGCACCTGCTGCTGGCCCCCGGGGGGCTGCGCCCCTCCAGCCCCCCCGTGCCGCCCTGCGTGCCCAGCCCGGCGCCCCCCCCTACTCTGCAGGAGCCCCTCGCTTATTTCAAGCCCTCTCCCGGCGGCGGGGGGCAAGAAGACAGCGCCCCGGGGGCTGCCACAGTGCTGGACGAGGTGGCGGTGCTGGAGCTGGAGGATGGATGCTGCGGGCAGGACGAGGATACGTGGTACGTGCGGCTCGCCCCGCGGCACGGCATGGCACGGCACGGCTCGGCACGGCTCTGTGCCACCCCCCGGGCACCGCTGTGGCCCCCCGAGGTGCTCCCGGCACGGGTGGGGGGCAGCGGGAGCGGGGCGGCACGGAGGGGTCGCTGCCCCCCGGTCTGCGCATCTTTAACCCCTGGGGATGCGGGGATCGCCTGGTTTTGTGTCTCAGCCCGGTTTCGGGCTCCGGTTTACATAAGGAATGAAAATCGAGAGGTCCGTTATCAGGGCAGCGCTGCATCCCCGTCCTAAAGCCCCGGCCCGATTGTCGCAGATCTTCAGGGAGCTGGGAGGGCTTTTGTCTTTTAGGCACTGATCTAAAGGCTTGTTTGTGCGTCTCGTGTAGTTCCAGGACGCATGGCGGTGTGCTAGTGCGTTAGTGCCCAGAATGAAGCAGAAACGAACGGCAAATAATAAAGCCGAAAATAAAAATTCATAGATTTCATAGATTCCTACAGTATGCGGGCTGGAAGGGACCCACAGGGATCATCGAGTCCAACTCCTGCGTCCCTAAAGGACGACCCATGTGTCTGATTGTCCAAACGCTCTCAGATGCTTTGACCTAGAGGAACGATTCCTTGAAAACAAGCGGAAGGGGTCATTACAGACTAAAGATATCAATGCATTTAAAAGTCTGGCGCCTCAAAACTCGCCTCAGCAAAGCATGCAGACATCTTAGCAACTATCCACATCCTGCAGAATTACTATGGAAATCATGCTATGTAACCATGTCAAGCATATGCCCGATTCTGTTAAAGTGTCAGTAATAAAATGTGTATTATCCATATTCAAATACCTGTTTCAATTGTCTATCAATGCTTCAAGATAGCTTTTAGAATGGTTACAGTATTTAAATAGAGCAGAAGTTTACGTCAGCTTAGAATAAAATACAGTGTAATGTAGCTGAGATGTATATAAACATCCTTATTTTGGCACTAGAGATAGGATTTAATAATTAGTCCAAACACCATAAATATTTCTTCAGTGTTGGTTATGTGTAATTCACAGTATGAAATAATGCTGTGCTTCAGTTTTTGAAAACTGCTTTTTCCAATTAAGAGTCATCCAAAAATTGAATAGAAATTCTGCCAGTGATGCTTCATTGTGTGCACTATTGGTTGTTCAGGGCTGCTTGGGATTTTTGGACCTGCCTTGAATCTGCGTATCTGAATACTCAGTCCTGTAACCCATTGCTTATGACAAATGAGCAGTAATGATTAAACTTTCTTTCACACTAAGTGCTGTAGAATGTCAAATTGGTGTGAACCAGTCATGTTAAACAAAATGTTGTTCCCGCTTATTTATATTTCAGGGCTGTACAAAGTCATCATTATTTTATGTGCCTCAACAGAGTGATGATCTTGATCGAGGTCCTATTTTATTTGCACCCTGGAAGCAATCCTAAATGTTTCCTTGAGGTTAAAACTTATCAACATGTCATGGATGTATGTGTCTGTGGGAAGAATTAGATAACTTATTCTGCTAAGAGTGAGTTGTTTTAGCTGCTCAGCATTTTTTGTTCAAGGCTGAATCTCCATCAATGTCCATCAATGGTCAGCTGTGTGATGTCAGCTGCTTGGGGCTTTTTGTAATATAAATCTTCAAAGCAAACTGATATCTGGAAAGCTAAAGACCACTGTGTATCCTAGTTGTTGATTTATTAATTTTAGACCTCTTTTTTTTTTTTTTTTCTTTTTTTCTTAACTGCAGTTACAAAAAACTAGGACTAGCATCATTGCAGACAAAAACTTTTTGATTTTCAGCTTTTTAGATATCTGATTGTTGAGAATTCATTACTCAGATGTTTAGGTTTTGAAACAGTTCCTCAAGTCAGCAGGAGAGTTCAAAGCATTTTTGTCTTTTTTTTTTTTTTTCATTTCTGTTTTTCTCAGGATAATTTTTTTAAATGTGTAGCCAAGCACGGCAAGGAAGCAAGGGGAAATGAGTCCTCTCCTCAGAGAAATTCAGCAGTTGAACTCAGCTGGAATTGCCAAAGGAGATACTGATTGTAGAGAGATTTATTCATTGTGAGCTGGACAGGGAGTGCTGATTCACTTCACATAAATAAGACACTGAGCAGACATGGGAGAAGAGTTACGCTCAGGGTTGGGTAGCTGTTGAACCAAAACCCTAAAGGTGAAAGACTGAAAGTGGGCACCCGAGAGGTTCAATCGTTTTATTGCTGTCGTTGTCTTGCCTTTTTCACCCCGTGTTTGGATGCCAAATTCCTTAACAGTTTGTGGAGTGTTTTGGTGCCAAAAACCTAAGACTGTCTGCAGTCACATTAATCAGAAGTGGTAAGGCCAAGGAGCTGAAAGCCATCTTTGGTGGCTAATAATAGTTTACATCCTGGGAGATTTGTGTTCTCCCAGGTGAGCTGACGCACTAATCTGTGAAGACAGAAGCAGCAGCACAGATTCCAGCTTCAAGAATTTACCCGTGCAATCCGCTTTGATACCTGGCTTCCTAATGTGCTTGACCATCTGATTAGTTGCCTGCTGTAGTCTGAGAATAACACATATGTACTAGTTCTTGCATAGTTGTTTTTTTTTTTTTTTTTTTTTTTTTCCCTTTACAGGAGTTGAATATCAAAATGAGGTTTTCATTGTTTCTCAATAGATGTTTTCTAATCTTAAAATGACTGCTGTACAAATAGGAGAAGATAGTGTGTATAAAAATTACATTATAACCAGCATCCTGACAAGTTGATCAAATCGTAGATAAAATTATGAAGTGGGTGACAATGAAATTGTGATTCAAATGTAAATTCAAATGCTGAAATTATCTAATCTCCAGTAAAGATAAATACAGAAGGGAAAAATGGTAGCTTCTTTAGAGTACCTAATGCATTTGAACTTTGGGCCGTGCTGAAATTCTGACGGTGGTAATAATGTGTTGCAAGATTTTTAGAAGATGTCTAATAGAACCTAGATTTGAAGTTCTGGACCTGTACAGTTTGTAATTTGTCACCTAGTTTTCTGAGGAGGCAAGAAAACGAGTGAAAGAGTGTAAAGTTTTATTCTGGAATGTATTTTGTTATTAGTGTATTGCAGATTTGCACTGTTATAAATCATTAGAGAGCAGAAAGCTGAGAAAACAAAAGTAAACTTTAAAGTATTGCTTATCTTGCTGACATTTGTGTGTATTTTGGTTAAGGTTGTATGTCTTGCCTACCAAGACTCTTACCCTTCAAGAAAAATCACTGAGCCCTCTGCAGTGGTGCAGACGTGTTCTGGATCATCCAAGTCCTGAGATAGAGGCTGCAAAACGTTCCCTATGCTTTAGATTGGAACAAGGTAATCCTATTCTTTGAATTTCTCTGCTAGTAAGTTGACATTTTTGGCCTAGCATTTGACTAGTGTTCAGTGTTCAGCAAGCTCCAGAAGTGGCCAACATGCAGTTTTCTCATGTATTCCTCCACTCCAAGGATGCTAATATTTTTTTTATTTTTTTTTTTCTGGTGATGTAGGTTTAAAAGTATTCTCCTTCTAATTCTTTTCTTCTGCTGCAAAACTCCCACTTTTTATATTTGATATTTTTCATATGTTTCTTAAAATAGGATTTATTGGGCTCTTTGCAAGAAAACTTTGATGCTAACTTTACTACTGGTCTGGCATTGGGATTTGTAAAACAGTGCTTTTGGTTTTATGCAAAACCAAAATTATCAAGATGCAATACATTTTTAAGGGCATTTTTATCCACATGTAATAAAATTATCAGGACTTTGTTAAGTACAGGACAGACAAAGAGAATCTATAACTTGATTGCTTGCACTGCTTTGTTGGTAGACTTGAGTATTGGGATAAATCAGATTGCTGTTCAGTGCCAGTGAATTTAGCTGTATCTCAGTGTGCTGAATTTTGTTCTAATTAAGTATCAGCCACCATTATTTTTACTCTTTTACCATATAGTATTCTCTTAACCTTGTAATAAGTGTTGTTGAAGAAAGTGATTAAGATAGGAATTAAGGTTTATAAGTCACTAGGAAAGAAAACATAAATGAACAGTATAGGAAGATGACAGGAGAAGGAAATAAAGCCAATGGCAATATGAGCATATGGTTGTATAAGTCAGCTACAGCCCTTGTTAAAAGAGATTGAGCAGGTACCTTTATGCTTTGGAGGATAAAGGAAGTTGTGGTTAGTCTCATCCAAAAACAGGCATTTAACTGAATCAGTCTCTGAAGGTATCTGCCTCTTTGCTTTGACTATGAAAGACCCCACAACACTTACTGTCCTAGCAATATGCAGTTGAGCTCATTTGCCTATAGTTAGGTAGGTGAAACTGAGGTCCACATGTTGGTTATCATCCCACCTAACTTTAGGGTGGAATTTGGCTCCTGATTCAGACCACTGAGATCATGTCTGCAGTGTGAACTGGATGCCTGTGCTTGCAATCAGTGCAAGTCTTGTCCAGAGTCAGAAGAAGCTGGGGAACTGCTCAAGGGATATGGTGTAGGTGTTGACCCAAGGATGAAAGCAGTGATTCTCTTGAGTCCATTGATGGTAATGGGTGCTTGGCACCCACCTGAAGACACATCTTTGTCATGCAGGGTGTCCCAGTCTGGAGCTGAATCCCAGTGTAGAGTCTACTTTCCCATTGACTCCTGTAGGCATTTAGCACCATTCAAGATGCCCTCAGTTGCATCTGGATGACTCAGGAAGGATACAGACCTTCCATAGGTTCTGTGCCTTTTCTGCTACTCTTTTGGCCTCCCAAAAGCATCTTGATACAGGCCTGTGCATCTAAGTACAGGCAACTGAATCAAATCCATGCTGTGAAGGTAGAAACAATACAGAGGAATGCATGACCTGTTTTTCCCTTCCAATGTATTATTTTAAATTTAATAGACAATAAAGGCATTAGAAAGGCAATTTTATTGTTTGGAATTTAAATCACTATATGGTTATCAGTATAATTTCTAAGTAGAAGTCACAGTGAGTGACATTTGTTCCATAGACATATTGACTATGGGTCACTTTGATCTCTTATGTTTTAGTCATTGTTGTGGCATCATGAATTTCCTGGACTTTGCAGAAAGTTTCTCAGAAATTACATGCCATGTGTAAAACCCATTATGGGAGCAGTATGTTCAAGGAGGGAATGGACTCATGTTTCTACTGCAGCAATTCTATGGTAAAATTGTTTTAACTAATATTGACTTAATATTAACTTGAGAGCAGGAGGGGGACTATTTGTGAGGTAGTCTAGTGATAGGACAAGGAGTAATGGTTTTAAACTAAAAAAGGACAGATTCAAGTTAGATTTTAAGAAGACATATTTTAGTATGAGAGTGGTGAAACAATGGACCAGGTTGCCCAGAGAAGCTGATACCCCATCTCTGAAAGTGTTCAAGGCCAGGCTGGATGGGGCTTTGAGCAACCTGGTCTGGTGGAAGATGTCCACACCCATGGCAGGGGGTTGGAGCCAGGTGAGCTTTAAGATCCCTTCTAACCCAAGCCATTTTGTGATTCTATGATTCCAGTAGTTCAGTTATTATTGCTTGTACCTTTACAAATAGTGTGGGTTAAGAAAACATCATCTTTCTTACTCTAACATTGTAGAAGTTGGTTTCACATTATTTATTTCTTTTCCGGTTTTGAAACCAAATATGAGATTGTTTTAAGAATCTATTAATTCCATTTTAAAGTACAACAAACTTTCTCCAATCTGACCTTCCTGTTCTTTTATTTTGCTGTTCACTCTGTCAGTAAACATATACATGCATGTATAAATACATACATGTAATTTTATTCTATTTTTAACAAGTGACTCAATAAGAATAGCATTCTTATTTTCTGGTACTAAAGTTTCAAACTTCATACTTGTGAGTTGAACAGTGTTTTCTCCCTTTAGCCATATGCACTGAAAGGGTATTTTAGAGGGATTTTGAAATCTAGTCATGCCTCTTCTGTTTGGCACAGAGTCAATAGTAACACTGATGTACGTGAGAAATATTAAAAATGTAGTGAAAAAACATTTATAATGTACTAGTCTGTGCTTCCTGAGATGTTTTATAGGTAGAATTCGATTAGTAATTTTGTCCATGATGCATCAGCAAAAAATTAATCTGGTTTAGATTCTCATAGCTCTTTAAGCACTATAGTGCACATAGAAATAAAAAGCAGTAAAAATTGATTTTTGTCTGCAAGGTCAGTATATCTGAATGACTACATGCAGAGAAAAGAGCTGTGAACCAAAAAAAGGTAAAATTTTGTGAGGCTGTTTTTCTGGGTTTTAACTAATACATGTTCCCTACTTGCAACTTGTAAATCTGTGCTCATTTATTCCTGCTCATGTAAGTTTTCCTTATTGCATTACATTCTGATCTTCATATAAATATTAATTTGTTTTGTGAACTATCCCAAATTAAGTTATCTCATAACAAGACTAAAGGTCTTGTGGGAGACTTATGTCAAAGCAATCCTAGGTGATAAAATAATAAAATGACTACTTGATTTTTCAGGCTCAAGAGTCACTTGGATCATGCTTTTCACCTTGCTGTGCTTACCAACCTGTTTCTTTTCTAGTGAAAAAAAAGTGTTTTATGTGTTTCATTGTGGAAATAAGATTTCATGTTGGAATAAATCTTAAGCATAAGCACCGGGCATAAGCACGGTGGTGGTATCCTGCAGGTGGTTCTTCTGTGAAGCACTGTGACAAGCTTCTCATCATTCCTCTGGTCTACCAATAAGTAGTTAAAGCTTATATCTAGTTTATAATAAACTAGGTTTATTACAAGCCCTACTTCTGTGGACTGAGCATGCTAGCTCTAAGGAGGATGAAAGTTAAATGTAACCTCATATGATAAGATCTTT
This sequence comes from Aythya ferina, assembly GCF_964211825.1. Classification (NCBI taxonomy): domain Eukaryota; kingdom Metazoa; phylum Chordata; class Aves; order Anseriformes; family Anatidae; genus Aythya; species Aythya ferina. The sequence goes on from NC_140296.1 coordinate 44,930,286, forward strand.
GCTTGGAATTTTTCCTGTTTTTCATGAGCAATTTGTGATGAGGTATTGTTATTTTTATTTTTATGTTTATTTTATTTTTTTAATGGCCTGACCTGGGTCACTTTTTTCTTTTTAGCCTTCCTCATTCATGTTTTCTGTGAAACTTTTCTGGTTTGTTTTGTTTACTGCAGCTCTCTGTGCAAAATCAATTCCCTGTCACTCATTTTTTAGTATTGCTTTCTATCTTGTTTCCTGAGATTCATTCATATCAGCCGGGTCACATAATAGTCTTAAAGCTGTGGTGGAGCTTCTATATTTTCTTGGTAATACTTGGGGATGCTGGGAGATGTCAGTGTTAAGTCCAGTGAGAAGAGAGATGTGGTATGTAAACTTCCTAGATGCTGCAGGTTGGTATAACTCCTCCAAAATCGATGAAATGATGTTGATTTACACCCTGGCTGAAACTACACTACGTAGCTTTGCTTCTGTAAACTGCTGTCGAGCAGCCGGATGGATAAACTGAGGAGTTAAGAGGCTTAGCAAGGAGTCAGTCTGTAGGAGCTCAGCTTTTATGCAGAGCTTCAAAGCATATCTCATCCAGTTCAGCCTGCCAGACAGAAAACCTCACTTCCTTGGAGAATATGAAACACTGGTTAGATTCAGAGTTTGCCTTGGATGAATTTTCATTCAGAAATGAAATTAATTTATATCCTTAAGGTTAAACTATTATTCGTTTAATAAAGTAAATAACATATTTCAAGATGGATGTCATTTTGTTGTCCATGGATGTTGTAAAACAGATCCACTGTCAGTTCTTCCTTTGTTTATGATTTTACAAAACCCAAGAACCCAAGAACCTCATCAGTGAAATTTTAGCCTTTATTGTGCTGGATCCCAATGTCACATCAATTAAGTTTGATGTCCAAACAAATAACAAACCTGCAAGAAAAATGGAGTGGGGTGGAGGAATATGTAATTCAGCAGAACTATATTCTCTTTACCTGTAAAAAGTCTTAGCTGATAGGGCCCCAGAGAGACTGTTTCACCTGGATGAGAAACTTTGTGCTTACACAGAACTGGGCCGTGTTCTGTCCTGTTCACCTAATTCTCTTTTCGCTTCCCAGGGGTTCATCTTGAAGTCATTTAGTTTGACATCTTTAAGATATAAAATACATCTTTAAGATATAAAATACATCAGCTACTAAAAATTGCAGTCATAAGGAACTTTTACACTGTGCTCTGTTAACAGCAGAATCAAACAGGAGATACTATAAATGGAAAAAAGCTTATATTGTGTATTGAGTTGAATCCAGTGGTGGTTTTGAACTGCAAGGTTTTATTGTTTGTTTGGTTTTTTTTGATGTGCATTGATGCATCACACATGTATGTTATGGCATTCAGGACTGGATTAAGAAGATCTAATACAGCTTTCTTGTCCTTATTTTTCATATGTAATGGAGATTAAAATTTTACATACAATGGTTTTGGGGTAGCAAATGATAATGTCCTGAAGCTTGCAAATGATAGGATTGTTATTTCCATCATAAATAATACAATTTCTAATGCTCTAGAATGAATGAAAGAACTGGTAAGACCAATTCAGTTCCTCTCTGTATGCGATTCTGATAACAAAACGTGCTGGGTATCTGTAATTCCTGTCAGCATCTCAGTACTTTTGGGGAGATACGACATTGACTAGGAAAAGATGTATAGCTGTCTTTCCCCACAATGCAAGTTTAGTGCTCAGAGCACACATATACATTTGTAAGAATTATTTCCTGTTAGATTTCATTTGTTTGAAATAACCCCTTGTAACACCTGTATAATTCCAAGCAGTTCTTAGAGGTTTTGCAAGTGCTGCTGTCACTGGATTTTCTAACACAGTTGCTGAAGATGGTTTGTATATTTCAATTGGGAAAAATTCATTTTTTGTATTCTACTTGGAAGCGTGTGCTTGCTTTTCAAATACAGTATTTCTCTTCTGCACTGGAATGTTTCTACTCTGCACTTCAAGATAGAAGTGCTTGGTTAAAAATTCTTATGACAACAAACGCATAGAAGATCAGACACTTCATTCACAGTGCAGATATCCCTTGTCTTTTTAATATGGCTCTTAGATATGACATCTACTTTTTATTAAACTATAATAAGCATGCTACTTAAGAATTTATTTTCATATTTGGGAATTGACTGTTATGTGACTTATAATTAAATACTTTCTTAGAAATGAGTTCTAGTTGTCATTATAATTATGTGAAAATGCAGAATTTGCAATCTGAAGTCCATAATTTAAAGGTTTGTAGAGTAGTTATGTTAGGTATTACCTCCGTAGAGAAGATATCTGTCTCATTTTAGAATGCTGTAAGGTAGCATAAGTCTAAAAACAATAGTAGTAGCATCATCCTTGACAGTTATCCTAAAAATACAGGCACTATTATTGTTATCCAGTGGATTACTAATCGCTGTTTTTGTTTCCAAGGTATAAAACTGCTTTCCCAGGTAGAATTTAAAAACAAAACTAGTTTTTATTAATGGGCACAGATACACTTAGTGATTCATCCTCTGAGGATAATTTTTCTGCGGGAAAGAGAATATTTTCAAAACTAGACTGTTCTGGAAGCTGTCATATAATTTTTCTCCTGATAGCCTGTGTATCTTGCTCACTGTTTGCTAGTCCCCAAATGATCATTATAGCTTTTATATTATTCTCATTATCTTTCACTGCAAGTTTTTGATATCTACAGAAGAGAACTGGAAATAACATTTCAGGATGTAGATGAGCCTCCCCCATGTGGTATATAGAGGTAGCACTACTTCTTTATAAAGATATTGTTTATTTCTTTTCTTCAAAAAAGAAATAAACAGGGAGCACTTTGTTTCTTGTCTTTGTAGCATTGCATCTTTTGTTCAGATTCTTCTGTGCCATGATGTCTATCTTCTGAGAGCTGTTTTACTTCTAGAATATAGTCCACAGGCTTGTAAATATGACATATAGTCTTTGTTCTTGGTAGCTCAACTCGTATTTTAATATATTAGAAAGAAGTTGATTGTCTTCACTTTCTTTACCAAGTGTTCCACATCCAGTATATCTGTTTTCACGTTTTATGGATATACAACATATAGACCAGTAATTAGTTTTTAACTGGGCTTTGTGCAAATGTTCTTGTAATACAGTAAAACTTTCTGACACCGACACTGGAATATAGTCAGTAAGTTTTGATCTGAATATTAGTGAGGAGTGGGCATTCACAAATCATAGAATCATAGAATATCCTGAGTTGGAAGAGATCCATGGAGTCCTGCATCCAAGTCATTTATGAAAAATGCAGGGCTTAAATTGGAGTCCTGCAGAACCCCACTAGATTTGTTTGATCTTTTTAATTTTTCAAGATGGGTTGTTAGTTTGAATGTTAGAGACATTGTGTTTTACAAAAAAATAACATTCCTGAGTTTTCAAAGCCATGAAAAGATATGTGTCAGAAACAGAAGTGGTGTTTAGACTGTCATCTCTTAGGGATGGGGGCTGTAATGTATCATATCCTTCAGGAGTAGCTTGTATAATGTAATACCAGTTTCATTGGACTCCGGGAAACATCACAGTAGAAGGCCTTAGTAAAAGAGAAATAGGCAAGCACTTATAGGCAAGCACTAAATATGACAGGATAAAGTGATGGAGGGAGTCATTGTTTCTCCGTGGTGTCATCAAGTTTCTTTTTGTCATTTCTGCTTCATGTATTGTAGTGTATTCAACATTAAAAGTGTCTCACAATTGTTTCTTAACTTACTTTGAAATAGTGGGTTTGAAATGCTTCACTGTAATTACAAATTAATCTTTATTTATAAATAAAAAAGTCTCTTTGTGAGGAGGCACGTATGTTTTTGTGTTGGACTTATTCCAAGAAAAAGATATTGTTATTTTTGGTATATGTGGGCGCTGATAAGTTTGAAATTATTACTTTGATGAAACAAATGTGTTTTGTTTTTTTTTTTTTTTTTTTTTTTTTTTTTTTTTAGTGAATAGCTGGAAAAGCGTCTTAAACTTTGCTGTCTAAGCTCATTTCTGTTTATTGTGGACCTGACTAGTTCTGGGGGTGGAAATGCTTAAAAAGATACTGTAGAGTGCTTTTTATCCCACAGAGTAAGGCTTGGGAAGAAAGTGTAATAATTGTGTTGATGGTGTTTCTGTAACTTGTGTGCTTTTGACTATTCTGTTTTGTGCTATTCTCATGCTTTCTCTGTCGTACTGTACTCTTTGTTGATAGTGTTATACTCCTCTCTCTTTCCTGTGTTACTTCTTTGCAAGAAGCAAGTATTGCCTCTTTGTTAAACGTCTGTTCAGTTCTCACTGCAGTGTAGGTACCTACGGGAAGTACTGACAAGGCAAAATTTGCTTAGGGTGTCCCTGGAGAGGTGTCTGAAATTTTTTTAGAAGAGCCTAAACTTAGCAACATGCTCTAAATTAGTGCCAGGAGGAGACAGTCTTTCTCTTGGGAGTCTGAAGAGAGTAGTCTCTCTAAAAATTGTCATTACAGAAGTCCTGACCCCACAGACAATAATAATGATGACAATGGTATCTATATCAAATATCTATATGTCATTTTACTCATTTTTCTAGAAGTGGCTATCTTGTTAGTGCTTCTAAGTGTGATGCTAGATTGGTCTTGAACCTTAATTCTACAGTAGGATGTATATTCCTGATACTTTCCTGTTACATTTATCAGTCACTTAAACCTGTATCAGAATTTTCTTAATCCCAGTATTGTGGTTTTTGACCTATTTGGATGAAAGCCATATTTTACAATATCTTTTATTTTTTGAAGGATTTTATATCTTTTCTCTGCTTTGAGTAAAAGTGTTAACACTTTCTCATAATAACCTTGTCATTGTGACACCTGCTCTGTGTATCCAAAAAGCACAGGGCTCCTGGAGGGTAGTGCTGCTTTTAACCTTGATTTGAGTCTAACTTTTAGCTTTTCTGCTCTGATGTGGTATAGGCAGTGGCTATGCTTGTGCAAAGAAAAAGAAGTGTGACATCTTGGAAGAGAGTGTTAGATTCAGAAATGTAGCTAGAGAGTGTCCCTTGCAAAACCCTCCTGCCAAAGGTTTAAAATGTAAATAAAGGCATCAGGTAGACATAGTTGTAGGGGAAACTGTAATGTTGCATTTAAGGCTGTTTCTTGGATGTAGGGGAGATTTGGGACTTACCCATAGTGTTAGAAAAAACATAGAGTTAATGCTTGAATTATTTGATCTTTTTCACTTTGTGATATGATAAAGTTATATCCTTATGAACACATATATTTGGGTTCCATCTGGTATGTAATTATTATCCTACACTGTTAAGAGAAGGGTGTGAAATTGTCATTCTATGAGTCTGTTGTTTACAGAACAGGCTCCTTACCTGTTATCCTTACCTCCATTGGAGATGGTGGGCTCTATTTGAAAGAAATGAGTCAGCGTGCAAAAGAAAAAGAATTCTATATGCTATCAAAATTTTAAATTTAGGAAATTCAAATTAGCTATATTTTTCTTGCAGCCAGTAGTTCTTCTGAGAAAAAAAAAAATTAAATCTGTTTGACTTGGATTTTAATTGCTGTTAGTGTGTCTGCTTAACAGTATAGTATATGTCTGCTTGGAACTGTCTTCTATCCTATGTGGCAGGTGGAAATGAAATTCTCTCATTAATAGAGAGGAACCCTAGGCCCTTCTCTGAAGTAGTATGCTAACTGCTCAGACATAGTCTTTTTGCTTTTCCTCTAGTCCAATGAATAGACTAAAGGAGTAGGAGAGCTTCAACAGAAGATCATGAAAGCTCCTTGTGTTTATACAGTTTGCCGTAATTCCTACATATCTGTGAAGAGTTTTAGTTGATGTGATTTTCTTGTTGTTGCTGGAATGGCTCTTTCATTACTGTCTCCTCCATTCCTTTATTCAGCACCTGAGACTCAAGCTGCAGAAAGGGAGCCTGTCCAGCAAAATGTTGTGTGACTGCTGTGGTTGCAATGACTTTTGTACTGAATTCACAGGAAGAGAACCATGATTGCACTGACAATTGTAGATCTACCAGTACAAAGACACAAAGACTCAAGAGATCACAAAGCAGCTGTTGTTCTCTAGGGTTGAAAACATTTCCAAAAGAGTACTATCATTGAGCATTTTAAACTGCTTCTGGCTGAGTAAACTGGACCCATCTAATGTACAGTTGTTAGAGATTAGAGAGACTTTATTTCTGCACAAAAAAGCCCTATCAGGTTAGCTGGTTTTGAAATCAGGCCTCCTTCTCAGACTGGACTTAAGAATTTAGATGGCACCTGTCATTTTTTGCTATGTAGAAAGCAGATTGCTGACAAGATGAAAGCCTCTGATGTTCTTGGTGGTCTTTCAAGTGGTCTTGAAAGGTAAACATGTATATGGAGCACCCAGAAGATCTCACTGTTTCTTTATCAAAACATAAGTATACCATAAGACTTGCTCCTGGTAATACGTCAAACCTGTCTAGCTTCAGTAAATCCACACATGGCAGTGCAATGTTGCATGGATGATATATGTGGATATATGTATACATAGTCCCTTGGATCCAATTTAAATACATGTCATGATACTCCTAGTATTTCAATTTTCACATCTCTAGCTACCATATACATGTATGTCTGTATTTCTCTGTGTTAAACATGCTGCAAATGATTTCAAGATAAGGTTAAAATTTCTTTACTTAAACCTTCTTAAATGTCAGGCTTGACATCTCTAGTCAGGGACTGAGGTGTCTGCTGAAAAACAGATGTCCCCAGAGTAAGATTCATCTCATGCTGTCTTTCTCAAGTGACTTGGAAGGGACAGAGAGGAACACAGCTGTTTAGGTAGGACTGGCGGTTGAATATGAACTTTGAAAATTAGTTGATCTGAATACTGACCACAGAATTTATTAAAGATGAAGGGCACACTGCATTTTGCAAAATGTTGTTCTCCACTTCTCCTCTCCTGTGTGGCTAAAATTCAGATTGGCCTCCATACCATTGGTTTTGTAAGAATTATCAAATATCAAATAAAATGAATTCACAGTGTTTACGTATGTTGTGGTAAACTGGAATTGATCCATGGAAAGCAGGCCTTCCACCACTGTAAAATTAACCTGAGACATTCATAATGTTTCCTTAATATTAAGGCAGGAAGGAAGGTAAAAAAAAAAGTACAAAAAAATTGGTGTTATGGTAAGCTTTTGTAATTATATCTCATATCCTAGATAGCAGGAGAAGAAAACTCCTAGTAGTAGAAAATCAGATTGCTAATCTAAAAACTATTAAAATCATGAAAATCCTTTAACTGACTTCGGTGTCATTGCAATGTCTTTATGTTAGGTCCTTAAAGTATTTTGGTTGCTAATGAGATGAATATCAAATAACTTTGAAAGGAGTTTGAAAACTTTATTCTTTATGGCCTAAAATTTGATGAACCAGGATTCAGGATTTACTCTTTCTAATGTCACTGAAAATACAATAAATTAATGCTCTTGAGTTAGCTGGCAGTGATTAATACAAAACTGCTTAAAACTCTGGAGTTTGACTGCCTGTAGTTAGACACTTTGCTTGAGGAAGACTTTGCAAAACTTGACTAGACACGGTGTGGTTCTTCTGGTACACATTACAGATGTAGGCATGGTGTTCTTGCAGTTGTGCCAATGTCAGGAAGGTCAGGTCTGCACTGGAGACCTGAATGTAACATAGTTTTGTTTGTTAAGAATGTGAAAAGAATGTGAATCCATGACCTGCCTTGGAAGGAGCCTATGGTATACTCATATAGTTGTTCTGGAAAAAAATCATCTTATTCTTATAACTTCTTTAGTTCATGGCATGCTTGTAGAGTGTGGACATAAAGAACAACTTTTCTCAGTGGTGTAAGAGTCACTTAGAAGTCCCTCAGTATTGTATAGTCAAAATAATCTTTCAGCAACAGGTCTATTTGGTCTTTATTAAGTAAAGAATTGAGTGGATATGTGGAGTAGACTCGTTCTGGGAAACAACTGTCTTCAAGCTGCAAGAAAGATGCTTATGGAAATGCTCATTCCCATAACTTGTAGCTTAAGGAGTAATCTGACAGAGAATTGTCCAAAAATGATTTTACATTTGCCAGCTGTCAGTAGCTTTTACTGTAGCTGAAAAAGATTGTCACTGCATCTCCATATCTTGTACATGGGTGGATGCAGAACCCATGTGCCCATGTGAATAGGGGATGTGATACTGCTGCTCCTTCCCCTTGGATACTGAGGCAAACTCCCCCCATCCAGGTAGTCCCAAGGGACACAGCTGTGCGACTGGGAAACATGAGAACCTATAACAGAAGTCTCATACCCAATGTATGTACCAGATGGAGTAGCAGCTTAAAAGCCCACTTTTGAACAATAGGTAACCATGTCCAAAGGAATGACAGGTCAGGTTTCTCCTAAGTCAACTTTGTCACCAGATATTTTTTAGGATGATGAAGTGCTTACTTAAGTGCACTTTTTTTTTTTATCATGGGCCAATACTGTTAGCAACCCTCCCTACCCTTCACCCCCTCACCCTAACATGCATTATAGATAATACTTATAGATAATACTAAGTTTTCCTCTTTGTTGATCCAGAATCTTGGCTAGTGAGGGTGTTGAATTCAGCATACTCAAGAGAATATGCCTTGGAAGGTTTGTAGAGGTATTACTTCCCACCTCCCTTCTGAACAGTGAATCACGTAGTCTCTCTAAATAGCAATCCTGGTAACTACTTTCTGTCTCAAAATCAAATGACCTGTCCTTGAGATCTGGTACTGGGATAGTAGGTGTTTCTTATGGGGCAATTTCCATCTCCTCTTCTGGTTAGGGCAGCTTAATTAGCTTTTTATTATTATTATTATTATTATTATTATTATTATTATTATTATATTATATTATTATTATTATTATTATTTATTTTTTAATGACTTCATTAGATTATGGTCCTGGCTTTAGACTTTAAACTTTTTTGGCTTCTTTACAGTATACTTGAAACTTGGTTACATAACTTGATACATTTTATGTAGAAACAGGAAATATTAATTGTATTTATTCTGGTGAATACTATATAAGCTTTGCACAGGAACAACATGCAAAAGACAAACTGTACAACAGTCTATTTTCATGTTAGGTTGCTTAGATAGCATCTCCTTCCCCTTCCACAAACCCACATTGTTGATACCTTTGCAGTCAAAAGCAAAGTCCCTCTCCAAGGGACAATCATGGTGTGGAAGTTCTGAGTCAGAGGAAACAGATTTAAGTTCTTCATCTATTTTTGATAATGCTGTCCTCCACAGAACTGTGGTGATAGTGCCGCACAGTCATCTCAAACTGGTAGTTACTAACCCTACTGCGTGAGAGCTGCATCCTGGTAAAGTATCTCTGATGAGGATGCTGCAGGTGTTGAATTATCTAGGCTGTGGAGATAACTCCTGCAGCTGCATAATCCTGGATGCTTGTTTATCTACAGACATTCCCATGATTCCTTCAGACCTCAAAGAGGATGTTGTACTGTTCTGCAGAGCAAATGTCTGCTGGGTGGGAGTGGTATGAGTGATATGGCATACATAGATTTCCAGGGCTGGCAAGCAGCAGGTTAGTTAAGAGAAGTGCTGAGACCCAGGCAGGCTATTTCTCAGACCTGGGAGACACTTCAGACCTGAAAGCCAGCATTTAAAGAAAAAAACTAAAGGGCAGTTTTCATTTCAAGACTTAGTCATCCACAAATAACAAAAACAACTATAGCAAATGGAACGTGTAAACCTGCACTGAGTGATTGCAGGTATGTTTCCCATAGTATTCTGTGAGATTTTGCTGTATCACACAATCACTGAAATATAGACAAAGCAGTTAACAAGCCTAATGAATTCAAAGGAAAAAAACAAAACAAAACAAACAAACAAACAAACAAAAAAACAACAATTGAGATCATCTTCACAATGCTTATGCAATAAGCATGAGATTTCTGATTTTGTTGATGGTGTTGTTACAGAATATGTCTTTTTCAGAATGGTAATGTTAGAGTAATCAGTGACAGACCTGTGGTTTAAAAAGGAATATGTAAAGTATTTCACAAATTGTGCCAACCAAAGCATTTTCCCTTTGGATTAGCAGGCAGTGTTAAATGGATAGGAAGAAAAATGTGATTTACACTGATCATTATGCTCAGAATGTTAAAACGATATGTGTGCCATATCTTCTGACACCACTCTGCTTAAATCTAATGCTTTTATATTCTGTAGACTGAATGGGAATGCCCCTGTGAGGACACCTGTTTCATGCTAGAGGAATGAAAACACCATTCATAAATTAGTATGGTGTGGAGCTTTCTGCAAGGTTATTTGAACTATGTGAGACCAGATTAGTTATATTGGCTAGTTTGGATGCTGTTAGTTGGCAGTGAAGGTGTGCTGATTGTGGAACTGGTGTTAGTTTTTTGTCATGGTCTTACCTTTCTCTAGGTAGATAGATGTACCAGCCTCCTCCTGTTCTGGGCTCTTTGACACTCTGCTCTGCTCTGTGGTGTAAACAAACCTGCAAGTCTCTTGTAGATCCACATATTTCACACTTATCCCTTATCCCTTCGATCCACTTATTCCACATGTGGAATAAGACAACTTAGGTTGCTATGGTTGTGTCTTCCTCTAATCTTTTTATATGGAAATATAACCCACTTTCTCTTCAGCAGGCATACACATCCTGTTCTAACTTTAGTCTTGCCTGCAGGAACTGCTTCCCTTTCAGATCTGCTAGCTGAGATGATTACATGACATTTTTTGGATGCTAATTGTTAAAATCAAAATATGATGGAATTTCCAATGATGTTACTCTGCTCTGTGCTATATGTGTAAGTAATTATTGTAAGACATTAAGTTCATCTCACTTTCCTTTTGGCACATCGTAGAGGCTGTTCTCTAACAAGCATTTCTTTTGGAGGCAATGGTAACTTCATCAGCCCCACATTCCTGCTGCTCTTTTCTGTTTCTCCATCTCTCTCTTAAATGTACTGACAACTTGCCAGCATCTTCCTGGTAAATTGGAACAAAGAACTCTTCTTTATTAAAAAAAAATAATAATTACAAAAAGTTCATTTTAGTAAAGATGAATTAATTGGTCTGATTGAGCATGAAGTCTTGCAAGGGCAGTTTTAATTGCTGGTACAGTGTACCAGTACAGCTGAGAGGATGGCATGGGGAGGGCTGGGGTAAAGCATCATCCTGTAGGAAGGTAGCAAGGCCTCCCCTTCAAGCTGCCAAGAAAGATGTGCAACAACTTTAATTGGATTGTGAAAACTGTTTAGGTTGGATGATTGCAAGCATTGCTGTGCTTTAGTGCTACAGAGGAGTTGTCTTTTTCATTTGCTTTGAGAAAGAGAAAACTGAAGGCAGTCTCTCAAATCTGCTTCTAAGCTCTGTTTATTGTTCCCTGTAATGAATGTTGTCAGAGTTAGTTTCTTTTGAATATATGCAGAGATCTGTATCTGAGCCAGTTACACTGGGCTCCTTTTGTAGTCAGTGGAGACAAACAGGCACAGCTCTTGTCCTTTTAAAGTGGAGGGAAGGTGAATCATGCCCTGTTTTTTCTCTTTTGAGTATATTCTGTCCTGTGGTGACGAGGTCAGCCATAAATGTCTATACGTAAGCGCATCTTTATTGTGTCTCTGTGACACAGGTTCCTGTGCCCTAAAGCACTATAAATAGATAACTAGAAGAGAGTGAGAACAAGGTGAAAGAGCATACACGCTTTCCCTGACACTCACAAATGTATTTCCAGTACAGAGACTGACTGAACCAGATGTGATTTCTGATTTAGATGTAATCATTTAACCTTTGGTGAATTCCTCCTGAGTGAATTTGTGTGGTCTCCCCATGTAAAATTTAGCATTCACTTTAGTAAGAATCCTTTAGTAAGAATTCCTTATTCTGGAAGCTCCTAGTTCTTTGTTTGAAGACTCTTAACTTTAAGTGATGCAAACACCCTTCTTAATGAATGAGATTATTATAGTTTGGCAGAAGAGATTGGGGCTATAGATTTGTTCCAGGTTATCTTATGTAGTAATTCTCATGAGAATGAGTCTTCTGCTTAGGTAATTGTATCTTGTTTCAGACTAGTTGAAATGTGAGAGCTTGTATACTTATGATTCTGATTAAGAATCCACTAAACAGAAGGAAAATACATCAGACTAGCAGTTTATATAAAATGGCACTTGCTGAATATGGGAGCTGGGGAGAGAACAGATATTTGGGCCCTAGGTCATTCCTTAGGTCTAGTATTTCAGCACCATATTTGGCCAATTTCTCTAAAAAGGGAGACTTGGAAGCCAGATTTGTCTGTTACCTCTTCCCTGAAAATTTGTTTTTGGATCTGTGCATGCAGGGAGAGTTGTGTGCCCAGAAAGAAAATAAATGCTGAGACAATTACATTTTTCATGAAGCATCTGTACTTGACTGTTTATATAACTGGTTGATTAAAAGTTCACCTAAAAAGAAGAGGCAAACTAAAAGAAAAAAAAACAAAAACAAAAACAAAAAAATAACCATCCAAAGCACATAGTTTTTACAAGGGAAGGTATCCTTTTTTTTCCTTTCTGTCTTTATTTTTATTTTATTTTATTTTATTTTATTTTATTTTATTTTATTTTATTTTATTTTATTTTATTTTATTTTATTTTATTTTATTTTATTTTATTTTTGTAGGAGGCATGTAACTTATACCTCTCAATTCCATTTTCTTTCTATTTTTTTGAATACCTTCAAAAAATCAATTTTATGAAAAAGTTGGGTTGGGGAGTGGTGGTTAGAGACTCTGCAATTCAGTGCACTGCAGTTGGAATGTAACGTAGTAATTTTTCCAGTATATAATATGTCCAAAGACGATTTTCAGATCAGTCTTTCATTAAGTTACTTTGAAATAGTAACTTAATGTAACTTAATGTAACTTAGTAACTTAATAGCTCATCTGTCTTAAAAAATGTAGAAAACTTACCTGCCCATACTGGTAGGTAATAATTGGCACAACTGGAATATGTCTAACAAAGTACAGCATTCCCAAGTCTTATTTAGATTTATATTTTGTTCACCAGTTGCAGTGTGCCAAACACATGCTGTTGATTACATTGCTTTGCTGTACTAGGTGGAAGTTCTAGAAACTACTGCCATTTAAATACACTTTCTGATTGTACTTTTAAAAGAGGCCTATGCTATCTTTGTAGGGGGCAGATCTTGAGGTATGTGAATTGCTGTAGTTTGATGTATTTAGACAGTAGTAAACCAATACAAACCAACAGAACTGCTTTCTCATTCTACACTAATATTTAATCTTTTTACGGTATTTTTCAAAAAGGACTTGCTTTATCTGAATGAATTGGGAAACAAGCTTTTTCTGGTCTCACATACATTTAAAACTAACATTATTTGAAAGTGGGCAATCTTTATTAATTCTCTGAGCTCCTCCTAATGTATCACTGTGTGGTCTAGCCATAGTGGCAGTTGTTCTCTTCAGACATTTGACATGGAATAGAAGTTGATTTGGATTGTTCTTTTTGTAAAAAGAGTATTTAATCTCTCTTTTTGATTTATTTACTTATTTTACATGGCAATCCTGTGTATTGACTACTAAAAGCACTGTGAAAATGTAGAATTTTGTAGCAGAATTGCATTCTTGCAAAAAGCAATCAAATTAAAACATTTAATTGATATGTAATTTCTCACTAGCTAACCTACATTAAGAGTTCAGGAAGTCATATAATTTAGCATAGAAAAACAAAGAAAACCAAAGGAAAATATTGACATTTATTTATTCAACCATTTCAGTTTGATTATGGAGGTTTAAAGATAAATACATACGCAAAATTTTATTTTGGAGACCCTTGTTTATGGACTTGTGTGGTCTACAGTTACAGAGTTTATCTTTGTCATCATTGCATCTGGGGAAAATGAGGTACCTTGCCTCTCTTGAACAAGACATCAAGGGACAAAAACAGCAAACAAGCCCCAGGAGCATTTTGTGAGATGGGCATGGCAGTGCAGGGAAATAGTTTTGGACAATGCCAGATTCAATGTGAGTGAAAATGTGCATTAAACATATGAAATGTGACTCTATGCTGATGGCAAAGTTTCTACTGGTAACTGAGTGGCTAAGGGAAATACAGCTGTGGTTTTAAAACCATAAGAGCTAAAACAAGCTGTTGAGATGACCACGAGTGCTGTGGGAGACTGGAACGAAGAGTGTGATGCTTGAAAAGTTGAGACTTTGTGGTATAATAATATTCAACAAGAGGGGAATATATACATGCTCCAGACTAACTTCCAATTTTACAAGTACAACTCGATGCTCATACACCCAGTTACTAGAGGCCCAGAATTCATAATATTTTTAACTAATAAAAAGCCAAATTTTTCACAGACAGGTTTTTAGTCTGGTAATTACAGAGGGTAGCTTGGAAGCGCAGTGTTCAGATAAATGCTGGAAGATGTTACAGTCATTCTCTTTTGAGCACAGAAGCTGAATGCCTCAACATGTGATGCAGGCCTAAGGACTGTGAGTACTTCTGAGCTCCTTCTGCTGGAGAGCTACTGAGGTAGTTGAGAGACAAGATCTGCTTAGGCTTTGCTTTGAAATTTAGGTACCTGGAGATCCATCCCTGCACAGTGGCAGTACGGCATTGGATACAGCTGGGTGTATAGCACCTCTTGTCCACCTAGGAGTGTTTAAAACTGTTATATACGAGCTCTGTGTTTTCCAAGAACCTGAGTAGATCTACACAGTGAGTAGTAGGACCCCATGTTTCCCAAATCTTAAGCAAATGTCCTCAAAACTGCAATATTCAGCAAGTAGTGGGAACTTGCATCTCCCTATTCTGTCTGTCTTTTCAAATGCATTATCCACTCACCTGTTCCCAGGCATACATATACCCTCAGGAGGAGTTCGCAGACTCTGAATCACCATTTTACAGGGATATAAAACTAAGGTTAAAAACATATCTTTGGGAGGGTGTTTTTACATATGTCTCAGTTGGATGATGCCTCTTAGCTGGTTTAGACTACAGTAAGGAGTGGGTTTTGAATTTTCTTCTAGCACTCTTTAATTTCCCCAGTGATCAATGAAATACCTGTATTTCCCATGCAGGGTTGTGTATTTTACTCATGGGAAAGACATTTTTCTTTTAAGCGTAGATGTTGTGCAACTGGCCATATACAGAATGTACCACAGAAATAGTTTGTGTTTCCTTCTAAAAAGAAAGTACGTCAGCAAGAAAGGGCTGTGTGACTGATATGCAGGCAGGACATGGTGACAGTGCAGGGGCACAGGGCACAGCAGAAGACCCTAGATTTATCCTGACCTGCAGTTTTGAATTTACTGAATTGACAGTATTGTAAGTAATCCTCCAATTTTTTGGCTCTCAAAAAAGAGATTTTGTTGAAGCCATTTAGTTAGTACCTGTGTTCAAATAAATGTATATATGCAATTCAGTTTATTTTTTAGATTTGAATTCAAAAGGTATTTTTGTCTCTAGCCGGAAGGCTTATATAAAACTTAAGCTAATTGAGTGGATGAACAGCCTAGATTGTAACTCAAATATAATTTGTTTAGTCAGTAATATTATACATTTTTTTATGACTTTATTTTCTGTTTTTATAGCAAAGAAATATTTTTCATTTGTGTTGTTAGAGAGAAGGTAAGTTGCCATGTTACAGAATTCTGTCAAACTGAGTTTCACAGTGGAGTTATGAAAATGGACAGTGTTTAAAATGTGCATGTACTTCTTTTGGTTTCTTGGAAGCTGTTATCCTTAGGTAGTACAGTGTTTTACATACAGCACCAGTGCTCGATCTGTCTCTGTTCTGCTTCAGTGTAACTCCACAAAATTAAAACATGATGAGGGTCAATGCCATTTTTATCTTGTGTCCCAGCTTATGAATGATCCCATTAATTTTAATAGTACATTTTGGCTTTACTTTCAAGACCAGATTTTTGTATGTGTGATTATGTAGCTTAAATTAGGAATTGCTTCTAATAAAGGAATTGTTTTAGGTATGGTACAGCATGCTCTGAGTTTGCAGTGTGTTCCATTACTTTTGAGCCATGAAATTCCCTATATATTCCCCATTGCCATTTTCATGTAAATTTTTCCATCAGTTCTTATCAAAAGTTGATTATTAACAACAATCAATATGGTGAATATTTCTGTGTATATAGGTGCTCTGAGTTATTACTCTAGTCTACTGTAGCTTCTGATATCTCCAGAAAAGTTATAAAAATGAGATCTTAAGTAATTTTTAAAATTTTCAGTTGTGTTAGTGAACATTTTAAAGTTATGAAAAATCCCCCTTGTTGCTGATTTAACTTTTAAAGAAAAGGTTTGGTTTGATTATGTACATGTAGACATTTTGAGAAGTCTTTTTAAAAAATATTATTGTACATGTAGTAGTTATAGTATATATAACACGTTATGCTATCAGCAATCTAGTTATTAAGAATTGATCAAATCCAGGAAAGTCATGGGGCACTTCAATTCTAACTGTTTACTTTGAAGACTAGGACAATTTATATTTTCATATTAAAGAATATTAATTCCATTTGTTGGCATAAAAGGCCAACAGCTTCATACTTCAAGAAGTCAAGAAGTCAAATTGTTAATGCATTTAATACTTTTCCATGAGTAAGTCAAATGGATTTATTTATTTTTTTGCTTCTTTTCTCTTGATGGTTCTTTAGATATGCTTGCTTTCCTTTCCATGGCTGAAACTTTTTCTTCCTTTAGTGTGTCTTCAGTATAAGACACTCAGAGAGGGATTATTCAAATTTCTATTCAAATGCAAGGGTTAGAAACTTCCTTGTTTTTGAAGGGTAGGTGAGTTTTTTAATTCATCTCTGGACAACCAGAGTTGGGGCTTTAAGAAAAACTACAAACAGTATAAAAATCGGAGTCTAACAGATGGACTTTTAAATTTAAAATATGGGTCATCACAACATTGTCTCATTCTCTGGAAAGAGTCTGCTGCAAACAGTGAAGGAAGTGCAAATCTTTGCATGAGTAATGGTGTTTTACTGTGCTAATCAGGGCAGTCTCAGAATCAGTTTGGAGTAAAATAACTGTCCTAAAATGACTATCCATTTCAGTATTCTGTGATTTTACAAATTTTTACATTAAATTATAGTTTTGCTTAGATGTACATATCAGTCTTTTCCTACGTACCTTTTTATATTTTTGGTATAGCACAAGACTTATGTAAGTCTGATTTTGCTGTCTTTGTTAATACTGCTGAGGTACTCGGTATGTACTTCATTTGGATATTTAGATTTGAAACCTAATGAAAATGTTTTTCTATATTTGATCCTAAATAATGAAACTAATTGTATATACAAACAATGTCAGTTCTTAGGTGAAGTTTAAACACTCTCAGGCTATAGATGGTACATGGTGACCAAAAGCCGTAGAACTGGGGACATTAGAACAGTATTTCTCTAGAGTTTGTTGGCATCCTTCTCCCTCTTCCCTTGAGAACCCATACTATTTGAAAGAGTAATTTGGAATCTGTTTTGCCATAAATACTGATTATATTTGTACTGTGGGTTCTTGCTTTCATAGTCACGATAACTGTTGCTTTGTGCTTCATGGGCCAGCTCACAGTAGTGATTGTACAGAGTAATGAATGATGTTTATTTGTGCTGTATGGTTGACCACATCTGTGGGTGAGAACATGCTGGCAGCTAATTGGCCTGGCAAATGATCAGACTGTGACAAAACCAGATCTTGTGGTAGGCAGAAAAATAGAATTTTAAGGAACTGTCATCCTTTGCTCCTCACTGATGACTTCTAGTGGAAGTGGCAAGTATTAGCTGTGTATATGATATTTAGATCTATACTATCATGCATGTTTCTTTAAGTGAATGCTGTGAAGCAGTTTAGTTTCTGCCTCCTTTTGAGTTAATCTGATCCCTAGCCATTGTATTACGCACTAGTTTGTAGAGTTGTGGTCATCTGAGTTTGCTCTCCTTTTCATCCTGTAACACTTGCATACTTGACTTTTAAACTGATCACTTCAATAAATGTTAAGGACAAATAACTCTGCATGGAAGCAGTTGTGTTGCTAGGCACTGGGCAATTTTCTAGAAGTGGTGCTGATGCTACTCCTAGTTATGAACTGTAGGGTGTTTTTTTTTTGTTTGTTTTTTTAAGCTTTTTTAAGGAACTAGAATCATGAAAAATGAGGGAATTGTAGTAATTCTGTGATGAGGTGACAGAAAAGATCACAATTTGCATTCTTACATCTTACTTCCCTCCGTCAGACACTAAGGATTGCAGGTGCTTCCCTTCCACTGCAGGCTAGGGTTGGAAACAAGCAGTTTCCTTCACTGTAAGCTTAGTAGCACTGATGGGAAGAGTACAAAAGGCTGATTTGTCCTTGTAAACCCAGGAGTGGGACAAACTCTTTGAGTGGGACGAAGCAAAAGGAATGGGGGAAACACTATATTTTGGAATGATAGCTAATTGATTACTCCAAAAGGTTGCAGCAATGAGATTGACAGCCTGCCAACATGATGCATTTCCCCTCTGTCCCCATGGCCACTCTGTGTTGATGTTGTCAAGAAGGAAGAATAAAGTTTGTATGTCCTGCTAAATCATTTCGGTGATGGAGAGGTTTTAAAACATGGAATGCTTGAACATTGTTTGAATATCTGTGAGCACATAGAACAACCGGATGAACAAGTCCATATAATAGAGCAGATTAGTGATATAAACTCCAGTGCTAGACACTTAGCTTTTGAGGACTTTTGGTTTTGAAACTGGTTGGCAACACTTGTCACAGCAAAGTACTCCTGCTAAATGTCAAAGTTATCCCACTGATTTCTAAGCTAGATATGAGTATATCCCTAGCTCCCTCCCTTGTGTCACTGTATACAGCATCTCTCAGGACAAAACAGAATCTATCACAAATAAATATATGATCTTTTTTTTTTTTTTTTTTTTTTTTCTGCACAAACTGCTTGCATCTGAATGTGTTCCCTGAAATTAATTTTTAAAAATTTTCCTTTTGCTTGCAGCAACTTTTCTATCTAGTATTTATTTTCCAAAGACCGCATGAATATTTTTTATTTTAACTTTTTTTTTTTTTTTAACACATGCTAAAAATAAGCAAACCAAACTATAGATGTATTCCTATTTTAATAGGAGAACTAAGAGAATATAAATTAAATAAACCTTTAGTATTTTTGCCCACTCTAAGCTCTTTGTGACATTACTGAATAGACCATATGCCTTTCAACCTTGTTGTAAGCCATCCATAGAAAAAGATATGCTCTGTTCTATTACTTGGTTGGTCCTCAAAAATAGTGAAAAAATGTCATGCTTTTGTAGCCACAAACTTAACACTGTGAAAAGAGAAGTGAGAATATGTCATGGTAGCTTAAAAGCCTGCTATGGGATTATGGTTGTTTTTAGCACTTGGTTGGGTATATTTTACTGCTTTGTCTCTGAACTCTCACAGCTGATAATTGTAATTCAATTGTGTGATGATTGATTGCCATGAACGATTCCTTGAAGAGCACTACAAATTTAATTTGTTTCTCTATTAACTGTAACAGGTTTTGCTTCCTCTGTTACTTTGTCTTGACACACAATGATGTATGTGATAAATATATGCCAAAATGGTGTATACATAGAAAATAGCAAACAACACATTCTTACTAGAAAACTCAGTGGAACAGTCTTACATGTAGAAGGCTCTGCTAGTCTTCTGTTTTGCTGCTGAACTTGAACCATTATTTCCCATTTGCCATAAGTAAACAATGTGTAATGAAGAGATTATTGTTAGATGATTTTCTCTCTAATATCACTATTCTATTTATAACTATAAATATTTTATTTTTTTTTCCCTCCTCCCTCACATCTGTAACAGCTAGCCGATGGCGGAACCTCTTCTCTACACCTGTCTCCTTGGCTTTTCCCTATAGTCCTGTTGCAAGACTCACCCCATATACCAATGGCTTTAACAGTCCCAGCTTCTCTAAAACCTCCAGTAAAGCAATACTAACACCTGAACGGACAGGTAATGCTTAACTTTTTGTGGATTTATGGGGCTTACAAAATTGCTTAATCAAATCTAATCTTGCTAGCATTTAACAACAATGCACCTTTCAGATGATTGTGTCTCTCAGATGATTGAATCTCTCATCTCAGAGAGATTCTTTTATTAAAATGACCTAAAATTTTGCAATTACCTAACAATGTAGGTTGTTTTCTGTGTTCCACGGCAAGTGGAATTTTTATATTCCATTTTTAATTTTTTGATTAGCATTGCCAGAGAAGGCAATGCCTAGCTCTCAATAATGGTTAACCTGAGTGTATAGTTGCAACAGCATCATTTTAAATGGTCCCCAGCTTTGCCCTTTCTTCCCTCTTACCGCATCATGGAGAATTTACCTGTTATAAAAACAGCCAGCAGAAAGATGACTGTTTTCAATCTGGCACCGGTGCTACTATCCAAGATTTATTTTACTTTTGCCACCAATTTCAAGGGGACACAAGAGTTTTAGGAAAAAGACCCACTTTTTCAGTTAATTGTGAAGAGCTGCATTTTTCCTTCTTCAGTACAGGTATCAGGAGTCAGTTTATATCTATGGCTTCTCTTAAGCTGAAATGGCAATGGAGAAAATAATCCCTTGGGAAAGAGGCATTAACATTGTATTGCTGGCAGTAGCAGGTATGCTCTGTGCCACACTGCTCTCTGTGCAATTTTCTTTACCATGTGTGAAATCCGTGCACAAAGCCCTGTTAAGAAATAAGGGTGCAGCAGGTGAGATACAGACACAGACTCTAAATGCCTCATGTAGGTGTGTGTGAGCTAGATATCTAAGTTCCCCTATTCAGTGGGATGCCGTTTAGTTCCTAAACAAAAGCATCTAGTTCTGTCTCTGATGTCTAGTTTCCAACTGATGCTCCAAAAGAGTACAGCTGTTACTATCTCTGCAAAACCTAGAGAACCATTATAACTTGCAAATTTGAAAAGGCAAACAAATATATTTCCCCCTTACAATCCTTCCAAAGCAAAATAATTCGCTTTAATAATTCGCAAAATAATTCTGTTGGAGATCCTGTTAGAGAACAGCTGATTTTATGATGAATTTTAGTGGATGCTGTGCTAGAGGATGCAAACACATCTGTGATATAAGCACAGTTTAAGAGCCTTCATCACAGTGGTTATTATCCTGTAGGCAGTGAGTCTTTGGTCGTCCAAAGGATATTAAGAAGTAAACTGCATTTTATTTGCAAAAATTTTCTCTAAAGTTGGACAAAAACTAGCTCGTTCAACTAATTGCAATTTAGTTTATACTTTTACAACTATGCAGGAAAAAGTAGAATCAAGAGCCCTCTCCGAAAGTTACCTCTGTGAAGGAGGCATTGTTTTCTCTGTTGTTGCATCATTTTTCAGTCTTAATTTTTATAATAACTTATTTCTCAGATGATAATAAACAATTTAAAGAAAAACAGGTAAATTGCTAGAATATGGAATCTGAGTACTGAGCAGAAGTTGGAGGCACATATGCACTCAGTTTTCAGAACAAAACAGGGAGAACCAGAGTCTCGTAAGGATTCAAATGCAGATAGTTTTAGAGTACACTAGCTAGTCTGAGCTATCAGAACTGAACTCAGTAAATTATTCATTGTCTGGGCTCTGTAGGACTCTTTTGGGAACAAGCAGAGGGATTTGTGATCTGTTACTATGCTTCTTATGAGTATCAAGTCCCTTTGTTAATTGTTAGTCGGTTGCACTATACTTCTGAAGGTTTTCATCTGTTATATATATAAATATTTTAAGCTACTGTAACATAAAGGGAAGTTAGTCATGAATGAGAAATGGCCAGACATATTCACAAACATTATCTGTTCTTTTTACATAGGTTACATTTCTAGAAGTTCCCCTTTGAGCCCACAGTCATCAATAGACAGTGAGCTGAGCACCTCAGAGCTGGAGGATGACTCCATCTCCATGGGATACAAACTGCAGGACCTCACTGATGTTCAGATCATGGCTCGTCTGCAGGAAGAGAGTAGGTGGCTTTTTTCTTAATTGTTTTTCAGAATAATTTGAGGAAGATCACCCACAAGAGTCAGAACTGCTCCTGCCTGGTCTCAGTCAACCGGACCTTTCTTAAAAGGAGTCACCTCTTCAGTGGCAGGTGGAAACATTTTTCACCTGGAAGCACAAGGTGTCAACATTGTTGGGTTCATGTTAAGGATACTGGATATTTCAAAACATGATTCTTATGTGTTTCTGGATCCCAACTGGTAGATCCATACCCCTTGAGCACATTTTTAGTTAGCTGTTTTAAATGTCTTACCATGCTATTTAAATTATTTTATATGAGGGGGAAGGGAGATGCTAAAGCATTTTTTCATGCATAAATGTCGTGAGAAAATAAAAATATAAGCAGTTCTCATGGACTTTTTTGCCCCTACTTTGTTTTTATTAATTCTCAAATTAATGTTGATACTTTAAATTCTTAATTTTGAGGTATAGGAATTTGACATCTTGGTGTAAGACTTGTGATTATGCACAAATCTGAGCCCAAGGGTTTTTTTGACATTATATTCTGGCTTGATAGTAATTTATAGAAAATTATTTTATTAAAGACTATTTGACTTAGAATCCATTCAGACAACAGACAGTATCTTTCTTACTTTCTATGAGTGCCAAGTAATACATAAAAGAGGAAATAATGTTATTAAAAACAAAGGAAGTTCAGAGATGATGACTGAAGGACCGTGCAAACTAATATCTGACTATGTGAAATGAAGATAAAATGTGAGCAAGAAATTAAGAGATCCAATGTGGCTGGACCAACCAGACTTGTCAGCAATTGAACTTGCTGTAAGTCTGGTAGCACTAGTTACACTCAGCAGAGAAATTCAGCAAGTGTGAAACTTTCCAAGGGAGCTGAATTCTCAACTAGTGAATGTGTATTGTCATGGCTTGGAAAATTTCTGATATTATGTGAAAGTGATCAGAATTTAAATATATATGTATATTTATGACTATCAAACATATGAAGGAATGTGTTACTTAAATGGCATCTGTGCTATCCTTCTTCAGAGTTAAGTTTAAAAAAGACTTCAGGTACTTAGCTCTCTAAGAAATCAGGTCATTGGTAAACTGGAAAAAAATATGTTTTTTCTTCTAATCTACTTCAAGTGTTGTTGTATCTCATTCTTGTCGTAGCAATTTGTACACAATCTGTGAATGATGGTTGTTGTCCACTGCAGAAAGTGGTAGCATTTTATGCGAATGTTTATGCATGCACCTTTGCTTGCATGAATAGAAACTCCCACTCAAGAGGGAAAAACAAGCATATTAAGTAATTTCCATTATGGTAACAAAGACATCTGTTAAGGCTGAGAGTTTTTTGTAAATTTAAGGAAGTTGTTATTCCCAGCTATTCACAGAATTACTCAGCTGCTGGAAAGGTGATGCCTTCCAGGGCTGTCTGCTGTGCAGTCAGGAAAAAGAGGATGTGGGAGGGCTGAGAGGGATACTTCCCCCTCACTTAACCTGGAGCAAACTTGCTCTTCTGGGGCAGTGCTAATAATGGGATAGTTTTCAACAACTGACATTTTGAGAAGAATGTGGTAAAATGCACGTGTCTAAAATACCATGGTGCTACCTACCTCCAACCCTTTTATGTGAGTTTGGGTGGTAGCAGGAATTCTCTGGTTCAGAGAGGTTGGAGAGCTGGAATATTTTCATGGCTTATATGTTTAGGAAATGTAATTGCTAGCATTTTTATTGCAGGAATATAAAAGTATAATAGTGATTTGGAAAACTCATTGGGTGAATGTTGACTTCTCCTCTGATTTAGGGTGTTTAGAAGTTAAATGCTTAATACTCATGTAGTCTTCTCACTGGTAGAGAAATAAATAGGCACCCCCTGAGGGCAGTTCATGTTATTTTAAGAGAAGCATCTAACGCATCTAACTCACACATATTGCATTTTGGAGATGACTGTATTTATTTTTTCTTAAAAAAAAAAAAAAACACAACACAAACATATTAAAAAGAAATCTCAAGGGAAGTAATTCAGGCTCAGATACCTGAAGGGAGACACTGAAAGTTAGATCTGCTGAATCCTACAGCAGATCTTCAGCTTGGTCACATTGCCAATCCAGTTCTTGCTGTAAAATTATGTCTGCTTACTTGCTGAGTCTGCAGGATTGAAGTGTATGTTAAGAGCTGATCCCTTAACAGAAGCCAAGTCATCCTCTTCTTGGAATTTACAGGCCTTAGACAAGATTATGCTTCAACTTCAGCGTCAGTGTCAAGACACAGTTCGAGTGTATCACTGCACTCAGGAAAGAAGGGGACATGCAGCGACCAGGAATATGATCGCTATAGCCTTGAAGACGAGGAAGAGTTTGACCACCTCCCACCTCCACAACCACGCCTCACCCGCTGCTCCCCATTCCAGAGAGGAATCCCACATTCACAGACTTTCTCCAGTATTCGGGACTGCAGGAGGAGCCCAACTTCTCAGCACTTCCCTTCAAGCACTTATCAGCAGCCCTACTATTCTCCTCAAGCCCAAACACCAGAACAGCAACCAAATAGGATTAATGGAGGTGGGTTGCATGCTTTTCCAAGAAAGTCTTTTCCTTGTGCTTCTCTGTTCAAACTGCCAGTTGTAAGGATCACGTTGGGAAAATCGAGTGTCAAGTGTTTAGTTTATGACTACTAGGTCAGTCCATTAATTGCAACAACCACTTTAAATCTGTGCAAATGATTGTGACTTTTTGTTATTAGAGGAGTGTTATTGTTAGGTAATTTGCTGCCAAATGTAATCCGTGACTCAGTCATGAAAGTACTTTAGTCAGCATTAAAATGTTCTGTAAAATTGTATGAGCACAAGTGGAGAAAGAAGAAAAAGGAAAAAGAGCATCTTCTAGGCATCTTCTGGTTAGCTGGAAAACCTGATTAGGTTTTTGTGCTTGACCTATGTATGGCCATCATAGATCCATCAAAATATGAAATATTTACAAGACATTTCATTCCTAACTACATTCTCTTTCTTACTTCCTAACTTTTCCATTAATGTAGCTTTGCTGTGAATGCATAATGAGTGCTTGTGACAAGGGTGAATGCTCTTGTTCCAAGTCTGGTAGGGTGGTCTGTTGAAGTAGTATAAGATAATGTCACTTCCAAACTACCCTGAGCCCTTACTGCTTTTTGCACTGCATTAGAGATGTGTTTCAGAGTCTCTGATTTTTTTTTTTTTCCTCTCAGTACTTATTCAAGAATTAAGTTTCCTTCCATTGTTGCTGTTACCTTCCTTTCACTCCTTACTATGATCACAATTTTCTTCCTCCTGCTGTGTCTTACTTTGCTGTTCCTTCAGTCCCCAAGCTAATTTAAGACTGTCAGTTTTCAGTCAAGGTCTTGTTTGTAACATTATAGGTTACAGCTCAGCCTTGGGCAAGAAAATAAATGTGTTGTTCGAAACAGTTCCTATTTATAGAGTGCTACAGGTATGCATGTTACTTTCCTGACAAATCAGGCATGACGGGTTGGTGCCAAGAGCACTGGCATTGAAAGTAAGACACAGCATGAAAGTATAATCGACAAGTGGCAGCATATAAAGAAGGCTAAGGTTAATGCAGAGTACAGCGATGTGGGCTTTTGTCGGTACAGCATATATACCACATTCATTCCAATGTTATTTTTCTTGACAGTGAGGTATAAGAATGGAACAACGGTGAACTGCTTTCAGAAACTCTGTTTGGGAGAGAGAGAGGAAGGCTATGGGACATTTTTGATTCAGTAATGTGGGCAGGATGTTGTGCTGCAATCTCTGTACGGTTTCCAAAGCCTTTTTCAATGATGTTTTTCATGTTCATGTCAGTAGAACTTAGGCATTGGATTCCCACATGGAAATCCCAAAAAATATTTGCAGCACACTAAAAATAACATAATTCTTACTATTAACTAGAAAATATGTAAATGTAAAATGCCACCAATTTATCACCTGGTTGTCTTTTTTTCTCAAAAATCTCCAGGTGATGGGTCATGTGGTTGGTGTTGCTTAGGAAATCAACATGTATGGCTCCAGTTACTTGTTTGCTGGCATGACAGACAATCCTGTAATAGACTGTACCACTATCTTTAGAGGAGAATTATCTCTTTAGCTTCTTCACCTTCACCCTATGACTCATGCAGCAGTGATAAACAGAAATAGAAAATGCTGATCATGAGAAATGTTTTACTTTGGCTGTGTTTTATTGGCAGACAAGGAGTATTTATTTATTTATTTATTTATTCTGTATCAAAGATGTCTGAGTATTATGACAGTATCTTCTCATTCACACTTCTCATCATCTTGGCAACAATGTCTTTCAAGAACTCCTACAGGCTGAAATTGAGATAGACTGCAGAATAAGAATTTGTCTGAACCTCAGTATGATGGATAATGTTTCAGACTGCTACACTTTACCAAGGCAGATGAGAAAGGGTGTGTGATGGATGGAGAGGCTAAACTGTCACTCCTTTCAATATATGTGGAAAGTATCATGGATAATTAATCAAAATTGAGCTTTCACCATGCTGTGCTATAATACTGCCATTACAACAGTATTCCTCTCTCTTCCTCCAAAGCGATCAGTTGTGTTCTTGTATATGGAGTCAACAGTCTGGCCACTGGTTCATCTTGTCATTCACAGAATTCTCCATAAATGAAGAGTAATTTGCAAATAATTGTTGACTTTTGGCTTTCAGTCTGGGAAGGAAAAACAGCGTTTAACTTTGGCACTGCCTCCCCCAGAATTGTCTCTGTGTTTAGCTGGAGTACATTTTTTTTGGCCTGTAAGAACAGTATTGGAGGTACTGTTCTACCTGCCCTTAGTGAAGTTTGTTTGGTATGGTATGCTAGTTGAGATACTTATTCTAACTTTAGACCTGTACTACCTGTATTGTGAAAAATATACTGAAGGTGTGATAAACTTGGAAAATTTCAATACTTTTTTAAGAGTATACTCTTGTGTGCATGTTGAGTAGTTTTAATATATTTTGTCATATGAAACTGGATTAAGAAGTGCCTTCAAGAAAACAAATGGGAAAGATAAAATGTTCACCTAGACAGTGAACATCCCAGCAAGTACTCAAATGCCATAGCCAGGTTCCCAGTGTCTGGGAAGATAGTCCCCTAACTGTCACCCCAGTAACAGGGTTGTTTTTACAAGGCTGAGAGGAGCTTAATGCTGGCCTGAAGGAAAGGGCAAGGGGAACAAGCTGTCAGCAAACAGAGGTTGGCAGTCACGGTGACTGTGCAGACATGCGTGCCTTCTGGGGACTGAGGTGGCTGCTCCTCCTTGTCATTTCCCTTAACTGACCTTGCAAAGGTTTGAGCAGATAAGACTTCTGATTCATTGCTGTAAATGCTTTTGGACTTTTTAAGGGATGAGTAAGGAATGTTTTATTCCTAGGATGCATTTTGTGTATCCATACACATGTATTGGATGGGATCTGCCTTGCTGATGGAGACACCTATGCTGGGATGTAGGTGCCCCCATGCGAATGCAGTGCCCAGTTCAGCTGCCCTCCCTCCCTCCTTGCCTGTCTGCCTGCCTTCCTTCCTTCCTTCCTTCCTTCCTTCCTTCCTTCCTTCCTTCCTTCCTTCCTTCCTTCCTTCCTTCCTTCCTTCTATAAAACAGCAGCATTTTAGGGTCAGTAAGTAGGTCTGTGTTTAGATACCAGTTCAGTATAGACTGACATTGATTTGTGTGTTTGGAGGGGTGAGAAAAGGCCTGTTCTTACTGATTTACTGAATGCTTTTCTGCTCTTAGCCTCTCTTTAAGTTCTGTAAGGAAGAGAGAAATCAGTAAGAAATTTTAGCAGACTATTAAAGAAAAGGAGAAAAAAAAAAAAACAATTTTCTCAGTCATCCCTGAAGTTTTACTGAGAATAGTAAACAGTGGAGAAAAGTCATGGAAGGATAATGGAAAAATCTTTAATATGCTTTAGGGATCTTTGGAGGGGGACACATACCAGCATGAAGTAATAAGTCTGATTAAAATCAAAGTGCTCATCATAGCAAAATATAAATATTTTCAATAATGAAGAATGGTGTCTCTTGCTTAACTGAAAGACTTATTTTTAATTCTCAATCTGTATTTGTGTTTTTACACCACCGATGATTCCATAAATCTTTAACTAGACCCTGGTGTACTTAGGATGTTACAAGCATAATTTATAAATATTATAAGCGTAATATATGTAATGTATATACTATCTCAGGTCTTTGAAGATGAGGAAGAGAAATTAACAGTATATATCCCTTAAGGTGAAGTTGTAATTAAGTGCTTTTTTTTTTTTTTTAGGATTTCAGAACAAATTCTGAGTATCTAAATAATATAGAACATAATATTTAATAATAGATAACCTCAGATTTTTTCCTTTTATTTTTTTTTCCCTTAACTTCTTCGTGCATTGGGTACAGATAAAGTGGGGTTGAATTTGTAGGGTTTATGTGGAGGATTTAAATATGTGAAAGAAACTGCTAATGTAGCTTAAACAGTGATATTGATTTCTCTGAGACAAAATAATTATGATTCATTGTGTCAGATTCCTTAACTATAGTGCACTTTTGGTCAGGCATGTGAATCTGTTCAAATAAAATGTCGACAACACCTAAATGAAAAAATGATGAATGAATAAATATATTTTAAGACGCTTCACTATAGACCAAACATAACCTCTACTTGAGCTTAGTCTTGTTCCTGTCAATAGTCATTAAATGTCCAAATTAACCTCAGTTTGGTGTTTTTAAATCTGGGCTAGTTACTCCTATTACATATATGACCAATGATCTTTTTTTTCAAAACACTTATGCTGATAACCTGCCAGTTTTACAGAGTGGATATAGATTAATCAATCTGCAAGATGCTGGCCATCCATTTGGGAATACCTACTCCAGTAGGTATTCCCATAGATCATTTTAGGTTTTGTTTTCTTGCTGTCTGCTAACACCTTTCTCCAATTCTAGAAATCACTGACAGGTTTATATATACCATTTGGATATTTCAGTCTGACATGGCATAAGGACCTGTTGCATTGGCAACATTTTTATATTTCCTAGTATTCTAGGAAATATCTGTTCTCAAAACTGTTCCCTCAGACTCTGGGCCACTTCTGTGAGATCTGAGGGAATCACAATTGAGAGACATTTATTCATAATCATGGGCTGCTAGAAGTGCTTTAGTTGATGAAACACAGTGGATGAAGCTGTTTTGGCAGAGAGAAGATAATATTTTTCAAGAGCATCTATAGGAAACCCAAAGATCAGAACTCCCAGTCTGGCAGCCCACCAAGATCTTACCTCTTGTGGTGCAGCTTTGCTCCAAGTACAAAGCCTGACTGCATGCAGCATGGATGTTAATCTTCAGCTGATAATAGTATTTGGTCAGTGGAAGGAGAGAAATGGTGAAACGTGGGAGGCTGCCAACAGAGCTGGAACCAGAAGACAACAGGGAGGTGCTGCCTGTTGTGTTTTCCTACCAGAAAGATGTTGGACTGCAGATCCTTGGCTGACTTCAGAGAATAAATGGCATTTGGGGAGGAAGTTCTTGGACAAATCAGAACTGAAGCAACTGGGTAAGAGGCAAACTGCCTCTTACCTGTAATTTCAGGTAAATTTTAACTGTAATTTCATAGCATATTTTACAAGATAAGGGACATTTTTGCCTGCTTTTTGACCAGTTTCTTTGCTGTAGTAATTATGATCTATGCTACGGGGAGGTCTTTCCATGGACACTTTCAGGTGAGGGCAGAGGACCTCTGTTTCATAATTCCTAGTTTTTCCTGTGCTGTAGGCAACGTGCAGTTCAGTGTGGATGCCACGTGGAGGAAGATGCATAAACATGCAATAGGAGATTTTTTGTGGATCATTCTGCTGCGGATACGAGAAACATGGACAATGCATGCCACCTAAAGAATACTCATGAAGTGACAAGCACGTGTGTATACGCATGAACTTCTCTGAGAAGGTGGTAATAACCACAAACTGATTATTACTTTTGTTGCATGACCTATTGTTGCATTTTGTACTTCACGTTTCAAAAATTTCAGTAATACAGTGTCTGTAGGTCATGCTAATACATCTCAAAAAAGGCTGGGAAAGGCAAAGATACATCTGTGTTGCCTTGTATGGCTGCATCCTACTTAAACATCATATTTATCTCAGCCCAAATTTTAAATGAGACTCAGTAGTGGATCACAATAGCTGTTGATACTGTGGAAGGCACAGGTGCTGTGGAATTCCTCGCTGGTGTTAGAAGCCACATGTCCCTAACAGAATGAACTTATCGCAGCTCTACTGCTTCTCTCCTTCTTTCTGTTAATTTTCTCATCAGTCTTAGAAGAGCAAAGAGCTCTAAAAAGGGAATGCGGCTTAGCGAAATATTTTTGTTTTCTTCTCATAGATTTCCAGCAAGTTCATATCTAGTCATGTCTCTGTGGCCTGAAATAATATTAAAATCACAAAACTCCCATTGTCTACTTCTGTATACCACACTCACAGAAGACAGTTTTTCACTGAAAACTTCTATAAGACTCTCCACTGTTCTTAGGAGGGGAACGGGTGACAGAACAAACTTCAAGAAAGAGATGAAAGAGAATGCATCATCCAAGGAAATGAAAGCTGCAGAATACTATCGAGATGAGCATTTCTGGGTTTTCCTTAAACATAACATTGACCTGCTATTTTCATTGCTTTTCAGGGCCATTTATCTCAGCAGACAAAAGGAATCATCAAAGAAGTAATGCAGATGTTTGATGGATGAAAATTTGCAGGTGCAGCAGGAATTTGCTGCCCGAGGACTGAATCATCAGCAGAGCAGACTGCTGGAACAAGAAGGGACACATGAACAGAAGGCAAAAGAAATGGCCACCCTTGACACAGAGGAAATCCAAGCTACTTCTATACATTTTTTTTCCTACTATAGCTGCATCCACTGGACAGTTCTAGGCACAGATTATTCCTGTTGTGGCTGATGCAGTCCCAGAGTGGAAAAGCATGTAGATTCCAAGGAATTTGGCTTATACTGTGTGATACATGGATAGTATTAGACAAAAATCTATTTTATGAAGTGTAATCTACCCTACCACCATGCTTCTGCTCAAATGATTTTTTGCCAAGTGCTGTAATTTTAGCCTAGGATTTCATGGCCTATGAGTTTAAAGGGTTGGCCTGGTCTTCAAAATAAACAGTAGTTACAGACGTCTCATGTTCATGAAATTTCTGCAGCTCTGGGCAGTTCCCTTTCCAGTTTGCAAAATCATGAATATTTCAGAAATAGGAGCACACAGTAGCTATGTGGATGCCATTGTTCACATCCCCACGATGGTTTTGGAAGCCTGATAACAGTTGTGTTATTGCTATACCAATTATATGAATACTTACCTGAATCACAATAGTAATCCCTTTACTAATGTTTGTTGCTATACCACTGACAGTTTCAGTTTGCCGGTGTCAGTGATGAGCCACAGAAGCATAACACGTCTAACTCTTTGATGAAGAGTTACCCTTTAGAGAGGTTCTTCCAATTCTATTTCATATTGGGAAAGATTTATTGCGATTTAGCTATGCTCTAGTTTCTGGGAACTCTAACCTTGAATTCCCTTTACTTGCACTGAACACCTCCCTGACTTACCTTCCACACTTACTGTTTGATTTCAATAATATGAATAGGGCTATCTAAACTATTTCCTAGATAGCAATGGTTTTCTGTGTTAGACTACATATGCAAGTCAACCTTAGTTGGGATGGAAGGGAAGACCAACAAGGGCAGGTAGGCACTACTAATTGGGAGTTGGGATATGAGGATATTAGAAATGCTGGACCTTTGAAATGCAAAGATGTTTTGAATATTTTCAGAATCCTGTATCAGTTCTTATCATGAGGACCAGTCATAAGAACAGCTAACAGCTTGTAGCCTTGTGATGTGACTTAGTTCACTGAAGGTACATAGGCATCATATGTACTCAAGTTACTGTTAGTGACTACTAATACACTGTATAGATAGAACTATACTGTCACTTCTTATTACTCTCAATTGTTATCAGCTTTAAGGATTAGAGGAGCTCATGATAGTGCTAAATAGGTTATATATTTATGTGAACTGATTAACAGAGACTCCTAAGTCAATCAAGTTTCTGTGAATTGAACTTGCCCTGTGTGGGTTAAGAGGTCAACCCAAAACAGCAGTTCCAAGCCATGTGTGATATAAGTGTTATTTCTGTGCATAAATCCAAAACTGTAATCTCGAAATGCCCTGCTTGTAATTGAAGAGAGAAGTCACAGATACGTTTTACAGGAAAAGCACACCCTTGCTTTCTGTTGCAGTGTAAGAACTGAAGACAGATCTGTACCATGCATTGGAACCTGCTGAAGGGACATGAGCTGGTGGACTGCACTGAGAATGGTACCACAGGAAATGTAGCCATGTCAGCAGCAGCACAACGTTTGAGGCCAATATTAGTGTTATTATCAAACAAGATTTAATGAATGACCTGTTATTTCCACACACTGGTGCTTTACTGAAGTCTGTCACATCACAGGAGGCAATTCAGACTTTCAGTCTCTTAGACACTTAAGTTAGCTGTTAAGCCTGCCCCCAGATATCTCATTTCCAGCTTTCTTTTTATGCAGGACCTTATCCTACAGGCCTGCTCTGAAAATGCCCACCAAATCAGACACCACAAGTGGGATAGGAGGGAGACCCACCAGATTTGAAAATCCTGATGTCAACCCAGGTCTCCAAGCAACTGACAGCATCACGACTTAGCAGGTTTTGTGCATGGCCTCCTGCAGAAACCTAACATGCTAATAAGGTTAGGTACTGAATAGATTTTTTTTTAGCATCTCATTGGCACCTGAAAGCAAGACTTAGTCACTTATGATGGATTCATCTCACCTGTCTTTAGACATCCACAATGTAGATATTCTGACTGTCACTGATGCCTCTGTATTCACTGCAAAGAAATAGGCACATTTAGGGCATGATTCATCCGACCTATTTTACACGTTTACATGAAAATCATCCTTATTATTACACTACAGTGTTTAGATCTTTGTTATCCCTAAAATGCATTGCCTATCGATGTTTTATAAATTACTTGTGAATAATTGTGGCATTACAATAGTCAGAAGGGTTCAATTGGTAGGCTGTTGATTATGTATTCCTATTCTTCCTATGGAGCAAAACCCTTCTTTGTGTTGAATGAATTCGGTTTTAATTTTGATTTTTTTACAGATTTTTTTTCAGAGGCTTCTTGTGTTTGTTGCAAATTCTGACATGACTATGGATGTTGTGCTCTTTTGCTTCAGATAAACTCCGAAGAAGCATGCCGAACCTAGCTCGGATGCCAAGTACTCCTGCCATTAACAATGCTTCTGGCTTTGCTAGTTCTCCAGTCACTGTGAGGAACAGTCAGAGCTTTGATTCCAATCTACATGGAGCAAGTAATGGGATTTCAAGGATGCAGTCGTGTAGTAAGTACCTGTGTTCTTTGGCAGTGTGCAAGGGATCAATAGAGTGGTAAAGTTTATGTCTGTGCTTTATGAAAAATTAAAGCAGGCTGTGTTCCTTTTACACTGGATTTTAATATAGCTCAGGATTTTAAAGCTGCTAGTTTGGAAGGCAACATCTAGCCCATCTTGTTATGCAGTATTGAGTGTCAACACTACCTTTATTTTATTTGCCCACTCATTTTTGTCAACCTTTCAACTAAAATTACAATAATAATTATTATTAGTAGTAGTAATATAGAAGAACCAATAATGCAATTAATTCATATAAGCTTAGTTCTTCAGCTTTGATACTAGAATTTAAAACATTGCTTTTCTTAGTAATTTACACAGTGCTGTATTATACAGTACACTGTATAAATACCATCTCAAAACACATGACCTCTCTCCTGTTGAATTTGAGCCACTCTGTTCCATGCAAATGCGGTAACTGGAGGATTATATCCTCAAGTATATCATACTTGTTGATTGGGTGAATTAAAATGTCTCTAATTAGTTTAATTTAATTGACTTCCAGCTGGCAGGGGTGCAGTATTGATCTATTGGATGTGGAATTATGAACATAGAATGTCAAAAAGACATTCTTTCCTAGCATGATTATTGAGATCCTCTGATGGGAAATGGAAAAAGTGGATTTCATTTGATGCAAGGAGGAGAAGGAATTGAACTTTAGCCTCCCATTTCCTATGAGGTTTTGGAGGGAGAAGTTGGCAAAACCTGTTCTTCTTTCCTTCAAATCAGAGTAGAAGTTTCAAACATCTTCAAAAAGATTAAATTGAATCTTTTCTTGATAGTATACCGTAGTGGTGGATTTAGTTTGTTTTATTTTTGTCCTTTTCTAATAGGAGATTGGAAATAGTTGTTCAGGGTCCCACATGTAAATTGAATGGTAGTGTGTTGAGAGTTTAATTTTACTTACTACTTTAAAAATACATGTTTCTCTGTGTGTTTTTGTATGTAAACATGTGTGTATAAAATGCAATTCTTCTGAAATGACCTTTCTGAAAAACATAAAAATAAGTGGCAGCACTGTTTTTTTTTGTTTGTTTTTTTTTTGTTTGTTTGTTTGTTTTTTTTTTTGTTTGTTTGTTTTTGTGTTTGTTTTTGTTTTTGTTTTTGTTTTTGTTTTTGTTTTTTTTTTAGGAGATGTGTTATGATAAGGTTTCCTTAGCAATACATTGCCAGTCATATTTCATTGATTCATATATCTGTTTCTTCAACTGTATCTTTAAATGTACTTAGGATGTCCTTTTTCAAAGAGTTGAAAAAGGATTGGCCTGTGTGCAGTAGTTGGCTTATGTGCTTTAGGCTTTTTACAGTTTGCTTTTGATATGTGGACTCTGGAATAGATGTGTGTCTGATGTACACCAGAGGGCAGAATTGTGTAAAGAATCTATATATAAAGCTTCTGGAAAGGGTAGCATTGATTTAAAATGATAGTTTACATAGCATCAGCTTTGGAATATCTTGTTATGTTTGGGACCTTTTTATAGCCTTTTGACTGTTTTTATAAATAAAGCTTAGACTTTTGTGATGTTTTGTAATGCTTTAATGTAATAAGCATTAAACAAGATATGGTTATTACAAGCAACCTTACAAAAATCTAAACAATCTAAAAGTAATTAACTCAGAGCTTCAGCAGTTTTAAGGCTCTAATTGCATAGGTGGAATTAGTGTGTTTTTAATGGAAAACAAAACCTCTTTGAGGGGAGAAAGAAGGATAAATAAGGGTGGTATTTTTGTTTGGTGTGGGGATGGAACAGGATATTTTATTTTGGTGCAGGTTGGATCCAGGGGGTTCTTCAGTAGTTTATAATTAGCAAGTTAATTGCATAATGATGTGTTTAACTGTAATTAGATTTGTATAGAGATGCGCATTATTATCTGGCCTCATTTGTTGGGTACTGACCTTGTTATTTCCTTTCTACCTCTCCTAACAGTTCCATCACCAGGACAGCTTCAGCACAGAGTTCACAGTGTGGGACATTTTCCAGTATCTGTCAGACAGCCTCTCAAAGCTACTGCCTATGTAAGCCCAACTGTACAAGGCAGCAGCATTCCAGTGTCCAACAATTTACAGCTATATTCTAACACTGGGATCCCAATGCCAAACAAGACTGCTAGTCAAGGGATTGTGGGGCGCAGTGCTCTTCCAAGACCCTCGCTGGCCATTAATGGGAGCGGCATACCCAGAAGTAAAATTGCACAGCCAGTTCGAAGGTAAGAGTTAAACAGGCCATTGTTCCTGTATAGCTGGCCTTAGCATGGATTGTGTTTTGTTTGTTTGTTTGTTTTCCTATGGAGTATGAATCTGGGATATAAAGGAGAAGCATTTCTAGCTCCCAGTGCTGAGTCAGTGAATGGGTGAAGATTTAACTCCACAAATAGCGATGGACAATGCCTGCTGGTAATTTCTAATAAACTGTGTTACAGATAGAGTGTAATTACATATAAATAAGAACGTAATACCACCCACCAGTAAGAAATCAAAACAAATGGAAATCTCGTAGCATTAGTATATCTGACTCACCATCTTCCAGACTTGTTCCAACTGCTATTTCAAGCTCTGAGGACGAGCATGAGAAAGATTTGCATGCCTGTTGCTGTAAAAAGCAACAGACTGTAAAAATGCAACTTGTGATGTTACAGAATTATGAGGAAGGAGATATTTTGGATGTCTTCCTCTTGGGATGAAGCAGCATCTTGTCAATTTCAGCTGGGAAACAGTAGAAAAGCTATACTGCTAAACAAATGAATTTTTGCATTTTGCAAGAGAATTGTCTCCAAATATTTTTTTAAGGTAAGCAATAAAATAAGCCTGAAGAAAGAACTATGTTTTAATCACCTTATAACAGCTGAGAGTTAAACTCTTAGCTCTATGTATCATACATTCTATGATTAATAGGTGTTGAAGTTTCTCAAAAAGAAACTCTAATCAACTTGTGTCAACTCTTCCCACTATTTCTTCCCATCATGTGCATCCCTCCTGTTGTGAAGGCCTGCTGCTTGACCACCTGGTTTTCTGTTGGATGAACTGTCAGTGTTTAACTTTCACCATTTTTATGCTTTTCATTAGGTACTTGCTAGATCCAGAATAAGTTCAATTGCTCACATTCTCTCTTTGGTTGAGTTACTCAGGGATTACACTGATGTGACTGACAACAGATTTTGACCAACTGCAGTGAAACTTTGATAAAAAGCTGTCAGGTTTCTTCTTTGATGGAGACTGTACCATGAGATTTCTATTATAACCTTCTTTGCTCTCTGCTGGATCTCCCTCTGTTAGAGTTCTTCATAGTAGCGGTTTTTCTTTCTTTCTTTCTTTTTTTTTTTTTTTTTTTTTTCTTTCTTTCTTTCTTTCTCTTTCCCTCAACTTCATGTTCTTCTGCACGGCTCTTAAATCTTTCATAGCAACATGTGAGAAGCAGAGACTTTCTGGTCCACAAAGACCAGTCTCTTGCTATTGTTTCATCCTTCCTACAAGAGACAACATTAAAAAAAAAATTAAGAGGTTTCAGCGGAAGGGTGAAATACTGTAGTCTCAACACTTTATTTATTTATTATTTATTATTTATTATTTATTATTTATTATTTATTATTTATTATTTATTATTTATTATTTATTATTTTTATTTATTTATTTATTTATTTATTTATTTATTTATTTATTTATTTATTTTTTATTAGAAGCTCATTCAAATTTATCTGATTCAAAAGCTATTTATAGTACAGAAACACTGGGCTCCCATCTTCTCACCTTAAAATGTACCTTAGCAGCATCATATGTTGCTGTAGAACCAGACCAATGATCCTGGAAGATAGATTGTGTTTACAGTGTGTGAATGACAAGCTTATAGGACTCCAAAAGCACAGACATATTGGAGGTCAGCCAACAGTTCTTTAAGACCCTAGTTTAATTTTATTTATTCATTCAGAAAATAAAAGTATCTTCAGTGCATACAAAATTTTATTGGAAGGAAGTCAACCATGACAGGCAGATTTTCTAAGTGTTGATTTTGTCACTGTGATCATTTCTAAGGAATGGTATTACTGATTATCAGTTCAAGACTCTAGCTT
Organism: Aythya ferina; assembly: GCF_964211825.1. Classification (NCBI taxonomy): domain Eukaryota; kingdom Metazoa; phylum Chordata; class Aves; order Anseriformes; family Anatidae; genus Aythya; species Aythya ferina. The sequence continues at coordinate 44,967,934 of NC_140296.1, forward strand.
CTATTAGCACACAGAAACTTTAAATGGTTTTAGTTGTAACTTCATTGAAGGTAGAATATATATATATATAGTAATAAATCAGGTGTTCAGGAAGAAGTGCACATTCAGAATAAAACTGTCTTTATTACCCATGGCCAGACTATTATGCAGACAAGTTACTGGTATTGTACATACTTAAAATGGATTGTTAGACACTTTACATAAGCCCTAAAGTTAGTGAACTTCAGTATTTACTGCACAGAACCAAACATATGAGAGAGTGTTTTTGACAATTTGTAAAATAAAATTATAGTAGACAAAATAACCAACTTGGCTAAATACTACCTGCTTTTCTCCTTATCATCAGAGTTTCATGCATCCCAAAGCAGTGTAAAGAAACTGTAATGAGTATGTTCCACCTATATTTAGCCTTACTAGTGAGGCATCATATTTTTATTTTATTTTTATTTTTATTTATTTTTATTTTTATTTTTATTATTATTATATTTTTTCTGTTAAATGTATCCCCCTAACTGCCAGCACTCTCCAACTTCATGCTCTGGGCTTCTTACAGACCCACCTTCCTAAACCCCTTTTCCTACCTTCCAGTCCTCCACTTTACATCTTCACTCATGCTCTTCACAGGAGCACGGTGGTAGAAACAAGGTGAGCTGGGAGCCACAAGGGACAGCCAAGCTGCCCCAAAATACCCAAAACAGAAGAGCAAAGCTATGGCAGGGACCAGGGTCAACCAACAGTCCCAGTCTCCAGAAGAGTCCCCAGTGACAAGGCAGGTTTCAGCTAACCCAGAATGTCAAGTCACTAAGTGTGGGTGTAGGTTCTCCCATGCAGCAGGCAAAGGCATGGCAGCAACCTAAATGCAGCCATGGAGCAAAGGTGGAAGGCTTGATTATTCCTGTTGCCTTGTGCTGGAACAGGTTGACTACAATCTAGTTGATGACAGGTAAGTTGAAAGAGTCTGCAGGCCCTCCAAAACTTTGTTATCTCAAACTACATAGCATCATACTGACAGCTTGTGCTTGTTTTGCAACAGTTTTCAATGCTGGTGTGTTTTCCTGTTAAGCAGGAATCCAGCTCTGGATAAGCAGCAGTATTCTTATGCTTATTTTCATCTTAGCTCACTAATTCTTCATTACTTTTGTCCTCTCTGTTTTCTCTCAAACACTGTTAAATATTTTCCCTTTCTTTATTTCTTTCTTTCTTGCTTGCTTTCTTTTCCTTCCTTCCTTCCTTCCTTCCTTCCTTCCTTCCTTCCTTCCTTCCTTCCTTCCTTCCTTCCTTCCTTCCTTCCTTCCAAAAAAAAAAAAACAAAAAAAAAACAGAAATGAAAGCAGCAGTTGTAGAACAAGGCAGAAGCTGGTCATGTTTTATGCCTAGATTTATAATAAACTGGATTTATAGCAAAGATAAGGGATACTGCAACAGAGTGGAGACACACAAAAACATCTTGGATGAGCCTAAGTTTACTCATCTTTTTTACTTAAGTGTAATTTTTTGGCCAGTAGGAAAATCAGTTGTAGCAGAGACGTGAGGCGCTGCTCTGATGACTGCTTTTGGCTTACTGACTCTCTTACAACATACATCTGCTTTCTTCCATGCAAGGGTGTTCAGAAGGGAGAGGAGGCATCAGTAAGTTACAGCAGTTACCATTAAAGGAAGAGTAGAGAAGTGAGAGAACAAGGCTTAAGACCTGGTTTTATAAGAAACAGTTTCACAGAATCGGGACAGTTTATTTTCAGCAAACTGTGGTGTAACTAAAATATGTTTGCCTTGTCACCAGTGGTTTGACATTTAGGTCAAATCAAACAGGTTTTTCTTTTGTTGTTTTGTTTGTTTGCTTGTTTAATATTATTTAAAACAGTTACTTCAAAAGTAAAAACCTGTCAGTTTTGGAGGACAGTCAGCAAAGACTTTTTAAATAAATCCCTGCTCATTAATGAGAGATACAGCCCAGGTGTTGTGAGGGTGTGGTGCTGGAGGACCACGAGCTCTCTGCATGGGTAGTGGTGTAGGAACTGGCAGCTCTCTGACTTTAGCTGTGTGATGGAAACGTGTAATTATGAGTCTTGGATAAGAGGATCTGGAGCAGGACTTAATGCAGTTCTTCAACTGATAAGATGCCTAAATTCCTTAGTGCCAGCATAGTGTTTCTATAAATGCTGGTTTTTTTTTTTTTTGTTTGTTTGTTTTTGAGAGAGAGAGAGCATGCTGAGCATGACAGCTTTTTGAATATTTCCCATTACATCTTTGCTGCCTGTCTCTATTGGAATGTGTGTTGTCCATAGTGACAAAAGAGGTTTGTATTTATATTTTTCAGAACCTTTAACCTGAAGAACTAAATCTTCCCATTTTGAGGGGTCTCATACATCATTAGGATTATTCACTAAATTCCTTTTTGAAATCCTTTATCCAGTGACATTAATGGGATCTCATTGGAGGTCTTAATTTCACCATAGGTCTTTATATTTGCATTAACATGTAGCCAGGAATATGATAGAGTGAAGTCTCCAAGCAAGCTACAAAGCCAATATCACTACAGAAGAGAATGGTATTTGCTATCTTGATCTTTCACATGAAATATGACTTCCTTTGTCTTTTTCTATGATTTGTTTCATACAGTTTTCTTCAGCCTCCTAAGCCACTTTCATCGCTGAGCACGATGCGGGATGGGAACTGGAGAGATGGCTGCTATTGATGAAGGATGCCCACGAACATTGAAAAATAAGTAACATGGATTTCATTACCCAGCTGGCTGGGTAACGATGACTTGGGAAAGGAGGGTCATGCAGTATTATTTCCCCTGCGATTTTATTATGTAAACATCCATAATGCAATGCCATTTTCTAAAAAATGAACATCTTATCAAATACTGAATATTGCACTTAAATCGGTTACCTGAACAGATGCATTGTTATCAGACTAACAGTGGCAGTGTTATCACACAGAACTGAAGTATTATATATGTGAAAAGTACCAGAATATTTCCTCTGAAAGAACTTGGAGCTAATGCTTTTGGGGCAGCTTTGCCATACTGAAATTCTAAAATAATTTATTCTTTGTAAAGGCATCATGCATTTATTTTGAATTTGGAGGGGACTTAATGTATGTGCTTAATTTTTTATTTTTTTTTAGTGCTTCCTGTACATTTTGTTTTATATACTTGAGTTCATTTAAACTTGCCTGAATCTTGAACAACAGAGAGATAAATTAACTTTTCTGTGCCATAAATAATATTTTTGGGGTAACGTACTTTTTTAGCGCTAGGAACATATCTTACAAAATCATACCATTGGCAATACAAAGCAGTATATTTATGTTGCAGAAGCACAAAATAAGTAGCATTCACTGGAAACTGCCATCCAGCAGGGTCAGCATGGTTTTGTTGGTCTTTCACCGTTTGTTCAATTGTTAATTTATTGTCATAGTGTTTTGTATTTAAAATGGCAGCATAAGTCACGTTGCACTTACCAAGATACAGTGATCTCTACAACTATGTTTGGTTTTCAATACTTTATTACAAAGAATAAAATTGTAATGTTTTATTAATAGTTGCTTATGAAAAAATGAGTTTTAATGTGAATAAATCTTTTTGATAGATCTTTTACAAAATCAAATTGCACTAATCAATGCTTTCTTATAATGGCATATGACCTAATATTTGATTACAACTGTGTATACTGCTGTTTTGGAATGTTTCAGAAATAAAGAATCTATTTCAGCAATAATGCTGTTCTTGAGTGTGCAATGTAAACATTGTCAGAATTTAGTACTTGACTTAACTGCTGGAGTTCTTGTTACTTAACATCTATATTATGCTGTATTTTTGCAATTAGTAACTAAGTTCATCTTAATTGTTTTATTTATTTATTTATTTATTTATTTATTTAATCAAGTTATGAAGCCATAATTTTCATGGAAGACAGGTAAGTGTTGTTTTTAAATCAGTCTTACTATAATGTGTTTTATTGTTGTTTTTATTTTGTTTTGTTTTGTTTTCCAAGTTAATGTTCAGATTCTGCAAGTGCAAATGTGACTTGCAATGTACCAAGCCTTTCTTTTGCCATGGATTTATCTCTGAATTTGCTTGGGGACCTGTTTTTATTAAAAGGGCAAACTAAAATGAAAAACAAAAGGTAAGAATTTAGTGGTAAGTAAAACCTATATTGTGGTGATATGTGATTGTATATAAGTGCAGTAATACCTCTCTACAGCTTAGTACTGTTTAAAAGAGATTAAAAATTAATTTTTCACACTTTAGTCCTTTTAATCCAGTTAAAATTAAACAAACAAACAAACAAATAAACAAAAAAGTAGAATCATTGAGAAGGTTATCAAGAAATATTCCAGCATGGAAATTGTCTCTGCACAGATAAGTATTTCAGCACATATGCATGGAACTCATCTTGTTCATAAGAAACTTTTATTGGAAAAAATTACTGTTGCTTACAGAAATCAGTCATTTCTTAGACAACCTTAGTTATCTTGAACAATTTATTTTGCTTGCAGACCAATCGTGGCAGGGATGTAGAGGCAGCTCTGGCATTGCTTTATTATTTGCCTGGGACAAGGAGAACTACAGAACCTGCATTTACCCTGGGGCCTCCAGCACAAGAAGGAAATTGAGGCAGGTCCAGAGGAGGGCCACAAAAATGTTCAGAGGGCTGGAGCACCTCTCCTATGAAGACAGGCTGAGAGAGCTGGGCATTTTCAGCCTGGAGAAGAGAAAGCTCGAGGGAGACCTAATAGTGGCCTTCTAGTATCTACTCTTTGTCAGGGATTGTACTGACAGGACAAAGGGTAAAGGTTTTAATTTAAAAGAGGGAAGATTTAGATTAAATATAAGGAAGACATTCTTTACTCAGAGAGTGGTGAAGCACTGGCACAGTTGCCCAGAGAAGCTGTGGATGCCCCATCCCTGGAGGTGTTTGAGGCCAGGCCAGAATGGGGCTTTGAGCAACCTGGTCTGGTGGGAGGTGTCCATGTCCATGGCAGGGGGTTGGAACTAGGTGATCTTTAAGGTCCTAAGGTCCCTTCCAGTCCAAACCATTGTATGATCCTATGACTTTAACCTACATTAAACACAGACAAATTCTTTCAGTTCATAATTTTTGTCTGGCACAAGCAGTGCTTAAGCAGACCTAACCCATCTAAACTGACCCTATAACCACGCTGTGGCTCTCAGCTTATCAGAGTGCATATTATTCTAAACAACAGTTTGTACTGTGCATTTGCATCTGTGCAGTTCCCAAATGAATAAACTCTCGTGACTTCTGGTGCTAGGGAACCAGCATGGTCTTTTTCATAAAAGATGATGCTTTGAAACTGATGAAACTGTCTGGAGACCAGTTACAACGATCAGCTTCTGCTCATTGCTGGATGTACCAGCCCTGGTCTGAGTTGTCTCTTCACTATGTTCCTTTTTGCTTGGATTTTATCCATACTTCTCGATTAAATACGTTATCACAGCCCCACCTTACTCTGAGGTTTTGAGGTAAGAACTTGCTTTTTGGAGGCAATACTTGAATAGTACACAGGAGGGCAGTATATACTTTGAAAATGTTTTCTTTTTAGTAGCTAAAGCTATTCTGTTTTCGAGGCTCTTGAATTGAATTCTGCATACGTTTCTTTCCAGTGTTGTTTATGTAAGAAGACAGCATGTGTGCCAAAATGTCTGAGATTTTCATTCTTTAATATAATTTTCATTCTTTAAAGTGTCGTGAGTTGGAGAAACAGTCATTTTTGATACATTGAACTCATTGAAACAATGCAGTTATCTTTCCCTTTTCAACTGTTCTGGTCCCCTACAATATGTTCTTTCATCAGGTCAGGATTTGGTAACTGGATAGCTTTGCTGTTTTAAGTATTTTTGTTAAGTATCTGTCACATTAGATGGATGCCATCAGACTATAAAAGGAAACCAGTGCTGTGAGCAGCTTGATCTCTTTTCTATTCTGAAAGAATCATAAGAATCACTCTCATTTCAACCACCGACTGTGGTATTGCTGCTGTTTACCTCTAGCTGAGGGAGCTTGCTGTATCCCCTGAGATTATCATCAACTAACCAAATACTACTGAACAGTGCCCAAAGTGTCTCATACTTCACCACAGTCTCTCTGGGAGCAAACTATATGGAATATGCATCAAAACAAAAACACTTCCGTCAGTCTCGACTTCGTGTGAGGCCAGTCTCCAAGGCAATGTGCAACACAGCGAGATCATGTAGATTTCTTTAAAACAGAGAACCAAACTGATATTTTTCATGAGTAACCAAAGTTATTTTCATTTCTGAATTTAAGGGAACACTTGAGGACTGTCCTTGTGGCCCCCTTTGGTTCTTCTCTCTTTTGGTCCATGGAAGCAAATTACACTCCTGTCTCTTTGTTGCGGAGTCCGAGAAATGACTCAGAAATAACCCAAACAGTAGGACATACTACTGTCCTAACTAGTCTTGGCCTCAGATCTTGAGCATATGGCTGAAACATAGCTCAACCATCTTCTATAAGTTTTTCCCCCCTCCACTTTCAGTCCCAGGATAAAACCTCAAACTTTCCAGTGATTCAGCCCCATAACCTGGGCAGTCTGACTTTCTTACAACCTAACAGTCCAGTTAATTCTAAGTCTTGCATGCTTTGCATGATAAACTGAAGATGCAAATTTCCTTTTCCATTCTTAAATGTATTCATCCATGATCTCCTTACCTGAAGTAATCTTTTTATTTGACCTTAACTAGTAAATTCTTCAGCATGTGAGATCTATCTAAACTAAAACTATATAATTTTCCTATCTTCTTTCTTTGACCATGTGACTACCACTTTTTGTGTATTGCTACTGATTTCCCTCTTCCTGTGGAAAACAGTTCAGTTATAAGCAAGTTGTATTCGTTTTCAAAGCAACTGACACTATCCCATCCCACTAACAGTTTTTCAATCAGTATTGAAACGGATTCCCATATCTACATCCGTGATGCCAGACTATATTGTATCTGTTGCAAAGCACCTCATAGCTCCCCTAACGGGATCCTGGTTTTAGTTCACCTTCAGAACCTTCCTTAAAGGCTTTTCTTTGGTACAATACCACTAAAAACAAGGCAACAGTTAAACTGTGTCTTCTGACTGCTCTTGAGCCCATTTACTAATGTTGCCTCATGATTTTTTCTTTTTATTTGATTCATGTTTTTGCTATACCCAAACTGCAAGTTGCTGTAGGCTTGGACTCCTGTCTTTTCCTTTTACGTTTTTATAGCATGAAGCCCAGTATGATCTCAAGGCCCTCTGTTACAATGCCTTTATGCTAACACAAATACTAACAATTAGCATTTTCATATGGAAAATACTAGTTACATTCATTATTGTCATGGGTTCAGCTGGGATAGTGTTAATTTTCTTCCTAGTAGCTGGTGTGGTGCTGTGTTTTGGATTTAGGATGAGAACAATGCTGATAACACACTGATGTTTTAGTTGTTGCAGAGCAGCGCTTGCACAGAGCCAAGGACTTTCCAGCTTCTCACACTGCCCTGCCAGCAGGCAGGCTGGGGGTGCATCAGGAGATGGGAGGGGACAGAACCAAGATAGTTGGCCCAAACTGGCCAAAAAGATGTCCCATACCACATGGTGGCATGCTCAGCAATAAAACTGCGAGGGGGGTTAGCAGGGGGAGGAGGACACTACTTGGGGTCTAGCTGGGCATCAGTCGGTGGGTGGTAAGAGATTGCATTATGCATCATTTTTTTGGTGTAAAGAATTTTTTATCATAATTATTATCATTGTTTTCCTTGCCTTTTCTATCCTATTAAACTGTCTTTATCTCTACCCATGAGCTTTATTATTTTTTTTTCTTTTTTTTTTTTTTTTTTTTTTTTTTTCCTGATTCTCTCCCCTATTCGGGAGAGGGGTGGGAGGTGCAGGTGAGGAGTGAGCGAATGGTTGTGTGGTGCTTCACTGCCTGCAAGGTTAAATCACAACTGTGAATGATGGGTAAAGTTTCATTAATAAAAAGAACTAGGGAATAAGACACACTATCACTTAAAACCACATTTGTTGTGTTTAATCCTCAAGCATGACTTATCAATTAGGAAATTCTGGATAAAAAAAAGGAAATGAGTAAGATTGGATGACTTCCCCTGTCACCATTCTGGTGAAAAACATGTTCTGGCTGATCTGGTTTAATTTTCTTGTTCCCAGCCAGAGTCACATTTTATTTACATCAACGCCTGCAGCCCATCTGCTCAGCCAACTTTTTCCCTTCGTTTGCACTTCTAACTCTTCCTATCCCCAGATTCTCACCTTGTAGCTTCTGATAGTGGTTGTATGTGCTCTTTTGAATGGTGCAGTTCCTGACCGTCCATCCACCTGCAGATCCAACTGCTGCTCCCTCCCCAGCCCTGGGGAACAGACCCTTAGTGCATCTTCCATCTCATCATTGGGACTTGCAGCTGTTACCTTGTAAGGTAAGCAGTTATACTTGATCTGAATTAATGACAGTGGATGTTTAAAGCATGAAGAGATGATAGCATGCTAATAGGTTGAATAGGTACTGCAAAAGCTGGAGGTCCCCCACCTAGATCACACCTCTACTGTCTGATCTGAGTGCCCATTAGTTCCAAATGCAATTCAACACATTGGCTTTGACCTAAAGAGTCCTGAGATGATCTCTCAACATGTGCACCGCAACAGCAATTTTTACAGAGTATGAGACTCTGTAGGAATCTCATAATGAATGAAAGGAAGGAATGAAAGGAGAGATTAGATAGGTTTATTCTTGAAACTGGAACCTAATTCCTTTTTTATGCAAGCCAAACATTAGGTGATTTTTTTTGCATTTACAAAACTCTTGTCCACAAACCAAAGCAAAAAACAAACAAACAAACAAACAAAAACAAGTATTTTTGGGAGTCCTTTGGTACCTGAATGCTGACTTTGGCATAATCTTTAAGGCAGCTGGGCTACTGTCAGTGGATCTATTTGGGACTGCACTGCTGAAGGCTTGCCAATAACAAGCAGTTCACACACCTGTGCCACACTCATTGCAGCAGTGTGTTTTGGGCATCCTGAGCTCACAAGAGGAACAGAGAGAGAAGGAAGGTTAGAAGTCAAGACATCTTGTATGAAACCTGTTGTAGCTGCCATTTTGTGACATACAGTACCTCTGTACAGTACCTGTTTCAAATGTCTTTATGATACATTTTTGCAGATCCCAGCCATTTTTTGAATATTACTAGCTCATGGGACACTCTAATCCACTTGAGACTATAAACGCAAGTTTCTTAGCACATGCTCTGTGTTACATGGCAGGTTTTAATAATCTGAACATGTCGAGAGGTGGGACAGGGTATGCTGAACATAGCATTATCTGAAAACTACTGTATGGTTTCTGGGTCATTTTCAAGTCTTGCTTGCATTACTGGGGAAAGTTTGTCCTCAACCATTCATGTACATGTACACACTAGTGGCCATCTCATCTTGCACTGTGAGCATTATAGTGCTCAGTTTTGCCTTTTTAAATGTGACCTTGACTTTAGCAGCTTTTGTTCCTTAGTGAAAGAAACTGCACTAGTATGATGATGTTTACGAAAATAAACAGAGCAGAGATATTGAGAAGACAATTTATTTATTTATTTGTTTGTTTATTTATTTTTATTTATTTATTTATTTGAGATTTATAGGTTCAGTGACAAAGAACATATTAACCTAGATCTGGAGGGGAGAATAATGCATTCTTACTTTTTTTTTTTTTTTTTTTTTTTTAAGTAGTGCTGAACACATTTCTTACTTCATTCACTCCCTTGAGCAGAGTATGACATGATGGCAAGCATAAATACATGCGTATAAAAATAACTGTTTTTCTTGTCTTTCACTGCTTCATATGGAAAATCGATAGAAGTATAGACTGGGCTCTCAGAATCATGTCAAGAAGTTTGTACAATGAATGTTTTTTGAACTTCAAACTTGCTGTAGAGATATAAGACATTTCTTGTGAGACTCCACCTAGAGTACTGTGTTCAGCACTGGGGCCCGCAGCACCACGACTTGGACCTATTGGAGAAGGCCCAGAGGAGGGCCATGAGGATGCTCAGAGGGCTGGAGCACCTTGCCTATGAAGACAGGCTGAGGGAGTTGGGGTTGTTTGGCCTAGAGAAGAGAAGGCTCTGGGACACCTTATAGCAGCCTTTCAGTACCTAAAGAGGGCCTACAAAAAAAGCAGGAGAGGGACTTTTTACAGGCACTTAGTGATAGACAAGGGATAACTAAAAGAGGGTAGGTTTAGTTTAGATGGAAGGAAGAACTTTTTTACTATGAGGGTGGTGAGGCACAGGCTGCCCAGAGAAGTTGTGAATGCCCCATCCCTGGAAGTATTGAAGGCCAGGTTGGATGGGGCCTTGAGCAGCCTGGAATCCAAACCATTTTATGGTTCTATGATTTCTTTTTTTTTTTAATTATTATTATTTTTTTACCTACAGAACATTTTAAATGTTAATCTCTTGTATTGACAATTCATCTTGATTTTTAGAGATACAGATATCTAGCACAGTCATAAGAAATTTGCACAACAATTATATTTTTTGTTGTGATCGTTTTTTGAGTTAAAAGAATTAAAACAGTATTTCTTTGTTTCTGTTCACTTCACTCACTACTTGTCCCACAGATTTATTTCATTCCCCTAGAAAAATAAAATATTACTCTTTTGTCCTTTTGGCCAGACCTATACCAGGAAAAAACCTGCAGCAATATTCCTGAACTGAGCTCTGGAAGTCCATCCAGCCTTCATACTTTGCAGACTGCAAGCAGATGTTTCTAAGAAAGGTATATTATCTGCATCCAATACTGAACTTTCCAATAGCAGAAGCAGCAGCAAACTTAATCTATATGTAAACTACAATGCACCTAAACTGGAACAACTATAACAACTTTTTGCAATAATAAAAAATATACTAGTATGTTTCTACCAAATTGCTTTTCAACCCTCCCTACAGGAGGTTATAATAGCTTCCTTTCTGGATACCCTTGATAAGTACTTAAAGAGCACTTTCTGATTATGAATTTCACTGAGCCAATAAAAATGTGTTGAATTGAATTTTAGCAAATTTAGATTAGTGATTTATTGATTCTAAACAGTGACCTGTTTAGAAGACTTATACTACCTCTAAAACTGAGGTATTCTAATTTGAGCATTATATGCAACAGCATATAATTTTTTTTCCCATAATGCTGCCAATGTTCTGTTCAGTTCCTGCAAAATGTAAAGCAATAATTGAAGTTAATATTCAAAAATTCAGAAGGAAAATTAATTTATAAGATCTTTTTAGCCAAAGAAATCATAAAAATGTGTTTTGATTTTATCCACATTTTTCTAGGCAGTCACTGACTGGAAAGTATTATGCAACTCTGATGATGTATACTTATACAACAAGAAGGATTTTTGTATATATGAGAGAACGGGAAAAAAAAAACAGACAAAATGATATTGCTGTACTGATAGCTGGATCAGAATTCACAGTATATAACCTGCTTCCATCTGTAAAAGAACAAACACTTTCAGCACCTTCTCTTTTCAATCGATGTGAGATAATGATGTTTCAAATGAGCCCCATCCCACTTAATTTATAGATGCAGCTACTTGGAGTGGGTGCAGATGTGCTCGGGTCCTTTGAGGTATGCTCAGATCTGGTTGCTCTAAGTGAAGTCTGATCCAGAAGCTATACTGAGTGTTAGTGGAGCTTATCGTGCTTCTCAGGATATCTTATTACTTTGGATACAGTCTCATGCAGATGGAGATCTGAGGTTGGGTAGGAGATTGTGCATCTGCCTTGCCTTACCTAGTGCAGTGCTGTCAGCCTGGTAGATGATAGCTGATAGCAAATCAGCTAGCCTGATTTGTTTTCAGGCCTACAGTCTGCAAGCAAACTACTGAATGATGCTCTTAGATGAAAAGTAATTGTTTGACAAGAAGAAGTTCTTCTGAAGTACTGAGTACTTGCAGCTCCCATTGCTTCTTCCTCAAATTGTAAGACTGTTAACACTTCTGAGATTAGACACTGGATAAATTGTATCTCCCTGATATTCTTTTACTAAGTCCCATTTAAGCTGAGGTTTCATTATTCTGTTTTTAGTGCACATCTTACAGTCTATTTCAGAAAGCAGTTTATCCAATGGCACTGAGTAGAAATAGTTTGGAATAAAATTAATTCTCTGAATGGGGATATTGTGCATTTTTGTGGAATCCAATCTCAGTGCACAGGTCATTCTGTTAAAAATAATGATTTAGATTCTCTTGCATTTTTGATGATATATTTTCCAAAGCAAACAGGGAGAAAAACGCCATTTATTTGACAAAGTATTCTAGACAATTGGAATTATAGGTTTCCCTAGAACCCAATCGCTTTATGCAGCATTAAGTGTAAACACCAGTATTAATAAAAAGACCTAGGTATTCATAAAAGTCCAGGTTAACTTTATAATACAGCAAAAAATGACACCCAAGGAAAGTTTACGTAAAGGAAGATTCCATCACAAGTCTCAGCAGTATCCCAAAGAGTAGGCTTACAGCCTGCTTATAGACTAAACCAATGGTTTGCTCAATAAATTCATGTCTTGCTTCGAAAATATAAATCACAGGTGCTTGTCGGGTTTATATAAGCAAAAGTGTACTTCCAAGAAAGAAATAGAGATGTGGAAAACTCGAAATATTTCAACACTGTTTAAGAACATAAACTGCTGAAAAGAGCTGTGTTTCCTTCTGCATCATTTGCAGCCTCACTCAATATCCTGTCTACTTTATATCCTCACTGTGAACAATATATGATAAGATGAAAGGCAGTTTACGTAAAAGCAGACCATCTCCTTAAGGAGAACTTATAAAGCACATCTCCTGTATATTCCTTTAATCCTTTGTGAAGCAGTAAACTGCTGCTTTGCCCTCCTTTTTGAAACTTTTCCTTAGTTCCACAAAGCAGATAAGTTTGTTGTGAAATACCTTTTTTTTTTTTTCTTTTTCTTCTTTTTTTTTTTTTTTCTTCCTCTGGGAGAAAAAAAGATACAGAAAAAGCTGTTTCATGGCATGTGGTTGCCTGCTGACAAAATCACAAAGAAGTGGAAGTGAAAGCCTTTTGTAAAAAAACCTCAATACCACTGGAAAACCCACTGTACATGCCCACAGTTGTGTAACAGGATTAAGTGTCTGTATGATGGTAGTGTCTGAGGGCTGGAAGCAAGCTGGACTTTATGCAATAAAAACAAAAAACCTTGTTTGAAGCAGCTGGCAGTCTCAGCGAGTGAGTTGCCTGAGCTCTGTTTGTGCACCTTGTCATATGAATAAAGTTGTTCCAGCTGGAGGAACATAGCAGAACTGATTCTGAGAAAAGAGTAAATAGGATAGTAAAGTGGACATCAGAAAATCTGAGTTCTTTTCCCTGCTTAACCAAACATCTTTGCTTAACCAAACAGTCTTTTTTTTAACAAACTTACCATGTGCTCATAAAGCCAAGAATAATGGAGTTGTTGTTTAGGTCTTACAGGAACTACAGTGAAGCAGATAATAATTTCTGATGCTGACGAACTCAGATATCCATTTAGCAATGAAGAGAAGCAGTGAAATAATAAAACTTTCTAATTCAAATTTGAAAGCTATTTCCTCTATGAATAGATACCGTGGAGATGGGATTATTTGATGTTAACCATGCAATTAGGTAATGAACAAAGGGTCTCTAGCAAGTTTAGGTAGCTATAAGGAAATAATGCTTCACAAGCTCACATAGTTGTTCTTTACTCTGTAACTGATGAAGGTTTTGTGTCTTCGTGTCATGCAACAAAATAGGCTAAACAAAAGTGGAAGGAAGGGGGAAAAGGAGAATCGGAAATAAAGTCATTTTATGGGAACAACACTCATTTGAAGGCACAGAAGCTTCCTTAGCAGGTACTGATCTGTCATTTGCACCCAACAGTCTGCATTTTCCTCACTGACATCAAATTGCAGCACGAGAAAGGGTGCTTAAAGTAACTCTTTGTTCTCTCCCAACTTCCAGGCCCTTTGCGTTTTTATGTTGTTGGGTTAAGTGCACGTTTCTGAGAATAAATGGCTTTTTGATGAAGGTAGCAACCTTCTAGCTGCCAGAACAGTTTTGTACTAGGAGAAGAGACATAATTTTCCCTGAACAGTGAGAATCAATGTGGATGGGATAGGAATTTGTTCTTTTTTTTTTTTTTCTTTTTTTTTTTTTTTTACAAAATACTGGCTTAACTTTTTCATTTTGCTATTTTTAAATATAATAGACAAGTAACAACTGTAAGCTAGTTTATTGGCCCTGTACTGTTTTCTTTGAGCTGTAAACAGAAAGCTACCCTAAAATATCTCCAGAGACATTAAAAACACTGTAAACCATATTATATATACCGTCCTTATCTCACACACACTGATTCTTATCCCAAAGGTCAGTGGACTTTCCTGGGATGTTCCAAGATGAGATGATATAAGTATGATTAGAATTCAGACAGCAGAAAAATTTTGTCTAGAATAAGAAAAAAAATAGCGTCCTTTAGTGTCCACTAACATGTGCCAGCTGCTAATCCAGCTGTCAAAATTTAGTGGAGGAGAGAGGATGTGAGAAAACGGACAGTATTGGAGTTCATTGTATTTATCAGTAGATTGTATTGTATGCATTTGTATTATATTATATTACATTGTGTTATATGTTATGTTATAGTGTAATAATGAGCCAGAGGATCTGGGCTAGGACACAAAATATTCTAAAGACATATAATTGTAATGCATGCATTTTCCATCAAAAACCAAACATCTGAGTATTTTTGTGTATTGTCCTCCAATGACTGTAAACAAAACTGTTTTCTGATATTCTGTGCTGCTATTGCAGAATCACTTCTGTTGCTCAGCTGCTATGCACATGGCATTAAAAAGGAGGTAAAATTAGATGAAATCAAGAATAAGTCCCTGCCTTGAACAGTTTAGAGTCTGAAAAGCAAGGCAAAAATAACATAAACTGTGTGTAATTTAATAGAGCAGTTCAAGTTTTAGATTGTATGTACTTGGAAGGGAAATATCTCTGGCAATTTTTTGGCATCCTTGTTTTTAGGATTTACAGTAGAGACTGACCTTGAAGCATTAGTTCTGAAAACAAGGACTGTGAAAGTCAGTGACCACACAACTGTGGTCAGCCCTCAGCTGGCATAGACCCTTAAAAAGGAAAAGAAAGAGCAGAATTGATGGCAACTACCATGATTTGAAAAACAGAAGAGGAATAGGAATACAGTGCTGTTATTTTATGTTTTAAAACCTCATGACATGATTTTTCCGTCTATGTAAACTCTTGTCCTTCCTGGGCTGTTAGCCACTTCTAATCTGTTTCAACCAGAAAGCTTCCATGTTTCGTCTAAATTTGCATCATCAGAGAATGCATGAGCAGAGATTGTAATTATAAGCTTGGTGAAAACCTAGAAAAGAAAAACTATCCATGAAGGAGTGTAGAGGTGGATCCAATAGTGGAGGTGTGTGCCTATCTGGTCAGAAAAGTGATGCCTACCTTTGATGTTCCCATCCCAATGGAAGGTACTCCAAAATCCTGAGTAAAATAAGAAAGTGTCCTAATTGCTAAGGGAGAGAGAAACAACCCAGAGGAGTGCTCTCATTAGGGGTAGCTGATAAAAATGTTAATTAAATCCTTCCCTTTTCTAGACCGTAGGTGACTGCGTTAAGGCTATGACAGAGATGACCCTGATCACTTGGGATTCAGAAACACAAATCTCCTAATGAGGATTGACACCCACATATGTTATTTGAAGTCATGTTTATGCTGCTAATTAAATGGCCATGAGCCAATTCGTGACCTTGAAGCCAGATGGCACAAACTGGCTCTTGGCTACACAACTGAGGGATTCCCCCTGGAAAAAAAATATTCAGGAGTTACCTGAAGCAGTCCAAGAGGCAACCAGGGTGTGAATTAACATTGAAATACTGTGGATGACTCAGGGGCCTACAGCTTAATTGAAATTCCCACCTCTCTTTTCTAGCAGAAAAAAATGTGCCCTGTAAGAACGTAGCGGGACTCTCAGCCTTTAGAGATATCCTCCAATATAGCAGCCCTTTATATTGTTGATGGTTGATGGTTGTAATGCTTCCTGAAGAAGCAGTACACCTGGCTTTTACCCAAAGGAGTGCCACTGCCAATAGTTTCCCTCAAATTCTCCTCCCAAACTGAGCAGAAGAGATTACCAGAAATTGTGGGCCTGAGGGAAAGCACAAGTTTCAGCATAACTTTGAATACTAGTGGTTAAGGAAAAGGAAACACTGTGTTGGTGGGTTTGTTTTGTGTTTGTTTTCGTTTTTGGTTTGGTTTGGTTTGGTTTTCACCTAGGACTACTTCGGTATTTTGCCTCAAGCAACTACTGAATACATGTATAAGGATTGCCATGCAGTTAAAATGCTTACAGTTCCTTTTAATGGTTCCAAGTCTAAAAAATAAGCTTGGAAAATTTGCTGTACCAAATAAAGCAGTCATGACAAATGCAGGTACGAGATGTGTACAAGATGTAGATGCAAGCTGTGTATATTATCATAGAAAGGATCATGTTCTGCAGGAGGATCTGAAAATCTGCTGTTGTAATAGTCTTTTTACTGTTACTTTCCTGGAAGCAACTGCAGCTGTTAGATGTACTCAGCATAGTGTTTATGCAGATGTTAATAACTAACATCAGCAGACAGAACCTGTGGTTTCCATCCAGTTTTGCTCTGGACATAGCTTACAGGAGTCATCGTTAGTCTTTCAAAATGTGACCAGAAGAGGGAAGTGAAAATTAGCAGTCTTAAATCCTAACGTTAATTTTTTATTTTATTTTTATTGGCTATACTTAAGGCCATATGACAGATGAACATGTTGCTTTCTATTGCTTTTCAGATGAAAACTGGAATGTAATAGCCGAGGGCAAATATATTCATCTATAAATATTTTGGAAATACTTTCAAAGTAAGACTTTAAAAAGGATGTGCTCAGTTTTCAGAGGCATTCAGTTTGTATTGGTTTTGAAGAGTTTCCAGGAAAAAAAAAAAAAAAAGGAAAAAAAAAAAAGAAAAAAAAAGTCTGTGGTTTCTTTGGTCTGGAAGAAATCAGGGAGCATTTTAATACCTGGTGAAATGGTGCAAAGTCACCTCTGGATCCAAGTCAGCCTAAAGTAACAGAGCTCTTGCTGACCACTGTCTTGTCATCTAGCATGATCCCAGTTCTCTCCTTTGAACAGAGCTGAGTGACAGTGAAAATGGCAATTAAATATTTCAGCAGATGAAATAATAATGAAACTAGAAAAAATTTCTTTTTGTTGTCAATGGTTCTGACCTCACCAGCACCAGGCATTGTTAGGACATCAGGAGACTCTGTTTCTGTAAAGTAGACCTTTCACAAGTAGAATATGGAATGAATGTTACCATGTTAACAATGTTAACATTAAAATTAATGAATGTTAACATTCTGAGCAATATTCCTCAGTTTCTCGGGAATTCCTATTAGAACTCAGTAGATGGAAACAGTTATCTATACTGTTCACCGTCTTAGAGCCTCCAGCATCTGAGCTATCTTTCATAACCAGGTTCGTTTCTTTCCTACTTTACTTTACTTTACACAGTACTTTACACACCAAACCTCAGTGGAGTGACAATAACAGAGATGGTTGTGGAAGGACATCCCTGAAAATAGAGTTTTTTTACTTGTCTGGTAGCACTTGACATGGTTTTAAACTTATTTAAAGCATTAATTCTGCCCTGTTATTATTTGTTTGCCTTGTTTTGATTTGCTTTGGTTTTATTTGCTTTAGTGACTGATCAAAATCTTGCCTGTTTTCTCTGGTTTACTCACTTACCTCGCTGTTGGCCCCTGTATTTATCTGAATATCTGGGATGTCATCTAATCGTGATTTGAAGTGCTTAGGAGACAGAAAGTATAAAAATACTTCCCTGATAAAGTTTGCCTTTGCTAATAATCCTCTCCAGTTGTAAAAATATATAGCTGGCTTCTCACTTCAGGAGCATAGAAGTCATTGACCACCATGTTGATCATTTAGGAAAAAATGTTCTGGGAGTTTTATATCTCATACTAGAAATACAGAAAAGTTAATAAAAATCCTCAGGCTTACCAAGAAAGCTAGGAGTCAAAAGTATGGAAATTAGCTGCAGATACCAGGCACCAGAAAAATGAATAAAATAGATGTCCAGTTCAGTAAGTTTGACAAGATTTTCTCAGTGACAAGAAATTATAAAAGAGGAGCACAAGGAAAAAATTTGTCGAGTTTGTCATATGCCGCGTCTTAAGCATCATCAAACACTCTTTGCAATATTAAACTTTCGTAGTTCAAACCATTTTATCAGATGCACGCAAAGTAGGTTTGCCAGTAAAACAGGAAACTACCCTAAGGATATGGTTTTGAACATTTATTCAAGATGTATTTTGAATGCTCTTTCAGCTTTCATTCTTAGATATTGGCAGAAACAGTATTGCTTTTGCTGCAGATGAGCAAATGGCTCCAAATGCCAGGAAAATTAAAGCTGTGAAAATACAGTTGCGAAAATAGTTTGGGGAGCCTGTACTCTGTGAAATGAACATTGGATAGATGTTGGTTCACTGCACACAGGGGACATGAATTTCTGTTTTGAAACCTCAGAAACAGCCCTACCTATCTGATTCTTTTAATAATAATTGTGGTGGAATCTGATGGAGAGAGCTCTTAAACAACAGTGATATCACTCCTATCCAGGAAAGCATGAAAATATGTTCCTAAGATTAAGTGTGATGTATATTTAATTAAAAAGCACTTAATTGCGTTCCCTGCACAGGCTGTTCTGAATCTGTGCCAAAGCACAGCTAATAAATTCTTTTTCAGTTCTCAAACGTTTTTAAAATGCTACTTAAAAACCGAGGGCCATATCTTTCACTGAGATGCGTCCACTTGGTTCACCAGACTTCATTGAAATTCTGCTCTTCTGAGTTCCTTAGTAATCTCTAGTTTCTTACTAATATGAAATTTAACTTTCTAAGATGGAGTCAAAGCTTCAGATTTCCCGTTTTCCATGTTTTTCTGTCCCAGAGAACCAAATACCCATGCTGTGAGGGAGCCTCAGAGAGCTTTATTACCAGTGATTACTTAAACTTTGTAGCAGACATTTGGGAGTGAACGGTGGTGGTTCTTGCAATTTTACAAAAGAGGTCGGAGGTATAGATAGCAACGTCCAAGTCTCATGCAAGCCTCATGACTTTCAGGCATGTGCCAAGTGCTCTGCCTTGTGGAAAAGCTGCATTCACACCAGAGGTTTCTATCACATGGTGTCTACCTGTGGGCCCCTTCATAAATCAAAAAACAACTCTCAAGAAATGTTCATCTCCTTCTAGCATGAGTGCCATACCAGCTCAGAGCTTTTTCAGCACTGAAAATAATTGTAGAACACATTTCTTACAGATTCAAATTTTGTTTTACAAATACCAGTTTGCTTAATCACCTGCTGGCTGAATTTTGATATGGAAATGAATTTTGGTGTGGAAATGCAACAACAGTGTAATTTCAATACAATAATGAGAAAAAAGATGCCATGGGCAGCTCCTGTCACTTTGTACATGAATGCACATGGCTTTAAATTTTCTTTCTACTTCTGGATGGCAAGATTGCAGATTTATGCAATCTAAGTTCTTATAACCAAGCAAAGATGAGAAGGACTACAACAACTCCATATTTATTTATTTATTTATTTATTTATTTATTTATTTTTCCTCACAGTAGAATCACTTTGTGCAGTATATATTGGTAGTTATATGACGGGGAAAAAAGGCATTGCTGTGTGTGTGTACAGTACAGCACAGCACAGCTGGGGCTGTTTTTTTCCTACTTACTCTTATTTAATATGAAAAAGCTAAATGCGGACATTTGTATAGCTATCTAAAATACTGGAATATCTTCCCCCTTCCTGAAAAGAATATAAATATTTTTCAAAGGTAATTTCTAAACCCACTGTAAGACTCAGAACTAGAAACAAAATTATTTTTACTTCAATACCAGGAGGCTTGAACTTTGAAAATCTTTTTATGCTATTGTGAAATGTAGAATCTAGCTTTTGAAATCATTATAGAAAATACACCACAAAATAAAATTTGTGCACTGTGAATGCATGCACATGTCACCTACAATCTTGCTGTTCATGTTATGGAACCTGTTTCTAAGGAAAAAAAAAAGGACCAAAAGCAGATTAATTAAAAAAAAAAAAAAAAGAGAGAGAGAGAGAGAGAACACAATATTTTATCAGCATAATTTATTTCTTTTAAGTACCAGAACTTGGGAATTTAGTAAATCACCATCCCTAATTTTAAGTGCATTTTGAAAGAAAGAGCAAGAGTTTGCAAGTTATCTTTTCGCAGCTCAAGGGGAAAGCTCCCTCCCTTCCTTTCACACCAGCTATTCTTGACCACTAAATTGTCTTCCTGCTTCCTCCCTCTTAGATTTCATGTTTAAAGCTGCAGAAAGTTAAGATAAACAGGAGCTGTCACACTAGTGTATGACTCAGTAATAATGTGAAGCTTTATGTCTTCTTTTTGTACTAGTAAGACTACTAGAGCTGCAAAGGATAATTGTTATGTTTTTAAAAATACAAACAGCTGTCTGTGGATGCTTTAATTAAAATTGATTTGCTCATAAGAGGTCTTTACAATCTTACTCTTTAAATAGATGGCTGTCAACATTTACACTCAGAAAAGCTATGCATGGATTTCAAACTACATTATTTTCACTGTAACTTAACATGGTGTCTTTCAAATATCCCAAAGCTGGTATATATACATGTATACTACCATAGAAGAGTAAACAGTCTGCTCTTGGCAAAGTATAAAAGCAAAAAAGACCTAGATTTATGATCCTATATCCCAGGATCTCAAATGTCCACTCAGAATAAACAGGAACTTTTAAAGCTTTGTGTATGACACACACTCCCCAGGACATTGGTAAACTGCACTGCATTTTGTTTGCTTAGAGGATGGGAGGGAGAGTAAACACTCACAAGTTTGGAAGTTTCATTCTGAGATAATAGGATATTTTACCACCTAATGCTTAAAATGCCTATCTCCTTCCTCTTTGGCTAACTAAACTCCTAGTGTAGGGAAAATGAAAGCTATTGGGTTTGTAGGATTGTGGTATTCCACTGGCCCCCTTAATATATTGTATGTCTGCAGATCTTTCATACTTAGTGAAATAAATCACATTTCCTTTAGGAAAGGGAGTAGCTCCTCAAACATGTGATTGGAATGAACAATATTGTTCCCAAAATAATATATACCCAAATGATATCCAATTCGCTGTAATGAAGCAGATTCAGTCCTGAGCAGTAGTAGCCAAAGTAAATGGCTACTTTATTGACAAGTAAATTGTATTGACAAGTATTGACAAGTAATGGCAACATTATTGACAAGTATTGTTACATTAAATGTAACAATACTTGTCAATAATGAACACCACATTGTAGTGTATGATTCTGTGATTCTGTATTCTCACATTAAGGAGCTCTTGATCACAACTGCAGGAAAAATGACTTGTTTAATTTTGGTTTTAGTCTTTAAATAAAGCTTGTCTGCCCTCCTGTCCATTCACTATTTTTGAGAGTTTTTTCTTCATTGTGTTAAAGGAAACTCATGTTTAAATTTCATCTGTATCTTTCTCAGTTATTGGCTATCTCAAATAATTTTTTTCAATGACTGTAGGATTGTTTGGGTTACAAGTTCTCTTGCATTCTTACATTTTTGTTTTACTGAAAAGCACTTTGCTAGTGTATTCCATGCACTTTCTTCCCTCTCCCTAAGAAAGGGATTTGCTCAGAAAGGGGGAGAGCTTTATGCACTCCACTTTTTTTTCTTAATCCTATTTCTCTTTCCTACTGTGTTGTGCAGGTGACTTAGATTTGGGGCATCTGAGCAGTACCACATCTCTTCCAACTCTTCCAAAGCTGGAGAGGGGCTGTATCATGATGCAGCAAGGAGGAGTACAGGTGTCATGTCTGTGTTCCCCTTTCCCAATCTCTTACTCCTTTTCTGTTCCATTCCACTGTTTGATGAGCTCACCTCTTTCCACAGCCTCCCACCTGAACATTAAATAACTTAATGCAAAACCTGTTTCACACTACTCTAAAACTCATAACATTTCTGTCCCTGTGTTCATGCTGCTACTAATTATATCTCTTCATGAGCATTTCTTTGTACTGACTACTGCATTAGTAAATTTTTCAGGTTTAGAACATCTGTATGCATTTGAGATATTTAAGTCAGGTATGAATGGGTGTGTTGATTCTTGGACAACCCAATCAGGAAGAAAAAGTTCTATAAATTAAATGGTCATTTATTATTCACATTGGCTTACTGAGGGCTTTGTTGGGTCTCATTCGCTCTTGAAAGGCTATAAAAAAAATAATAAGTTGTTGTGGAAATGTTTTTTAACTTTTATCCAGTCAAACAAAAGTCCAGTCCTTGTGTCCAGTCTAAAGCCTTCAAAATCATAGGGATTGGAAGTCTAAGTTTGGAATAATGATCAAGTCACAGAAATGCCTTTTTTTTTTTTTTTAAACGTTGGGCTGTGGCCTTAAAATACTCTTGTGAAATTTAGCTAGAGCAAAGTGCCCAGCACAGACGGTATTACTTAGCTTCAATTCTTTCAAGTTTGGATGCAGGTGAAGCAGTTAAAAAGACTGCCCTTGGGTGTCTCTTGTATGGCCTACTGTTTACGCCAAATGGACACTGTTTGAAATACTTGAGCTGTAGTACCTATCCTGGACACAGGATTTGTGCTGAGAGAACTCACTAATCAATCTGGGTCCTGCACTTGCAATAGAAGCAGGAAAGAATATGAGGCCTGTAGTACCATAAATGACGGGTTTTGGTTTAACACAGGCAATGTGTTTTGCAGTGTTTGCAAAGCTCTATTTGATGTGGATAGCCTAGAATTTACAAGACAGATGCAGGAAGATAGGAAATTCATTAGTGGAGATAACTCAGCACTTATTGTAATTGGTTCTACATCTTCTGAGGTTTCTTTAGTAATATTTGTTTTTATTGAAATATCATATAGCAAACAGCAGATAAATTATGTGAAGCAAATTTAACAGGCAGAAAAGTTTTTAAATTTAGATTTAAAACATAAAGGGAAAATCATTTCATCTTTGAGAAAGCTTTTTTTTTTTTTTTTTTTGGGGGGTGGGTGACTGGTAAAACAGTCCTTCAGAATGAGCAAACTGCACCAGCACTGCCAGAATTAGGCTCTCAGTTTAAATATGGTGAATGTTCTTATTTGCACTTCTTAGCCCATTCAGTTCTCTCAAGCAGGTATGAATCACTGCCTCAATAGTTTAACCTTCCAAGACAGTCTGCTTGCCAGTAGACATGCCAAGTAGTTTTAGCAGTTGCCAGCAGTAACATCTGAACCGTGCTATGGCACAAGCTGTCTAGTCAGTATAAGAACGTGTCTCCAGCAGCATACCTTGCTGCACTAAAATGAAAATTGCTTATGGGTTATAGTTCAATTACAAAGGAGGCCATTCTTTTTTATTTGTAATGTTTGCCTTACCGTATATGTCTGCTGTTACACTGCTTTCATGTATTCACATTTCAGCCCTAGTAAAAGCCTAAAATATTACAAACAGCTAACAAAACAAGAAAGACAGTTTTGGTATTTGATTACTTAATCTAAAGGGAGAGAGACCTGACAAGTGGAACAACTGATAGGAAATAACCATATCATACACACCGGGTACTCCTGCTAGGGTGCATTGCCTTCCCACATCCTTCAGTATCATTACAAGTGGGCCAATGTTTCTCTGTCATCTGTTCTTTTCTGTTTCTGAAACATAAATATTATTTCTTCCCAAGATATAATCCCTAAAGGTAGGATTTATTTAATCTAATGTCAGTTATCCGTAAATTAGGTATCTTTGCTAAGCTGGTCGTACAGATTTTCTCTGTAGTCAATGAGGAAAGACAAGTTGGGGCAATTTGTCTCTTTTACTGAGATCTTTACTCAGATCAGCTTCTCTATGGAGGTGTCTGTGTTTTCTCTCCACTATAGCACAGAAGACCCAAGCAACTAGATTAAATTTTGGAGAGAGGGCAATAGCACCCCCAGTCTTACAACATGTACCTGTAATTTCCTAGGGTCTCTGTGACTGTTGCAAAGGCTGTTATCCATTCTCTCAATATTCCCGACAGTATAACACTGGCTCTTATGCTAATTGAATTAAAAGATATATATATATATATATATATGTATATCTTTTTTATATATATATATATATATATATGTATATCTTTTATATATATATATATCTTTTAATTCAATTAGCATAAGAGCTAATTATATATATAAATATATTATAAATTATAATATATAAATATATATTATATATAATATGTACAATATATTATATATAATATATTATAAATAATATATTATATATAATATAATAATATTAGCATAATGATCATTTTGACATTTTATATATATAATATATATATATTATTACATATATGTATAATATATATATATATATTATGTCAAAATGATTATTTCATCTAAATGCTGCTTGTGTTCCTGGTGACAACCAAGGAAAGCAGTTTTATAAATTTAAAATAAGTGATCTGATGTCAGTTGCCATGTGCCCATGGGCAACTTTGGAAAGGCTTAAGTCGCACTGGAAGATAAGCTTGCTCTGTATTCTTTATACATGTACTTACAGTATAATATTTTTACTGCTGGTAGAGTAAACATTTTATTTCTGAAACACCATAATTGTTAAGTTATTCTAGACAGATGAAAGCAAATGCAATGGACTGTAGCTAATCAAGAAACCATTGGAATATGTGCAGAAATAAGAAACTGATAGACAAAAGGGGAGGCACCCATCATTCTAATTAAGTAGCAGCAAGACATTTGTCCTCAGATCTTTAATTTAATCATGTTCTCAATTTCTCTGCCAAATTATGATTCCTATTTTTAACCATCAATTTGTCATCACTTATTGCTGATCCTCTCCACTACATGAGTACATTCTCCCATAGCTTCTGCTAGCAAAATTGTTTACTTAAAAGTCCTGGAAATATGTGTAGTGCTTGTACTCACACTCACTCTTCCTACATTCCCAAACACATATACATGGGACACATATAATGTACAAGTTTAGTGGTTTTACATAGTAATAGGTTAGTACAAGAAGCAGACCTCTATTAATAGATAACAGAGAAGGAAAACAGATTTTCTGTCTTTTGGCTTTATTACAAAATGTTTACTGGAAGTTGAGTTTTCATTTTTACCAGAATTTTGTACACAAAAAGTATGAATGGTCTATTTTGGAATTCGTAAGAGTGAGAACCAAAGAATGAAAAAGGTCAAAAATCTGTACTGAAGTTATTGATATTCCTGGGAAATTATGTGTGTTTTATTTATTTATTTACCTATGGCATTTTACAAATATATTAAAATCTTACCTTGAAATTCCAAGGCTTGACATTAATCATGCTAGCTATCCCAGCCTGACTACAGTGCAATTGCTTTGTTTATACTATAAAGTATGTTAAGCAAGTAATCCATGCTCTTGCTAGAGGGAAAAGTGTAATTGATTAAAAGACCAAGAAAACAATCATTATTAGGAAGCAGAGGAGCAAAATCAAGGCAAAGTCTGCATCACAAAATAACTACAGGATAGAGGTATGACTTGAGGTAATGAAAGAGGATTGACTTGAGGTAATGAAAAATGACAGATTTTCCGGTATGGTAAGAGAGAATGAGGGCTGAATGATTTTTAGAGAAAAAATAGTGCTGGAATTTTAACTCTTATTGAGAAGACTGACTGTAGAAAATGAAAACCCTTGGCACTTAAAGCAAATTTAAATGTTAAAGCAAATTTAAAAACATTTATCTGAAAAAGGTGTCAAAATATGAAATGAAAGTCCAACACCAGCCTTCCTGGCAATTAACATGAGATTCTAATTATCAGATGAAAGAGTGATTTTTGCTATTATTATTTTTTTTTTTAAAAAATGATGATTTTTGCTCTGAAAATTACATTTTTCCAACCCTCTTACCTTGTATTTTGTGGTGCTTTTCCATGAAAGTGAGGAAGCTTTCAGCTACTTTCAGTAGGTAAAATATACATGACTTCCCCCTTCTCATTACCTCTCATTTCTAAAATAATGCACCTCAAAACCCATCTTGTTAACAATGAGATTCTTACATAACTACATTTCTGTTTTGAATTTCCCTGTGACTGATGTTGTTTCTTGCTAATCTAACGTTTTGGAGTTTTTATTTTAAGTGTGTTTTAGTGTTCATTCCCCAGAGCTCTTCTGAGATACATGTTCTTCATTGTTATACTTTGGATTTGGAAACTGCACTCGTCATTTGGAAACACACTTGTCATGGCCTAAGACAGAGTTCTTTAGGGTTGAGTTTTATCTGGAGAGGAACAGCAGAAGTGATCCTGTAAGGGCAAGGAAAACATGAAGGGCAAACAGCAATACAGGGGCTTTTGTAAGAGCATGTAATCCACGGCCACTGACACATGGAAACAATGAAATGAAGCTGGAAACACTGAAATGTAGCTGGAAGTTGTAAGTGCAGTGTTATGAACAGTTCTGTCTCTCCAGGACAGTAGTCATAAATAGGAAATGACATTGGTATTTTCTTTTATTTCCCTTCAAGGAGATACACTCAATGCACCTTCAAGACAAGATATCTCTGTCACACGAAGATCCACACAAAGATTGAGGTGAACTGTAGTTTCCTAACTCCATTTTACGATTTTTCCAATGGGAAAAATTCATCCTTGAGTTGGTGTTCTGTCATCACTACCCTTACACAGACCATCTACCCATTACAAGACATTTCTGCTCAATTATGAGACCTGTATTTAAGTAACTGAATAGAGTCCCAAATGCTTAAATTTTCATTACTTAAGTTGTTTGTGAGTGTACCAGACTGTAGATGCCAAAATGTAATGCCTGCAAATGAACTGCATTTCTAAGCTGTCATTATAATCAAACCACATTTATTTACTATTGCCATTAGCATCAGGAGAGTAGGATATGATTTGACAGAACTTTTTTCAGAAAACAAGACTGATGATTATAAGAGTTTCCTAATTGATTTGTGGAAGCCAAATTCTTCTATTAGCAGGCATAGGGAGGAGAGTTTTAGTAATTCATCTTATTTGAGAGCAGTGCAATTATTTAGTAAGAAATCTTTTCCAAACTGCATACAGATGTCAGACCTGGGGTTTTCATTAAAGTAACGGATGTAGCACCATTTAAATGAAGTTGAATATGTTAATCCTAAACAACAGTGACTTTGGGTTTATTTAGCTCAAGAAGCCTTTTTTTTTTTTCTTTTTTTCTTTTTCTTTTCTTTTTTTTTTTTTCATCCTCACTTTGTTCCCATTTGTTTGAATTTTAAGTGGTAGGTTTTAATCAGAACATGTTTATATATTTTAGGATGTTTATATTAAACCATGTAGTGCTTCAAGCAACTCTGCAGGACAAAGGTACTCTGTACATCAGTTTATTTTTACTGCTGGTCAGATGATATTCTGTGACATGACAGTACACCTCATACTTGCCAAAACATTGAAGAAAGGTAATGCCTGAAGGCGGGATAAAAATGTTATTTAAAAGAATCTTCAGATCATATTTGTAAGAGACTTGCATGAGGAAAAATATTTTTCTGTCACAGAGGGTAATTAATAACATCTGTAAGAAGCATGCCCAACAAAATAGAGTGTTTTTTTTTTTTTTTTTTTTTTTTTTTTTTTTTTTTTTAAAATTGGGCTTGTTCCAGTGTCCATAAGAAAATACCACAGGAAAGAAACTTACAGTTGGCTATTCATGTAATATAATACCTCTTGCAGCTTTTGGTCTAGATACGTGCTCTGTCAGAAGCAGGAAGTCTCCTGGATGCTCTATAGTGCCTGAAGCATTTTTGAAATCTGTATTCAAGTGAAAGAATGTAAGTATAGCATAGTTATTGAGGTGACAACTTAGGCACTTCCTTGCTTTGACAGAATTACTCTCAAAGAGCATGGATAAACAAACCAAAGAGGCTACCTGGAAGGATGAATGCAATGGGCTCACTTCAAGCCAGCTCTGGGCAGGATGACTGGCAGTTTTGAAATAAGACCCCCTGAAGACCTGTCACACCATCCTTGCGGGTCTCAGGAACTTTTGTGTTGGTGTCAGCTTCTGCAGAACTACTTGCAGGACACTCCTTGTAACTTTGCTGTATGTCCTGTCAAGGTGCAGCACACTGCACACAGAGGAGTAAACTATTGTGTAAGGCTGTAGTCTGACAGCCTTACTTAAAAGCTATATACTAGGACCTCTACACAGTTAATAGCTTGAAATAAGCAAAACTTTCTGAGCAGCAATCCAAACCAGCCAGCAGAGCTACCTCCTCTAATCTGTCCTAGTTTAGGTGACTTCATCTGGTTTCTCTGGGTAATTTATCACTCTGGTGATGGACATTACTGCAGTTCTTTGCAGTTGTCATTGATGTCTGCAAGTGGTATGAGCTCAGAATCCTCCTTTGTGTATTGCTTAAACAACTTGTGTTTTTCCTGCATCTTATACACTCCAGACTTCCTTGCTGTATTTGCTGTGGTTGCTGGTTAGTACCTGAGATGCAGCCCTCAGCTGCGCTTTGTTCTCTTTGCTTTTCTATCCTGCAGCACAAATGAAACCATTTAACTCAGACCCTGCCCCATCCCTCTGGCAGATGGTGAGACCCAGTAGACCAATCTATTCCTGAGTTATCTTCTAAAGGACTCAGGCAATCATTTGTTGTATGTAGGTGACATTTCACTTCCATGTTGAAAGGTCAGGATAAGGCACAGTCATCACAGCTAAACATACTCAGGCTCTACATCCAACATGAACTACCTCTTTTAATTGCTAGCTTATTCCCTGGATTTGTACTGGTCTGATCCAGATAACCATCTCCAAGACACATCTTCAAGAGATTACTCCTAAACCAGTTTGAGGTAAGCATGCTGGTGCCACCTGGCCTTCAGGCCACCTGAAGTGTGGTGGCACACTTTGTTGAGAGGTGCAGACATAGCCTCAGAGTCTGTGATAAAGGAGAGAGATCTTTTTTGATCAGTGACTCCTCCCAAGATGAACCGATTAAAGGTAAGATTTCATATGCCAGAGCTGCTTTTCCAAGATAAAACCTAATAACTACAATCTTTTTGTCAGGCCTTGTTGGCAGTAGCAAAGGCTTCTAGAGGTCTCTTTACTAAAGCAGACAAGTATTCACCTAGAAATCTGGGAAAATAAGCCTAGTTTATCTGAACAAAGACTTCTGCAGTTGTATGTTATGAACCAAACAAATGAATAGATTATTAAACAATGCTCTATTGAGCATTGAGAAGGAGGAAAGGAGAGGCAAAGAAGCAGAAAAAATGTACAGCTCCTCCCACAGAGTACACAGCTACTAGCTTGAGTCTTCCTCTTTTTCTAGCAAGAGATTGTTTAGAGTTTTGTCTACTTACTTCTGGTTATGTCTCAGTCTCTGCTTGACCATACAGGCAATCAGCCAGTTTAGGATGAAGGATTAGGAGGCCTTTTACTAGGGTTGCAGTTACATAGCTATTTCTATTTGTATGATTCTTATAAATAAATTTACAGCATGAAACATAAGTAAAATACATTTAGGCACAGTCACCGCTTCACTCCCCCAGCTTCCCCTTTTTTCTCTCTATGCCATCAAGGTGACATATGTATGAGGGCTTCCATTTCAGGCAGGTTGATCTCTTTTGCTCAGCCTCCTTAAACAACATGTACGGAGCTTACTTCAAAATATTTGTAATCAACATATTGTGTAAACTGTTATGTAGTCATGTGTTAAGCTTAATAATTTTTCAGCTTGTCTCT
This sequence comes from Aythya ferina, assembly GCF_964211825.1. Classification (NCBI taxonomy): domain Eukaryota; kingdom Metazoa; phylum Chordata; class Aves; order Anseriformes; family Anatidae; genus Aythya; species Aythya ferina. The sequence continues at coordinate 44,997,860 of NC_140296.1, forward strand.
GAAGTGCATTTCACTGGTAGGTCTCTTGAAATAATAAAACAGGTGTTAATAGGAAATTGAAAGTGGCTGTGTTTTATACTATTACAGATTTTGGATTTAGCTGTCTATACTGTAAACATTGCCTAATCGAGACTGTCACCTGAAAAAAATAAATAAATAAATAAAAAGGCAAGCTGAAGGGCTCTTATCTCCTCTCCTGAAATTGGAGATATCAGCATTTGTACACTGTCAGTTTCACAGAAATGTGGGACAAACATATCTGAGTCCTTTTCAGGTTTACAGGGCTGGGTATAGCTACCTTATGAATAGAAAGAGCATGATGTTTGGGAAATTTGATCAATTATCATATGATTAGAATGCATGATATGAGACACATTAAATGGGACTTGTTTCTCTATCTCTGTTTTCTGATCATTGATCTATATCATGTGCAGACATGGTGCTTCAAGTCAAGGAATTGCTGAGAAGTCCATGATCATCAGATCATACTGCATATAGCTGTATTCATACTTTCACAAAACTCTGGCATCAGCTTCTATCATCATTAAAGGCATTGTAGTTCTCCCTGTTTTCTGAAACAAATATCTGAAAGTGATGACATGTATTTAGTTTTTATTTTAACTGTGGTAATTTTTTTCAGTCACTGTTGTGTTATAGATAAAGGACACTAGCAGTAACTTATTTGTATCCAAACAACACAAAATACTGCTGTTTAATAAACTGTGGCCCACTTGCAAAATTATTAACAAGAATAGTTATTTACTGGTAATATATTCTAGTAATGCCACTAGAGGAAAGAGCAACTAAGAATCCAGTGAAGAGTACATTTTTTCTTGGCCAATCTAAACAAATCTAATCTTGTTTTGCTCCAAGGGAACAATTTCTTCCTGTGCCACCAATAGGAGGTCTTTTGCTTGACTTGGCTTGTTCTGTTGGCATATACAGCAAACCCTGACAGTTTCCTCAATATCTCTGTTCAGCTGAGCCAATATAAAGCATTTCTGGTTCTCTTCTTAGGTTCTTCAATCCTTACATGACCTGTATGGTGTTTTTGTTTGTTTGTCTGTTTGTTTTGTGTATGTGTGTGAAAGGTACTGCAAGAGTGTAGAAATGATGTTTCTTCTGTCCTTAAGCCTAAATTCTGTGTAGATTTGAAAGACCCTCTTGAACTGGCTGGTCGGACAACCCCTTACAAACAATTTCTGTTATTTATACATTTTTTACCCTTAACTAGTACTAATCATTTTTGTTCATCCTCTGCATAGGCAATGGATGCTTAAGTTGAATTGATGCTAGATCACAAGGGCTAAAAGGACATACTGGACTGAGGTGACAAAGGGACACAGCATTCCCAGTTTATATTAAAATGAGGGTTGAGCAGAAGTCACCGTGTTTTAAACACATTGTGATATGTCTGATACCTTAAAGTACATCACTGCCCATCCAGATGGTAATTTGGACAGTAATTAAATGTCTTTCTTCATCTATCATAAACGTTTTAAAACTTACAAAAGAAGCAGCAGACCTGAGCAAGTCAAAAAAGTAAAGTTGGCAGACCTTCTGCAGAAATAGTGGAAGATGAAAACAAAAACAGGGATTATTTTAATAGCTTATTTCATTTGTATTGACTCTATAGTCAATCATGTCTACAGATTTGCCATTTACTCTCACAGATTTACTCCCACCTTTTTTTTTTCCCATCTACTTTTTTCCTCTCAGAGCATCATAGAAAAGATTTAAGCAACAAATAAAGCCAATAATAGCAAAGCTAATTTTGCTACATTGTTTGCTGTGTTTGTATGTTCTTCCTTTCCTCTACACTTTGTCTTTCTTGTGTATATATTTTATGATTTCTTTGGTCCTGAGACTTTCGCTGGTTGTATGTTTATACTGTCAATGCCTAACACAATGGATGCCTATTGAGTTGTCCTGTACCTGATGCATAAAAAATATAGCAATAACTAAAGTAATTTTTTATTTCTTAATGGTTCTTATGGCATACTGTGAGCTTCTCATTGGTCTGCACAGTATATGCATATCAAATATATGCATATCAACATCAGAGTTTGGGGGAGAAAGAACAAAGTCAGAAACTATGATGCCACTGGAGAAGCAGCACTTTGTCATTTTGTTGGACACTGGTAATTTGTTTCTTTGATATGGGTTCTTGTGTTTTGATACACAAAGTAACACTGAAGACTATCATTAACTCATCTCTTACTTGAATACATATACTCTGGCCTTGAAAAACATACTACAGAACAGGAGTTCATGTTTAAGTCTACAAACAGCCACATCTTTGAAAATTTGTCCATGACATAGACTGTCATTAAAAGATTGTAGTTGCATGCTATGTATATTATTCATCACATTGTGTCTTGCTACATAGTGAATAATTTACCACAAGGAAGAGTACAGTACATGAAAAGTAATCTGAAAGTTAGCCCATGCTGTCTGCTTTATATATACAATTGATCATATACATAGTAAAGACAGAGAAAAGAAACATATGTTCAGTCTTTGAAGAACTTTCAAGGTTTGCATTTCACCATCACAGTTTCCCTCAGTGATTCATTTGGACTGTACATTGGTCTTTTAAGTCACATGGTCTTTCTCCCCTACAGTTGTGTGATGATATGCTAACATAAATATAAGCTAGAATCCCAGAACAATAGAGTAATTTAAATTCCAAGAAACCTCAGTAAAACAGTCTGGTTGAAGCAGGCTCAATGGACAGGTTGCTCAGGATCTTGTCCAGTTGAGTTTTAAGTATCTCTAGTTCCCTTTATGACAGAGACAGGCACTTAAGCTCTTCCTTGGACTTGCTGCATAATTTATCCATTGCTGTTGCTGTTGGTGTTGTTAGTGACAGTGATATGGCCTTGACTGGGAAGAATACTTCAAGTTTCTTCATGCTTCATGTGTTGGAGCAAAGATGTCTAGCATAGGAAAATAGATGCACGCAAGATGGACCTTTCTCTTCTCAGAAGCTGACATCAAATTAGGCTGTTTTGACTGGGACATTAACTTTTATCTTGCTTTGTCAGGGAGACAACCACAGCCCTTGTTGACTGGCAAATCTGGATTAGCTGAGTTGCTAAGACACTAGCCATCATACTTGAGGAGTCATAGCAGTCTGGTGAGGTTCCCACTGACTGGAAGTGGGGAAACATAAATGTCATTTTTAGAAAAGGAAAAAAGTAAAACCTGGGGAACTACAGGCCAGTCAGTCTCACCTATGTGCCTGGCAAGATCACAGAGCTGATCTTCCTGTAAACTATGCTAAGGCACATGGAAAATAAGGTGATCAGCAACAGCCAATATGACTTCAGTAAGGGCAAATCATGGTATACAGATCTGGTGGCCTTCTATGATGGGGTACAACATTTGTGCACAGGGGAAGAGCAACTGATGTCATCTGTCTGGACTTGTGCAAAGCATTTGACACTGTCCCACATGACATCCTTGTCTCTAATTGGAGAGACATGGCTTTGACAAATGGGCCATTCGGTGGGTACAGAATTGGCTGTGTGGTCACACTCAAAGAGTTGTGGTCAATGGTTTGACATACAAGTGGTGAGCCATGATGAGTGATGGTTTTCAGGGGCAAGTATTGGGGCTGGTATTGTTTAACATTTTTGTCAGTGATATGGACAGTGAAACTGAGTGCTCCCTCAGCAGCTCTGACAATGACACCAAGCTATAAGGTGTGCTTGACATTCTGGAGGGAAGGGATGGACAAGCCTGAGAGGTTGGTCTGTGAGAACCTCTAGAAGTTCAACAAGGCCAAATGCAAAGTCCTGCATCTGGGCTGGGGCAATCCTAAACAAAAATACAGGTTGGGTAGAGAATAGATTGAGGGCAGCTTTGAGGATAAAGACCTGGGGGTGTTGCTTGATGAGAAGCTCAACATGAGCTGGCAATGTGTGCTATGGAAAGCCAACCATATCCTGAGCTGCATCAAAAGCAGCATGGCCAGCATGGCCAGCAGGTCGAGGGAGATGATTCTCCTGCTCTATTCTGCTCTCATGTGGCCCCAGCTGAAGTACTGGAGCTCTGGAGCTTGATTTGACAGGGCTGCAGAGCCAGTTCTAGTGGTGTTTCACTATTTACCAGTAACAAGGTAACTTGCAATTATTTACAAATAACAAGGTAACTTTCACTATTTACCAGTAACAAGGTAACAAGTAACACCTGCATTCAGCTCTGGGGCCCCAGCACAGGAAGGATGTGGACCTATTAGAACAAGTCCAGAGAAGGGCCATGAGGATGATCAAGGGTTAGAGCACCTCTCCTATGAGGACACACTAAGGGAGTTGGGGTTGTTCAGCCTGGAGAAGATAAGGCTCTTAGAGACCTTACAGCAGCCTTCCAGTACATAAAGGGGGCCTACAAAAAAGCAGGAGAGGGTATGTAGTGATAGAACAAGTGATAATAACTTTAAAAGAGGGTAGGTTTAGATTAAATATAAGGAAGAATTTTTTTCACTCAGAGGGTGGTGAGGCACTGGAACAGGCTGCCCAGAGAAGCTGTGGATGCCCCATCCCTGGAAGCGTTCAAGACCAAGTTGGATGGGGCTTTGAGCAACTTGGTCTGGTCGGAGGAGTCCCTGCCCATGGGGGGAGGAAGTTGGAACTAGATGGTCCCTTCTAACTCAAACCATTCTATGATTCTATTTTGTGGTTCAATTGCATTACTGTGGTTTTGACCCCTCTGAACCAGTAAGTGTATCTTCCCACTGTGCATGTAAGATACTAAAGGGACACAGTCCACCAAATTTCCCAGTGTCAGCACCTACAATATGTGAATTGGTGGGGGCATCACTACTTGATTCTGCAGAACCTTGCTGCTCATTGTGGATATTCATGAATGCCATGATCATGTGCCTGTTCAGTTCTTCTTGGTTCCTCACCACTGTTGCTATCATCACTGAAGGCTAATCCTGTGTGATGTTGCACAGCTAGATATTGGGGTGTCTGGAGACTCTGAGACACAGACCTAGCTCTTAGACTCTGGCACTTCTGTGTAGGATTGGCCTGAGCATGGAGGAGCATACTGTAAGGTTAGTTCTCCATGCAACTTGTGCATATTTTGGAAATAGTGAAACGTCCCTCAAATTCCAGATTCTTCCTAATTTCCCTCAAAATCCAGATTCTTTCTTTGACCTCAGATGATATTTTTCTGATTTTGAACTGGTGAAACCATAAATGTTGATCTCCTCTTTACCCTAACTGACACTTCTTTAAATGCTGTTTAGCATCATACTCATTCAGCTGTGGACACAAATGAGATAACTGCCTCACAATCTAACATAGGAATGTTTTATAGCATGTTGCCAAGGCTAAAACATATCATTTTTGTCTGTAGCATGAGAATCAGGAAGGGCACACAAGGCTGTGATGCCTGTGGGTTGAAGAAGTCAGATATGCCAGCATTTATTTTTGTATTAGGAATGAAACCTTGGCATGCAATGTTTTCCAGTTCATGCCTTCATTTATTTATTTGTCTATCTATCTATCTATTTATTTATTTTTGTCAAGGCTGCTATTTAGGCTCCCCCCAACCTTCAACACCACTCACCACCCGACAGTGGGATTTTGGGTGATAAATAACATGTGTGTAGCCAAGAAGATCAAAGAACCGAGTTCTGAGCATGACACATGGACAAAGGAACACGACAATACAGATATGACACTGTTTGGAATTCTGCAGTGTCCAGGACTCCTTTATACAGAGTGCTTCTCAAGCAAATATGGGAAACAGATCCCATTCCAAAAGGTCTAAGACAAGATCTAACAGAAGGATATAAAAAGATGTGGAAATGGGAGAGAACTATAACAGCATTATCCAGCATAAAAAAACACGGTTGCTATCTATTTCCCTCACCATGCAAAAGACCAAGGAAAATTTCATAGTAATTCATTCACAGACCAATGCTCAGAGTACATCCTGTGTAAGACTGTCATGCAGAGATATGTTTGGAAGAAGACCACAAGTGAACATTTCAAGCTGCTGTCAGTGCAGAAGCACTGGGCGATAAATGAAAAATGTTGAGAACTTGTCTGCAGGGGCATCATCTGTCCTGGCAGAGAAAGAGCACTTCAAATGAAAATGTAGTAGTAACTGCATGCAGCAGTGATAAATACAAGACAGAAGGATATAGAGAAGAACAGAGTTGTGAAGAGCCAAAAAATGAAAAGTTTATATTTATGCCATGAAAAAAAAAAAAAGAAAGAAAACAAAGATTTGTTTAAAGGGTCTTGAAGAAAACAGAAAACCTATTTCCTGATTACAAATTACGAACTTCAACCTTTCCTGAATATTAGTCCAGGACAATCCACCTCCCTTCATGAATGTGAATTACTGTCAAAATTCAGCATCAAATACCAAATGGGTTAACTTATCTGCTTAAACCAACAAATAAATCATCCTACAAGAAGCTCTTTCAACTACTGTTTTTTTGGAGTGACTCCCAATAATATTAATGACATGAGTTCTTTCAACTTGAGTCTTTTGGAATGGCTCCCAATAAAGTTAATGACATGAAGCTCTTTCAACTAGTGTCCATTAATTTTGGAATGTGTCCCTGTAATATTAATGCCATTCCTTCAACTCATTCATCATTGTAACATCATAGTATTTGTACATTCATTTTCCTATATATTGAACTACTTTTCCTTGTAATAAACTAACATTTTTAGGTAATTAAACAGCATTTTGATCTAAATATATATCCAATATTAATATATGCAGTGTTTATAGGCAGACACAGAGAACTGAATTAGTGAAACGAACAAAAAAATCCACTAAACTGGAAATACTGCAATTTGCAAATGCAGTATATGCTTTAATTAACAACTTTATTATAGGATAACTTCAGGCATGCAAAAAGTAATGCAATGTGTTTTATTATTTACTCAGTAGAGTTGTCAAGCTAATTGACATAAAAAAAGGTGTGACTTCTTTTTGTGTCTATATAGAAATGAGTCATAAAAAGACAATGTATCTTTCAACCTTTTAAAGTACCTGTTTCTGGAATGCCAACATTGTTATGAAGCGTATTTATTCTCTGATGTATTTTTTCCATGTTTCAGACAATGAAATTGAGTCTTTTGGAATAGCTTGTCCAGACTGAATTGGATCTGAGGGTTTCTGTGCACAACAGTAACTTAACTTTTTACACTCTCTATCTAAATTACTTCTACTGAGAAAAGACTGTTTGTCTGGATGACAATTAGGATTTTAATGACGTATCACCAACTGACTCAGACCAGGTTTTTCCTACGCCTCTCCTTCTTTTTTTTTTTTTTTTTTTTTTTTTTTTTTCTTCTTCTCATTTACCCCCCCCTTTTCCCTTTTTTTCCTTTCTCTCCCTCTCTTTCTCTCTCGATGTTCAGAAATTTGAAACAAGTGTAAAAGAAGATGCTTGGATGCCTAATATACACTCAGGCTCTGTGCCATATAATTTTTTATGTTCTTGTCTGTTTCATCCTTTTTCACACAATCACTGACTTCTAGAAGAAATAAAGGGGTAGGGGGAATAAATATTTGCTGTGTATCCTGCTCAGGAATATTTATAATAGCCTTAGGTGTCTCATGAGTGGAAATAAAGAACTTCTTTTCCTGTCAAACTTTTGAACTGTCAGAGAGTCTTTATATGCAGAGACAGGAATGTCAGCTTTGTGACAAGAAGTTTTCTGAATACAAACCTTCCTAGAAACAAATGCTGTTGACAACACATTTTCCTTGTTATGCCACAATTCCAGTTCTCTCTGTACAGATTTTCCACCATCTTCTTTCTAGAAAGAGTGAAACTAAGTATGTTTCCTATATAAGTGAAGAGCTGAAGGAAGAAGGCAACAAGATAAGATTCAGATAAGATTTCACTCCTCTGCTGGCCTACAGAAAAACCAACATGTTTACCATGAATAGGATCAGAAACTGAATTTTTTTCTTCATAATACTAAGGACATAAAGGGCATGTGGAGGGAAAAAAAGAACTCAAGCATTTGATGGGTTTGTGCCTGCAGGGAGAAGAAACATATGAACCACACATCTTGGTGTATTCCACTTACAGGTAAGTAACTTAACCACCTTTGTGCTTCCTATGTCAGACAAAAGTCAGTGGTAAAAGTATACAAAAACAGAAAGTGTGCTACTCCCCCCAAATAAGATAGCACTGTAGGAAATACGTCTATGAAATAGATTTTCTTTGACACTGTTGAAACTTTCAATGTTTCTATGGTGAAGACAAGGGTGTTTTTTTTTTTTTTTTTGCCATCTCCCAGTGTAAAACATGAAATACTGGAAAGTTGAATGACATGGCAATCTAAGAGGTTCATAGCTCATTCAGGAATAGATACTATGAAACATCTCCCATATGTATACCTAATAAGTAATCCATCCTTAAAACATATAAACCCTTAAGCGCCAAATACCAGACCCATATCTGCTCTTCACAGGTATTATTTCACTACCTTGGAGGAAGCACTTTATAGGAGCTGAGCATCAGCCTCTTTTTCTTCATATTGTCTGAGGGCATACAACTGTCATTTGGTTATCTAGACAGTTGTTTTTAGAAGCTATATGTAATCCAGTGGTATGGAATCCTGAATAAGATATTTTATTGGTAGGAATTGCTGGATTGTTTAAGAACATGGAAAAGTCATGTAGGGCTTTTAACCTTGAGGTCACTGTTTTGTGTTTGGTCCAGCCTGATAAGAAACCAAAAACATTGTCTGTACGTTCTCATGCAAATCTTCCAAACAAGCATTTCCTAAAGTATTAGAGGGAGGTCATTGCTGTTGTTTTTCCTTCTTTTTCCTGATTTCTCTTCTGAGTTCAGACTTGAACATTCTGCCTGGTATGTTGATCTGCCTCTGCTTTAGAAATACAGCAGGGTTTCTTAATGAGATTTTCGGTCTGTAAAAAGAATGTTTCTGCTTCCCACATGCATATTGTATATGAATAGTACTTTACTTCATGATTACCCCATTGAAATCACTCAGACTTTAAATGGAGTCTCAGCTAGACATTGTTCAATGTGAGAAGCCTTTTGTTCAGGCTATATTTTCTGGTTTTATTTCACACAGATTAAGGCACCAAGAAAGAAAAGCCTGAATTTGTCACATGTACTAATTTATCTGCAATAACAATGCATTTGTAAAGTTTTGCTTAATGTATTTTGGGAAAGGATATAATTTGGGATTAAGCTCAGCTGCAGAAAGTCACTCTCAGTGTCAAATTAAAATATTCACACAGGGATTTGGGATGCATTTAGGTTAAATTTCAAGGTTAAAAAGAGAAATTAAGAATATCTACAATCTGTATCTGACATCCTTTGAAAACATCCAACTATAAAAGTCTTGCACTGCAGAGTTTCCTGAGCACAAAACATGCTTAGAAGTCTCCCGCTCTAGACATGTGGGAACCTCAGCTCCAGCAGTTTCCTCTGATCAGGGCTGATTTACAGTGATCAGACTGGTAAACACATATGAAAGACACTAATTTAACACCAAAAATGGGGTGACACTTCCTGAAGACTCCTTGAGGTTCTGGGATTTGGTCCTCTGTTCCTGCCATCTTCTTATGCTTCAGAAGGCTTCCTCTCTGTTCTCTGTATTACTTGGGATAGTCACTGGTACAGGAATGAACCAATGCTAAGCCTTTCTTATTAGCTACACATTAATTGCTCAGGGTCTCAGACTGTCTACAATAGGCCAGTTCCCTACAAGCCCATTTGTCTTCAATGTTTTTATTAATAATCTGGATGCAGATCTGGAAATCATACTAAGCACATTTGCTGATTATACTAAATAATCTAGGCTAGAGTGGCCTTGCTGAAAGTTCTTGACAAATTAGAGGGCTGGACAACCAACCATAATATGAAGTTTAACAGGAGGCACCTGGGATGGAGCAACCCTGGCTATATGTACAGACCAGGGGATGAGAGGCTGGAGAACAACCCCACAGAAAGGGATGTGGGAGTCGTGGTGGACAGCAAATTGAACATGAGCCAGCAGTGTGCCCTGGTAGCCAAAAGGGCCAACTGTGTCCCGGGGTACATTAAAGCTATTTAATTTGCTTTTATTTGATTGCTAGCTGGTTGAGGGAAGGGATTGTCCTGCTCTGCTCTGTGCTGGTGCGGCCTCACCTTGAGTGCTCTGTGCAGTTTTGGGTGCCACAATATAAGGAAGAAAGACATAAAACTACTAGACGGTGTTCAAAGGAGGGCTACAAAGGTGGTGGAGAGTATAGAGGGTAAGACATGAGGAGTGGCTGAGGTCCCTTGGTTTGTTCAGCCCAGGGCAGAGCAGGCTGAGGGGAGGCCTCATGGTGGCCTGCAGCTCCCTCATGAGGGAAGCAGAGGGGCAGGCGCTGAGCTCTGCTCTCTGGGGACAGCAACAGGACCCGAGGGAACGGCATGGAGCTGGGACAGGGGAGGGTCAGGCTGGGCATCAGGAAACAGGCTCCCAAGATCATGGGACCAAACCTGCCACAGCATTTGGACAATGCTCTCAGACACGTGGTCTAATTTGAGATGGTCTTGTGTGGAGCCAGGAGTTGGACTTGATGATCCTTGTGGGTCTTTTCCAACTTGGGACATTCTATGATTTTGTGGTTCTAGAGTGAATGATGCCTCAGGGATAATTGTCCTTATCTCTTCTACTACTGTTATTCTGGATGGGATGCTTTATTTTTAACATCTGTTGCTTTTGGTTGGAAATAGGCTTTTTTTTTTTTTTTTTTTTTTTTTTTTAACATTTACCTAGCTGCTGAATGACTGTTGGACAATTTTCAACCAGAATTCATCACTTATATTTTTGAACAGGATCCAACTTAAATTTGAACCTGTTTTTCCTAGACTACATCCAAACTATCAGTAATTGGAGAGACCGGCTACTCCAACTGCTTGTGAGCCCTAATCCAGGAAAAGTATTTGAGGAAGGCGTTGTCAGAAGTATCTAGGTCTTCAGTTCAATTTGCTTTAATGTCTGGGAAGCAGTGTGGAAACAATGCTAATGTGTATTAGCTGATGCTAATCTCTGTTAGTCCATTTTTTATCTTCATGCTGCCCAATTGCTCTAAAGCAGCTGGGTATATCTGAACTACTGTTTTCCTAAGACCATATGAAGGCATTAGCTTTATACTAAATAAAAATGCCAATAGTATTCAGCTGGCCTCCTTTTGTCATTTTGGCAGCTGAGCAGAGGGAAAGCAGAATGAGAAAGAGAATACAACCCTTAGTGTTCAAGCAGTCAAGTGAAAGGGATGTGTGTTACTTGTAACTGTTACCAACAATAGGGTACTGTTGATGTTACCAGAATCTCTGATATTTTCAAAGAGATCTGAAAATGACATTTATTTTCAGCAGCAGAAATACATCATTTGAGTTACTTGTACTTTCCCACATAGTAAATATTGCTGATACAAAATGGAAATAATCAGCTTCTCATGGGATTTGTAACCACTAACAGTTGAATATTCAAATAAATGCGTTTATGAGCTTTCTAGCATTGGTGGTGTACTGCTGGGATTGTATGTCATGGCAGGAAAGCTATAGTAGGCTTAAGCTGAGCATGGGGAATGATATCAAAAGACCTGTCTATGTAGCAGCTTTAAGTGATTTTATAACCCAGTTAGAGTACATTAGATGATTATAATCCATGTCTGTCCTTGTCATGGTTTGGCCACAGACATTGGAAATGTATGAGCCATATTTTAAACCTGATCACAGTACTGAGCAGTCATTGCATTATATAGCATTACTTCAATATGCATAAGCATTTGACTGTATATCTATATAGGTGGGATAGAAAGTTCAGACTGATCATGCTTCATACTTGATGAACATGTGGAGAACATATTCACATGTATAGAGCTTCTAATCTTTTTGTAATCAGGTCTTCCATCCCTCTATCCTCACATGGAAGTGCAGAGTTGAGTATGCAACAGGTAAACCTTTTCCAAAGCACATCTTTTTCAGCTGGAATTCACTGCCAACACTCCTCAGAACAGTCAGCAGTAGTTCTCAGACATAAAATAATTCCACATACATGTAAGGGCATAAAATGGTTCAAGCAAAAAGCATGTCTAGCACAGTACCTTGCCCTAGCGGTGTCCATGTGTGGACATGGATGGAAGAGGAAAAACAGGGCAAGTCATTGACATTTCCTAATAACCTTTCTAGGATGAAGTAATCAGAGCTGTACATAGTATTCAAGGTATGGGCAACCATGAATTTTTTCTGCATTACTGCACATTTATTTACTCTAAATTACACCTGCTGTTTCACTGCTCAATCGTTTAAGGTTCTTTCGTGGTTCTTTACACTGCTTTTTTTTTTTTTTTTTTTTTTTTTTTTTTTTTTATGTTATCAGGATGACTTCATATCAACCATAGTCTTCACTGTCACACTGTTGGCTGTCTTTTACAGGCTGTCTTGAACTGCACACACATGACCCAACTCACACTGGATCTACAAGTATTACACCCCTTGAACTGAGGATGTCTCCCCAGTTCATCAGATATGTGGATAAAATTGATCTGTAAGGAGAGAGTAGTCCCTCTGCTTGATAACTAATTAACTAATTGTTTCCAGTGAACCAGATCAGCAGACCTGCACAACACTGTTATTAGTATTGAAGATCTAAATCTAAATACTTCCCTTCAATTTCTCTCTCTCTCTCTCAATTTCTCTCTCTCTTTTTTTTTTTTTTTTTTTTTTTTTTTTTTTTTTTTTTTTAAGGGGGATGATTTTGGTTTTGGTTTGTGTTTTGCTTTGTTTTGCTTTATTTTGGATAGGAGGTTAGTTACACATTGCAGATTTATTTTTTTTCGGTGTTGAAATTGTTTTGAAATATTCCTGTTCACCCCCAACTACTTGCTCCTCTGCTTTGACTTTTCCCAAAGCTACAATAACTATATTTGGCAGGGGGTGAGAGGGATGATTTTCTTTTCTTTTTTCAACCTAAATCACTGTAGAGACCTGCCACATCATTGTGAAGTTTTATGACCACAGCCTAGTTTTATGAGCTAACTAGCTAAAACTACAATGGAGAATGGGAACAAGCAACAGAAGGGGATGGGGCTTTTCAGAAATTAATTTTCTTGCCAAATAAAACAGAACACATAACCAGCACTCTAAGAAAAAGATAGGTTAGATCTTATTATTTGAATAAGCTGCATTTAAGCAGTGTTAACCGAGCGTCAGCATTCAGGTACATTCAAAATATCTTAGGCTCAGAGCTCTCGACTTTCAAGAAGTCAGGGAGGTTTTTAGTACTACAGCATGAAGTGCAGCACTGAACTCCATGTTGCAAACTCCCCTTTTTCTGTATTTGCCTCTCTGTTTTTAGAATAGAATAAAATACAATAGTTCATTTGGAAATGGCCTTCAAAAATCATCTAGTCAAACTGGAAATGGTTTTCACCATCCCTTTATAACATTCTGAACTAAAAGAGTTTCACAGAAACCTAAGTGACTCATTGGGCTGTAATGGAAGAATCTACAACTTTCTATCCTGAGCTGCAATACTGGGGAGCTGCTTATGAGTCATACTCAGCCTTATCCCAAATTCACCGAAAGTATTACTAGAGTTGTAAAAAGTTGCAAGTCACCGTGGGTGCATGGACCCTGCCTGCCAAAGGCTGAACTGAGGAAGCTGAGGCTCAGCAAGTGTGAGTCAGCCTTACTTCTCCATCATCAGCAGAGCAATCCTGTTTAACACAGGCTGACAGCCTCATCATGGATATCAATTTGCAATAGGATTAGAAACAATCATTGTAAGTTACTGCCTTGTACAGCACAATCAGTGGGCTCAGCAACAGATGTGCATAGGTAGCATGAAAAGAATTAGGCAGAGACAAAAAGTAAAAACATCTACTAGAAGAAAGGATAACTCTATCAAATTAACAAGATAATGCATCTATCTATTACTGAAATTTACTTTCATTTGTGTAACACCACTTTATAAAATATTTGTTTGGTATGCAGGAATATTCACTTTCTAGTTAGCTCAGTTAGCTCTTTGCAGAGAGAGATTACTCTGTCTGCCTTTTGAAAATTCATTTTCTATTTAGTATGGAAACAGTCCCCCTGGATCTGGGTTAATCCATCTTCTGGTTGGACATGATGATGATCTGAATGAACTGAAAAAAAGACAAATTGCAAGGGGCATGTAACAAGCCCCTCTTCTTTCTGTTAAACCTCTGTTAATAACGTGTGAAGGAGTAACAACAAAGAGCTTCTGTCCTCTTTATAAAAGACCCTTAAGGGCAGAAGCAGGCTGTAAGAAACTATTCTTTTGCTAATGCTAGCTGAATTACTGAGAAAGCTCAGTGTTAAAAATCCATTACAAGGATCTTGTACATGGAAAGGAAGTATTTCCGTGGATGACTTTCTAATGACTGTCAAACATTTGCAGCCATCAGACAAAAGGAAGCATTGTGATGACAAGACACATGCAACCTAGTGCTAGTGCTGTGGTTACATCTGCCAGCAGCGTAATTGCGAGCTGCAAACACTCGAGTGGTCCTTGAAACAAATTGGAAATTGACTCTTGATGCTGGATTTTCCTTACTTCATTCTTCATACGTTTCTCTTTTTCTTTTCCTTCCTTCCTTCCTTCCTTCCTTCCTTCCTTCCTTCCTTCCTTCCTTCCTTCCTTCCTTCCTTCCTTCCTTCCTTCCTTCCTTCCTTCCTTCCTTCCTTCCTTCCTTCCTTCCTTCCTTCCTTCCTTCCTTCCTTCCTTCCTTCCTTCCTTCCTTCCTTCCTTCCTTCCTTCCTTCCTTCCTTCCTTCCTTCCTTCCTTCCTTCCTTCCTTCCTTCCTTCCTTTCTTTCTTTCTTTCTTTCTTTCTTTCTTTCTTTCTTTCTTTCTTTCTTTCTTTCTTTCTTTCTTTCTTTCTTTCTTTCTTTCTTTCTTTCTTTCTTTCTTTCTTTCTTTCTTTCTTTCTTTCTTTCTTTCTTTCTTTCTTTCTTTTTCTTCTCTCGTTCTCTCGTTCTCTCTTTCTTTCTCTTTCTCTCTCTGTCTCCCTTTTTCTCTCTTTTCTTCCTTCCTTCCGTTATAAATGAAGTCTCAACTCAATCTGAATTTAGTAATATTTATAAAAGAATATTTATAAAAGGTATAAAAGGTATAAAAGGCAAGTAAACAGTGCTGGGTGTGTAGGGAGTCTACACTCCACCAACACGCACACATGAACATCAAACATTCCAAATATACAGAACATTGCTTTTACATACTAAACCCGAGTATGCCTATACATACATACAAACAGGAAAGGTAACGAACAATCCTTTAAGTTATACAATCAGAAAAGGTAACAAACAATCCTTTAAGTTCCATGACTTAACAGTCTCCATTTTCCATAATTCCAGGGCTAGTCATGTGAACAATATGTCTCGCTTTAAGTTGTTAAGCAACTCGGTCTTCAGGCCTTATGTATCCTGTTCTTCCCAGATCGAAGAAAAGCATATCCATCTACTTTTCAAAGCCAATAGGGCCTGGGTCAAAAGGCATGTCCAGGTCATCAGGGAGCGTAACAGCAAAAGCCTTCGATGGCTGTAGCAGCAGAGGAGCCGATGGCGTAGCAGTCAGATTAGTAAATGAGCCCGCAGCTCCCTCACTGTCTGGCAAACCACATGTTTCCGACTGTGGTCCCACGTGGCTCTTTAAGGCCTCAGAGATTGCTCTCCAGGTGCTGAGCAATCCCGCCACAACCTTGTTGTTTTTAGTTGCAGAGTCCCACACCTTGACCTCAATTTGGTCCCATGTTTCAGGATCATAAACTGTCCGATTGCTAATAAGGAGAATAAGCTGTAAGGTTACCAGGACAGTCTTTGTTTCTAAGGACGTATGATTCCCCATAATGCACAACTGCTTATCAGTGAGGGGCAGTTGTGTGTGCGGGTCCACTTCTCTCAGCTTGAGCTTCTTTCCAGCTACAGTGTGCCTATTTCCAGCGACTTTCTGTAAGAGCTTCTTTGAGCAGTTTGCCGAGTTTGGCTGAACCTATCTTCATGAGGCGATCAGTGTGCCTGTTCCTGTCCTGGTCTCCATTCTGCCAGCCTGTTCCTTTTCATTCCTTCTTTCTGCTTCTTTATTGATGACATAACTTCATTACATCGTGTTGCCTTCTTTTTTTATCTTGAGGACAGGCTCCCTTCTTATACCCTTCATCCCATAACAGTTCTTTTGAAAACAACTTTTCATTGGTCAAACAACTTTGAATATAACAACAACAGCAAATGCCCAGAAGCTTCCATGCCTTAAGGGCTGGAGAACAAGAAACCTGAGACTGCATGGAGTCTCCTGAATCACCCTTCTTTGTTCCCTCTAAACTGTTTTACATTCCTGATGGTCTCATTGTTAAGAGTCTGATGTTATCATCAACCACGGGGCTTTCCAACCCCCTTTGGCCACACTCGCAAATCTCCCCCATCTTTATTAATATCAACCATTTTCTCGACACGAATTACTAGTCCATATATAACCCTTCCTTCCTTCCTTCCTTCCTTCCTTCCTTCCTTCCTTCCTTCCTTCCTTCCTTCCTTCCTTCCTTCCTTCCTTCCTTCCTTCCTTCCTTCCTTCCTTCCCTCCCTCCCTCCCTCCCTCCCTCCCTCTCTTCCTTTCTCTCTTTCTTTCATTCTTCTTTTCTTTCTTTCCTTCTCTTTTCTTTCTTTCTTTCTTTCTTTCTTTCTTTCTTTCTTTCTTTCTTTCTTTCTTTCTTTCTTTCTTTCGTTCTTTCTTTCGTTCTTCTTTCGTTCTTTCTTTCGTTCTTTCTTTCGTTCTTTCTTTCGTTCTTTTCTTTCTTTCTTTCTTTTCTTTCTTTCTTTCTTTCTTTCTTTCTTTCTTTCTTTCTTTCTTTCTTCTTTCTTTCCTTTCTTTCCTTCTTTCCTTCTTTCCTTCTTTCCTTCTTTCCTTCTTTCCTTCTTTCCTTCTTTCTTTCCTTCTTTCTTTCTTTCTTCTTTCTTTCCTTCTTTCTTTCTTTCCTTCTTTCTTTCCTTCTTTCTTTCTTTCTTTCTTTCTTTCTTTCTTTCTTTCTTTCTTTCTTTCTTTCTTTCTTTCTTTCTTTCTTTCTTTCTTTCTTTCCTTCTTTCCTTCTTTCCTTCTTTCCTTCTTTCCTTTCTTTCTTTCTTTCTTTCTTTTCTTTCTTTCTTTCCTTCTTTCCTTCTTTCCTTCTTTCCTTCTTTCCTTCTTTCCTTCTTTCCTTCTTTCCTTCTTTCCTTCTTTCCTTCCTTCCTTCCTTCCTTCCTTCCTTCCTTCCTTCCTTCTTTCTTTCTTTCTTTCTTTCTTTCTTTCTTTCTTTCTTTCTTTCTTTCTTTCTTTCTTTCTTTCTTTCTTTCTTTCTTTCTTTCTTTCTCTTTCTTTCTTTCTTTCTTTCTTTCTTTCTTTCTTTCTTTCTTTCTTTCTTTCTTTCTTTCTTTCTTTCTTTCTTTCTTTCTTTCTTTCTTTCCTTCTTTCTTTCTTTCCTTCTTTCCTTCTTTCCTTCTTTCCTTCTTTCCTTCTTTCCTTCTTTCCTTCTTTCCTTCTTTCCTTCTTTCCTTCTTTCTTTCCTTCTTTCTTTCCTTCTTTCTTTCCTTCTGTCTTCCTCTCCTCACCTCTCCTCTCCTCTCCTCTCCTCTCCTCTCCTCTCCTCTCCTCTCCTCTCCTCTCCTCTCCTCTCCTCTCCTCTCCTCTCCTCTCCTCTCCTCTCCTCTCCTCTCCTCTCCTCTCCTCTCCTCTCCTCTCCTCTCCTCTCCTCTCCTCTCCTCTCCTCTCCTCTCCTCTCCTCTCCTCTCCTCTCCTCTCCTCTAGTTCTAGGAGCAGTTTTTCAAACTTTTGGAAAATCCAGAAAAAAATGTAACTCTAAGATTTTTATTTCTCAGGCAGAAGAACAAAAGCACTCATAGTCTGATGATCACATCTTATATAACAAAGCAACTTCAACACATTTTCCATAACTGAACTCTTGTAATTTTATATCAGCTCTATTTTGGTAATAACACAGAAAATTAACAGCTACTTAGCGAGGAAGAAAGATCATTCATGCAACTCATATTGCAAGTTAGACTGAGACAAGTGGTATGCTTTTTTTTTTTTTTTTTTTTTTTTTTTTTTTTTTTTTGATGGGTGGCAGGGGTGTGTCACTTCTATATCAATGGAAGCAGTAAAAAATAGTGTAAAAGTATAGGAGCAGAATAAGGTGCTTGCTAATGTAGCTTTCCAAGTTTTATCTCCCCAAATAGTTATATTTGTGTATATATATAGATTGCTAAATGTTCTGCATATGTTGAAGTAACTTTTTTTTTTTTTTTTTTTGTGGGATTTTTTTCTTTGTTCGTTTGTTCACTTTCCGTGGTATAAATATATAAGTAAGGCTCTGTGGGCAAGATGTTAAGTAAAGATCTGATCTATGATAAACAGTTTTTCTGGCAGTAAATATATCATATCATATATCATCTGAGCTAAGGAAAAAGTCACACACCCTAAACTCTGTATTTACAAAATGCAGCTCTAATTTTGGTTTAGTTAGTGTCATTAAAGTGGGCGTGGTAGATACACTAGTGAGTGGAAAAAACTCCTTTAACAGCTTGTTTTGCTAAAATAGCTTTACTAGCAGAGCAAATTTGCAGACTCTCCTTAGTGAAGACAAACAGGTTTGTAATACAGCTAATTATGGAGCATTCACTGTATGAAGAATGAATACAGACTATATTACTATTCAAGGAAATGTGCATAGAAAGGCAACATCCCTAAGAGATCTAAGGAGTTTCTGTGAACACTAAATTATCTATGAGATCCTCAAATACTGCTGTGATTAAAAAGGCTACTGCAATCATTGAATCTATGGACTCTGAACTATAAAATTAGAAAGGACTTACGCTATTAGAGAAATTACAAAATTCTACTGGAACTTGGGTAATATGCTTAATAGCGAAGATGCTTAATCATAGGAATAACCTAACAAGAGATGTGATATCTCCATAATACCAAAGGTGTATGTAAGAGTAGTTTTTACCTAAAATATGTATTCTTGTTCAACAAAAAAATTATGATCTTCAGAAGCAAGTCAAACCAGGGTGTTGTTGCATCTAGCCTTAGAAATGGAACTGAACATCAGCGCAATATACGTACGCTGCCTAATTTTCAGTCTTAAAGAGTTCCTCTAAAAGTTTTCAAACAATCCAGTAAAGGGTGCCTTCATTTCACATGGCTAAAAATTAGACATCTATGTCTGAGTTATGCATTCAAACTTCCCAGTATGATCAATGGCAAGAAATAAGAGTCAGAAGAAGGCTGTTCATCTCAGCTGAAGTTATACATCAGACAGATCAGATTAATTGTCCTCTGGAGGTGAGTCTTATTTTAGTGTGAAGTGAACCTGAAGTATTTATTAGCTTTCGATTTTTGGGAAAGTTCTTTAAAGCAGATGAATTCCTTCTGAAGTGTAAATGTGGCAGAGTGAAAGGCTTCAAAATTTAACATTTTTAAAAATATCTATTTTTCTTTAGCTTTTCTTACAGGATAAGACATCTTATGCTTTCATCAGAAAAGAAGATACACGAAGTGTTTTTTTTTCTTCTTCTTTTTTTTTTTTTTTCCACAGTAACTTACACTGGTTGCTACCATTCAACTTCCAGTGCAGTGGTATCTACATCACAAACCCGGATTCATTATTTTCTCTCTCAGTAACACAGACACTGAGCTTTAAATGCTTGATTTAAATCCTATTAAAATGGGAGAGACTTGCATTGACTTTAATGGGATTTAGATTGAGTGCAGAGAAGGCTGAATGCTGAACTGCTGTCAGGGATGAAGTAGAGGGGGTATTAAAGGCCAAACTAATAATGCTTCTGTTAAATGTTAAGTACCCATTCTTCAGAGAGACTTGCCAGACTGGTCATTCAGTCTCATTCAGGATGATGAAGAGTAACTCAGTGAGCAATAAACAAGATTATTAATATAATTGCTAGTTTTCTTCATGTCTTCTAATCTTTGTTATATTCCATTAAAGTACAATATAATGTTTAAGACATGATGTGTTTACTAGATACTATTAACAATTTATTTTGTAAGGTACTTTTTTTTCCATCTGATATTGTCAAGGAGTGTCCCTTTTCTATTAATGTATCCTTTGATCAACTTACAGGCTAAAGGAAATATGTAGGGCTATATGCACCCTACCAATTGCGATAGCTAAGTGAATCATTTTCGGACCTATACTGAATTCTGGTTCAACAAAAATATTGTATATACATGGTGTCTATATAGAATACAGAAATTCCAAATAGCATCAACAAGAGCTACCTGACCCGAGATGCATATAGACTCACTTGTAGCAATTCTGTTTGGATCTGCAAAGTACCTGAATGAAGTAAAGATAATCCCAGCTGGAATTGACAGCTTCACTAAGCATATATGGACAACATGTGGTTCAGTTCATTATGTGGCTAGAGGCAGGGCGTGTCATCTTTCATGAAATAGTTAGGCAGTGGAAGCTTTGTTTTACACATCCTTCTTTATATAAAGAGCTTCGAATCCCAAGTTGCTATTTCTTCTGATTAAATAATCACTGTTAAATTATAGATGCAGGGCCAGTTTTAATTTGCTGTTAAAGATGAACACTATGCAGGTATAAAAATGAGAGGCAATGGGCACAAACTGAAATACAAAAAAGCTTTCTTTCAACATCAGAAAACATTTGTTTGCTGTGAGAGTGACTGAGCACTGGCATAGGTTGCCCAGAGAGGTTGTGGAGTCTCCCTTCCTGGAGATACTCAAAATCCACCTGGACGTCATTCTGGTCAACCTTCTCTGGGTGTCCCTGCTTGAGCAGTGGGTTGGACCAG
Organism: Aythya ferina; assembly: GCF_964211825.1. Classification (NCBI taxonomy): domain Eukaryota; kingdom Metazoa; phylum Chordata; class Aves; order Anseriformes; family Anatidae; genus Aythya; species Aythya ferina. Next base: position 45,018,694 of record NC_140296.1, read on the forward strand.
ATGGGCTCCAGAGGTCCCTTCCAACCTCAACCATCCTGTGATTCTGTTATAATGGGATGAAGAAAACATCTGTAGGAAATGGTTTGTCATCAATATTGCTGTTTCTGAAGCCTCGTGAGAAGAGAAATTTGTGGAAGGAAGGCATCCTGGCTTTGGCTCTGTTCTCCTGGGAGTGCTCAACCACTTTTTATTAAGAAGCTGTGGGATTATACCAGTTCTTGATCATGGACCAGAACACAAACTTGCCTGAGTCCCTGGTTTACTGAAAAGGGTGTTTTCTTTCCTGTGTTGTCTCAGTGAAACAATCTTGTGGTCCTGTCTGCACTCACTGTTTTATGCTGCATATGAAGAGTAACTCATGACTTTTCTGGTACTGATTTGCAGTGTCTTATCAAGTATTATCAGTACCTCCACCATACCTATAGCATGCCGATGTCCTTGAAAAATTAAAATTATACCTGTATTGTTAGCTAAAATGAACCGTGGACTATCTCCTAGTTCTGAAGGCTAGCAGCAGAGATTGTCCAGCATCCAAACTGTTCAGGGTTAGCCCACCTCTAGAGATTTGTCTTGGTGAGAGATAATAACAACAACACAAAAAATGTCTAGGAAAGCTAATAATTATTAATGAAAGATTATCATGAAGGGGTCTAATGTGTGACCTTACCCACTGTTTCTCTTCTATTTAATAGTATTGAAGTATGTGCCTAAATGGACCTACATGTAAGTAAATTAAATATGTCTGTAAACATTTGCTTGCATGGAATGGCCTGCATCCATAGAGCTGAATTCCCTTAGCCCTCAAATAGTGTGGCTACTTTATATAGGTGGAATGGCCCTAGTAAGTGTTTTGGAAAATACATGATTTACATGGGCCAAAACTGTGATGGGGACCTACTAATAAAATAAAAGCATAGATGTGTCTTAGTACCTGTTTATCACATTTCAGCAGTGGCCAATGGTCTATAGTGTTGCAGGTACATTATTCTTCAATAAGGAATGTGTATGGCCCATGAGCTTGGGGGCCATAGATGATGGCCCCCAAGATGAGATGATAGGCTTGAGGGGAACTGCCCCTCTCTTGTATAGCTGTTTTTTGAAGGGAAAGGACTAAAATGATTGAGAAGGATTCACTGACCACATTGTAATTGTTGTGGCTTGGTTTTGAGCATAGTTTCCCTTGGCTGCAGGGACCAAGTTTTCCCAGTCTTCTTCCACGGAGAGATGTAGATACAATATATGAATTGCCTGCATTTGGTCTGAAAACACCCAATATGTCATATTGTCATATTAAGTTCATTATTCTAAGTAAAAGTGCCTAAAGAAAGCTGTATCCAAATCTTAAAATTTAAAACATTAAATAATATGCATGTGTAAAGAAACAAAGCCCACATATGCAATTTTGGGTTTGGAATTTAAGACATGCTTTATTGTTTATTTTGGCTTAGAGCTGGAAAAAGAGAATATATAGAGCTGCAAATTAAATTGAATTTAAATATTTTTCCTGAGGCCCAAGAAAGAACCCCCCCCAGACAAATTTTAGAAATTCTTCATATTACAGGATAACAAGTAGATGTGAATAAAGACAGAAATCCCTGAGCCACAAAGCAATCTTTCACATAACAAGTAGACTCAATCTAATTTGCAGTTTGTTTGAAGAAAAGATTTTGTTCATCAGCAATCTTAGATTTGTAAGTATCTGTTCCAATGAAAACACTGATGTGTCTTTGCTGCCTATGGCACACTGAAAATCTGAATTTAGAGCTAATTCCTTGCCTGCCTCAAAAGTTGCAGCATAGTGAATTTCTGCTCTTGTTCAAATATAACAAGTAGTACAAATAGCAAGCCAAAATAATTTGATTTCTGTTAAATACTTCTGCAAACTAATTTGCATTGACCTTACCCTCCCTGTTCTAAATAAAGTTGTGAATAGATACTATTTAATCACAGAGAGCAAACTCATCTTTTATTTTGTGATGACTTTTGTAATGTGTTGATGAAGTATTCTCTTTCCAGTGAAGAAAGATAGATTTCATTGTATGTCAGTATTTTTTTCTTTACATTCAGGATTCTGCATAATTTAACAAGAAAAGGAAATCATGAATGCACTTGATGCTTGTGCTAGCTGGTGACTGCTTCATGTGAAATGAAGAAATTGAAGCTGTAGAGAGAATCCAGCTTCCCTCTTTTGTGAGTGAGTGCCCTAATTGCTAGGAAAGAGTAATCAGTTTTCTGCTTGTTCTCCAGACTAATCAATCTTGGCTGTATTTTTAATTTTTGTACAACACGCAGATGAACAGCGGAGATGGTTAATCTTTTCTTCTTGACACTAGCAGCCTGCAGTCTGATGTCTGGTGCATTTTTTAGAGGTGAGAAAAGGCAAACTGACATTTGAAAACAGTTTCCTCTTCCATTTTTAGAGTTACTACATCTGTTGAGTTATTATATAAAGGGCTGGAAGAGAAGAATATGAATAACCTTTTTTGAATAATCAATAAACTCTTTTTTTTTAATAGCAAATAACTTTTTTCTGAAGTTTAGAAGGAAGATGGTCAAGACTGCTGTATTCTTCATGGAGTTTATGCCTCAAATGTGTGTTATGTGTACACAAAATCTAACTGCCAAACTGGGCTTCTTGGGAAAATAAGCAGAAGAAGGCATAATTTTAAAACCTACTTATGTATAAACATGAGATATGTGGTGAGCTGGTAAAATGTGCCAAAATGGTAGCAAGTCTGTGTGTGCTTAGTAGCAGACTACCACAGGTTTTCACTTGTACAAACATAGGACTAACATAGGACTGTATCTAAAATGGCACCATGTATGTAGACCTGTTAGGTTGGTAAATAGGTGGGAGATACATGGGAGGTGACCCAGAAACCTCAAGGATGTTTCTCACCAACTATCCCAATGAGCGTATTGACTATGTGTTCTGGGTTTAAGTGTCAAGGTTTTGGTAGTGGGATAGGTGACCAGGGTGGCTTCTGTTAGCAGAGCCCAGCAGCTACCCAATGTCAGATCAGAGTCAGCTCCAGCCACCTCCAAAAGGGACCAACTGCTGGCCAGAACCAAGCAAGTGAGTGGCATTGGTTGGGCCTCTGGGAGAGCAGGTTTAAGAAAGGGAAAAACACTACTGTGCAACAACAGCTGGGAGAGAGGAGTGAGAACCAGACCTGCAGACCCCAAGGTCAGTGCAGAAGGAGGGCAGGAGGTGCTCCAGGCACCCAGCAGAAGTTCCCCTGTGGCCTGTGGAGAGGCTCCTGGTGGAGCAGGCTGTCCCCCTGCAGCCCATGGGTCCCACATGGAGAAGATCTCTACGCTGCAGCCCATGGAGGAGACCACGGTGGAGCAGGTGGATGTGGCCTGGAGGAGACTGCGGCTCATGGAGAGTGCCCACAGGAGCAGGCCCCTGGCTGGAGCTGCAGCCCATGGAGAGGAGCCCATGCAGGAGCAAGGGATTTGGGGGGAGCTGTCGCCCACCCGTGGGGAACCCGTGCTGGTGTAGTTTGCTCCTGGGGGATGGACCCCGTGGTACAGAGCCATGTGGGAACAGGTCTTGAAGAGCTGCTGCCTGTGGACAGCCCCCACAGGCTTAGGTCGGGAAGGATGCCATCCCATGGGAGGGACCCAATGTGGAGCAGGGGCAGAGAGTGACTGTGAAGGAGTGGAGGAGACGAAGCATTAGGGACTGACTGCAGCCCCCATTCCCCACTCCCCTGCACCGCTTGGGGGGAGGAGGTAGAAGAGAGTGGATGGGGAGGTGTTTTTAGTTTTCTTTTAGTTTCTCTCTGCTCTAGTGCACTAGTGATAGGCAATAAATTACATATTTCTCCCTGTGCTGATTCTGTTTTGCCTATGATGATAGTTGTTGAGTGATCTCCCTGTGCTTATCTCAGCCCTTGAGCCCTTTCCATCATATTTTCTCCCCCTTTCCCTTTGAGGAGGGGTTGTGAGAGAACAGTTGTGATGGAGCTCAGCTGAACACCTGAGTAAAACTACCACACTATGGCACATAAAAAGAAACACTGGTGTGGAAAGTGTGACTGACTTGACTTTTTGGTGGGACTCAAGCATCTGTCTCCTGGCAGCACACAGAGGTCTCTGGCAATCTGAAATCAGCCTGGAAGTCCCTTTGCTCTCAGGGGCATCTGCAGACAGACCTGTAGGGTTGTTTTCTCTTTAGTTTCTTAAAATGGACAATATTCAAAATGTACTGTAGGCTGGTGTCTCACAGCACAAAACCTTGTGGTAAGGTCTTTTGATTTAAGAGAGTGCAAACTTGCAGATCCCATAACCTGGAATTCATCTCTGCAGTTTCTAGTGCAATTAGTAAGAAAAATACAAAATGAAGGCATTTCCGGGGCCAGGTATCAACCGATGATTTTCAGGAAGGCAATTTTTGGTCTTAAGTGGCTGAATGGTGCTCAAATCTTATATTAGGCTGCAATTCTGGGTCACTCGTCAGATCCAGAGCTAGCTATAAAAGAACTAGTTGACATAGCTGTTGCAGTGTGGCTGCATTGGCACAAAACTCTAGCTGGGCACTCTGAAAGGGTTTTGGCTGTGCAGTCTGAGAACCAAAGGAGCTGGAAAATATGTCACAAGATTTGTAGGAAAGAAAGCAAAGTGTAGGACACCTCAAATTATACTAGTCACCTGTTTGAAAACCACCATTCGGGATTTAGTGTGGCAGATTACCTGATTACAGTAGACATTAACATATCTATTTTGTTCATGAAATCTAGCATAACTCAAAGCACTTATTTATGCTATGTATACAAAAACATGGACCTAGATTTGTCTCTTAGTCTTTGGTGTTGTGAGGTACTTTTACAGCTTCTTAAGATGAATGGTTCAAAGAACCCTGATTTTAATCCGATTATTTCCATGTCTAAAATGACTAATGTTCTCAAGGCTTCCTAGAACAAAATGAGGCCTAGTCTGACTTGTTCTTCCTCTTTCAATTTTTCTTTTAAGTATCCTAGATGATGGGTGACACTAGAACCAGGAATTCAGACACATTGACATCAAAAACAATTGTAATATGTATGTGGCAACAAGGGTGGGGGGCAGAGTGGAAGGAAGAGGAGCACTTTGAAGATGTCATGATAACTCGAGCGTGTTTAGATTCAGTAAATAGGTGTGCCTTTTTCTGTATCCTGCTCATCTGCAGACTAGGATGTATGAAGAGAAGGAAAAATGAAATGTTATTTCCAGTAAAGGGGAGGAGACTTATCAATGATAAAATCATTATGAAAAAAAAAAAAAAAAAAAAAAAGCAAGCAAACAAACAAACAAACAAAAAACAGTGGAAGAAATTATTGCTTTTTATTTTTTATTTATTTATTTTTTTCCCCTTGAAAGTTCCAGGTTTATCCCATAATCCAGATCATGAAGATGCAGCTTCAATATATGTGCACATGTACACTGCCCTACATCTTGCCAGTAAAGTTATTTGTGAATACTCCCTAAATCATTTCAGGAAAAATTACTTGGACTGATGTCTTTTGTTTAAGCATTTTACCTGACTTACTTTGTGCTAAATGAATTAGGAAGCATTAATATAAATTTTCTTTTAGCAGAAAAGCAGAAATGCTACAATCTTCGTGCATTGCATGGCAAGCCACTTAAAGAACAGGGCAGGGACATCTCCTCAAAGCACAAGCTGTGCAGGAAACAGCAGGTTTGGCAGAAGGCCAGCTTGGCTGAACAGGGAACTCCTGACTGAACTCCAACACAAAATGGACATCCACAGAAACTGGAAGCAGGGATGGGCTGATGTTGTTGTTTTTTTTATTGTAATACATTGTGTTAGATTTCGTAATCAGAAAAGATTACTTAGTTTACTAAATTTATTATTTGCAGATGAGGAAGTACTTATGTCGTTGCATTTTATTCTCCCATATTCTTATTAGCTAATTGCTGACTCATCCTAGGCGTAAGCAACCGTTATCATCACAGGTATTCTGTTTGAAGGATCTCAGAATATCTGTATATTTTTCAAAATAAAACATTTCAGGTTTAACATAAACTGAGATTTTAATACTTCAGGTGCTAAAGCCGCAACTTTTGGGCTTATCTTACCATAGCTCTCAGTGAGAGGGGAAATACAGATATGTTTCAGAAACTTTACTACAGTTTAAAATTACAGTGCAGAGTCTGATTTCTGCTCATCATTTTTGTGTTATTTTAAATTTACACTGGTTTAAAAAAAATGCAAGGTTTTGCACTTATAAATATCACTACTTATTATAGGCCCCCTCTAGTGTTCTAATACAGACCCCCAAAACAGGTAAAATGGATCTCAGTCTGAGGTTGTCTCTTTCTCCTCATTGACTAAAAGCCAATCCTAGTACAACTAGCCAAATTGTGGTTATCTATACTGTAGAAATCTTAAATTAGTGGAGATTAATGCCACCTGGTGCATCTGGCTTCTGTCACTATGATGATCTGCCATGAAGCCAGTGCAAAGAAAGCAAGTTGGCATGAAGAGTTAACAGGAAGTATGTTGTTGTCACACATCAAAAATGCCACTGGGGTTTGTTAACCCTTGCAATTATGTTTGCAGAAGTGCTACAGGAAACATACCTGCTGGCAGTATAAATATGTGGAGACAAGAAGAAAAGAATGAAACAAAACAAACCTTAGCCCCTCCTGGGATCAGACAACAAGGTATGTCACAGTCTTCAGGTATTTGTCCTAATATACACACCAAACACATCTTCTTACATCCAGAAGAAAAACAAAACCCATACCGTGTACTTTCTTTTCTGATGCTTGCTCTCATTGCCTCAAAACATGCAATGTATCTAATTAACAAAGCTGCTGTTTATTCTTACAGAGAAGAAAATATGTTTTGAGATTTCACAAATTAAAAAGGAACACTATTGAATTTTAATAAAATTTCATGTCTGACACTGTTCTTGTGTATGTTGTTGAATGCCATGGATTTGTGAATTCAATTCCTCATTCTCAATGCAAAATTCCTATATGCCTTTGTCTGATTATATGATGAAACTACTATTGTGTACCATTGCTTTATGTGCAAATCAATGTCTAGTAGATCCTTTTGGATTTCTTGGTTCCAATTAAACCTGTGATGGTCCATTACCAGATGTCTGAAGTTGCTGGATGACTGATTTGTCCAAGAGTGACAGTCTCTGACATTTGGTCTGCATCCCTTAGTTGTTCACAGCTATTGTATCTTACCATTCAATAACACGAAAACATGTGTAGTTAGAATAAATAATATGAAAAGAAACATGAATGATGTCTAGGACCCACTATTTTACTACATGTTGAAAAAACTACAGTACTCTAAAGAAGACAGAGGGCTGTATCTAAGAAAAGCAGCAGTCTGGATGTAAGATAAATTAGGGATGAATAAATATTATATTATATATATATAGAGAGAGAGATTTTTTGAATAATATAAATAAACAGACCATAAAGAAAATTAATGAAAGAAGATTAAGAAAGGTTAGTATTATTAATTCCAATCAACAAAACCATGAGAAATAAATCTTTACAAAGATACTGAATATTTTGAATGAAGATCTAACTTTTGTTGATGGAAACTTCCACTAGAACTTGGCACTGCATCTTCATTAACACACTACTGACAAACAGGCAAACATAACACACATTGCATTGATGAAAAACTGTTTACTTTCATAGTAATCGTAAATAAGGGTGTATCCTTGTCTTGCTGGATTAGCTGTTTTCCATGAAATCACTGATCATTTTTACTGATGTCTGGGGAAAAGGGCACAACATTTTTTCCGAAAAAAAAATGGTGATGAAACAAAGATAACAGGAATAGAAAATTAAGAAGAGATGGATCATTGATAAAGAATGTACAGGGACACTAGTTAAGCAAGAATTGACAAAAAAAAAAAAAAAAAAAGGCATTTATTTAGAACTAAATAGAAGGTCTAACATCTAGGACCAAAAGTATAAGCCATAAAAATGGGACAGAAAAATTTACCATGAAGTTGTGCTCCTGAAAATAACATACTATAATACTCAATTGAGACCACATGTACAAAAAAGGCAAATGCTAGCCTTAGGTGTATCCACTGGATAGGAGTGGATATTGCTGCATTTGTCAGAGAAGCAATTGTTACCGGAATAGTGTGTCCAGTTCTAGTGTTCAGAGTTCGTGATGGATGTGAATAACTTGGAAAAGGGTCAATGAAAAGTCATGGGAATATTAAAGACCTGGAAAGTCTCCAGGAGTTCAATCTACTTAGTTTATCAACATGATGACTCAAGGATAACTTGTCATGGTACACAAAAGCAGGACAAATAGTGAAGGGCTGTTCGGTCCAGCAGTCAAAGGTCTGACAAGCTCCTCTGAAACTAAAAATTTAAATGAAAAAGCAAAGCACTTATTTTCCTTAATAACCTGTGAAATTAGTGATCAAATTTACTCACCAAAGAAGTATGTAGTGATATTGCTAGTATCACTGCCATTTTTTAAGTCTGGATTAGACATTTCTCTAAAGACAAGCTTTAATTTTCAAGGGGACTACTTATCCTGATGCAGAAATAACTCTGTGAAACTCTGTGATCTCTATCATGGATGGGATAAGACTGGACAAGCATATTTGAGTCCTTTCATCCTTTATCTACAACTGTGTGTATATGTGCATTCTCCACTACAATCTAGTTTATATCTACTTGGCATGATGTTGGAACAATACTACCTTAGATCTTATAAGCAGTACGAGAGTGTTCCGGCGATGAATTTGGCTAATCAATCTTCTGTGGTAATACAACTATGGTGCTTCCCTTTGCAGAACCGGCTCTACACCAACTAGAGTTGTGCAGCTGTTTGATATATGGACAGTTCAATATAGACCCTAAGCAAGTATGTTTTTGGGTACTAGAAAAACATCTGCAATAAAGTGCTTCTCTCTTTAATGAAGGTAAAGTCATTCCTGTAAGTTCCACTGTGGTATTTTAAATTGCTTTACATATCTGGTTACCAGTGATAGCTGAGACAGCACAGGGTGTGTGGTTCCCTTAATATTCTAGCCATACTACGACACACTATTCATATTTTTGGCTCTAATGTGTGTGACATTCCTACTTGTATCATAAGGAGAAACGCTGAACAGAGATTTATTGTGACATTATTTCTACTGAGAAAAGGAAATAGATAACATGAAAATGGATAACTCCTCTGCAAAACTATGTGAAAAAAACAAAAATCTACTGGAAACCTTTTCACAGTTGTTTGTAATTGTTTACCTTAGTCAGTAGGAGACTCATTGCACCAGAATCTTATTTACTCCACGTAAATATTTGCAACATGCAAGTAATTATTTGCATTACTGGATCTCACCCCTGGTATTTCACAGACTTGTTCTCTTATCTCATGATACCTCTGTGCGCTAAAGGGGTATGTTGTTTATTCTGATTCAAACAAGGTTTTCTAGATAGGATCATCACTTGGAACCTTTCAACATTTGTATAAAAATCCTTCCACAAGTAAATCTTAATACATAAATATTCAACGAAACCTCAGCATTAAAAGTGCAGTTTTCATTCTAAATGCTATCCTATAAACACTTTAATAATAATGAATTTTAGAAAAAGGAGAGAGTAGAGAAGGCTGGGGATTGGTATAAAAAGAGTGAAAGTTTAAGAGGGTTAAATCAAGATGGGTTAATCTGTGTCAAATTTTAGATGCCATGCGGATCAGTCTTCCTAAAGTAAGTGTTTTGGTCACTGTTACATCTGCTTGGTGCAGAGCAGTGTGGTGGGTTTTGAAGCAAAGCACTTGATTTTCTTTACTTGCTGGGATTTATTTTGTGCCTCATACGAATTTCAGTGGTTTCAAACTAGATTAGTTTTGGAAGAAACTAAACTGGAACCTTCACTTGAAGTGTCCTCCAATGTCTGATACAGATGTGTGAACCTCTCAGTGGTCCACACCAGCACATAGTGCCCAATGTATAACTAACAGATGTGACAGTAGAACACTATTGGGAAATCCTGGGGCACTCTGAATTGGTTCTTATGTTAAGGGCCATGGACTTTGACATTAAGTGTTTCTGTGCCTTTTAAAGCTAGAGGACCATGAGCTAAATGAAATAATCTATATACCAAGTAGATGCATTAGAAACTGTTCTGTCTTTTTTTGTTCATTTGTTTGTTTTTCTGTTGTAGTTTCAGCCCTAAGAATAGATTTCCAAGGTTTTTGTACTAAAACCCCATTGTGTGTACCGTTCCCCTCCCTGAACACAGCTCCTTTAAATACTGCTCAGTTCAATGTTGTAGATCTTGTCCCTTGCAAACAAGGCAAGCGTTCTTTCTCCAGGCCCAGAACCTCCAATTGACTGTGCTCAAAGCAGAAGAAGAGGCAAAGACACCAATTCTGCTTGTTTTCTGCTTGAGAGAAAGGGAGATCCCAGAGGACAGTTCTGTCAAAGTAATGACCTGGAGGATAGCCACTGTAACCATAGGGTTAATTTTTTCTTCCTCCCTTATTATGTCTTACAATCCAAGTATCCAAACTTGGAGCAGGAAGTGGGCAGGAGGCACTACCGTATTGCTTGGAAACAGCATGAACAGGTACAGAAATAAGGCTTTGTGCAAAAGACCTTGTATAGGCAATGATGGTCATGGTGAAATAGTTTGATTTACTTGAGACAAATAAGGATGGACTAGCTTAGAGGCATGACTTTGACTTTGTCAAGACTTTTGACCTTGTCTCACATGACAATCTCATGAACTCCCTGAAGAAGATTTATCTAAAAAGTAATCTACAATGTTGTTCTAAACCCACATGGTTTAGAAACCACCCTTAAATAGGAGCTCTATCGAGTTCATTTCATGTAAAACCTTGCAAGGACCATTTGTGAACATGATCCTGGTCTGTACTTTTACAGTCAGCTTTGATTGATTACAGGTAGTGTACACAATGAATTGTATATGACAGAGTATGGAAATACACTACTGTATTAGAATTCAGAACTGTCTTGATGGATCAGAGAGCAATACAGTAGTCTGCAATCAAGTGTGAAACTATACTACAATAGTCAGGGAAGATTGGGGGTGGGAATGCATCACTGTGTAAAGATTATTCAACATCATGATAACATTGTAAAAAAAAAAAAAAAACAAACAAACAGAAATATCTCATTCTGGAATATATTGAAAGGAGAATCATATTTAGGATAAACTTGCTGTGGAGTGTTAAATAATATTTATATATTTCAAATATTGTAATACTAGTTTGTCAGTGTCTCCTGTGTGCTCGTTATAGCAAAATAAGCCACAGACTTTAAGTACTTACACTGCAGTTACAGCTGCAAATCTGTAACCCTGTAATACATAGAACTCTGCTGTTGTTTTTAATACGTTGTATATTTTAAGGAATAATTAAAAAAAAAAAAAAAAGAAAGCATATTTTATATGGTATAAATGAGGTGAAGGAACTAACATCCCTTGTGAGGTAGGGAGCCTTGAAGAGAATATTCTTAATTGTAGTGCACAATGTGTTCCCTCCTTTTGGTTAATTACTATTATGGAACGCATCTGCTTATCTTCATTAAATGTACTTGACATCTGTATATATACGATATGTGTTTCACAACTTCCTTCCTGCTTTTCAAAAGCCCAGCAAAATCAAAGGTTTCTGAACAACAGAATTAGTACTTCAAAGGTCACTCAAAATGCATACAATTGTTAATGGGACAAAATGGAAGAACCTGTATACATTATCCCTAGCATCACCTTACAAATAAAATATTTTGCTTTTTATGCTCCAGAAGACACACTACGTTCCTTGTATTTAATCAGGTTATGGAAAAAAATATCCTTCAGAAGAAGAAAGTCTTGAGAGATCACAGCTTTGTATTTACTATGCATTAAGTTAATCAATGCAATGAATTATAAGTAAGTATAAAATCCCTAGAGACACAATCATAACTTAATCCATGTTGAAGCCTATAAAAAGATAGATAAAAATGCCAGAGTCTACAGAAAGAAGATAAGTAGGCTTCAAATATTTATTTTAAACTAGAACCTAAACATACCTACCTCACATTATCAGCACTTTTCTTGACATGCATTTTGCCCACAATTAAAAAAAAAAAAATAAATCACTCAGCAGAATTCAACTTGTTCAGCTATCATAAAATCAACACATCAAGTACAACATGACTCTCCCATGCTACTTTTTAAAAAAATTACATCCCTGAAGGGTCTTTTCTAAGGAAATCCTGTCATTTCTCTTGCATGTGAACACATCTTTGCCTGGAAAACTTCCATTGACTTCAACTGTCCAGCTATCACACAAAAATGATGTCAGTTTTGGTAGGTTGTAAGACAACCTTTCCAAACTCCATAGACTCTAGTTGTTGTAAGTACAGCTATTCATGCTTAATGCTACATACCAAAATATCAGTTTCATATTTATGGATATGTATTGAGTTTATATGGCAAGGTTTTGGTAGGAGGGGGCTTAAAATGGTGGGCTTTCTTTACAGCTGCCTCGTTTCAAATCAGAGCCAGCTCCAGACAACTTCAAAAGGGACCCACTGCTGGCCAGAACCAAGCGAGTGGCATTGGTTGGGCCTCTGGGAGAGCAGGTTTAAAAAGGTGAAAAACACTACTGTGCAACAACAGCTGGGAGAGAGGAGTGAGAACCAGACCTGAAGACCCCAAGGTCAGTGCAGAAGGAGGGCAGGAGGTGCTCCAGGCACCCAGCAGAAGTTCCCCTGTGACCTGTGGAGAGGCCCCTGGTGGAGCAGGCTGTCCCCCTGCAGCCCATGGGTCCCACATGGAGAAGATCTCCATGCTGCAGCCCATGGAGAGCCCCCTCAGGAGCAGGCCCCTGGCCGGAGCTGCAGCCGATGGAGGAGCAGGGAATCTGGGAGGAGTTGCTGCCCATGGGGGACCCATGCTGAAGCAGTTTGCTCCTGGGTGATGGACCCTGTGGTACGGAGCCGTGTGGGAGCAGTTCTTGAAGAGCTGCTGCCTGTGGGCAGCCCCCACAGGCTTAGGTCGGGAAGGACGGCATCCCATGGGAGGACCCGATGTGGAGCAGGGGCAGAGAGTGACTGTGAAGGAGCAGTGGAGACAAAGCCTCATGAGCTAACCACAGCCCCCATTCCTCTTTCCCCTGTGATGCTCAGGGGGATGGGGAGAAGGTGTTTTTAGACTTTTTTTTTTTTTTTTTTTTTTTAGTTTCTCACTCTTCTAACTTGCTAGCAATAGGCAATAAATTACATATTTCTCCCTGTGCTGCTTCTGTTTTACCCATGACAATAATCTTCCTGTCCTTATCTCAGCCCTCAAGCCCTTTTCATTGTATTTTCTCACCCCTTTCCTTTTGAGGAGGGGTAGTGAGAGAGCGGTTGTGGTGGAGCTTAGCTGACCACCTGAGTAAAACCAACACAGGATCTCCCAGTATCCTTTTAGTCAAATAAAAGTGGCTTGACTGGGATTGAAGTAGGCACAGGTAAAGTGATTTCCACTTTTTACTCATGCAGTAACCTATCTGCCTGATCAAATACCCATTCTCCAATAGTGGAAACTTTTATAGGTTCAGAAAGTGATAGTATACATGATAGAATAGATTACACTTAAATCATAGAATTGCTGAAGTTGGCAGAAACTTTTGGATAACATCAGGTCAATGATGTAATGAAATACCAAACAATGAAATACCTTAAAATCCATCTTGCCAGTTCTACACTGATTCTATCAAACAAATGCGGTCAAATCAAGTTCATTTCCAAGCAATTTTTACTTCACATATATTACTGTTTGGAAAATACTTTCTTTGGGAATTCTGAAGTTTCTGAATATAAGCAAACAAGAAGCCAATAAAATTCTATAACTTCAGAATTGCTCAAGGCATTATCTTTGTGTTTGTTATTGGTTTTTAATAGATCCATTAAATTGGGGGTGATGATCTTGTTATACTTGTCTAATGGTTCAAAACTTGCCTTAGTAAGAAGTCACATGTCATTTAGGATCTACCTGCATGGTTGGAAGCAAACTTAACACTAGCTGCCTCTACCCAAGATTTGAACTGAATGTAAGTTAGTCTGTTCTGCTCTAGTTGAAGTGATACAATTATCTTAGACTCAGCATGGTGCACACTGAGCTTTGCAGCTCCTGGCTTTCTATATTTAACCTTGTAGACATACCTAATGCCTATTTAAAGTACTTTAGTACTATTTAATGGATTCTAGATCATAATAAATCTTTCTAGCTACACAAATAAGATACACAAAAATTTAAAAACCTTTTAAAGCATATGTTTATAAAACTCCTTAACAGAGTGAGTAAAAAAAGGAGTGATTTAGATCCACTTAACATTGAGTTGACATAAATTGCAAGGAACCTTGAGTGTTAAGATACTGATTTTATGTTTAAATTCTGCTTTTCATTCCAAACCACCCCCGAGTACTTTACAAATGGAGACAATTTGGAACTCTCCCACTTTCTAGCACTGAAGTAGTCACCTTCTGCGTGAGACATAGCAGATGTCTCCACACAGAGTGTGAAACTGCAGAACTGAGCTGTATGCTTGTCTCCACCACATTGCAGTTGATAGGACAAAAGAGGAACAGAAGAAGCAGATTGTAATTATTTAAATTGGAATTTGGGCAAGAGCCAAATTGGCAATCCTGCTCTTTTGTAAGAGTGCCACAAATCATGATTGTACTCTGGGTTCAACAACTCATTTGAAAGACTGGAGTAATCATGTTCAGATCTCAAACAGTTGGAAAACCGGTTATTTGTAACAAAACTGTAAGCCCAAGTAGGCAAATATGGATATCTTGGCAAATCATATACATTAGAAATTTCTGGCATTTCTACTCCGAAGTATAGCTGTCTCTAGTCTTTTCTGCTTCTTTCACCGTGATAATTTGTAAATGTAATTACAGTTAAAAAAATAAAAAATAAAATACAGGTAAATATAATCATACCTGCACTTATGTAATATATACATATCAATATATGATAAAGAAGCACATTCATAGGTATGTTTTAAACTATATGAATATACATAATGTGTTTGTATCATATATCATTACAATATCTTTTTTTTTTAGTCAACTAAAAAATAATATGTTAAATTCTCTTGCATAAACTATATATATACATAAACAATATCATAGAATCACAGAATGGAAGAGGTTGGAAGGGACCTCTGAAGATCATCCAGTCCAACCCCCCTGCAGAGCAGGATCACCTAGAGCACATTGTGCAGGATGGCATCCAGGTGGTTTTGAATATCTCCAAGGAAGGAGACTCCCCAACCTCTCTGGGCAACCTGTTCCAGTGCTCTGTCACACTCACAGTAAAGAAGTGCCCCCTCATATAGAGACAGAACTTCCTGTGTTTCAGTTTGTGCCTGTTGCCTCTTGTTCTGTCACTGGGCACAACTGAAAAGAGACTGGCTCCATCCTGTTGACACCCTCCCTTCAGATATTCATACACATTGATGAGGTCTCCCCTTAGTCTTCTCTTTTCCAGATTAAACAAGCCCAGTTCTTTAAGCCTGTCCTCATATTACAGGTGCTCCACTTCTCTAATCATCTTAGTAGGCCTCCTCTGGACTTGCTCCAGTAGCTCTGTGTCCCTCTTGTACTGGGGAGCCCAAACTAGACATAATACATAATACTCCAGGTGTGGCTTCAGCAGGGCCTCAACTATTTATGACATCTTGTGTTTCTTATGAGTACTTTGGTTGAAACACCTCAGTTTAAGCATAACTACATGTACAAAGATCCCATGCTTCCAGGATACCAAATACTAAGCAAGTGGCAAATATTAACGACTTCTCCAGGAATACACTTTTTTTTTTTTTTTTCTTTTTTTTTTTTCTTTCATGTGCATGAAATTCAAGCAAACAAATTAAACAAATTTTACAAGAGTATTGGAGTAGTTAGTCCTACAGGAAGTATCTTCATGACCTATGGAGATTGAAACAGAATACTGAATTGTTGGTTTATTTCACAGTCTATTCGCATCTCATATAAAAATAAAAAATTCCAAAATTTTTGCTCAAAATAACATTTTTCTCTATAAGAAAAGGTAAAATGGTTATAAAAAAAATACATAATTATGAAATACAATTAAATTGCCAACTACTAAAGTAACTAAATTATAAAATGGTTTCATAAAAATTTCTCTTTGTAATCACATTATCATAGAATCACAGAATGGTTTGGGTTGGAAGGGACCTAAAAGCTCCTCTAGTTCCCACCCCTCTGCCATGGGCAGGAACACCTCCCACTAGACCAGGTTGCCCAAAACCCAATACAGCCTGGCCTTGAACACCTCCAGGGATAGGACATCCACAGCTTCTCTGGTCAACCTGTGCCAGTGCCTCACCACCCTTATAGTACAGATTTTTTTTCTAACTTTTAATCTAAATCTTCTCTCTTTTTGTTTAAAATTGTTCCCCCTTGTTCTATCACTATGCCTGTGTAAAAAGTCACTCTATATCTTTTTTTCTTAAGTTCCCTTTAAGTACTGAAGGGCTGCAATGAGGTGTTTCCAGAGCCTTTTCTTCAGGCTAAACAACCCCAGCTCTCTCAGCATGTCTTCATAGGAGAAGTGCTCCAGCCCTTTGATCATCCTTGTGGCCCTCCTCTGCACTTGTTCTAATATATCCATGTCCTTCTTGTGCTAGGGCTCCGGATCTGAGTGCGGCACTCCAAATGGGGCCTCACAAGGGAAGAGCATAGGGGTACAATCACCTCCCTCAACCTGCTGGACACTCCTCTGTTGATGCAGCCCATGATGCAGTTGTCCTTCTGGGCTGCAAGGATGCACTGTTGGCTCATGTTGAACTTTTCATCCACCAGAACCCCCAAGTCCTTCACTGCAGGGCTGCTTTCAATGAGTTCTTCTCCCGGTCTGTATTCATGACTGGGATTGACCCAACCCAGATGCAGCACCTTGCACTTGGCCTTGTTGAACCTCATTAGGTTCACACGTACCCACTTTTCTCAAGCTTGTCCAAGTCTCATTGGATGGCACCCTCTCCTACAGGAAGGTATAGTAAAACATGAACCATGGGCCAGAACCAGCCACAAGTAGCCAGCTGGACCATGCTGCTCCACCAACACCACAGTGCTAACTAAACTCTTCTCAGTGGTTAGTATGAACCAGTATTTGAAGGATGTAAACTACACGTATATCCATGTTGCTATGTAAATTCTAGTATGTTTGGAAATCTGACTGATTGTTATCTTCATGGTTAATGCCCTAAATGAACCAAACAAGACTGCAGTAGATAAAACTGTGGATAAGACAGTTAAACAAGCAAATTGTGGCAATAGAGTAAGTTAGCTGTGCTGCAAACACCATGCATTTTCTAAGTATATAAATCTTTGGGATATCAAAAGAAATATGCTTTAAAAAAATGGTTCTTCATAATAAACGTTTGGTTGGTAAAGACTTTGGACCGTAGCCTTACTGAGGACCAAAAATGAAGGGAAAAGAAATGGAAGTGGTGATGAGAGCTATTAAATAGAACATTTACTTACAAGGGATCTCATCTCTACAGGTGCTTCTGTTCCAGGCACAGGATACTTGAAGCTATGTGATAAAGGACCAGGAAAAAAGACAAATCTATGCAGATGCAGCAAAACAGCAACTAAACAGAAGGAAACCAAACTATTTGGATCCAAACACTAATAACAGGAAATATACATGTATTTTGGGATGTAGCAATACTGCAAACATAAAAAGTTATATCCTTGACCAGCTACAGAAAATTTAGATTGATATTGCTTTCCACTGCTTTAGGAAAGGTAAATTGAAATGTGTAGGGAATTACAGTCATCATACAAAGGGGTGATGGTTCTCATGAGGCTTATTCCAGTATAGAATGCATGCAAGTCTAAAGTTTCATGCCTTTTTTTTTCTGTTATGTCCCTAACACAGGAGGATTTCTGACTATATATGGGTGTGTAGAGAAGAGATTGCAACTGGCATTTTGAGCAAAAACAAGCAGAGCAAAGATAGGCATGACTGATTGTTCCAACAAACAGACAATTTTGCAATGCGTATGCAAGTCTGAACTCTTTCCAGTTTTCAACAAGCTGTATAAAGCTATCCTGACCAAAGACTTTAACTTTTAATTCTGAAATGCTTACTTCATTTTTACCTGTCAGTTAAATCACTAAATGAGATCCCAGAGAAGAAAAAAAAGTCAGACTTTTATTTTATATTTTTAATGAATGAAAATTTTGAATATTTTATTGGTAATTTAGTTTGCTTACATTGTCTGAACCAAAGAGGTTTCTAGTTTGAGTGACCACAGAAAATGACATATAAAATTATTTTACACAGCTATACAGAACAATAAAAAAATTCTTTTAACATTATTCCAGTACAAACAACATTCTCTTGCTAAGCCAACTGTGTTATAACCAATTAAGAGCTGGTCAGGACAGTGAAATACCAAAGCTCACAGTAGATGCTCTATAACTACTGACTTTTCCATTTGATTCTCTGAGGTATGCTGCCAGTGTATCAATTCAGACCACTGAGACTGAAATCCCCTCTCTTAACTCTGAGACAGCTGTATGCAGGCAGAATTCAGAGTGCCAGAAGAAGTAAAATCAAGCTACCCTCTGAGGGCCAAAATACAGAGTTGTGTTGTAGTTTCTTTCAAGTTTGTTTTCATAATATATCAGCTCTTCAGGCTATTGGGACCGATGACTGTCACACAAGATTGAACTCCTGCAAAGATGCGAGTGCCTCTCTGCAGTCCTGTTACCCGTGACCTTCTATCTGAGGCTGAAATGAGCCTTGCGCAGGCTGTTTTACACCAACAGCTGATTTTACCCTTTCTCTTCCTAAATTTTCAACTCCCTCATACAAAAAAAGAAGAGAGTAGTTAGCTTTTTTATTTTTATTTATATTTATTTATTTATTTTTATTAAAGGCAGCAAATTTCAGCTCAGTATTTTAAAAAGCTCTTGTGTTCTAATTCTGCTCCAATTGAATGTTAAACTGAAATGAATGTTAAACATTCCTTGATTTCAGTGGACATAGGAATAGAGTTGTACTGAGGACTTTATGAAATGTCAGTTTTCATTATTGAAGGTTTAATATTATTTAGAACACAAATGCATTTGAGCTCTCCTGTGTATTCTTTTCAGTGTATGGAAGTAGAATTTTTGAAAAAATTATTAAAGAAAATTATACCTTCAGTAAAAATACTGCTTTGAAAAATACTGCCAAAAAAAGACAAAAAGTGTGCTAATCTGTATATATTACTCCAAAAATTGGGCAGCATATATGGTCTTTATTTGCAAAACTTAAATGTCTGACTTAGCAGGACTCATCCTAACAAAGAGTTAGTCCAGGAAAAATAAAAAATGTTACACACTTGCCAATACAACACCTATATTTTAAATAAAAATTAACAATAATATACACGTACAATATTGTAATGATATAAAACTTGATGAAAATAACACTGACCAGCATCAAACTTAGGTTTTAACTGATTATCCATTCTTAACAGATGAAATGCATTTCACAGAAATAGCTGTAGATATGGTGAAGTGAAGTGATATTCATGGTTTCCCATGAGAAAGTTATCACAAAAGTTAAAATAAAAATATTTTATAAATATAAATGTATAAATGTATTAGAAGTTTTGTTCTTCAAAGGTTCAGCATTATAGCAGTTGGGTGTATGTGTTGCAGAGAAAGATAGTAATAGCAACCTAATGGCAGAAAACATACACACTTGCATGTACACACACACAAATACACACTTACACATGCCCAAATGCATGTGCATACATCCTCAGTTTGTTTTTACAGGCATAGACTTACTAGCTGTTGATGGGGCAACACCAGGGATGGAGTTCACCTCTCCTATTTTCGGTTGTCTGCAAGGTGTAAGCTACCTCAAGTCAGCTGAGATGAACCCCAACCAAGGCAATATCAGCTGAACATTTTAGAAAAACTGTTTTCATCTTGAGTATATTTAAGGCACTTCATGGAAGATAAAAAATTTTTAAAAAGTGAAGTTAATTAACGCTGGAAAAAAGATAAAAATTACATGCGAAATTTGGAAATTAAAAAAAAAAATCCTGAGTTTTGATAAATACTTTTATTACAATAAAATACCACGCCTATTGAAAACATGTCTTTTCTTAAAAACAAAACAAAACAAAACAAAACAAAAAAAAAAAACTCATGCCTTAGTGCACAAAATATGTTAATAAGTCTTTGGGGACATCTGCAACAAATTCATAGGAAATGAAAAGCCAAAGAATGACCTGTCATGTATATACAAAATGTGCATTGCTCCTGGCAATACACATAGTGTTTACTACAGGCATTTTTATCTTTCTGCTTTCTTATAGGGTCCTGCCCATATTTTAATACTTTATAATTAATCAAGCTTCACTAAACTATTTACAGAAGCAGAAACTTATCACACATCTTCTTAAGCCCATAAATATGGCACTACAGAAGTAGAATATTTTAAAACAGAATCAAGACAAGTGTGCTACATAGTACTGTTCTTTAGAAGTACAGTTTGTGAATTACTTTTCTTTATCAAAATTTAAATCTGTATGGAAACAAATATTCAAATTCTCCCAATGTTTTGCTTTGTTACATTTTTTTCAACCTGCTGTTTCTGAAGGATTTTGCCTCAGGACAGTATACATATTGCAAAAAAACAGTTGTAAATTGTCACAAATGTATCCTGAGAAAGCTGTCAGGGCTCCTGAATGCCCATTGTTTACACGGGATAGAATCATTTTGTTTTCAATTAAAAATAACTAGTTTCCAATACTAGCCATTGCTTCTATGGTTTTATTACTCTACATTTTTTCCTTTTTTTTTTTTTTTTTTTTTTTTTCCTCTCTCCTCTCCTCTGCTGCCATTAAACACAAATAACATGGAAACAGTGAAATGGACCATACCCAAGTGCTGCCAAATGCACTGAACAAGTGAAGTGGCTACAGAATGGTATTTATAGAGGTCTTGGAAGTTCCTTCCAACAACAGTAGGTAAAAACAATCATCAGAGTGAAATGCACTTTCAACTTGACTGCATCCTTTAATATTTCATTATCTACCTCTATAAAACCCTGAAAAATTCTACTTTTTTACATTTAAACTCGCATTACAACATATCTCAGGTTTTATTTTAAAAACAAAACAAAACAATAGTGATGGTGGTTAATTTGCTTTATAAAAGATAATATATTGAGTTATATAATAATACTGGCTTTGATCCAATTAAAGTTACATTATACTGCTTAGTAATTACCGTGACTCCAGTTCCTACAACTGTTACAGTGAATACAAATGACGGTTTAATATACAGGAAATGGGGATCATTTGGAAGTGCTGATTCAGAAGTATTCAAGTGCTAACAATGACTTTTTATGCTTTTCCTCATGTTCTATAGATTAGAGTTTTGTAAATGTCCATGACTTTGAGAGTTGCACAGATTTCACTTTTTTTTTTTTTTTTTTAAATGATATTCTTTTGGTTTTGTGCAAACGCAAAACTAGAGTTTTCTAAATGTTACCATTTCATTAAAAGTAATTGCCACTTTTACTTAAAAAGGCACCAGCATTAATGTAAGAGAATATACCTTTTATGCCTGTTTTTATGAAGAGCTGTACTTGTTACTGGAGCGGAAGTTATCATATCCGTGGTCATTAGCTTTGAACTTTAAACAGGACTGCCTTTCCTCCAGGGACAACAGATCTTTGGACTGGCACCAGCAACACAAACATGACTGTAAAAATAAAAAGAATAAATATTTTGCATCATTTTGTTTTTCACATGTTGCAAAATGCACCAAAACACTGCCCTTCTTCAGTGGTACAGTAGGAAATGGAAAGCATGAAAGATGCTATTTTGGCATTGCAGCATAAGCAAAGAAACAAGGCTATGCTCTGCATTGCTCAAGTGGCAACTACCCAGTGGGATATCCCGTTAGCATCCTGAGTGCTGGACGGCAGGAAGAGAAATGTTTAAATGCATCTCAAAATGAAATGAGACTTCTTTTTGTCCTTTTTTGGATAATCTTTCTTGTAAAAAATTATACACAATAATCTATACTTCTGGAGTGAGATGCTGTTTAGTTCATTTTTAGAGGAGGAAAAAAAAAAACAAGAACTCAGTAGAATAGTGAAAAGCCACACATAGTTTACTAGATGCACTTCAGTCCTTTTGCTGATGCTATGGACTGGCTTTGGGTGCTCAAAATCATGTCAGGTTTTTACCATGGACTTCTCTCCCCATGCCCACTTGTTTCCACACTTGAGGCTTGATCTGCTGTGTGTTTAGACCCAGTGATTCTTTCAGTTTCCAGCAATGTAGACAGGGAAGATGAGACCAACATTAAAGCTTCAGTAATGTGCTGTTATAATTATGAGGGAGATATCACAGTGCTACTAGATGTAGAGCTGACTGATATCCAACTGAAAGATGCAGCCAGTAAACAAGTTGCACAACTAGCACTAAGCCTAGCAATGGTCAACTGTTAACATTCTTAACAAAAGAAAAGTCTACGAATTTGTGTGTGGTAATGTAAGAACCCCAATACAGTGTCTGAGGACAATTAGGGGCCTCAAAAAAGCTCCAAGTACACTGGTGCTGTTTGGTGCTGCTGAGCACCAACTACACATTTTCCAAGCAGACATGATAGATCGAGGTGGCTAGAAGAATGTAGTACTGCTGGGAGATGGACTGTAATCCAGAGGCTCAAATCGTATATGGAGAATGAGTGTCAGGGGGCTATTCACCTAAACCAAGTTAAAACTCTGAGCAGGTGTGTCGCTTGGTGTTGGAAAGGCACAAGGGAATACTTGTACCCTCTTTGTTAGTTAAGTGCCTACTGACTCAACTGCTCAGTCAGGATGTGAGGAATATGTGGTCAGTGCCCTCCCTGTCGGGTTGCAGAGGATATGGCTACGTGAATCTCTGCAGAGCAGACTGAGCCTGCTTTGTCAGGGCTCTCAAAATGGCCACATGCCAGGTCATCAGGAAGTGATGTAGCCTGATGAGTGTGATACCAGCAAGCTTTATTTTATGCTTCTCTCTTTTGCTTTCTCTTTTAGTCCCTATAAAGCTTTAATACCTTTCTACATAGCTTCATCAGGAAAGGGAGGGAATACCTATCATAACTTTAAAGTAAAACTTAATGAACATTTAAAACACTCTCTGTGTTATGGAATGCATTTTACTGCTGACATTGTCTTTTAACCAGAGGTGTAGCTCTCAACAGTCTCTTACCTTAAAGCAATTTTGGAATCTCTTGCTCACCAAATACAGAGCAATTGGATTGATGCAGGAATTCAGTGAAGCCATGTTAATGCCGATGTAATCCATCACAAGAAAAAAGCTGTGTGGAAATTAAAGTTAGTGAGATTCTTCACATTTTCTCTGAAAAGGCTTAGTGGAGGTTTACAGTTTTGAAAACTAGATTCAGCTTTACTCAACAAAGATGATCTATTAAATGTAGCAGTAAATGGACCTCTATCAATAGAATTAACTTATGGAAGTAACAACCGTGCAAAATAATAAGGTTTGAATCAGTAGACCATTCTTATGAAAGTAGTTTCAGAAGATCTAATCATCATAACTTGTGAGAGCAAAGATTTGTGAGGTTTTCTTCACAGTTTTAATCCTAGCTGTTCAGCTGAAAGGGAAAATGGGGACAGAATCTCCCCCCTATATCCACATAACACCAGAAGATAGAACATCAGTCCCAAAAGGGATGAGGAAGAAGACCAGGCAAACAGGACAGAAGCCCTCTGTTCGTGGGCTTCCTCATAATTTCCCAAGTCTGCTACCAGAGTGAAACCAGAATGTACTGGATGAGAAAGCAGAGACAACTTCAGGCATACAGAACAAGTTAGTTCATTAGGAAATCCAAGTATGCTTATGGAGCATGCCAGCAGCACATAGGTATTTTCTGTTTATAGTCTCACCTTAAAAGTTCACATCTATTTGGGTCCTTTTGATCATAAATAGTGAGTTTCAATATTCTGCTTAAGTGAAGAGGGAGCCAACACAAAGCAAAAACAAGTACCAGGCAGAACACAGTTTTGGCCACCTCACGTCTCTGAAAATGAAAATTGGAAAGAACATCATTACAGTTTCTGTCTCTCTCTTGATTGTTGTTGCCTTCTAATATCCAAATGTTTAATAAACAAAATAAAAACCCTATCATAATAGGAGTTAAGAGAACATCAGAGTAACTTATTTTCTTTGAATATGTACTTAATCTTTTCTATTGTTTTAGATGTATTCCACCAATTCTCCATATCTCTAATTTACAGAAGTATGAGTAATAATATGAAAAATGGCAAACACAAAAACAGTCATTTAAATTAAAATGTGGAAGATAGTCATCTGCCTAATCACTTTCAAATGACAACTTGTTTACAACTGCATTTTCTTGTGCTTTGATCTCAGGCCTTACTTTAAAGGTCCCAAGAGATTTAAATTACAGCTTTATCAAGGTAAGATGATTACACTTATTTACACTACCATTGCAAATTAGCATGCAAACTAAAAGGCTATTAGGAAAGGAAGAAACACATATATATGTACTAATGTAGTTTAATTCTGCCTTAGTAGAATTAAATTAATGACATTTGATGTTTCCCTCTGGTGCACTCCTAACTTGGAATGTATTTTGGAATGTGTTTTGTTCTGATACACTGCTAACCTCACTACAGTTTGGCATGAAATTAATTCAAAACAATTAACAACTTTACAGCACCGGTTTCTATATTACAGTATGATCTTAGTTTTAATTACAAAATATCCATCTCTCATTATTATAAAGAAGAAACAAAACCTATAAGGTCTGAAGGATTAACACCAAATGAGAAAAAGTGTCTTGTGATTGTCAGTAAATGTCTTAGATTTCTGATGGCTCTGATATATATGCAAGGTCATTGGCACCACTGCTAGGGAAGTACTTCTTAGCAATTATTTTGAATTTTTCATAAAATAACAAGAGAATGATGTGGCAGTAGAGTCAGTAAAGGTATTACTATCAGCAAAGTTGTCAGGGATAAATTTTTACCTGTTTTAAGTGATCATTTAAAGCAATCTGCATCCCACTTTTCTTTCGTAACATTTCACAGGTCATGAGAGTGTAGAAAAGTGCTGTGATAGCCAGTGGCAAACAGAAGTAAAAGCTGAACAACCACCAGTCTTTAGCTTGCTTGTAAAACTAGAAGGGAAAAGCAGAACAAAACACAGCAGCAAAAAAGTATTGTTAGGAGTTTAATGTTGACCATTTTGAAAAGTGTACTATAACTAATTGGTTAGTCTGTCTCTAAAAAGCATCCATACATAACAGATGAAATGCCCCACACCCACAAAAGGACAGTTTTCTGAATGTTCTTCTTTTAACCAACGTATTTCAGAAATTTGCCAGAATTTCATTTGAACATTATGTTCAAGTAAGTTTTATATATGCTTGTGAACACTGCAATCCACAGATCATTGGAACAGATGATGGAACTGTTCTAGAGAGCTATGGTACAAATTTCAGTGTCTTACCATCATAAAGGATGTTTTTTGTGTGGGGTGAAGTAGGCAGATTCTGAGATCCTTTCCTCTGTATTCCATCGTAATCATGTCAAATGCAATAGCTTCCGGAACAGCTAATACCACTGATATAACCCAGATCAGTACAATTTCAACAGCAGTCCACTTTGGCACTCCAATTCCTTTAATTCGACTCCAAGAAGCTACTGCTCGGTACCTGAAACAACAGCATGCATTTGCAGATTAGATATATATATATAAAGCCATCTGGTTTAATTGGCTTAAATTCAACTTATTAGTGTCACATCAGCTGAATGGAGAAGAGAATTTGAGCCAATGCTCTTATTTAAAAGAAATTATAGAGTCTGATGAAAAAACAGTCTCACCTGTCTATACTGAGGGCACACAAACTCAACACTGTGATGCCCACTGATGCCTTTTGAATGAAGGGCACTAATTTACACATTTCAACACCAAAGGGCCAGTCCTCTGCAAGTAGCTGTGAAAAGAGTACAGAGATTAGAATGGAAAAATATTAGAATATTTTTTTTATTAATTCACAAAGCTGCAAAATAGTCTTGTTTTTCTTTTCCAGCTTATAAAACTTAAGTCAATTAGAGCCATTTTACAAAGTAGTCTCTAAGGTACATGTCCTAAAAACAGAACAGTAGCAACACAGGCAGTCCCTGTCTGAGCAAGAATAAGCATAAGAGCTTAGTCCTCACTTTTCAAGCCCTACAATTCCACTCATTTTGCTTCCAGCTTCACCAACTCAGTGTTCATGGTGAAAAGTGACTGAGAAGTGGGGATTTCCATCTCCCTTGGGAAGAGTGTTCATGGGTTCTTAAATGTTGCAAGTAACTCTCCATTTACTAGAAAAAGAGAAAGTAACTTGAGGTTCATCAGAACAGAGGCAAAGCCTACAACTGCACAGCTGGGGTGGTGTGTAATTGAAGCTTGGTGTCTAGACTCCCTCAGCTGAGAAAGTAAGCAACACCGGAGGGCAATGCATCTCATAGTTTTTAGCTGACCATCCAGTGACGAAAGGAGGGGCCTTCCTGTGGGACCTCTTCCTTCCACTTGACACTCAAGATCCTAATCAATTAATTTGAAGTAAATATCTCATTTACTTCAGATTAAGATAGATCAGATACATCCTGCATTGAAAATCTTTACTGACCAACTGATCAGTTTTCCAATAATCTATATTACAATACACCAAAAGAGCTAGCTGCATATACCTGTATCTGCTATGGAAGAAAGAAAACAGCACAATAATTCTCAGGCTGGATTAATTTCAGGTTGGATTTAGGTTGGCAGTTTGGGTCTTACACTTTCATGGAAATCTTCCATCACATCCCTAGTGGTACACTATAGCTAATTTAGAGAACAAGATTTACTGGACACAGAAAGCGCTTCCTCGTGGCTGACACTATGAACTGTTTGCCTGTAGCTGCATTTTAGAAATATTTAATCTTTGTACTGCTGCAAGCTGCTCTAATGGCTCAAATACATCACAGCAGCAGCCAAATCTTCCAATTCCCCATAAAAACAAGGCCCTCCAGAATAGAGATTATGCCAAGAAATAGTCGCAATTGTTGTATACAAAAGTAAACCTTCTGAGTTTCTGTAATTAGTTACATTATCTAAGCCCATCTCTATGGATCTGTTTTTCATAACTTTCTTCAATTGGGGCCTCTTGGATCTATTGTGGATAGAGGAGTTCAAAATATAAAAGGAGAAGAAAGAACAACGGCAATTGCCAAAAAAAAAAAAAAAAAAAAAAAGATTACAAAATCTTTCCCTCATCTCAGATCTCCTCAATCATCTTTTTAAAGAGGAATGTAAGAAAAGAAATAGATCACCATATAGTTAGATTCTGCTGAGGTCCAAAATGATTGAAGATAGCCACAGAATTGCCTGCTCATGTTGGTTTGGTTCAGCAGAGCCCTCAAGAACATGTCTATATGCATCTAGGGATAAGCAGTTAAATGGGCCAAGACAGAGAGTTTTTCAAAAACATTAATATAATTTTATTTTCTTTTAACACAAAGGAAGTTAAGTACAACATTTCATGAGCATATGCTTTTAGAAATCCCTATGAAGTCCCCACCAGTATTTTCAAGAACCAGAATACCTCCAAAAACTCTGCTTTAGTCCTATGCTGAAATGGGATCTTTGAAAGAGCAGCAGTAGGAAAATTGTAACATAAACCTGCTTTGATCTATTTCTACATTGATCTACTTAAGTAAGATGAAGAGTGTAATGCTTCTGCAGAAATGAAGCAGAAAAATAAATTCTAAGGATTTATGTTTCTTGAGAGTTGCATGGAAAGCAATAAAACAGAGGAAGCAGGGAGGAGGCTGTAAGGACTGTACAGTATGTTTTGCTTATGCGATGTGGGAAAATAACTCAGACTGTAATTAAAGTATTTTCAGTAAAGCCTCTCCTTAAGACTTCTTTTTAATTGCTGTAAGGAGGTGATAGTAACAAACTGCTGTTAAGATTGCAATGTGAAAAATCACAGGTTTTCTAAATATACACTCTACCGAATCAAACAACACCTGGAATAATTTATAAATATCAATCAGGCAGTGAACATCCAGCTTACCACACACCAAGTTGCTATAGAAATCAAGATCTTAGTAGCAAGTACATTGTATACTTGTTTATAATATATATTGTATATTGTACATTTGTATATATTAAGCCAGAACTGATATATATATACAAGTTTTTAAATTATGTATTTTGCTCTTCACCAAACTAAAATCCCAGAACATTGATCAAGTTTTTGTTAACACATCCTATTGAAAAATTTTAGCTACAACTAGCCGGTGTCTGTACAAAACACTCCCTTGTCTCTCTGCACTAAAATCATAAAAATTTAGCCACACATGAGACTTCCCAGAACTAATGCTTATCTCTCAGGTGCAGACGGTCACACCTGTGCTCCAAGCTGCCTGGATTTAAGCCAGCTCTAGTTTGGAAGCCATATGGCTGGATTATAATTGGGCTGCACATGAGTGGATGTGCTCTACTGAGAGAAAGGGTGCATTAATTTGGGTTTAGCATCACATCAAAATATTACTTTCATTCATCCAGCTTTTAAATCAGGAGCAGAATGGACACACAGCTGTCTGTTGGATTGGAAAAACATGTCCTTTATCTCTTGCAGCTGATGTATTGTGAAATTTGAGAATTTTAATGCATGAGTCACAAATTTCTCTACCATGGTATTGCAAGTGGCTAATGATATGCTTTGCAGCAAAAGCTTGAAAACATAGATAGTAAAATAAAAGCAGAATATTTTAACTACTGAACTATGCTTCTGTTCATTTGTACTCTGTATTGCCATCTCCTCAAAACAGTGCCTTACGGTACCGTGAAAATCCTTTATAAAGTATTCAATAAAAATTCATTGCAAAGTGTTTGTGGACAAGAACAATTGATTATTCTTACTGAAGTACAGATGTGGCCTAATAAAATTTCATATGGGTAGAATTATTTTCTTATGATTCATAACAGGGTATCTGTACAAAGAGACTGCAGTCTTAGAAATGACAAGTGACTTTGAGTCATGAGATACTGCCAAATGACAGGAAAGAGGAAAAATAATGTTGCGTTTTCAGAAGTAAAATGCCAAAAGAAGTCTACCACTGGCTGTATTCCGATTGACCTTTTCCAGTATTGTATTGTCATTTGTTTTACATGAGTGAAGTTTTAGCTAAGGCACAGAAACGTGTTGAAAATTAAATTGAGTAAAAAGAAAGAAAACATTGCAGAATGATGTGAATTCATACTGAAATGAACTAATTATATTGTGATAGCACTGTTTCTACCTGACAGACTCCTAGCAGACTAGGCACAGATCAGAGTCTGAGATGATGTAAAAGCATCACAGTAATGAAAGTAGCCCCAAGAGATATTGTGACTCAGAAACACACCTGTGAATTACAATTCCTGCCCTGCTTCCTCTTGGTTGTGTAGGAAGACAGGTTTGTTAGCAATCTGCTGCTGGAATATGCTAGCACGTGAGGACAATATGCTGCTCCTGATGGCTCAGCTGCTATGGCCACCAGCCAGAGAGGGCTGATGCCACGGCTTCAACCCACTGTTGTTGACTTTCCACAGTCAGACATGAAGAAGAAGCAGGGCGTGCACTTATTTATGTCTGTGTCCTAGTTCCAAGCAATGAATGCCCATGGAAATGCAAAGCAGGAACTCTTACTTCCTGCTAGCTCTGCATTCACAGTGAGCCTAGTTCACAATGATAGGACTTGATTTTCATATTTATCAACTGCAGAGTTACACGAGAAATCAGACATACAATCGCACACCTAATTCATAAGCAACATTTCTTTCAATATATTTATGAAATGGCTGGCAGATAAAGAATTTTTCAGTATTTCACAGGAGTAAACTTTCTCAAAAATGAGTTTGCCCGGGAAATTAAGGTTACGGTCAGGGCTGAGTCAGACATTGCAATACTTAGTAATGTTTAACAATAATTAGGACTTATTCATATGTCGGGGTGGGATTCTCTCTTTAGATAAAAAAATTATTTCTCTTTCACTAGCTAAGCTAAGAATATTTTACTGATCTATCCAATAAGCAGTGTACATCTTAACATGAGGCACATAATTATTTTCTTTTTCATGTGTCTTTATGAGTAACTTTTGCTTGCAAACTTTTATTTTTTTTTAATACTGAATTAAGATGAAGCAATATCATACATTCATCTTGAAAATGACAGAAACCTTATCCTGTCTTCTCAAAGTCAAAAGTTTCTGCACTCTCACAAACCCAGTAAAAGGACTGAATCAAAAGTAACAAGAAAGAAAGCTGAGCTGTGCTGCTGTCAGATAGGGAAGCATAAACACAGGGTGAAGCTAAATAATTAAGAGAAGATGAAATCTTGTTTTGAAATTTGTCACATGCATCTTTGAGTGAATGTATAAGTAACAAATGTATATGTAATGAAAAAATTAATTTACAAATCTATGTAGTTGTTGTCTAATGTATGCTGACTTGTAGATCTGTCATGAAAACTGTTTGCGTACACTACACTTTCAATGTACAGGCATTTCTACTACTCCATATATGGGACATCAGCATAGACTTTTCCCATCTAACTACAGAACAAAGTTAGCCACTATTGTCTGTAGAGTCTAGGCAGGTTCCTCCACTGGACAATTCAGGTATTTGCCAAGTGCATTTGCTGACCATGATCTTAGGCCAACTAAACATCATACTTTATATGGTCATAGATTAATAAACTTCGAGTAAGAAATTCTAAGATGAACTTTGAAAGACCTCAAGTAAATGGTTCAGATGTTGAACAAAAGAAAATAGTTCACATTTCCCACATTAAAAAATGGTTATATTCTTTGACACCAAAAGGGCAGGTGGCAAGGTGTTGTAATAGAACAGAAACAATGTCCTCTGAAGACAAGCAGCTTTACTTTTGGGGGAAAGTTAGGAAAATTGGCCTTATCGTGATGGAGGCAACCTTGACTTATGCCCTGTAGGTACTTGCATTGTAGGAGTTATATCATCACAAAGACATTTCCATGGAAACCCTGCCTTTTTTTTTCAGAACACAGCTGGATTAACAAGGGGGCTGATTTAAGTCTTCATGTGGTATGCAGTCCCTAATCTGTTTCTTTCTTATCTTACCAATGCTTGACAATGCTATATAATGTTCTTTAACTATTTTTATGTAATCCCTAAAATGTATCATAGAAAAAAAATCATTGCCTACAAAGCTGACTTTGGCCTTTGATCACTCGCTTGGATAAAGACCAGTTTTTGTCCCTTCTCTGACATTTATTTTCTCTACTCTCTCTTTATCTCTGAGATAAAGGAACCTGTCACAGTATTTTCAGGTAGACATTCCTCATTCATTTGTGTCATAGCAAATTGACAGCTGAAGTTCAGAAAGCCACACAGAAGTGTGCAGAGGATATGTTCTTTACCCCGCTGAATATCTATTGGAACATGACAATAAATTGAATTTAATATATGAGTATGAGTATTACAAAACAAGAGAAAGAGAGATATTTTTATGTCAGAAGAGAGAGCAGGGTATTATATTATTTGATTACAGCTTTTAAAATTATATGTTCCTTTATTATTACAGATATATACATGAGAAGCAGAGATAATAGAAACCATAGAAATCATAGAATACCCTGAGATGGAAGGGACCCACAAGGACCATCAAGTCCAACTCCTGGCTGTGCACAGGACTACCCAAATGTTGTGGAACTACATTAAGTTTAGGGTTTTCAGTCTTGATGTTATTTTGGCATCTGACACATGAGAGCTATCACCTTTAACAATTTGAGAAACTAAGTATAAGCCTTCTGGAACTGCAGAGGAATCAGAAGGACAGTTGGCCACTGCTTCCTATCTTCCTTAGATTAAGAGGACATAAAAGGCTTGCTGACCACTGGAATACAGTATTTCCTACTGTACCCTTCTGCTCCTTACATTCACACCTTAAAGAACTTCAGCCTCATATTAACAAAGACACAGTGAAGAAGCTGATCTAGGCATAAGAGCATCTTCACACTTTTGCTACAACTGTCAGGAATTTGGCGAAGCATCTTGTTGCACGCTGAAGAATGATTGTCTTAGGCTTTTCTCTATTTCACATTCTGCAATTCTGGGGGTACAGCCAAAGCCAGGACCCTGAAAACTGAAAAGGTCTCCCATGTTCAGCTTGCCAGGACACAACTCCTTTTTCCCTAATTTTGTACCCTGTTTGCTGATTGTGTGAAGAATTCCAATTCTTCACATTTTCTACAGAAAGTATTCACTAAATTTACCAGCTTCAATGGACTAATAGGCATATTACACATTGGACTGCATTTATCTCACAGTATACGTAATATCTGTTTGGTGTTTATTATTATTATTATTATTATTATTATTTTTTTTTTTTTTTTTTTTTTTTTTTTTTTTCCCTTCAGATACCCTCAAATGAGTGATCTGAATGTTCATTCGTGTATTTTTTCAGCTACTTACTCACTTAACTTAAATACTCACAAGGGACATCTTTTGCAGTTATCACATTTAATAGCTAATAAAAATATGCTTCTAGTGTGAATTCTGAGTTCTGTCTTCTGGATCTGTCTGGAAAGTGTTCACAGGCACTTCCATACTTTCTACTACATGAGTTGTTGAGTAAGCTGATGGCATTCTTTTAACAGAAGAAATTCTTTCACACTTTTTTTCATGTAGCTGTCTAACTGAGGATCTGGTAGCAATTCTGAACATCTGTTTCATTCATTTTGAAATTGTTTCAAATTGCAAGTTACAACTGTTATACTTGATTTACAAACGAAGGCCTCCCTAGCCTTTGTTTTTCCCACACTGCTGGGTGATTATACCCAGCTTGTGTTTGCTTTGCAGCATTGCCCCTCATTGCTTTCTGGGTGGATGCATAATTGATAAAAAAGTTACCACCTTAAATTGCATTCAATTCTTAATTTTGATTAAACAAACAATATTTAAAGGCTGATTTTAATGACATTTATTCAAAAGTCCTGTTTTAAATGAGCAAGTATTTCTCTCACTATTCCAACCAATGAATTAATTCTATTACGGGCCCTTCATTAAGATGCAGTGCAGCATTCAGCACCTGAGAACTATTGCGCTGCTCCCAAAATTCTCCTGCTAACACAATAAACATCTTAGACTTGCAGCTGGTATAATATTTATCAGCTTGCAGTCTGACCTTTTATTCCTCCCACTCCAACCTTCTCATGGTGATATACTTGATGCCATTCAATCAAGATAAGGACTGTGGCATATAACCGCATTTTATCATTAATTTAATTTTAAAACGGTGTCACTGAGATTGCAAAGTCTTGTACTGAGCAACTGCTATCCATGTACTTTTTTTTTTTTGAGAAGAAAAAAATAATATATATTTTAGAGAAATGCTTTTTCAAAACAGTTTAAGTATTTTGTTTCATAAATTCCAATCTCACACACCTCTCAAAAAACGATGACAAACATATAGCATGGAAAATACTGACACTACAAAATGAATGACTCTCATGTAATCCAAATTACCTAGCTCAGGAGTTTAACACTGTCATGATGAGTTTTAAACTCCCTGCTTTGTAATGCTTCAGTACTTAACGGGATAGATATACAGTATTCTCCCACTTCAGCAGCTTCTGTGAATAATCACTATAGATACAAGAGACTAAACTCAAAACCTGAACTTTCAATGTTACTTTTTTCCCCGAAGAAAAAAGTAACAAAACCCAGAGCTTAAAACCGCACATATAAGATGCAATAGGTGAAGGCTCTCATGCTCACTTTACTCAATAACTGACGGGTATTCAGCAACCTGGCCTGCAAATTTTTATGGCAGAAGGTATCTTGTTTTTCCAGCATCCCTCCCAGGAATGCTCATCCTAACTAGAGGCTGGATTCACATGCACAAGGAATTCATAAGGACACACAGACTGCTCAAGCTGGGTAGAGATGAGACCGAGATAATACTCCTGTAGCAAGTCTTACCACGTTAAGGAGTAGGGGTGCAAGAGCAGGAGGTGTGGCTCCCTCCCTTAGCTGCTCGTGCTGCAACACTGGGGAAAGGGTTCACAGCTCAGGAGAGCATCACACCTCACAACCACTTCACATGTTAAAGAGATGTCTGAAAGCCCCTGTGCCATCAGCGACCGTGTGGGCCCATGTGAAGTACACAACTGACCCTGCCCCAGCAGAACCCATAGCACTGAGCAGCACCCACAGACACAGAAGAAGCCGGCCTTCAGTGTCTCTCCTCCATTCCTCGGGAAAGGGAGAGAGGCAATGTACCCACTGAGCATTGACCTGCTCCGCGAAGGTCCTTCATCCCTGGGTTGAAGCACCTGCTCCCATGCAGCTTTTGGAGCCTGACCACCCCTAAGTGCAGACCTCAGCCCCATTTCCAGCTGGCAGGGCAGGGATCGGGGGGGAGGGAGGACATCCGACCTCCTCGCCCCCCTCTGAGGTTTTTGCAGGCACCCCCGAGCCCTCTGCCGGGCCCTTCCCATCCCCAGCTCACCTTGTAGACGTTGATGGGGATGTCGATGATGATGTGCAGCAGGTCGCCCAGGGCCAGGCTGGCGATGAGGATGTTGGGGCCGTTCCTCATGCACTTGTTCTTGTAGATGATCCGCAGAAGCGTGGAGTTACCGATGATGCCCAGGACGAAGACCAGGCAGGACACCACCGTGTTGATGTACTTGAAAGTCTCCTTGATCTCCGTCTGCCCCGTGCACATGGGGGGCGAGGCCGAGCGGGGCCGCCCGCCGCCCACCCCCCCAAAGCCCTTGGGCAGCGCGGCCGCCCGGGAGGCGTTGGGCGGCATGGGGGGCCCGGCCGTCAGAGGGGCGGCCTCGGCGGCCCCCGGAGGGCCCTGCAGGCCGGGACCCGGGGGTCTCAAGGCTCCGTTGTCCTCGGCGGCGGCGGCGGGGCGGCAGCCGAGCAGCAGCAGCAGCAGGAGGGCAGCGGGCATGGCGTGGCGCGGCCGGACCCCCGTCGGGCTGTCAGCTCCGACCTGCGCGGAGGAGAGAGGGGACAGGGGGTGAGCTCCGGAGAGGGGAAGATAAGAGGGGGGTGGTCGCCTCCGTGTGTGCCTTCCCCGGGGGGGTGCCGCCACCCAGCGGAGGCTGGGGCGGGGAAGCCCCGTCGGGGGTGGGGGGGGACCCCGCTGCGTTCCCCCTCCGCTCCTCACCCCCGAGCCTCGCCTCGCCTCTCCTCGCTGAGCCTCCCGAGCCTCGCCGAGCCTCCCTCCCTCCCCGCCCGCCGCCTGCGGGGCTGTGGCTGCCGAGCGAGGGAAACGCGCTCCGCCGGTCGCTCCCCGCCCCGGCCGGCTGCCGCCGCGATGGGCGCCCCGGGCCGCGGCCGGAGGGAAGGAAGGAGGCAGGGAGGGAATGAAGGAGGGTCGGGATCCTGCGGAGGGACCCCAGCGGCTGTCAGCGGCGCGGCCAAATCCACCGCCTAAAGCCGAGCCGGCCCCCCCCCTTTCTAAAACATTGGCCTGCAGCTGGCCCATCCGTCACGGACAGACCCCACCCGCGCCCTCCTCCCACCCGCACCTCCCCTCCGCCTCCTACCCCGCACCCCCTTCCCACCCCTTTCCTCCCCCCTCCCCTCCCCGCAGCTCCCGGGGCTCGGGGCCGCTGCCGCCGGGGGGGCTCCGAGGGCTGCCGGGGCTGGGGACGCCCCTCACGCCGCCCCCCGGTCGAGGGGTTCCCTACCTCGGTACCCCGCCGCCGCCGTCCCTTCTCGGAGCCCGTCCTCCTCGTCCTGGGGCAGGTCGAGCGTGTCAGCCTCAGCGAGAAGACGTTTTGGGGGGTTTCAAGCAATTGGCGAATCGACGCGGTTGTTAAAGGAGATTTTGTCACTGCCAGGGGACGCCTGCGGGGACGAAGAGGTGTTTGCCCTGCTGTCCTCCCCGAGACCCTTCCCCGTGTCTGCGTTTTATTCCTGCCTGCAAACAAGCCCCCAGCACATCCAGGGCTGTAGGAGCTGCTTGCAGAAAGCTGAGACTTCGGAGAGACTGGTGCCGCTATGTAAATCACTTTACAAGCTGGGGTACTTCGTATACTGCCCTTAGATAAGCGCTAGTGTTTTGTCCATCACGGGCTAGTAGTAATCCAGCCCGGTTATCTCGTTGTTGCTTTGGGCAGCTTGAGCAATGCATCTGATCTCAGCCAGCTCGTTCCAGTTATTGGGCCCTTCAGTGAAGCGTAAGAAAAGGAGCAGAGAGATTTGTGCGGGCTCTTGTGGAGAGTGAGAACTGCCTCAGGAGGCTGGAAACAACTGCACATCTAAGTAAAATAGATTTAAAGATGTTTCCCAGCATATCTGTGAACAAGCTCCCCGATCTTTTCATGCATATGCAGAACATGAATGTGTGAACACTTCATTACAGAGTGACCCACTCACCTATATTATTGACATGCCCGGGGGGGAAACACCAAAACCCAATTGTTTCTTTTAAACTTCTCACTAAATTGTTGGTCTGATCTCTCTTGTCTTCCCTTCATCTCCTGATAACACCTCGAGCCACTGTGGCAAAAAGCCTTTTCCCTTCCTCATTTAACTCATTTTTCACATATCCATCTTTGTTGAATATAAAGCATCTTTCCCATTTAATCACCCTTGATTCATTTCCTCATTTAGCTGGCACATTCCTTTTTCCTCCCTGTTCTGTATTTGTGAAATGAAGGCACCAGACTCACTTCTCAACTGCATGAGTGTAGCTGGAGGTTGATTGTACTCCAGCTAAAAAAGTGATCTTTTCAGACTTTTTCAGATTATGTATTGCAGTAGGATACATTTTGCAACACTGTCTGATTCTGCTCTGGATGACACAAGTGTGAAATTGAATTAACCCTACAGAATTCCGAGACTTGTGGACTTAAAGTCTTTTCAATTTTCACTTCTACATTTTCTGCATTTCCTGTTCTGCAGTCTGTGTTTGCAGCACCGATTTTTATTAGAAACTCTTGCCAATTAAAATAGAATTAACTTTTATCTGGTCATGCCTGTTAACAAGCTTGTATAACATGCAAGGTTATAGGTCTTGAAACATTCTGTGCTGACCCTGACCATCACGAAATAGATTGTGACTACACTGAAATATGTTTGCCAACACTTTTGTTAGCTCAGTTCCATTAGATATGTTTGTTACTGTTTGGTAGCACTTATTTCACCATCAGAATTATTAGTAATAGAAATTTAGCTTCAGAAAATGTTAGTAATGTCATTAGTTCATACAGAACTCTGGACAACTGCTGATACTTGAAGCAGAATTACTTTGTGGTATCGCACAAAAAAGAATCTAACCTCTTTCTGTCTGCCAGCAGTTTGCCTGGACCAGCTTTTTTTCCTGATTACTGTTAGATATGGTGAACAATCAATAATGAAAATTGACCATTCATCAGAACTAAAGGGATAGTCAAGGAAAGAAAATTGTCTGTTTGCTACTTTTTTTTTTTTCTCTACTCTGTCTTTTCATAGTTTGGAGTATTTGAGAAATTAAAAAGAGTATACACTAGGATCCAAGTCTCCTTTAATCAGTGAAAAAGTAATGCTGCTTGTATATCTTTGTTTGTTGTTTTTTGTTGTTATTGTTACCTTTTTTTTTTTTTTTTTTTTTTTTTTTTTTTTTTTTTCCCAGAAAACAGAAATACTCCTCGTCCTTTGGAAAGTTCATATTTGTACAAAATGGGGAATGTTGCATCAAAAAGATCCTCCAGACAGTCTGACACTTGTTTTACTATGTTTTGTACTTCCCCTGCATTTTATCCCACTGGCTATTACCACTTCAGTGAAGTATATCCAGTGACTCTCTTAATTATAAGACAGATGCAACATGGTTGATAATGCTCTCTCTCTCTTTTTTTTTTTTTTTTAAATGTCATACACAAAGTATATAGACTGGGTAACTTTTAGTCACCACCAGAATGATTTTCAACAACAGAAAGATTTAAAAAAAATATTCCATTATGTGTAAAATAAATCATGAGAAGCAGTACAGATTATTGCACCAAAAAATCCTCCTATTAAGATGATGAAACACATCTTAGGAATCTATATTTTAATGCATTCTGTATTCATTCAATCAATGGGAATTTTTTCATTAGTTTGCAGATACTTTTGCAGCTCTCATTATTTTTCTGTTTATGTTGTTCAGTAACTAAGTAGCTTTGGAAATCTGCCCCATCAAGCCTTCTTTTCTTTTTATTGAGTCTGGTGGAAATTTGCCTACTAACTGGGGCAAGTTCAGGATGAATAGAAAGAATAGGCATCTCTGTGTGAGCCAGTCATTAGACTCATGAGGTGAATTAAAGTCATAAAATTGTTTTCAGTGTTTTAAAAGTCACCATAGAAACATTACCGATGGCAGCAAGTTTTAAACAGAATAAATACAATGTACTTTGAGAAATTTAGAAATTAAGATACAGAGCTTTGTAACTACACATGGTTATATGTTGGACAGATGATACAAAGAATGATATTATCTGTCTCGTTTTTCTCCCTTAGTCTAAATTCATGCCAAGATTCGAAATTCTTTTTTGTGTGATGTATGGCTATGCTTTACATCTCCTTCTACAAAGCTGAGCACCTCCTATAAATTACAGTGTTGCCTGTCAACTGCAATGTATTGATGTTACACATAATTCTTGAAACAGTTGAACATTATTTATTTTATCACTAAAGGTTATAATAAAACAATGTCAGAAGATATCACAAGTGAAACATGAAATCTGAGTGCAGATACCTATTTTAATATAAGAGCTTACATCTTAAATGATTCCATAATTTACCTTAAAGGAGTAAGATGCAAAACAATGAAAGACAATCAAATTTGTACTTAAATAAAAATAATTGTCTGTCTCTTAAAGTCCTTATTTATATAAGTTCAAGGATTTTTAGATGAAATAAAGTTCAAGCCTTTAAGGCAGACTGGTCACTAACTGAAAAATATTTCCCCCTCTAAGTCAAAGATTAAAAATAATATGGGACTTAGTAAAACTTATTCATCTCATCCTTCCTATTCAACATCAGCAAAGAAAATCACAAGGTAAATGAAAGTTAAAATTAAAATTAACATAGTAGTACCTCATGTAATTAACTTAAGGTATGATAAAATACACAGAATCACTGTCTTTTAAGGGAAAAACTACAAAAGGGAGTTGTGAATGTAGCTGCAGGTTTGAATGGGCTTGAATAAGGAATATATATATATATTTATTTATTTTACTGAAATGATTAAAGACAAATTTTCCATAGTATTTCAATAGATTAAAGGTGACCAAGTTTACTTGTGAATTCCATTTTTAGTAGTGGAGGGTTGGACCAGAATCTCCCAGAAAGCCTAGATAAGATAGCTGTAATACATATTATATGTAATACATATATATATATATTATATATCTTTTTTTTTTTTTTTTTTTTTTTTTTTTTTCTGGGAAACATGATAACTGACCATATACTGTTTATGTTGATGCACAGAGATCACTCCAGGCAAACCTTTCCAGTCTGGATTAAATTCATTTCCAGACAAAATGTCTGACTTCGAAAAGAGGTGCAGTGATTCACTCATCCATGCTTTTCTGCAAATGTGACCATACAACACAAACACAGCATTCTTCAGAATAGAATGAATCCTCCAGTACATACTGACTTTAAAATGTATTGATACAATCATAGAACAGAACACACATTCAGTTAAAAATCACTAAAAAAAAGAAATCTGTACCGTGAAATAAAAGAGGGCCAGGCAGACATCTTCAAGTGCTGGACACCTGACTGTTGACAGAGTCCCTTTTTCTTTCATGCATCTCTTGTTCAGGATTGTTCCAACTTGCTCCTTAACAAATTTGTTACTGTGGGGCCAGCCCTTAGCAGTGCTTATGAAAGTCAATTCTTGCCACCTAACACCATTGGCTTCTTCTGCACAGTAACATGGCTAGCAGCTGAAGAAATCCCTGGGAACCTCTGCTCAGGCTGGAGAGAGGGTCACTCCTAATTCCAAGGTGAGAGTTGTTCCCTCAAAGGGATTCTTGCTGAACCCCATTAACAGAATGCAGTATATATTTACCCAAGTAAATAAGCAAGAGTTACTATTTAAATTCCATATACCCCTACAGGTGGAAGTACTGTTTATGAGGATGAAAGCTCAAATTCTCATAGAGACCTAGAAAAGGCTTTCTACAGATCTACATCATGTCCTCGGGCAATTTCTTTTTCTCTTATGTGTATAAGATATGAAGAAATCTTATATGTGAAAATAAGTCCTCACTGTTCAGACTTTTGGAGAAGCTCCTCACTATCATTTTAAATAAGCATTGGACTGTGGATGAAAAGCAGTGTTTGGTCATCTCAGGTTTTGGATATTGGTAGTGTATTTCCATGGAAATAACTAACTAGCTATCATCAGTTCTCAGTGCAGAGAAGGGTAGAACAGACTCTTCTGTCAGAATGGACCAGCGGTCCGTGTTGGGGCCCATCCTCTTTAATATCTTTATTGATGTTTTGGATAAGGGACTTGAATGAACCCTCTGTACGTTTGCAGATGACACCAAGCTGGGGGGAAGTGTCTATCTGCCAGAGGGTAGGAAGGCCCTGCATAGGGACATGTATGGGATGGGTCAATGGACAGAGACTACTGGTGTGAGGTTCAACATGGCTAAGTGCCAAGTACTGTACTTTTATCACAACAATCCCATACAATGCTACAGGCTTGGGGCAGAGTGGGTCGAACGTTGTACAGAGGAAAAAGGATCTGGGGGTGTGTCAAAGCTTGCCTTGAGCATGAACTGGCAGTGTGCCCAGAAGACCAATGACATCCTGGCATGTATCGGGAATAGTGTAGCCAGCAGGACCAAGGAGGTGATTGTTTCCCTCTACTCTGCTCTGGTGAGGTCGCGCCTTGAGTACTGTGTTCAGTTTTAGGTCCCTCACCACAAGAAGGACATTGAGACCCTGGAGTGTGTCCAGAGAAGGTCTACAAAGCTGGTGAAGGGCCTGGAACACAAGTCCTACAAGGAGCGGCTGAGGGCACTGGGGTTGTTTATTCTGGAGAAGAGGAGGCTCAGGGAAGACTTTATTGCTCTTTACAACTACCTGAGAGAAAGTTGTGAGGAGCTGGGTGTTGGCTTCTTCTTGCACATAACTAATGATAGGACTGAGGGAATGATCTCAGGATGTGCCGGATGAGGTTTAGGCTGGAATTTAAGAGACATTTCTTCTCAGAAAGAGTAGTCAGGCATTGGAATGGGTTGCCCAGGGAGGCTGTGGAGGAAAGGTTGGACATAGTGCTTAGGAACATGGTTTTGTGGGTGA
The DNA here is from genome assembly GCF_964211825.1 of Aythya ferina. Classification (NCBI taxonomy): domain Eukaryota; kingdom Metazoa; phylum Chordata; class Aves; order Anseriformes; family Anatidae; genus Aythya; species Aythya ferina. The sequence continues at coordinate 45,060,098 of NC_140296.1, forward strand.
CGGTGGTGGTAGGGGGATGGTTGGACCAGATGATCTTGGAAGTCTTTTCCAACCTTAATGATTCTATAATTCTATGGACGGTGAAGACTGAAGTTGTCCGATACCTTTTAGGAAGCTTCCAATACTATCAGTCCTACTGATCACACTTTTTGCAGGAGTTGTTTGTGAAACACAGATCATCATTTTCTTATGAAATAAAACCGCATTTATTTATTTATTTATTTCAAATCAGTGCAGCTGTTTGCTGAGGTTGCAACTTTAACTACATTTTTCAAGGTATTGCTAAAGGTTTTGTACTCTACAAAGACATTTAGTAGTTACTATAGATGTATGTTTTCTCAGGGGATCATCAAACCCCGTTCTTACAGTATTGAAAACAGGCATAAGTTTACGTGCTTTTGTTATCTTTTACATTTTGCAGAAAAATCTAGTCTTCAACAATTAACAAATATGGTCATATAAATATGGTCATTTTTTTGTTTGTTCATATTACTTTGTTTTATTTTTAAATTGAAAGTGGCCTCTGAAAGGAGCCTCAACCCCTGATTTTGTTATTGTGTAGTGGGTTTATGTGGCAAGGTTTTGGTAGCAGAGGGCCATAGGGGTGGTTTCTGTGAGAAGGATCTAGAAGCTGCCGCATGTTTGGGAAGGGCCCCATTGTTTTCCAGATCTGAGCCAATAAGTGATGTTGTTTGCGCCTCTGTGAGAGCATATTTAAGACAGGGAAAAAAACGCTGCGCCAGACAGCAGCCGGGAGAGTCAAGGGAGTGAGAGAACAGCCTTGCAGGTGCCAAGGTCAGTGTAGAGGGAGGGGGAGAGGTGCTCCAGGCGCCGGAGCAGAAGTCCCCTGAGGCCTGTGATGAGGACCATGGTGAAGCAGGATGTCCCCCTGCAGCCCATGGAGTACCACGGTGGGGTAGGGTTCCACGCTGCAGCCCGTGGAGGAGACCACGGTGGAGCAGGTGGCCCTGCACTGGTGGAGGCTGCCGCCTGTGGAAGACCCCTGCTGGAGCAGATTCTGGGCCGGACCTGTAGCCTGTGGAGAGGAGCCCATGCAGGAGCAGGTGACCTGGCAGGAGCTGCTGCCCGTGGGGGACCCAGGTTGGAGCAGTTTGTTCCTGAGGGATGGCCCCGTGGTACGGACCCATATCTGGAGCAGCTCTGGAAGAGCTGCTGCCTGTGGGAAGCCCACGCCAGATCAGTTCATCAAGGACTGCATCCCATGGGAGGAACCCCACAGCACAGGGGACGAGAATGACCGAGAAGGAGTGGCAGAGAAGTGCTGTAGACTGACCATAACCCCCATTCCCCCGTTCCCCTGTGCTGCTCAGAGGAAGGCGGTGGAAGAGGGTGGATGGGGGGGGGGGGGGGGAAGGTGCTTTTGGTTTCTTTCCTTTGTTTCTCACTTCTCTAGCTTGTTAGTAATAAGCAATAAATCTTACTATCTCCCTATGCCGAGTTTGTTTTGCCCATTACAATAATTACTGCGTGATCTGCTTGTCCTTATCTCAAACTTTGAGCCCTTTTCATCTTATTTTTTCCCCATTCTTTTTTGAGGAAGGGAGTGAGAGAGCGGCTGTGGTGTAGCTCGGCTGCCCACTCGAGCGGAACCATGACACAGGCACATTACCAAGATGATTTTAGCTTCAAAATCTTTTATTCCATTCCAGTCATGTTTTACATTACTTTGGCACACAATGCAGACTTAATGGCCTAAGTGCATTCTTTCACCCAGGTGCAATGTCACTAATAATCCCTTAATAGAACCTGTATAGGTATTGACTCACAACTTCTAAGTCCTCTGTAAAGAGACAAACCACTCTGTTGTTACACAAAGGATGCTTTTTTAGTTTGCTGTCTTTTTTCCCCCACGTGCATTGGAGTTTTTGTTTGTTTTGTTTCTTTCTTTTTCTCCTCCCCCCCTGCCCCCAGAATCCATTTTGTTTTCTAAATGCTTTGATTTTGTGTGACATCTTCTGAAGACTTCAGTCCTTCAGATGAGCCAGCTTGGTACCCATGAGTACCATCATCACCAATCTTCACAGAATCACAGAATGGTTGAGGTTAGAGGGAGCCTCTGGTGGCCATCTGGTCCAATGCTCAAGGTCAAGAAAGGACATCTTGAGCAAGTTGAACAAGACAATGTCCAGATGGATTTTAAATATCACCATGGAGGTAGGAGACTCCACTTTTTGGCAATCTGTGTCAATGATCAGGCACCGTCACAGTAAGGAAATATTTCCTAATATTCAGAGGGAAACTCTTTTGTTCTAGTTCACGCTCATTGCCTCTTGTCCTGTCACTGGTTACTACTGAAAAGAGCTTGGCACCATCATACACTCCTTTCAGATGTGTATACACCTTGATAAGATCTCCCCTGAGCCTCCTATTTTCCAGCTGGAGTCCCATCTCTCTCAGCCTCTCCTCACATGAAAGATGCTCCAACCCCTTAATCATCTTTGAGGCCCTTCACTGAAGTCTCTCCAGTAGCTCCATATATCTCTTGCACCAGGGAGCCCAGAACTCTTGTATCTGGCTTGCACAGACCTGTGTTCCATGGCACCCACTCCACTTGTAGCCATTAAAATAATATTGTCTTGCTTGTTTCTGAGTCTACAGACTTACAGTAAACTCCTGGTAGCCTGCTAATGTATTTGTTGTCAGATCAAGCCACTGCTCTCTGAAGTGGACCTCTTTTCTCCTAACAGCAATCTATTTTTTATCTCCAGGAAATAGAGTATTCTTGTTTCAAGAGGAACTCTCCAAAGCTACTTCCTGCTCAAAAATACATTTTGATTTCTCCAGGGAAAAGTTCCCCCTAACTTGTTTTTAGCTCTCTCCCCATCCTTGACCTTCACATATAATTTTTTAGTGACCTTCCCTTCCTGAACCTTCCTTCTCTCTCTGCTTTGCTAGAGAAGGGATCCTCTTTCTCTTGAAATTCCAGACTAGCACGATCATATTGTCCCCAACATCAATCAGAAATGACTTCTTACAACTCCTCCCACAATTTATTTATTTTATTATTTTATTTCATTTTATATTTTTTTTTTTTGAGCTGGAGACTTTCTACAGCTAGTATTTATTTTTCCAAGTAAGCTTCCCTAATATGGCATTCTTTCAGTTCAAGCTTCATTTTTCCCTTGTTTTCATGAGGTACAAATGTAGTCTTCTACATTTGTAGATGTTCTGCTCTGTCTCTTTTCCTTTAACTGTTCTCTGAACCTGTTTTTTTTTTTTTTTTTTTTTTTTTTTTCCCCCAATTTTCTGGCTTTTTCATCCAGGCATTGAAATCCTGCTTCTGGCATATCTCTTCCTGTGATATCTCAAGTACTTTCTGTAGCCTTGACCTCATCTGCTGATTTTTTTCCATAGAAGAATTTGAACTTTCCTGGAAGCCACAGCCACAGAATACTTTCTTCTCAGTACAACCATCTTGTCTCTTCTCCAGTCCTTCTGCTTCAGAATTTCTGAATATAGATCTTTTATAAGGTGCAGAGAGACCTCCACATTCACAGGTGTATAGACTAACTAATAACATCCAGATATCTGGTCTGAATAAAACTGGTATTCAAATCTTGCTGCTGTCCTCTCTCTTGTTCTTTGTAGATGAAATTTGTTGATCTTTCTTCTATTGTGTCAATTTTCACCTCTGGAAACTTGATTTTGCTCATTTTCTGTTTGTGGAGGCTTGAAACTACTCTGAGTACTTCACAAAGCCAGTGTCTTCTTATAGATGTATTTATAGTTTTTTCAGCTATAATGGAGTAAGGGCTGTCATTCTGCAATAAGCAGACTGATAAAGTACTTTTAATTCTCTAATGAAATTTCAGCCTTAAGTTCCAGAAAGACGTTATGTAAAGGTGAGAAAGTCTTAGAAAGGTAGTTCCAAACTTAGCTTCAGTCCAGATGAGTCCGTCTTGAAATACTCTCTGTACTCAGGAAATAAATTCTACAGGTAAATAACCAGCATCTTGAAAAACTACAAGTAGATATTGTGTTTTTCATGATTCTTCTGCCTCACATCATTCTCACCATTCCCAGTTTTGATCATTACTTATTTCTTGTTCTCAGCAATTTCAGTCTCCAGGTGGCCTACAAACCCAACTCTAGCACACCTTTTTCTTTCTGTGTTGATTAATCTGCACAGCAAAGCAAATGGTTCATGACTTTGTGTGTGTGCCATGTGTTCCTCTTCTCTGGTCTGTCTGACATCTATATGTGATTGTCTTTTAGAATAAGTCCATGTAAAATGCGCATAGTAACTGAGCAGAAGTTGACAGCATTGTATTTCCTTATATTACCTGGATTGTGTGCTCAGTTTGGTTAAGTAAATAAATGCAGCTCTGAGAAGTTTTTGGAAGTAGTTTTAGCACACTGAAAACTGGGTATATGGCCACTTCTACAATTTTTATTTTCTAGTCAGAACAGAAATTGTGCAATAGCTATCTTTCACTTGTTTCCTCATCATTTATGTTTCTCATTAGAATCAGAGACAGAAAATTAAATGATAACGAAGAAAAGCAAGTGCAAATATTGCAGCTTCCAAAAAAGGTCATTCTAATTTGGGAGAAGTGTCAGAGAGGGTTCTGTTATATCTGAGCCATTTCCCTTATTTCTGTTCCTTGTCAGCAGAAAGAACTTGCTCCTATTATGTTAAAAATAAAGTGCCAAAGTTGTATTTTTAGGTCAAATATAAGAGAATGATAACCCATTCCCCCATGTCCTCACTACAGATGTGTAGCCTCCTTACTTTAATGACGTGCATGAAGATCACTACTTCCTCTATTTTAGACACAGAATGCCCTTGCAAACAAGACACTTTATTTTAGTGAGAATTTCCTGGATAAATACAAGTTGCATCCCTCAGACATGATTCCTGTGTATTAAGATTGATGCAGTCCTTCCTTTGAAACACTTAGCTGAAATGCACATTTATTTCATAGTTGTGTTATGCCAGAAGTCCAGATGCAAAGGGCAAAAAGCCATGAGAATTAGGGCAAAGAAGATAAGATACCATAATATTTAATAATGCAATTGTAATTTTCTCTGCTGTGTGATAGTTTTTCTAGTAACATTCAATTTGCTAAAAGTTACCTGTTAGTACGGATGTAACAAGATTAATTCCTACTGAATTTATACCCTTTTTAGGGATTGATAAATGCAGAGATGCAGATTTATTGCTGTTTGTTGATAGTATAACAGAGTTAGGACTAGTTAATAATGCTATACTTCAGACCAGCCATGAGTCTGCCCTCCTGTTTCTGTGCTTGCCCTCAGTGCTAAAAAAAAGAGACAGTCCACTCCCTTTCTCATCACTCCTTTTTCAGTTGCTATTTTTAGCAACATTTTTACCTCTTTTACCATTTTAAACCCCATCAAGCTCAACAGGCCAAACATGAAGCTGATGAATATATTTCTTGGGCCTGAAACAAAAAGGAAGGGAACAGTTAAAGAAATGGTTTCCTTCCCTAACTTTTTTATGTTAGCTGCAAATGGGTGGATATGTGGCATATCAGCAGCTGAATGATGAATCTGTTTTTAAGAATGTGAGTCAAACATAATCTCTGAGGGCTTCACATCCCACTTATTACCTCCCCTTGGCAGGTGATTTGCTTCAAGAGCATGTCAGTTTGTTATGTACCATGAACAATTATGGATCTAAACACTTGTGCAAGAGCAAGGTTTGGCAAACAAGGAAGAGTAATTCCATGTATTTCTTATTAACTGATGGATGGTGAATCTCTTTTAAGAACCCCCACACAGCAGTGTTGCTATGTCTTTGCCAGCTAGTGCTGTCCTAGATAATGTCTGGGTGTGTTGCAGGGGTAATACATGATACAAACTGTCCCAGTAAGATATCTGGACACAGCCACCTTGGTTTGGGTGTGTATGCATGTGGGAATGAGGGGAAGGGAAAGGGTTTAAATGACTACAACCAGTTTGTGTTATGCTGCTGACCTTTATGTTCCTGGATAATTCTATTTACTGATACAGACATGGCCTGCAAGTCCCACAGAAGCCTTGAAGAAAGGATGATGGTAGAACTTGGCCTTGTCTTCTTAGGGAAGAATGACATGCAGTTAGTAAGCCACTCATCTCAAATGTTAGAAGGCAGAACTTTCACAGTTAGATCAGGGTTCACTTGTAACATGTATAGTGGAGAAGATGAGAGATGATGGAAAAGGGTCATGTGGCAAAAACAGAAGGGATTCAGGCTCAGATGAGAGGAGACTGACAGCTGTGGAATATGGAAGAAAAGCCCATCCCTTTTTAGATCTAGGTGCAGAGCTATCTAAATAGGATAATGGGTCACTGTAGGTTGGCCATAGGATGTCTGTGTAGTGTAGTGATGTGTTGTGTCTCAAAGTGATGTGTCTGATGCAAATAAGGCCTACAGCAATGACTAGGCAAAGGTGGACAGGTTCTTGCTAAACGGAGTTCTGTTTTACCTGATTTCCTTGTTTCCCCATAAATAGTGTGCTAAAGGCTGTACTCTGCATGAGAGTCATTTCTCAGCTAGACATCGGCATGATAGATGCTAAACCTGGAGTATCTTCTATAAGTTTTTTTTTGCATGACTGAAACCAGCTGTCTCTGAAGGTGATTAACTGCCTCTGGAGATTAGGACATGAGATTGATCAAAGGATTTGCCTTCTAGATAATCTACTAATCTCTGTTAACTGCCAGGCTTCTAGATGTTTTAAACTAGATGAAATGAACACCAGTGTCTGAGCTTTAGTGGGAAGAATGTTTAGGATAGGATACACAAGTTAAAAAAATGAATGAACTTTTTCCTGTGTCTGTTAGTTGCATTACTTGAGATTCCTCATCTTTCTCTGTTTTGTCACATACATTTTATAATCACTCAAAACCAGGTGATGTTATATCACCTCTTTTGTCATTTGTTTATCTTTTTAATTTCTGTTCCTTAATAAACTAAGTAGCCATGTGTAACTTCAATTATCACCAATAAATTTGGATCAGTTTTTCTAGACAGTAGCTTGTTGTCAGTTCTTTACAGTTTCCATTTCTAAAATCACAATTGGAGTGTAACACATACTTTGATTCAAATGGGTTAATATACACGATCGAGAGGAAACATTTCCTTTATCTCTATTTTTGTCATAAGGAACTAGCCAAAACCTCAGACCAAAACAAACTTTTATTTGGCACTGATTCACATAATTTGGACCCAATCCTACTGTTCTGGAAATCAATAACAGCTTTCCCATTGGGCTTCTGGAAGGATAGGATGGGGTCATTAATAACAAATATCTTTGGTGAATTCCCTTCCCTTCCCTTCCCTTCCCTTCCCTTCCCTTCCCTTCCCTTCCCTTCCCTTCCCTTCCCTTCCCTTCCCTTCCCTTCCCTTCCCTTCCCTTCCCTTCCCTTCCCTTCCCTTCCCTTCCCTTCCCTTCCCTTCCCTTCCCTTCCCTTCCCTTCCCTTCCCTTCCCTTCCCTTCCCTTCCCTTCCCTTCCCTTCCCTTCCCTTCCCTTCCCTTCCCTTCCCTTCCCTTCCCTTCCCTTCCCTTCCCTTCCCTTCCCTTCCCTTCCCTTCCCTTCCCTTCCCTTCCCTTCCCTTCCCTTCCCTTCCCTTCCCTTCCCTTCCCTTCCCCTCCCCTCCCCTCCCCTCCCCTCCCCTCCCCTCCCCTCCCCTCCCAGGTTCAGTCTCTACAAAACTGGCCTGAAACCTTGACTTGGTTCCAAGTAAAATATGTTGTTGGCTTGGAGTTAGTGTCTAGTGTCCACTGATGTTTTGTCAATATAATAAATTGACATTACAATTTGTTTGGATTTCACACAATGGGCAATGAGTTTGGAAGTACAACATAGAACAACAGGACATGAAAATCAAGGACTGAGAGGCACAGCATATACTGAAAAAGGCTTTTCTTGTAGTGATGGATGAACATATCAAGTTCCAAAGGTTTGGTTTGGATAATCATTCAGCCTTTTCTGGGTTCACAATAGATGCTGCAAATTTCAGCAGTTTAAATTATATTACAAGATTTCCAAAATGTCTTGATCTTGGCTGTATTTAAAATATGGGGCCACAACATGGCTTCACAGTGCTTAGAACTAGATAATGCATTTAGGCTTACGTTTGGATTGTTTCACAAACCAGCTTATTTCTGTTGTATTCAGAAACTTAATTTCCCATTCAAAAGTGGAGTTCTATGCGGTTAAACCATTGGGTCTGGTGGTCTAGTTATGTTGCTCCCAGACAATATCTGTTCATGCTTCCAGAATTAGCAGAGAAAGAGCTATTCCCAACAATCATTTAGGGTACTACTATTCTGTCCTGAATACTAGAAATATAACTGTAAGGATATTGGCTGTCCGAAGTCTTTCCACCTCAATGCCATGGAATAGCTTGGACATATTATTTCACTATCAGAGAAGTAGCCATAGTCCAGGGGCTAGAAGTGAAAAGACTCTTCCTTGACTTATCTTAACTACACAGATTGAGCAATATTGTGACAAGAAAGTGATGCTGCTGTATTCCCATATAACTGACACTGTCATTTGGCAATTCCTTTTAAAATGGTCAGCTATAGATTATTCAAACAAACTGGAAATAGCAAAGAATTGTAACATCCAACCCCAAAATAAATGATTGCTGCTACTGTGCTGCCTTATTTCTCCAAAGCAGTTGAGAGATTCTTGAAGTAAAATATGAAGTAAAATACATATGACGTATGAGAATATGAAGTAAAATATGAAGTAAAATACACACAAGCACAAATGGGTTATGGAGAAGCACCCCAATGCAGCCTAAAACCACTGCCTTTGTGTTCCTCTGTTCCTGTGTGACTGCGTTCCTGTGTTTTGTTTATGTCTCCAAGAATTTCTTCTGAATGAGACCCTTGAGGGACAGCCAGATCATGTTTGAGATGGCATTCAAATTCCTGGACCTCGGAGGTCTGGCTGACTTCTTCTGGCACTGTTTTGTCAGACTGGTCCATCCTTTGTTTACCCATGCTATGCCTAGCTCTGCCAGGACTCTCAGTCACCGACTTGCAGAAGCAACAGGTTTCCACACCAATCAAAGAAGGGCCTATAAGTGTATAATGAAATTTAACAGGTAATGACATTAATGCAGACTTTTCTAAACAAAAAATCTATATTTTTAGAGGGAAAGAAATTTGCTAGCTTGATGGAGGAAGTTTAGCAGCAGCTCTGCTTTAATGTAGGGTAGATTTTTAGCAAATGTTGAGACATAAGTACTCACTGGCTTTAGCTTGAGTACAGGATAAGAATTTTGCTTAAGGTTTTCATATCATCAGTTCATTTTAACTGTGTAGTGACAGGAGGAAGGCAAAGATACCAGGAAGGAAATGATGGAATTGGTGTTTTTGCAAAGCTTGACACATCATCACTTTGGACTAGTTGAAAACTTAAAAATAAAATTACCATTGTCACAGTACAGTATAGTTATTTTCTAATGAAAAATGCTGTGGGAGATCTTCCATTTTCCTGCTATTATTTCTGCCATCACACAATGTTTTGTTTACTCTGGTTTGTTGCATGTGTCTCTCTCTCTCTGTCCCAATTAAAAAAAAAAAATCTTTTAACTGTACATGAGTGCTTGTGTATGACCCCAGATATGATAACCTTAGGCATATGTTGTAAGTTTTCATCTCAAGCAACTGATTCTCAAAGTACAATGACAGGAATTCAAGTTAGTAAGTAACAGGGCCTTTATTTCCCCAGAGATACAAGTGTGGAAGTCAAGGGAAATACAATGACGTTGTTAATGTTGTATTTATAACTGTTAGTAGTCCCACCCTCGGCTTCATTGTCTGAAGTGCTACTGTTATTTTCATAAAAAGCACAGCAGGCAATTTCTATTTTATACAAACGATTTATTTCTACACGTGAAGAAAAAACATTTTTATTGGCTGTTTGAGCTCTACTAAAAGAATCTTGTCATGATGTTTTATGCTTTAAAAACTTTTGATTAAATAAGCTAGTTAATAATTACACATCTTATGAAGGTGTAAGATTCCAAAGATTAATTTTTATCTCACAAAAGATAATCTAACTTTAACCATTACTTCTGTGCTGATAAGTATTCTTGTTAAAAGTGGAAAAACTAATGCAAAGGTGTTAGTTACTTCAACAAGCCACTGTGTGAGTTTGCTGTTAATAAGACAGATCAGCTCCTGATTCCTAACATAACTCTAGGCATTTGAAACATGCTCCCCCCTTTTTTTTTCCTATTCCTTTTTAATATTTTTATAATTGTCTTGTTCTTCCCTCCTAGTTTCTTTCTTCTACAATTTCTTTTGCTGTGTTTAACTGTGATATAAAGTCATACAGTCACTATAGAATCTTTTGCAAAGGTATTATAATGTCCTACTTTAGCATATGTGATTGCTAATTTTAATTATTATTCCTGATACTTTTACAAAATTACTTCATTTGTAAAAAAGAAATAATATTATAAGAAGCACAGACCTGTCATTGAACAAAATGAATTAAAACCCTTTCCAGAATCAAAACAATCAAACCTGCTTAACTTTATTTTAAAATGGTTAAAGGGCATTATTTGCTGTTGGTTTATTTATGCCTCTGTCAGTATTTTCTAAAAAATTGAAATTTCCATATATTTTTAGTCCAGCCAAAGGTAGGAATCATTTGAGAGAACTCATACCATGAGGTTGTCATGAAACACAACTTGACCAAGTTCAAAAGACCTTTAAATAATCATTTGGACATCTGTTGGTTTATCCAAGCTTACCAAACTTCAGTCATGATTTTCTGTATGGAAACACTTCATTAAGTACCTACATAGTTCCCAAGTCTGATGTGAATGCAACCTGACAGAAACATAACAAATCTTTGTTATGTGGTTTTTAATATCCAATCTAAGTAAAATTAAATGCATTCACAGTAAATTACATGATTTAACTGCTGTTTAACTAAACTATTCAGGAATGTAACAGAACAGTTACACTTTTTAGGTGTTTTACAGATGAAGCAACATATTTCCTTTATGAAACTGCTCAAAAGAACTCCAGTTAGATAAACTCATGTCAGGATTATAACATACAGCTGACCCATGAACTGATGTGTGAATGAAGTCTTGAAAGATTTCTTTGAATACTATCAGAAGAAAAGTACTTGAAAATTTTTAGGAAGCTGAAAATAATGTCTAAACTATTTTAGATTACACAGATAGGGACTTCAGACATTGCCGCAGATAACCAAGATCCAATACAGGAAGATGCCTTCTGAAAGTCAGTCAGAAAAACTCCTTATTAAAAGAATTTTAGAGTTGTGGACCAAAAAGGGGAATTATGCCTTACTGGGTGAAGACTTCTTTCGACTTTCCACCCAAAGCACTTACAACTCCTGAAAGGAGAATCTGGCTTTATCAGAGAATGAAATTTACTTAAGATGTAACTTGAGGTATCTTTTCATCCTAAATATTTGGAAGTTACTCAAATTCCCTGTTCTATCCATCTTTCTTACTTATCCTTACCCAGTTCCTTATAATCCTTCCTTTGAAAGTCTTACCTCACAAGGCTTTGTTTGTTGGCTTTGGAGGTCACAGAACCACAGAATGTCTGAGTTTGGAAGGGACCTCTGGAGACCATCTGCTCAAGCAGAGCCACCTAGACAGGTTGCCCAGGACCATGCACAGATGGTGTTTAAATATCTCCAGGGTAGGTGACTCCATAACCTCTCTGTGCAACCTCTGACAGTGGTCAGTCATCCTCACAGTAAAGAAGTGTTTTGTGATGTTCAGATGGAACAGGCAGAGATGCTGGATTTCATACCTGCAGTGTTTGAAGACAGTTAAAATGAAACCTAAATAACATGACACAATCTCATCATACAGAATCAAATCAAATTGAATCAATTAAAATTGACTAGCATAGTTGAGTTGGAAGGGACCTACAAAGGTCATAAAATCCAAGTCTGACCAAACCAGAGCTAACCAAACATTAAAGCATACTATTGAGGGCATTATCCAGATGCCTCCTGAACACTGACGGGCATGGGACCTCAACCACTGCTATAGAAAGCCTGTTCTATGGTAAAAAAAAAATCCTAATATCTTATCTGAACCTCCATTGGTTCAGCTTTGTGCTATTCATACACAGCCTATCCTTGTTTGTATATAGTTGTGCAATTTTCCTGTGCTCTGAGAATAAGTCTTCAATAAAAAGCTTCTGCCCTACAGAGATGATAGAAAATGAAAGGCTATTTTAGGCAATTCAGCCGTGTGAATTTACTGTTTGAATGAGAATTAGTATTGGTCTCAATATATACAGATATGTGGACAGAATGAAATATGTGTAAATATACTGATCCTGGTAAAATATATCTATGTTATCATTGCAGAGATCAGACCTTTATAAGTACTTTTTGGTGCATAGTTTAGAGTCTGTTCAGTAGTAACAAATTTGCTGTCTGATGACGCCATAGGGTGATAAGTGCTAAGTTTAGATCTGTTACATATTTTCTGTGTCTGCTGAAATCACACTGCTTCCTACCTCATACACTTATGGAAAACTTTTCTACCACCACCAATAATGCTAACATCTCGTTATTTTTTTCCATGTTAAAAATGTGTTAAAAGTGATCCACAGATGCCTAGAGGAATATAGAAGACTTGATTATCCTCTGTATTACGGATGATCATTTAAGTGCAGGAGAAAAAAATGAGAAAAAAATGGCCTAAAGATTTCTGACAGTTCATTTATTACACAAGACACTGTGTCGCCATATTTATTTCTATTTGCACCTTTGAACCTTTAAGCATATTTGATTCAGTTGTGCTTTCTTTTTGTATTGTCTTTTTTTTTTTTTTTTTTGCCTTGGCTGTGACTGAACTGAAGAAAGCAGCAACAGTATTACAAGACACTAATAATTAGGCATTAATAAATTTTGAGGCAAGAAAGGGATGTTAAAACAAGTTCTTAATAAAATCCTAGTAATGCTATGTACTCCATTTTTATCTTTCAGAAATAAGATGAATTCTTCATGAGACATCTGTTTGATACTCTTTTTCTTTCACCATAACAGTTTGTTCATGTTCTTTCCTTTGACAATTTGTTCTTCCCTCTCTTCAATATACAGGAGAGAGACTGCTGCTTGATCTTCCAATAGCAAATCCTGAATGCTTGCTTGTCCCAAATGCATAATATATGCAAAAACTTTAGAGGTTTCATATAACCTTTTTTTTATTTTTATTTTATTTTATTTTTTTTTTCTGATCAAAGGACTACACGGGTGGAGTTTATCTTCCAACATGCTGGTTGCTCTTTGCCTCATCCAGTAAAACAGTTAAACATATGCTTCAGTGTATTCCCATTTGAACTTCCCTTGACTGAGGACTCTGTGAAGGGCTAAGTCCTTAGTTACTCTAGACTGCTGAATTTCTTTCAATGCAGATAAACATCTGATGCTGTGTTAGCTAAAGAACAATGAGACAAGCAAAAGAATAAATGAACAATTCAGAATCTCATCCAAAGTGGCCCTCATCAGTATAAAATACTGAGTTCTTTTGGTTTTAATTATGTAACACTTACTGTTTTGAATAAACAAGCCCACAATTTTAGCAGTAATCTAAAAACAGACCACAGAAATGGTTGTAGCAATTTTTGGGGCAATGTAATTTTTTTTTTTTTTTTTTTTTTTCAGGAGACAATATAGAAATAAATCATTCTAAATTTGAGTTAATTTGATTTCTCTCTTTTAATATCATTCTCTCGAAGAGTCTAAGGGGTAAATGCTCATTTTCCTGCCCACGCCAGTCTGACTTCCAAGGGACCACTAAGAAAAGACTAGATTTCTACAAGGAATTAATTGTCTGAGAGCCTAACAAACGAGACTATGTCATGACTGGAGAACAAAACAACATTTTTATCCAACTTTCTTTCAAGGCCTTAAAGAAAATTTGATAGGATTTTGCCAGGATAATCTTGAGACATGAGAATTTTATTGTTTAGTGTGTCATGCACATTGCTTTTGTTATTGCATCAAAGGGGCAAAGTTTACTTGCTATTGACCCCTTATAAAACAGTACAAAACAGACAAATGTGGGATTTGTTGAAGCTCACTTTGAATTACTGTTTTGTCTGCTGTCTTTCCTAAGATGGTATATCTAATGGGTGTGTCATAATCTGACTTAAAAGAGACTGAAGTTCTGCTCATAGGTAGAAGCAGTTAAGCTTTTCTCAGGAAAGTGATTTTTATTAGAAAACACTTATTGAAACTGAAATCCTTTGCAGAAATGTGCTGTGTTAGATTAAGGTTTCATAAGAACAGATCTCACAAACCTAAGGTAGAAACACTTTTGGCATGGGGTTTGGCATGGAACACAAGTAATTCTATTTTGTCCAAGATATTTAAACAAGTTCAGTTCATCTACAGTTATCTTGCTCCTTTGAAATTACTGCTTTGGAAAGTACTCCTGACTTTGGGAGGCCAGGTCAGATGGGAGCTGTTTTTTTTTTTTTTTTTTTCTCCAGTGCTGTATGACCATTTGCATCCTTATTATGTAGATATCTGACATAAATAGAAACAAAGCAAGAAAACAGAAGAGAAAAGCTGATGTGGTTACAACAAGAGCTATATCATGTCTCAGGAATTAAGTAGGTAGTGCATAATTTAAACTGCAATTGTATGCATACAAATTAGACTACACTCAGCTATCACATAACTTGAATTACTTAAATAACATAGAAAATTCCCTCTGTGACTTCCCTGTTTCTAACTACACCCAGGATTGCTCTGTTTCTTGCAGGGCTGAACATCTGACCTAACAGAGTTGGAATCTGGAAAGTGAATATTCCTATGCTTTTCTTTCCTGATAGACTTGATACAACCAAAGTACTGCGTACTTTCCTTAGTGGAGAGCCAATGGCTATATGGTGATGCATACAACAATTAAGTGGGTTCTGGCACAAGCTACAAGGACTTTTGCTGTGTTTAGCTTTCAGTAACTGGGCTTTTTCAGTATCTGGGCTTTCAGTAAACTAGGAACAGCAATGAGAAATTTGGCCTCTTCTCCTGACTTTGTGCTGACCATTTAGCTCATAGAGACCATCATGATCATAAAAGTTAGTTTCCCTTTCAGGCTTAAAGATTTAGCTGCACTCAGTGGAAGTATTTACGCATATAGTGTAAATAGAGGAGGCCAGATAACAGAAGGAAAGATTTCTGTTCTGAGAAGCAGAGTTCTGATGCACAGAGAGTTAATGGCACAAAAACTCACCTTGATTTGTTCTCTGTTTTGTTGACTGTCTTAGAGCTCATTTTAATGAGGACCAAAGTACAAAAACTGACATGCTAATTCCAAAATGTATTTTCCCTGCCTAAAGGTGAATTGGAACTCCCTATCCAAAACAGAGAGCAAGTAGCTGCCAAAATAGTATATGTTTTATAATAACACTTTGATAAGTAATATCATATTTCTATTTTTAATAAGTCTTTGAAATCTTATGAAATCTAATAATGAATATTAGATATGTTAGAAAATGTTTTAGCCTGTCAGCTTAAGAAAAATATTCTTTTAAAATGTTAACTAATTGCAGGGATAACTATTTCAAAATAGTCACAGAAAAGAAACATTTTGTACCTGTCAGAAGTGACTGTTTTGTTTTGTTTTGTTTTGTTTTGTTTCATTTCAAATTCTTATGTATTGCCAGGTCTTGCATCAAGATGTGCTATGGCTATTATTGCTATTATTATTCTTCCAGAGAAAACAAAACTGGAAATATATGTCTTTTCTTTTTGGGTGTGTTGTAACTTTACAGTCTTGTGAGTATAAAAGTGTTCTCATCGAAAGTATAAAGCAAAAGGTTTACTTATTTATTTATTTATTTATTTATTTATTTATTCTATATGAAGGGTGATGGGATATCGAAAGAAAGAAGTAATGAGAAATAAAAGAGGGAGAGAGTGTGAGAAAGGTGAAAGTCTCAAGGCAGTGATGGAATGTCACATGGAGTCTCATGTGAGATGTGAAAGTCTAAAGAGAAATATTTGGAAGCTCTGAAGTACAATGGAAAGTTTAGGCATGAACAATTTTTAAAGACACTGTACCATAGATACATACTTCAAATACATACTGAATTAAATAACTTAAATAAGCAATGGTCCTACCCAAATTCTGTTCTGAGCTGCATATACTGAAGAAGAAATTGTGCAGATCTTGAGAATGGTTCAGTGGAGGGCCACCAGAGTGCTTAGGGAGACTAGTGCGCTTGCCCTTTGAAAAGACTGAGGGATGGTTCAGCCTGGAGAGGAGATGGGCCTAACAGCCCACTAGTATGTACAGGGAGGATATCAGGAGACAATCAGGCTCTTTAAGGACATTCATGGCAGGAGAACAAGAGACATCAGTCATAAAAGACTTTTAGATGTAGAGCTTAGTGATATGGTTTAGTGGAGGACGTGTTAGTCTTAGGTCAGAGGTTGGACTAGGTGATCTTGGCGGTCTCTTCCAACCTAGATGATTCTGTGATTCTGTGATAAATTGAAACAGAGGATCTTCCAAGTGGTACAAAGTATAAAAAATGTCCTGAGTTAGCAGTGGAGCAGGCTGCACTGTGCTGCCTCTGTCCTTGGAAGTTTCCAAGCCTCACTGCACAGAGCCCTGAGGAACCTGATCTGACCTCAGAGCTACCCTGCTTTGAAGAGCAGCTTGGTGTACAGACCTCCTGAGGTCCCTTCCCACCTGAATCATCCCGTCATCCTATGGTGACTTCCAACATACCCACATCATGTTTACAGGTGAAATATGTTAAGGTACATAGTTCAAAAAAGTTTTCTGAGAAGTTGACTAACTATTGATCTAAACAGAAACTGAGATACTGGGTCATACATGATTTCTAGGACTTCTTCTCCCCCTTCTTTTCAGATAGTGTTTTATTTTCAGAATTGCAGACAGACACTTCCAATGGCTGAATTTTAAACTTCACAAATAATACATTCTTCTACAATAAGACTTCAGAAATGCACAAACAAAAGAAATTACTGTGCCACCTAACCAGACAAACATTTCTGGCTATTTTATTATCCAATATAGATACAACATCTGGACCACATTGCATGGTAGTATGCTCAGGGGAAGCATATGGGGATTTGACCCACATAATAAACATATGGACAGAGGGTAGTCTGAATGTGAAATACATTCCCATAGCACTTTTAAGATGATTGTATCAAATCATCATCATCATCATTGACTTCTACCTTGACTTCAGCAAGGCTTTTGACACCGTCTCCCACAGCATTCTCCTCAAGAAACTGGCTGCTCTTGGCTTGGACTGGCGCACGCTTCGTTGGGTTAGAAACTGGCTGGATAGCCGGGCCCAAAGAGTCGTGGTGAATGGAGCCAAGTCCAGTTGGAGGCCAGTCACTAGTGGCGTCCCCCAGGGCTCGGTGCTGGGGCCGGTACTATTTAATATCTTCATCGATGATCTGGACGAGGGCATCGAGTGCACCCTCAGTAAGTTTGCAGATGACACCAAGTTAGGTGCGTGTGTCGATCTGCTTGAGGGTAGGAAAGCTCTGCAGGAGGATCTGGATAGGCTGCACCGATGGGCTGAGGTCAACTGCATGAAGTTTAACAAGGCCAAGTGCCGGGTCCTGCACCTGGGGCGCAATAACCCCAAGCAGAGCTACAGGCTGGGAGAGGAATGGTTGGAGAGCTGCCAGGCAGAGAAGGACCTGGGAGTGATGGTGGATAGTCGGCTGAATATGAGCCAGCAGTGTGCTCAGGTGGCCAAGAAGGCCAACGGCATCCTGGCTTGTATTAGGAACAGCGTGACCAGCAGGGCTAGGGAGGTGATCGTCCCCCTGTACTCAGCTCTGGTGAGGCCGCACCTCGAGTACTGTGTTCAGTTTTGGGCCCCTCGCTACAAGAAGGACATCGAGGTGCTTGAGCGGGTGCAGAGAAGGGCGACGAAGCTGGTGAGGGGCCTGGAGAACAAGTCCTACGAGGAGCGGCTGAGGGAGCTGGGCTTGTTCAGCCTGGAGAAGAGGAGGCTCAGGGGGGACCTTATCGCTCTTTTTAGGTACCTCAAGGGAGGCTGTAGCGAGGTGGGGGTTGGCCTGTTCTCCCACGTGCCTGGTGACAGGACGAGGGGGAATGGGCTTAAGTTGAGCCAGGGGAGTTTTAGGTTAGATGTTAGGAAGAACTTCTTCACTGAAAGGGTTGTGAGGCATTGGAACAGGCTGCCCAGGGAAGTGGTGGAGTCACCATCCCTGGAAGTCTTCAAAAGACGTTTAGATGTAGAGCTTAGGGATATGGTTTAGTGGAGGGCTGTTAGCGTTAGGTTGGAGGTTGGACTCGATGACCTTGAGGTCTCTTCAAACTTAGAAAATTCTGTGATTCTGTGATTCTGTGATCATCAGATAGCCACAGCTGTAGCATCAAGGTTTTCTTATATGCTGAAATACTTGACAAAACTTAATTAACTTTGTAAAATCAGGCAAAAATACAGGCTTTAAGGTAAAAATGACCATATTCTTTGTCTTTGTGAAGTCATGCCATTAATTTATACTGACCTCTACATCGCAAATTTACTATCTCACTTTTAGACTGCTCTAGGAAGCCACATGCCTCTAAGTTATAATGCTGTGGAATACCTATGAAATACATTGCCCATGGAAAAAGAGTAGAAGAATAAACAGTAAAGAAATCTGTAATTCTCAACATTTTTTTTGACAAGCAGGGCCTCTTTATGGCCTCATTAGTCTCCATGAAACCTTTGGTTGCCTAACTACCTTTAATTGCTGGCTGTATTTGAAACCCTTCTGAGATGGAGAGTTAAGTGACAAACGTGGAAACTGTCTCGTAGTATAAATATTCTCTCTCCTTGCCTAGGTTACTTGAGCTGTTGATGTCTATAAGTTGGCCTTGATAATTTTCTTTTTTATGTATGTAGCTAATTTGATCCACTAATTTATTTAAAACAAGTAAAGCTGTTATTCATGGTTTTGAGAAAAACAGAATTAAACTGATGCTGTTTCCTGGCACGTTAACCAAAATAATACTGAAGTCCCATAATGTTCAAAGTCATATTTTTAAAAGTCATTCCTTGGTCACAGGAGCATTCAGATCATCTCGAAATCTTATAAACCATTGGTGTACTCTCACGGTTGTATTTGGGACACAGTGAGACATGATAAAGAAGATTTTTAATAGCAGCAGTATCCTTGTCAAATGTAATGGATAAGCAATTGCCGTTTCATTTACAGAATCACAGAATCACAGAATTTCTAGGTTGGAAGAGACCTCAAGATCATTGAGTCCAACCTCTGACCTAACACTAACAGTCAAACACTAAACCATATCGCTGAGATATGGTTTAGTCAGGGTATGGAACCAGGCATAGTCACTCAGGAATGTGATGTTAAGACTTTTATGTACCTCCATGTCTTTCCAAAGAAAGACATTTTCTAGGTTTACCAGCCACTGTCTTTGTATCTTCTATGCATGCCTTTGGTGCAGATCTGGTTTTTAGCTTTTGCAGTTTTATCTTGCTGACTCATCACTCAGGTTTTCCTCTTGACAAAACAACAGTAAAATGTAGATGTAGCACAGTCCAAAATAGAAGGAAGGTAGGAAGAGGAAGAAATATTTCCTCCGCTGCAATTATGGTTTGATTAATGCCTCAGAAAATTTTAATAAAACAAAAAATAAAGTTGCTGAATACTGCTGCAATTCTTTCAGAAATAGCATACTTGTACATCCTACTCTAGTAAACTCAATTTAACTAGTCAATTGAGTTGGGCTCACACTGTTTTGCCTGAAGAGTGCCATGCAGAGAGAATTGAGAATTGAGCCATCTGCATGTTAGAAAGCCACTGAATATGGCGTAACTCTCTTCTCTGGAATGTTATTACTTGGCATGGCTTAAAAATACCACTTGAAAAAGAAAAAAAGAAGTGTGATTTAGGGCCAGATTCACTGACACATTCCAGTTGCTTTGTGCTTGTCTGGTGATAGAAAACAGCAGTAAACTAACAAGCTAAAGTGGATTTATGATTGCTTTGCATATCTCACATGGCATGGGGCTATTAGAGCATACCAGATGGAGCGCTCTCTTCTTTAATGATGGGCTGGAGATAAAGAAAGAGGGTGTTTGTTCTTGCTTGTAATAGAATTCCTGGTAATATGAAATAAAATAGTAAATTCCAGTATAGTTGTATATTTATGATATTCTGGTATTGCTTAAATTAAGTTCCCCTGCTTATTATAGACTGATATTAAGAGAGCAGAATGTCCTCTGGAGACTAAAATAACAATCAGGTGAAATAGCAACCCACACATACGAGAAATATTTGAAAGCTTTTTTAAGAAAAGATCCTGTGTGTATCACATGGCAAACTGCACTCAGTATGAGATTCACATCCTTTCTGCTCACATAACTTGAACAGATCCAACCTAAATGAAAGTCCATTGCTATCAAGAAGGAATGCCACCAATGTCATGCAGAGCAGATACATTTGAGCACGTCTGTCTGACATGTGACATAAAAGGTTTCAGTGAGCCACAGCAGCCTGAATTGCGCAGTGGAGGGCCTTTGTCATCTCAGTTGAGGAATGCCTTAGACGTTCAATTGGCCTTGACATGTCTGACATGATGATAAGTGTGCACAAATATTTCACCAAGCACTGATTATTTAGAAAATGAAGCAGTTGTATGTTTTGTCAGGCAGAGTTTCTCATGGCTAGGTTCAGTGTGCACACATCAACAAATGCTGTCAAAGTTCCCCCATTGAGGTTTTTCTTCACTGCATATGAAGTGTTTTCCTTGTGACAATGTCACTAACTGAGATTCATAGATTCATGTATTAAGAGTTTCATACTCTGAACTATTGCTTTTGTCTGACACTTTCCTGTAGGAAACAACCAGGTACTAGGACTCTGTGCACATACATATACAGAACTATTCTGGCAGCTTTATGAAATGAATCTTTTGGCTGAGAGTATATTAGACTGCAATGTTTCTCAAAGTAGAAGAAACTAAGGACAAAATCATTCTGTGAAGGACCAAACTGAAGTTGCAGTGTATGGGTACAGTTATTACTTATGTACCCTCCACCCCCACCTATACCCCAGAAATATGTAAGCATGAATGATACCACTGTGTAAGAATTGAAATCAAAGCAAGAAGAAGGTGGTATGACTTAACATGCTCAACTGCATTCACTTGGGTCACTCAGCTCCCTCTGTGCCTGCATGCTACCAGACATAAGGGTATATTTTTGACACTGGTACTAGTCAGATTATTATTGGCTGGATGGCACGCCCAGCTCTTCCCCCTGAACTTGTTTGAGTAAGGAATATTTACATGAGTAGATGTCTCCAGATGAAGCCCAGAGTAGTTTGTTGTATTTGTTTGGTGGCTGTCTCCACTAGTAACTAAAATCTAACCAGCTTTAAACCCCAAGACACCAGTTTGAACATAGCTGTCCTTAATAAGGCCTCAGTTTTACGGGCTTCCTACAAGAAAGTCTGATTCAACATTTAAAAAGCTAATTGTCAGATTGCTTCATGAAAACTGAGCAAACTTAAAGTTTAGTCAACAAACATTATTTAATCAACAGTTCTTGTGGCAAAAATAAAAACCTCCTATCTCCTATGAAAATACAAATAGAAATATCTCCAGGCCGATTCATTGTGAAATAGCTGAATGGTATGATGTATATAAACATTTACAACATTTTTTGGCCTGTTTTCCAAGACCTTCTCTGTCTTGTCAGAATGTTCAGGGTGATATATCATCAGTCTAAATGAGGATGGATTGCTGTTGCAGATCATAAAATTTAATTATGGCAGAACTTTAATCTGAGATAAACTTAAATGTCTCTGATGGGAAAATAAGTGACCACCAAAGCAGTGTGGACACCCAAGCCAGCACTGATGTAGTTTCAGATACTTTGTTGAAAGCCAGATGTAAAGAAATAAATTCTTAATTCTCTTTGTGTCAGATAAGATTGTTGTGAGAAATATTTTCAGACTCAGATATTCAACAGATATTCTACACATTTTCCAGATACACTGTCTATTGTGGGCTTTCTTCATCTTCCTCCCTTCTTTCTTTTGTAAACGCATGCAACTTAATAAAGTTTCCATCATTCCTGCATCAGTGTTGCCTGTACTGTTCATTGAATTACAACCATATCAACTTCAGCACTTTCCTCACTCTAGCTAGTGAGCTACTGGGTACAAAATAGCTACTTAAGTTTATATTGTTGGTCAATAGTGTAGTTTTGCCTGTAAGCATAGCATGTGTTGGCGTTTAATGAGAAACATGTTCCATTACTTGGAGATTTTGTCATTTGTATTTATTATAAATATTAGCAAGCTACAAACAAAGTAGTGATGCAGCTATGGTACAGCTATGGCTAATTCAAATCTGCTTCTAATTCATAGAAGTCATGTATTTCTTTCTTTCCATTAAGCATGTGATATTTCATTTGTAATAGAAAAATAAGGTATAAATTGCAGCCTGGATCATTGAAGGAAGAGTGTTAGAAGATAAATTATTTAGACTTAAGTGGGTTGTGAAAGTGAAATTTTTGGGGATTGTGAAAGTGAAATCTTCGCTTGTGAAAAACTTGGTGGAGCCAATATGACATTCAAAGGAAGTGTAAATATAATGTGTAATTCTGATCCAGTGCATTTTAAGACGAAAATCTAAAGTGAGACTCAGAATATGCAAGATAAGGAGTCTAACATATTTATTTATCCTGCCTGAAATGAATAATCTAGATTATTTAATTGGGACTGTTCCCGTGTAGGAGGATAACTAACTATAAAAGCTTCAAAGAGCAAGCCCAGCTCTGGTTTCAACGCAGCAGAACATGATGTATATTTTGGCTGAGAAGCCAATCACCTTTTAGCTGGAGCAAAATAACTTTAACATGATGTTCTAGGTATTGAATGTTTAAAAATTGTAAATCATAACCTGTGAGACTGACTAGAAATCATGAGAGTAAAACACAAAAAAATATTTGTTGTAATTCTGCATTTCATATACCTGCTTTATTCTAAGTTTTAAGTATAATCAAAACTCCATGGTGTTCTAACTCTCCTTTTTGCTAGAGGAAGGAGAAGAACATCCCTGAGAATCTCATTACAATGAATTCTGTAATGCCATGTGTACATAAACTAGCTCTGAATGATCAAGATTAGGGTCTGGAAGCATGATATTAGCATAATCTATAGCGTTCTGTCCAGCCCAATACACCTTGTTTCTACCCCCTCCCAGTAATATATTTCATATTGAAATACAATCACTGATTTGTAGTAAACATATATTGGAAAGATAGTGTCTCACATTATACCTCTATGGCCTGAGTAACGTGGGGGACAGGAGTAGAGGAGGTACACACAACTTGGAAAAGGGAGTTTAGGTTGCAAGACCGTGTCTCTCCTTGCCTCTCAGTATGAAGAACAGCCATGAAACTGTCCCTCAGTCCGTGCATATGTTCCAGACCAGTGATATAAAGCAGTTTACCCAAGTTCTCATTGTGTAAACCACATCATTCTGTGAATCTTTGTTTCCCTGAACCTCCTAGTGCTTAAGCCTGAGGCAAAGCAACTCACACCACACATAGTGTAGTGCTGCACTTAATTGCACAGTTGAAGCCATGTAGGAAGAGAACACAAGAAACCTTTATATTTCTACAGAACTGATACAGTACAGACAGAGTCTGCACAATAATGCTTCATTTACTGCCTTTCTCCTGTTATTTACCTCTTCATGACCTAGCAGCACCAGAGGTCACTTAACTGCATGGTAACTCTGAGTTCTGAAGCAACTGTAAGAGACTGCCAATTATTCATTGTTTTCTCACAGTTTTTCATGGTCCTGGAATATGAATCTTGGTAGTGTTCTAAGAAAGGGAGAGATTGTCTAAGGGAATTGCCTTTCCCCTCACTTGTGTTCATACAGACGAGCTCTCTTCACATCTGTAAGTACATAACATTCCTGTAGCAACCACTGTGGAAGTATTCAGTGTATTTCTCATTGTCTTGTAATGCAATTTAGCTGTGAGAAATGGCAAGGAAGAACCAGCAAGCTGTAGCTGGGTAGCTTTAGACGAACTAACTGAAAGGGGGGACTTTCCTTGTCTTTACTTTACAGTATATAGCATTGTATTTTATTTTATCTAACAGCCAAAAAGAATTATTCCAGCAAGCTTCTCATTTTATGCAAAAAAAGATAAGAAAATAAGAGAATCATTCCCAGTTCCTGTTGGGGTGTGCTGCAGTAAGATTTACAGGAAAGTTACAGAGCTCATAAGTAAAAGACTTTCAGGACAGACTGCCATCATGCAAAGTGCTTGCACAGTTTCTCTTTATCTCAAAATTACCTTAAAAATGATGGTCATGATACCCATGGGATGTACTAGTTCAGAACACTTATACTGCATATTTTTCTCTGGAAAATACATCTCATAATTTTTTTTATTTTTATTTTATTTTTATTATTTATTTATTTATTTATTTTTCCCTGGAAAAACTTCTATAAGAAGGCAATAGAAACTTTGACTACCTCCTCTTCTCTTGTGTGGGTTTTCTGAAGGAGTAGATGATTAAGTTAGGCTGACTAAATTTTATCTTCAAATTTCAGGTTCTTTCATACTAGCATGTATTCAGACTGAAAATTTTCTATAGATGCCAGACATTGTGCATTATCAACCATCTGTATTTGTTTTGGCTGTTCCTCAAAGGACATCTGATGAATCACAGTAATTTTGCTGATAGGCCCTTCACCTGTTAGAAGAGGATTTTTAACCTTATGCTGGGGGTAAAAACCACAGAACACCAGGGAAAGTAAACTATCTACACATTTTTTGTTGTTGTTATTATGCATTTTATTTTACATTTATAACTCCCATTTTGATTCCTGCTTCAGAACACATTGTCATTCTTTGCAGTTTGTATTTTCCAAGAAAAGCTGCCTTAGTCTTAAACATGACATAGGTCAAGTTTCCATTGCCAAGAAAGCAACTTCCCAAGTCACCCCTGGATCTTGGCCCTAAAACGGCATATGTATTAGTTTTCTGTGTCTGTTTAATATAAGCTAACTAAATCCCTCCATGTAAGACCTAGGTGAAGTTTGGAAGACACTTGACTGCAGAGGTTATTCCCTGTATGGAAGTGTCATGGCTGACTGCTTCCATGCCACATTTTCATGTATTCCTCAGGAATCCTTCAGTTTAGGTATACTCAAACCTAGAAGTCTTTCGTGCACTCACACTCCAGGGTGTGTAACACACACTCCCAGTTCCCTGCTACCAAATGATCGAGCAATTTGGGTGCTTCAAACAAAAGAATGGCAAAAGATAGCAATTGCCAGGATCTTCTGAATGTGGACTGTAAAATACAGTGATTTATTTTTATTTCCTGCTTTTCACAGCTACTGATTTCACACTGAGAGCTGCTGACTACATACTATGGTCCTATGCCACCAAAGTGATTAGACCCTAAGTAGCCCTGCTCGTTATATTAGTGTATGTCATTTCCATGTTGATAGAAATATATCTGGTACCCTGCTTCACTGGAGCTTTTAACAGAGCTCCACTGACTTAAACTTACATAGGACTTGAAATCACCTTGGGAGAATTTTCTGCAGGGTACTTCTATTTGGACTGTCATGTAAGTTCTGTGTGTCAAATCTTGATGACCTCACATGAAAAGCAATTCTTGTGGGAATTTATGTTGCTTAGACTAGTGCCCTGCTCATTTTAAATACACTAAGCTTGATTCATCTGTCAGTGAATATAAATATATCATTAATGTAAATACATTGCTTTCACTAGTCCTTTTTTGAATACATTCTGGCACAAGTGAGTGCAAAATCTGACCTTCTGGTGATTAATTATGTGGTATTTAATTTTTAAATCTTTAGCTTGTAGAAGTAAAAAAGAATATATATATAAAAAAAAAGACTTATAGAGTCAACTGTGTTTCCGCTGAAAAATGATTCCATGTTCAAATCTTTGTAAAAGACATGAACATTAATCAAGTAATTTATTTTTATTTGGTGGGAAGACAGAAGTAAGATAGCTCAGTTTTCGAAGGTTTAGGCCATGTTACATGTGTATACAATACATAAAAATTGTGTAGACTACTTATTTGCAATAGACCAAACATTTATTTACCTCTCAGTTCTGTAAGCATTTGTCTGGTTTTCAAGGTAGAAATGTAAGATCAAATCTGTGCTCTTGCATTATATTAATGTCCCTGCCTCAGAGCCTTAAACTTACCTGTTCAGTTTCCAGTTCTTAAATTTGTTTGCTTTAAGTTGCATAGGTTAATGAGCATATTAGATAGAACAAATGAAAGTTTAATAAAACGGTGTGAAAGAAATCCAAAGAATTTTACAACATCTGCACCTTGCATAGAAAGTATTGAATGCAACAAAGGTTCAAGGCTTTTTCTGTGCATGTTGCACAGTATTTAGAGCTATTTTTAGCACTGCCTGTGATTATGAAGTAGAGGTGGCTTCAAATGAAGGTCATTGTACAGAGATATTGAAATATATGGCTTATGTATTGCAGTTTAGATGCAAGATGGCCTTACAAAAAAACTAGGGATGTCCTCTAGCATTAATGTTGGCTGGTGTAATGTTTGAGATCCAGGGTATGTAGTATTATAATGGTGCTTCTCCTGTCCAGTTTTCCATCAACAATTCAAAAGCACTCAGAACAGATATTAGTTAATTTATTAGTTCAATTTCATCTCTAGATGCAATCACACAAATATATGTGTCTATAGTATAAATACCAACACGCAATGCAAGATCCCACTGTAGTCAATGAAGTCCATACGGGCAATATTGAGCTATTCAGCTCATCTAACATAAAGATACATGCTATTTCTTGCTGATAGGTGACTAGGTCTTTTAGGATCAGTGATGTATCCAGCTGGACCTTAAGAACAGGACGTCTCCTATATGTGCTCCCATACTTTGTCTTGTGAAGGTTTCTCACGTACCCCAAGGAATCTCAAATGGAAAACCTATCTTCAACAGAATTAATCTCTCCCAGGATGCCTACTATAGGATGAATCCAGCAGCTCTACATTTGGCATGATGAGGTTGCTTAAACAACTATGTTCTGTGACATTTCATACTCTCTACAGTCTTCCAGGTAGTATGCAGCCACTTTTGTGGAAAATCACAGGTCTCCCGTTGGTCTTGAGTCACATTCATCAGATCTGTACAGATATTTTAGCATCCTTGGAATATTTAATGGCACTTAATACTTATTACCAGGGACGTGAACTGTGACTGTGCATTTTCCAAGGCCTTGACTCAGTTCGTTTGGGTTATTCTTCTTGGTCTTCTGCTGCTAATTAGAGGAATCCAGCTGTTATGTACATCCTGACTCTTATTTGTCAGCCCTATGTTGGGTCTTAGATAACCTTAGATGTTACAGAAAACACCACACATCTATGTTTAGGCAATTGAATAGATTACCATGTCTATAATGTGATGTGAAGTCAATGCATAGTACACAGATACACTGTGATGAATACCTGAATTAAAGTGTTTTAATCAGAAAAAAGTCCCACTCAGACACATGTTCATATACGCTGGTACAATACTGAGAACTGAACAAAGAGCAGTAAATCTTATTCCACTTATTCCAAACTACAATACTGATTATGTCTTCTGTGTATATATTTATTGAGATATAGTCAGGGTGTTTTTGAAAACGAATTCTTGTATTATATGTAATTGTGTCAGTGGCTAGAAGTAACAGCATTGCTAAGAACATCCTAGCTTCTTTCTGATACTAGCTGGTTGGACAGAACAAGAGATTAACTATTAGAATCCTTTAATGTTTTATTACTGTGCTTCTCAGTGAGTCATCTTATCATGCATTATTTACTGCATTTTACCTTATGTTTTTTTTTTAGTTCTCCTGTTTTCTTTTGACTTGACCATTGGCAAGAAACACTGTCCCTAATAAGACAAGTAGTGTAATAAGATTCATTGCTCACTCTGAGATGTTTTATAAAAGAAAAAGTAATGAGTCCAAATATTTACATATTGTGGTTTGCATGACGCTAACTGATTGAACTTCTGGTTGCACCTGAAGAACAAGTTTTATTTAATGTGATAGGATTACAAGTTTTAAGCCAAACTCTCTTCTTCAGTACAGAAGAACAAGTCCTAATTAAATCTGTGGGAGTTCTGTACATGCATCCAAGAATAAAATCTAGTATCAAAATTTGGTAACTAGCTCTTATTTTAAATACAAATCTGCAATTTTTGTTCCATCATAGCAGTGGTGATAGCTTTGGCTCCTCATTTTACTTTTGTTTTGCATCCTCCTTATGCAGCTTCTTTCATTTGCATCTCTGTAGAAAATATACTGGAGAATGGTCAATTATTGCTAAAGAAATTGAATTTATTTGTTTTTGATTAAGCAGAAAAACTGTTGAAAAACAGATCATATCAATGAGGAAACATGTAGGCAAAAAGAAAATTGGTCTATGAATGTAAATGATTTCACTGGGCACTAGACATAAATAAAACTTATCTCATTGTTGATGGATTAAAACCTCATGCTTTCTCTTACCCTTGTATGGCATTATTTTTATTTCATGGTGGTCTCAAGATTAAGGCCCTGAATTATCAAATAATTTTCAGTATGTATGTAATTTAAGCAAATAAACAGAGATTAAAAAGGAAATATTCTTTGGTACACTGTTGAACTTTATCTTAAAAACTTTAAATTTTTTATTGTATAAAAATATCCAGGTATATATATTTTTATGTGCTCCATTATATCTGTGTTAGTTTAAGTTTGTAAACCAGTTAGGACATACAGATTCTATAATTTGAGCTTATATATACACACACAAAAATCCATTTATACTCCTCCCACGCACATATACATATACACACATGTAAAAATTATATCTACACAGAATAATATGTATACATATAATATATGCATTATGTACTGAAATTTTATTATGGATGAAGTATAACTGACCTTGCCTGCTTTGAGCTGTACTGAAATTAAACATCTAAACCAAGGTCAACACCTAGGTTTCTTCTATAATCAGTGGAAAAGTTAGGTGTTTTCAGGGGATTTGTCCAAGATTACCTCCATAAATTGCCCTTTGGATGTTCTTTACTGATGAAAGAGGCAGCTTGCTTTATATCTAACATCCATGTTATACTTGGTTAAAGTAAGCTAGGAAGTTCAAATTTACTTAACCCTCCCCAAAAAAAAAAGTAGTTCGTTCTGCTAATTTAGCTAACTTAGAAACTGGTAAACATTGGATTTCTATGCAATATTTCATATTATGAAGATCATTCTGGTCTTATACAAATTACTGTGGTTGTTTTGTGCTCAGCCTGGCCATGTATATTTCTTTGTAGGAAAACTGATTATTGGACATTATAGTGGGAACAGTAGAGGTTGCCACAGCTTGTCCCCATTAGCTTAATCACTGTTGCAGCTGAGTTAGGATTAACTCCAGTGTGATTTTTTTAGAATTCTCTAGACACAGGCCAGATGCACAGCAATGTTGCTGTTAAAAAATAAGAAAAAGCCTTATCTTGATTGTATGGTCTTTAAGAGACTGACACTAGCATGAGTAATTTGTCCTTTTCATATAAATAATTCTTAGAAATTAGAGAAGGCATAAGTGTCTGTAGACTTTTCTGTGCTTATGAAATAATATAAGCAAATTAATGTAAAGAAGTCAGATAATTTCCTTACCTTCCCAGACTAAAAACAGAGACACAACAAGCCCTTCTTTGTTATGAAATCTGCTTGTTGAAGTGTATTTAAGAATGCCACTGGCATTCTGCACAGAGACTGTTAAAGGAATAAACTATTAAAATAATAGTTTTTCTTGACATCAAAAATAAGCAATGTAAGAGCTGCAACATGGTACTTTTCCCTTGTGACTCACCAACTTTCCTTAAAGCACAATTAACTTATATTTAATTATGATGAATAATTGCTTCAAATAAGGAATAATATGTATTATAAGGATGCTATATTAAAACGTTAAAACATTTGTCTGAGCAAACTAGTCGAGATATTATTCTTCATGAAGTAAGAACAAAATTAATTAAAAAGAGAGTATTCTAGTCTGTTTTGATTTTACACTCAGATTAATAGAGTAACAAATGACAGTTAATTTATTTGTTCCTATTTCTGCCAGCACTATTGCTTAGTTATTTCAGATTATCTGTATTCTATTCCACACTTCAAAGTATGAGGAAAATCTCTTACACTTATGAGTGCATGAACTTAAAGGGCTGATAAATGCTTTTGAGATTTCTATCTATCTTTGCATTTTCCTTCATAAATAAATATTGAGTCTCCAGCTAATGGCTTCACTGTCTGTCTGTTGAAGAAGAATCTTTCTGGTGTACACTGTTCCTGCTAAAAAAAAAAAAAAGTGTGGAATTTTTTGGTTTCGACTAACATGTGAGCTTTCAAATAGTTTCTGATTTTGATTTGTGATGTGTAAGGTTCACTTATAAAGTTTTTGCAAACCAGTATGCCTATATTTTTCAAATTCCAATGGAACATTTTATTGATTCATCAGAGGAGAGATTAGAGATATCTTGAAGTCCTTCTAATATCCTCTGCTACGTTTATAAATGTAAAATAAAAATTATCAGTATTATAAGGGTATGAGTATAATGAGACCAAAATGATGATGTTATGAAAACAGAATATGGCACAGTTGGTCAGAGTGAACATTTCCTACCAATCCCTCATCTTTTATCCTTTTGCTTCTGTAATTTAGGCCCTGTTTCAAGGAAATCATTGATGGTGAATCTGGATGAAGCAATGGTTAATGTTATATATATGTTATTCATCTAAACAAGCACATACACAATCTTCAACCGTGTTTGCCTATGTGTATTAGTGTACACATATACAGACATATATGTATAGACATCACACAAAATGCAAATATAGCTACAGGTGTGTAGCTTATACTCATCAAGAATTGACTGTAAGAAAATTAATATGAAGCAAGTAATTCTCTCAAATCTTCTCCTGGGATGGATTCACTCCTCAGAAATCTCAACCCCACCCCAGGAAGCAATGGTGAACCAGCTCCATGCAAACATTCTTCAGCAAGGAAAGTTCTTGGTCATTGTCATCCAGAAAAATGTGATTTTTGATTCTTTGAAGAAACAGCTTATCTTCTGCTTTGAAGATTACCACCTAAACTATCCTTTTTACATAGGAAACAGAGAATATTGAGTAGCTTCAGAGTGACCGCAGAATTAACAAGCAATAGATGAAGCTTTACACTTGTTATGCTGTTATAAAGTTTATAATATTATTATATCAGTCAGTTATTGCATATTGCATTATAATGTTATGATAATATATTATCTTTATGAATAATATATCTTATGATAATATATCTTTATGATAATATATTATCTATATGAAGTACAGCATTTTGTACAAAGCATTTCAGAGATTGTGTCTAGTAGAGAGTCCTGAGGACTATTGGGCGAATGGAGTTTGGACACTCAATGAAGCACTCGTGAATTGAAGAGGAAGAGAAGAAGCTTTTACCAAATGTCGAATCTTTGTTTAGCCCAGGATACCTTTGAGTTCCTAAGCTCAGTTTAAGATCTCACTGTGAAAAAATGTACTTGTCACAATACATTACCTCCAATATTCTTAGATTTAGCAACCTGTGTGTGGAACTAGTCAGTATTTAGCTGCAGTTCATCAGAAAACCAGTAGAAATACGATTAGAAAACCTATGAGTCATTTAGTAGGAAAGAAAAAGGAGAGAGTAAATATGAAATTTAAATATAATATGTATCTTAGCAGAAGAAAGAAATGCTCTTTAGTACAAGTCTGAAGTTGAGTCCTCTAAAAACATGCAGGTATTTTAATGACAAGTTATGAAATATGTCTACTATAATTTGAAATCATTCTTTGAAAATGACAGCTATCTTTATGGAATATATGAGAAATAAGTAGCTGGGAAATGGTGGAAAAAGCTTACTGTGAAATCCATGTCTAGCTTATGAGGAAGGTATTGGCAAACAAACATTTTAAGAGATATGCTGCTACATCACTTTGAAATATGTGAGAAGTTTAAAACAACACATACTTGGAGTTCAAAGAAAAGCAGATGGAAGTTTCCATGCTGCTGACCATTTGGGGTATGTCTAGACCACATGATGATCACACAGGGATTTCTGCTTTGGTACTACATGTGTTGGTAGGTCTCCCTGACAACACAGTTCAAAAGAAGGCTGGTAGCTCAGGTTCTGGAAGCAGTTTAGTCACAACCACATAGCATTGCTCCCAGGCTAGCCAAAGCTGTGAACTCTGTGGTGAATTATCTCATGCAGGTCATGTGGCTGGTGCAGCCAGTGGGTTTTCTGTCCTGACTATTCTTGTTTGGGGTTCACACAATACAAAATTCTCCTTCCAGAATTTCTATTATTGTTACTCTTGCAAGTAATGCTAAGAGACCTTGGTGCTCCAGACTGTGGGCTTTTATGCCAAGTACTGTATGAAATATGTAGAACTCTACAGGCCATAAAATAATGTGTGTGAATTCTTTAAAAGGACTTAGGATCTTATTTCTTTTATTTTTAATTTTTACCCTTGTTTAGCAAGACTAGAATGATTTACTTCATTACACCTCTCATTCCCTCTGAAATGAGAAAACTAATCAAGCCCTGTCCAGAAATATGATTGATGATATTATTTTTTTCTTTTATGTGATGCTTTTAGTACGTTTTACATTATCGTTCAATTTTGTTGTTCGATTTGTGTTTCAACACAGTACTTTTGTGATGTTACCTGATAAGAGCTCAGATTATTTAGTGGCTAAAGGAATTGATCAAAATGTGAGCTATATCTGTACAGATATATGCTTTAAATTCCCTGCACTTGGTGCTACAAAGGCAACACTAATAAAAAAAGTCTTAATTATAAAACTTTTTTTTTTGTTTGTTTGTTTCTTTGTTTGTCCTTGCATTGCCACCACTTGACTGAAGGTGCAGTGGTCAGAGGTGCAAGTAAAGGCTATAGACCAAATGAACAGTCTGTCAAGAGGCTATGGAAAAGGAAATGCCAAGATAGCATCAGCACAGAAAAAAAAGTGACAGGAGAATTGATATGTTTTTCTGAATTACTAAGGTGTTTAGTAGTGAGTTGGAAGATGTCAAAACACAGGAAGAATAATCTCTATAAACAAGTGTGGAGTCAATTATTAGGACCATGACAGAAGTCTGTGAGATGAAATGACATATTCTGATGAGACACCAGGATTTACTTTTACAACATTTTACAACATTTACTTTAAATTTAAATATTTAAGAATCTATTAAATTTAAATTTAATACACTTCCCTTTTAAATGGTCCAGGAATCACAGAGAATGCTTACATAACCAGATTTAGCTAGCTAGCAGGATATTGTAGGATAGCAAACTTGACAGATGTATAGTGTTCTGAGCATTTTGCATGTATTTTTGATGTGAATAAAGTTATCCTGCATTTTAACAGTTTATTTCAAAAAAGATATAATAATGTATATTCAAAGGCCAGATGTTTCACAGGGAAAAAAATCTGCATGTATGGAGGCTGCTTGAGTGCAAAACAACCCTAGATTGTATCTAGTAGGCCTAAATTTAGCTGGAGTACACAAGTGCCTAATACCCATAGCAGTTAGAGTCAGCAACTTTCAAAGACTGCTTAACTCTCTACATGCCAGCTTTCATTAGGTGCATCCTTGCTAAACTGGAATATTTCTGGGATACTTAAGGGAAGTCACTGGTGACTGCTTAAAAAAATTAAATTTAACACTTTCGAAAAAATTGATCCAAGATTAGATATATAGGTACCTAAACTCTAAAAATATTCTAAAATTCTAGGTTTCTAAATTCTAAGATTGTGTTTTGTTGGTTTTGTTTTGTTTTGTTTTGGGAAAGAATATGTAATAGTCTGAACAGTAATAAATGAATCAGACAATGTTTGACCTGAAATAGTCTGAGCAGGGTCCAGCATCTCCGAAATGCTGGAGAATATCCTGATTAACAAGGCATAGGGTATATAAGGTGACCCTCTCATTGAAATTGAATTATGTCACTTCAGTAAAAATGCCTCATGGTTTGGTAGCTCAGTACTAAGAGGAAAAAATGTCTTTATGCACAGTGTTTTCTTCCTTGGTGTTTTGAGCACTGACTTAGATCATGGGGTTTATGCAGCCTTTATACAGCCTCCTGTCCCCTGGGGAACAGTTCCAGCCATAGACATCATACTACCAAAGAGTGGAAATTACCTTCCCGTTCTTCTCTGATGGGCTGCTATTCTCTGGGGAGAATGGTAATTAGAGTTACTTACATGTCTCATTGAATAACACTGTATTTTTAACAGAATTAGAGATTGAAATGATGTGGGGCAATATCATTATCTAGAGGTATCCGAGTTCTCTACTAAGTGTAGAGAAAGAAATGTCTCTGTTGTACAGACAGCATTATTTTCTACTGATCTTCAGATTTACCTCACAATCTCCAAGGACTATTTTAGGAATTTGGGCAGTTGTTTTAGGTGACCTGGATCATGCAAGCTCTTGCAAGTGAATTACCTAAAATAAGTAGAATCGGTTCTGTATGCAATTTAATCTGCAACTAACAGAAGAGTAGGCAGATGTTAAACTGCTTACAAGAATTGTTCTGGGCTCCAGGACTGAAATTCTGTTATCATTCTTTATAGCCACTATCTTCATAA
The DNA here is from genome assembly GCF_964211825.1 of Aythya ferina. NCBI lineage: Eukaryota > Metazoa > Chordata > Aves > Anseriformes > Anatidae > Aythya > Aythya ferina. Next base: position 45,094,847 of record NC_140296.1, read on the forward strand.
TGTTTCATTAAAATCTTCTTCAGGAGACTAAATCCAAAAATGTTTTTATTATCTTGGTTATAAAAAGGTTTAAGTCTTAGGGTTTGGCTTCTGATCATAGTCTCCACGGTCTCAAATTCAACAGAATCTGCTTACAAGCTTGTCTTGATTTAATTCTTAAGGCTACTTTATTTTTTTATTTTTTTGGCTAAAAGGTAAAGATACATGAATTAACAAGCCCTTATTCCACATTGGCTAAATAGCCAGTGTAGGCAAGGGGATATGAACATTTACTATATGTTGTCTTTGTCCATTTCAAAGGTTGGGATAGTTTGAACTTCTTCTAAAAAATGTGTTACTACCAAAACATTACTGTCTTGTCACACACACACAAGGCAAAAAAAAAAAGAAAGAAAGAAAGAAAGAAAGAAAGAAAGAAAGAAAGAAAGAAAGAAAGAAAGAAAGAAAGAAAGAAAGAAAGAAAGAAAGAAAGAAAAGCTTTGTAGGGATACTATCAGTTTTTGAGTCGATTCTTTACTTATCTATCTTATTCACCTTAAATGAATGTTAGGGATATTAGAATACCCTCTAGCTCCTCTCAAAACAATCCACTCTTGGAGGATCAATTACCTATGTGATTGAAGCCTAGAAACTGTTGTTTGTTTTTTGTTTTGTTTTGTTTTGTTTTGTTTTTCCATGCTAATTTTACTCATCTCTATATAGATTTTTTTAGTTATTATAATTTTTTTGTGCACAATCACCATCTTACTGTTTTTATGTTGTCATATAGAGTTTCATAAATAATTGCTTTCCAAATCCTCCCTTTGAAAGAACATTTCACTTGGAAATATTTCTTGTGGATTGGATTAAAAGTTAAGCAATGTGCAGTTAATTCCGTGCTTTTTGTTGTTGTTGTTGTTTTTTGTTTGTTTGTTTGTTTTGTTTCTTTTTTTTTTTTTTTTTTTGTTTTCAAGATTAAACCATGTGGATAGTGATGCTTTATAGTCAGTAGCATTTTATAAAGTCATGTAGAATTTTGGGGATTTCATGAATTAATACATTTATAAGACAACAAGACATTGCAATGAAAAATATTTATTGTCAGAAAAGGAAGAGGAAAAATATGACCAATGTGGATTCTTCTGTTTTCTGCAAATAGCTTTTTTTCTGTTGAAAGAAAATCTTTCAAAATAGAAAAAAAATATACTTCTAATCCTTCCAGATAACCAGGCGGATTTTGGGTGATCATGAGACCCTAAAGCTTATATCAAATTCAACATAAATTAAGAAAATGTAAGTGCAATGGAAAATCCAATTATATTTCAGAAATTATGTAAATGAGTAAAGGCATTCAGAAGCCTAGCTCCACTGAAATAAATAGCAAATATCTTGACATGAGTATGAGACAGGACGTTATTACTTACAACCTGGTGAAAACCAGATGCCTGTGGCAAAGTGTAGACAACCTTCATTTTTCACTCAGCTGGTAAAAAAAGAGCATAATTTGCAAGCAACATACATAGAAAGAAAATAACAATCAGAAGTGTAAAAGGACACTCTTCCCATCTGTCCAGAATATTTTTCTTATTCTTTTCTCCTCCATTTCTGTGTTCTCTGATCTCCTGAATCACATTGAATTTGCCTGACAACTGGTGGTTCACAACCTGTGTTCTAATCTTGTGGTTCTTTAGCTATGTTACATGTGGCTTATGCTATTGACTGTATTATTGCTGAACATAATACATCTTCCCCCCCTCCCCCCCCCCCCAAAAAAAAAAGTGTTATATTAATACATAGCATGCCTTATCCAAAAACACGTACTTTAGAGCATACGTAGATTTCTATAATCATAGTAGGAGTACAATACTTTTGGTAAAAGTGACTCCTGAACCTTAATTTGAGCAACTTCTATGAAATAAAGGTCAGAATCAAGAGAGAAACTACAATAGGTTATTGTAGACACAATTTATCAGCTTTCTCTCTCTGAGTTCTGAGTAGTACTGGAAGGCTGCCTTTCCTTCCTGGTTTTCTTTCTCATTTCTTCTTTTTGTCAGATCTGCAGGTGTGTAATAACAAATTTGATGAGTATGAAAATCATGCTAAATTTCTGCTTTATTTGAAGAGATTATATTCTCCCATTTAATACTTTTTCCAGAAAATGTCTAAAGCCAGAGGCTAGGACAATGATTTAAAGAGAATAGATGGGAACAGAGTTAGCACCCAATTCTTTTACCAGCCTGAACATTTGCAGTTCTCAGCATGCTAGAACAATGCTAAAACTGTGCATGTTGTTCAGTTGGATTAAATATATAATGATTTTATGGAGAGATAACGTAGAATAACCCTTTCACTGAATCAGGGGATTCAAATAGCTTATCCTGGTGCTGCAATATTTCAAGTTATCCTAATGTTTCTCAAAACAAATGTTTTTCAAAATGTGAGTTAGTTTTGGAGGAAGAAAGAATTTATAATATGCTTAGCACGAACAACATTTCGTCTGATATTTTGAACCCCTGGAACTATGGAAAGCCTACTTATTCTCTAGGAATATTCTGGCAACACTGAAAAAAAATCTAACCTTAAATAATGTAAAATAATGTAAAAGAATATAAATTAGTAAGGGTCTAAACATCAGGCAAATTCAAATGAATAAAATTCACTAGAACCATTATCACAAAAACAATGGTAAAATAATGAAACATGAAATAACCTCTTTTCAGTCACATGACTAATAAGGACTAATAAGGAGTCATGCAGGAACTTGATCTCTTTAATTTTGACAAGATCCCTTCTTTCACTGGCATGCTGTCCAGATAAATATAAGTTCAATATTTATCATTGTTATTTTGTTTTGCTTAGTAGTTCTTATCTTCAAATGTTTTGCAACAGAGAATTGAATTTAAGAGAAAAATAATTTGTAAAATACAATGTTCTTCATTTATATTATAGTATCAAAGCAGAACAAAGATTTTTCAGGGCTGCCCAAATAACAAATATAGCTCTTTAGTAGAGTTAGCTTCACTTTGGCATCATGTTTTTTTTCCCCCAGAATCTTACCTGTCTGTCCAATTTCAATAGATGTTATCAGCATTTTCATTTGTGTAGTTATAGATCTAATCAGCTGAAAACCATAATGCTTTTTCACATATTCTGATACCAGAGCACTGTTTTAAAATGTCATATTAGCTAAAATATAAACTAAGTAAAAAGTTTGAGCAGAGTATATATTTATTGAATTTGAGTGGCTTCCTTTGAAAATACCAAGTTGGAGGTCTTATCTGTACAGATCTTGTGCAGGGTTACACATACTCCACTTCTAGATTACAGCAAGAGCTGTAGAATATTATGGAAGAAAGTTGTTGGCTTCACAAAGCTATCTGGAGGTGAATGGTTGTCAGCTTTTGTTTCTTCATAATCAGTCTGATTCAAATCCCTAACGCCTACAAAGGTGAACCTGGTGAACTTAGGTTGTCATATAATGCTTTTTTTTTTTTTTTTTTTATCCCGGAATTGCATTTAAAAGGAGTTATGACAGAATGATTTGGTCTCTACTTTTAAAATGAAATTCCAGCTTTGGTCCCATGCTTACCTTGGCTTGTGGCTGCAATTTATTGAGTTTTGTGGTTTTACAGTTTTCCGGCCTTTATAGCTTGCTTTACAGAAGTTTAAGATATCAAGCGTGGTTGGATTTGTCTGTGTTTTTTCAATAGGCAGATGTGTTTTAAGTGGTTGTGCCTAGAGTTTGTATGTGGAAAGTGTTATTAATGCAAACAGAGTTACAATCTTTTCTCCTTTTTTTTACTCCTGTTTAAGAAAACACACTTTGCTGGACAGCTCTTACCAAAACGTCAGAAAACTTAGCTTAAACATTAGCTGTCTGTAATTTCTAGGCAAGTATGACAGAACTGAAGAAAGGAGAATAGGTAAGTTTCATAGAGTAATATTGTGCAAGAGATGATAGGCTTGCCTAAACATTAATGTTTACTAAATTTGAATAATAAATTACAAGGAAGCAAGGCCATTTCACATCTAAATAAGAATATTCACAAAAAATAGCTTATTTCATCACAGTAGCTAATTTGAATTTATCTGAGTTTCTCAGTGACCATTTGCTAATAATAATAATAATAATAATAATGAAAAGAACAGTAGACAAGTGGATCCAGACAGGATAGTTTGATGCACACACCTTTGGTACAGACTTATCCCAAATACATTTCAAGTTTCTGCTGATAAGAAACTGGTTATTAAGTATTGATTTTTTGGGGCTGTGCCTGGTAATTAGGGAACCTTCTCAAGTGTTGTATTTTACATATAAAGCTCACATTGTCTTTAGAACAGAGTATCAAAAAAAGGTTTTGTCTCATGACTCCTTGACATTTCTTGTTCCCTTCTGCCCTGTACCAGTATCCGTGTCTCATATGTTTAATTGTGCACTGTTCTCTGAACAGCAATTAATGCCCAATTTGACTTGTTACTGAGCAAGAAGATAAGAGCTCTGGCTGTCAGCATGGTCAAAGATCAACCATTACCCCATACAGAGCTTACTGCTGCTTCCAAATTTATTCTGCTGAAAACTCCTCTGAGAACAGGACAGACTTTGCAGCTGTTGGCATGCCTGTCCAGATGTAACTCTTTTGGAGAAAGTACAAAATACAATTATATTACAACTACTTCTGGAGTTTTTACTTATGTGCAAGACAGCAAGGAAATCAAAGAAACATCACTGTTGCTAGACCCTTCACGGAAAGGCCCTGTTTTCTTTCAAATACATATAAGTGAAATAGGATAGGAAAGATCATTTACATGCACAGATTCAATTAAACAGTCATACATTTTTATGGCACTAAAAGAGAATGAACAATAAAGCATCAGGGTGCAAAGAATGTGTACAGTATAATGTGCAGTCGATAATTATGAATTGTCTAGTCATTCCTAGTGAAAAGACTTGAATCTGGCATTCTGTGTAAATAAAAGAGCCATAGAATTCATCAGAGATTGAAAATTATATTAAGTCATCAATGGCAAATGTTGAAATTATCTTTTGCTGTAGCTTTCCCACAACTTTGTCCTATCACTCTATCACTAAGCCATTAAGCTTCTACCATTCTTCTCAAGGCACAGTTCCAAATACATTTTAAGATATTCAGTCCAAAAAGCAAATAACTCCTTACTAATAAATTGAATGGTTACTTCTCAATTCCTGAGTTACTGAGCAGTGAAAATTACATAGCTGCTAAAAAAAAATAAGGCAAACAACCTTCTCCAATTTTTTTTTCTTTATCTTTTTTTTTTTTTTCTTTTTTAAAAAATTATTATTATTTATTTATTTATTTGATTAATTTGCTGTAGAGGACAAGTTCAACTCACCCTTTCTCAGAGGTTGCCTGTTTTTATCTTACATCTGAGGACCCTTTGGTTCCAACTCTGAGTAACGGTCTGTGAGACTTCTATTTATTTGTTTATGCTGAAAACCAGTACTCACAGAGGCACTTTGAAGCAGTTTTTCTCATTGAAAGGGACATTGATCATCTCTTCCAAGCTTGGACAGCAATAATGCCCTGACAGAGTTTTCAGACCGTTTCTCTTACACAAACTCCCTTCTCTTACCTGAGCCTGAGGACAGTTATGTATATGTATATTTTGCACAACAAACCCTCTGACACTCTGACAGATTTCAGAGTAATCTCCAATAATCTCTCTTACGTCATTTTAGCAATCTGCATTCTGAAGAAAATGTTCTTTTTTTTTTTTTTTTTTTTTTTAAAGTAGACAGTAGACAACCTTACTTTGATACCTTCTATACTTTTCCAACTTTCCAGTTGTCAGATGAAATTATGTACACAACAAAAACACTGAATTAGGGAAACCAGAATGGCTATACAAAATCTGTGTTGCTATCAAAACTCAAAAGCTCAGAATTTCATCTTCAGTTAGCTGAGTCAAAGATTCTAATAAACACTGATTTGTTTGCATTCAAATTAGCAACAAACTGGAGATCTAAACTAAATAAACTAAATATATTTTAAAATAAGTTTATGAAATAACTCTAATGATCATTTGTGCATTCAAGGATTCAGTGTTGCTCATAATGAAGTTTTTATGAATTCTGTCATTGATTTTAAAAAGGCAAATGATGTTACAGTCCAAGATAGCCACACAAATCAAAATTTTATTACCCTTTTTTTTCTTTCTTTTTTTCAGAATGAAATTACAGTCTTTTGTTTTGTGCATGTTAGTTCACATTTTCCGTCTTCACTCACTCTTGACTTAAAATACTAGAGACAGCAACAGCAGAGCTTTGTAAACTAAGTCTTTCCTTCCTTCCTTTTAATCTGATGAAAGCAGTTGATACTAGAGGTTGTTGTGCCAAATAAATATAACTAAAGGAGAAAAGAAGGGATATAAGTAGATTTTCATTTTTGGTTAAACATTAGTATTCTTTTATACATATGCTGAAGTGATTGGGTTTTACTACAAAGGGAAAAAAAAGCAGGGGAACATTTTCACTGCTGTTAAAAAGTGTTCTAAAAAAGCTTGTTTTACATCTGATATACAAAGGAATTCAAAGAAATAAGCAATTGAAGCTTCAAGGTTGAAATTTCCAGAAAAAAACAACTTCCTGGTTTAAGCATTAATTTGAAATAGAAACCTTGAATGGGAAGAATGGTTGCTCTTTATACTTTTAAAACAGATATTCTGAGCTCTCTGGAGTTTATTACGTGTAACTGTTTTGAATGGGGTCCTAAAAATAGATCCTGCAGGTTGAGCAGTTTTGTTTGTTGCAATGCTTAATTTATACTTTTTTTTTTTTTTTTTTTTTTTTTTTTTTGCATTGCCATTATGGCATTTCAAGTGAGACCTGGACATTTTATTATTATTATTTCAGTGCCAAACTGTGAAGGTTCCAGAACAACTTTTCCAGAGAAGGCTTTTCATCCAGTATCCTTATCCAGATTTTCCATTCTTGTGTGATTGGGTCAAGATATCTATCTTGTTATCCAGCTCTTTATGCCAACTGTCTATCACAGAATTCTATCATACACATAGTTGCTTTTGTCCAATGCCTAGTTTTGAACAAAAACAAAACAAAATTATCAGAATTAAAATGCTTGTGCATTATTCTAGTAAAATGCTTCAGTCGTCTAAATGTATGTTACAACATATTTTTATGTTTTCAGGTATGCTAATCATCTCGCTGTTTCATTAGAATTCAATGTTGCACAAAGTAGAGAAGCTTTGTCTGAAAAATAGTTATGGGATTCATAAAACTGTTATTCATGGTCGTGCTCTGTGCAAATGGAGACAGAAGAGGAGAACAAACTTCTTTGTTGAAGCTATTCATCACTGGCTAGGGAATTTTCCCCCAAGCAGTACTCTAATAATTTTTCTTAGATTGTGGGTATTTCTGTGTGACCAGGTTACAGGCTACACAGTGAGTCTCTAATCCCTGAAACAAAGTGAGGCCAATCATTTCCCTGCCTATAAAGTAAGCACAAGGCAGTGAAGAACATTCTGAAAAATTCTTGTCTGGTGTTTTCAATGATCAGCATGAAGAACATAAAAAATAAGTACATAAAAAGTTCACCCTATATTACATTTTTAATATTTCTTTTAATGGATGATTATGAGCCCAGTTTAATGTAGCATTTGAACACATGCTCTTAGAGATGGAAATATACTTAATCTTTCACCAAAACTTAATTCCTCAATCACAATCGCCCTGTGTCTTATATGATGGTTGTAAGCCACTGTTCAGCTAATTCAATTCTATTTTTGATGAAAAGTTTTAGAGGCAATAATAATACAATCAATATGGAAGATGTTGTGCATTGCAGCAGAAAGTCTTGGGACAGGTTTTAATTTAATAAGTACATGCTACGTATGATGAATCCAAGAATAGACTATATAGCTAGTAAAATTGTGAAGATAATGTCATATTTTTGTCTGATAAAAGAACCAAATGATTTTTGCACATTGACAATTGCACTTTAGAAAATCAATGTATTTTAAAAGGCATAATCAGGGAAAAAAAAAAAAAGAAAAAAAAAAAACAAAACTGAAATACTGTACATTTAGAATCACAGAATCAGAGAATTATCTAGGTTGGAAAAAACCTTCAAGATTACCAAGTCCAATCATCAACCCAACCTACCAAATCTCATCACTAAGTTATGCCCCTTAGTGCCCCATTACATGTCTATTAAATACCTCCAGGAATAAGAACAGGGACTCTACCACTTCCCTGGGCAGTCCATTCCAATGCTTGACCACCCTGTCTGTGAAGAAATTCTTCCTTAAGTCCAGCCTAAATTTCTCCTGGTCCAACTTGAGACCGTTTCCTTGCATCCTATCACTTATCACCTGAGAAAAGAGACTAAGACCTTCCTTGCTGCAACCTCCTTTCCGGTAGTTGTGGATAGCAATGATAATGAGGGCAATGAGGTCTGCTCTCAGGTTCCTCTTCTCCAGGTATACTCAGGCAACTCAATATCTTTCTTGCAGTGAGGGGCCCTAAACTGAACACAATAGTTGAGGTGCTGTCCCACCAGTGCTAAGTACAGAGGGATGATAGGTTTGACCACTTTCCTAGTCCTGTTGGCCACGTTATTTTTGATGTGAGCTAGGATGCCATTTGCCCTTTTGGCCACCTGGGCGAACTGCTGGTTCATGTGTCAGCCAGCTCGTGACCAGCACACCTAGGTCCTTCTCTGCTGGGCAACTTTCCAGCCCCTCTTCCCTAAGCCTATACCACTGCATGGTGGGGATATTTTTACCCAAGTGCAAGACGCAGCACTTAACCTTTTTGAATGTCATATGACTGGACTCAGCCCATTGATCTATTCTATCCAGATCGCTCTGCAGAGCCTTCCTACCCTCAAGCCTAAATCAAAAGCCCCATCTCACTTGCTAAGAGTGCACTCAATCCCTTCATCCAGATCACTGATAAAAATATTAAACAAAACTGGCCTCAAGACTGAGCCATAAAGAGCACCACTGGTGACTGGACATCATCTACTACGTGAAACATCTTGTCTTTTATGTGATCAGGTTAGTCAGGCAGGACTTGCCTTCATAAATCCATTCTGGCTGCTTCTGATCACTAGATTGTGACACATGTGCAGTGTGATGGTCTGATCCATGACTTTCCTTCTCACTAAGGTCAGACTGATAGTCCTGTAATTCCCTGGATCCTTCTTCCTGTCCTTCTTGTAGGTTGGAGTCACATCTGGTAATCTCCAGTCAACTGTGACCTCCCCAGTTAGCCAGAACTGCTTGCAAATTATTGAAAGTGGCTTGGCAAGCACTTCCACCAGCTCCTTCACTACCTACCCTTGGGTGAATCCTGTCCAGCCACATAGACTTATGGATGTTCAGATTATGTAGGAGGTCACTTACAATTTTCCATTGAATTATAGGGACTTCATCTCACTTCTTGTCACTGCCTCCCAACTCAGGAGGCTGGTGACCCTGGGAATAATTGTCCTATCTAATGAAGACTGAAGCAAAAAAGGCATGAAATACCTAGCCTTATCCTTATCTTTCATCATTACATTTCTCTCCACATCCAATAAAGGATAAAGATTTTCCATAATCCTTTATTTGCTGTTAATGTTAATAAAAGTATGTTTATTTTCTTTTATTGTGCTTACCAAATTGAGTTCCAGATGGGCTTTAACACTTCTAATTTTCTCTCTGCACAGCTTGGTAACAGCTGTATATTCCTCGTGTGTTGCCTGCCCCTTCTTCCAGAGTTCATAAATTCTTTCTCTTCCTGAGTTCCTGAAGAAGCTCTATGTTCAGCCAGGCTGACCTTCTCCCCAACTGGCTCAACTTTTGGCACATTAGGAGAGCCTGATCCAATACCTTTATGATTTAATTTGTGAAGAAAGTCCAGCTTTCCTGGACTCCCTTGCCTTTTGGAACCACCTCCAAATGGATTCTGTCAACCAGGTCTCTAAACAGAATAAAGTCTGCCCTCTGGAAATCCATGGTAGCAATCCTGCTAACCATCTTCCTTACTTCAACAAAGATAAAAAATTCTATCTTTTCATGAGCATTATACCCAACACAGCTTCCAACTATTATATCACCCATAAATCCTTCTCTGCTTGCACAAGTCCTTCTCTACAACACATCAAGTAGTGTACCTTCCCTGGTAGGTGTACTCACCACGTGTCAAAAAGTTATCCTCGACACACACCAGGAATCTCCTAGACTGTTTTCTCTCTTCTATACTATATTTCCAGATATTGTATATGTAGGAAATTTGAAGTCCTCCATATGAACAACTGTTGCAGGAAGAATGGCTGAAAACACGACAGACACTAGTATGGTCACATCATGCTCCATTTTATTATGCAAATAGCCTGACTTTTATAATGAACTTAACAGGGGCGGATAGTGTCTCACACAAGATTATTGGTCAAAAGCACTCAGACAAACAACTGCAAGAAAACAACCCCACCTGCAAGAAAACAACCCCCTTGTGATTAGCAGTCACATAGACCTTGTCCTTGAAGCCAGCTGCTGGTAACAATATTTTTCTGAATTCCTCAATTGGGCGATGTGGGAACACTGTAATGGGAACTTCTCATAGTTGCCCTGGTAGCTTGGTTTGCTCAGCTGCAGCAAGCCGTGGGATCTTTGCTGTTTCAAAAATCCCTCAACAAACAACAATTAAGGATCATGAGACTTCTAGTTGTTTATAGAATATTTCATTTCTCTCTTCATCCTGGTTGGGTGGTCTGTAACAGACTCCCACCATAATATCAGCCTTATGATCCTTTCCATATAGGGCTATTCTAACTCCTGTGCTTCCCTGTCTATCTCTCCTGAAGAGCCTGTGACTATCTATCCCAGCACTCCTGGCATGCCAGTCAACCCACTATGTCTCACTGAGGCCAATGATGTCATAGCCATGAGATTTAACTAAAACTTTGAGTTTCCCCTGTTTATTTGCCACGCTGCATGCATTTATGTAGAGATACTTAAGTTGGGGCCCTAATGAAACTGCTTTATTGGATGAGGTGGCTGGAATTCCTTTGTGCTGCCCTTCAGGTGCTTTCTGACTGACTTCTGATCCTTTTCCTGACTCTAGGCATCTATTGCTGGTATCCAGCCAATTGGGTGGATGGAGATTTGCCTCTCCTGGCAACTTTTGTTTAAAGATCTCTTCATCAGCATGGCAAGCTGATGCAACCAAACATGCTCTTCCCTTCCTCTGACAGATGGACCTTATCTGTCCCCACTAGACCAAGTTTCTGAAAGAGAGTCCTATAGTCTAAAAAGCCAAATTCCTAGCTATGACACCATTCTTGCAGTCATACATTCATCCACTGAATTTGATTGGTCCTTTCAAAGTCATTTCCTTTGACCAGTAAGACTGAAGAGAAGACCATCTGTGCTCCAGACCCTCTTCCAGTTGCTCCAAGCTGCTCCATGATACACCTTGGACTGCTCTTGAAAGTGTCATTGGTGCCCATATGAAACAACAACAGTTGATAAAAGTATGTAGGCTGTACAAGGCTCAGCTGCCTCTTGGCAACATCACTAATATGAGCCCCTGGTGGGCAAAAAACTTCTCCTAATAAGACTATATAAAGTATTCAATATGTTGATGAAGATATGTTGGATTTAAATTTTATTCCCACTTTTCTCAATATAATTCCAAAAATATTTTTGTCCTGTGAAAATTCTTTCAAAGAGACTAATGACTTCATTTCAATGAAAAAATAATGATATTATCCTTCGGGCAACTTTAAGGCACACCTTCTCTTAAATATTATAAGAGATAAAGGGTTTGGCATTCAAAACTAGTTACTGACAATGAAATAGTTTTTTGACATTTAAAATTTGCACAAGATTTTTTTTCTTTTTTTTTCCCTTTCCCCTGTATCTTCATACAGGAGAGTCCAGCGGAGGGCCACAAAGATGATACGGGGCCTGAAGCATCTTCCCTATGAAGAAAGGCTGAGAGACTGGGGTCTGTTCAGCCTGGAGAAGAGAAGACTGAGAGGGGATCTCCTCAGTGTATATAAATTTCTGAGGGGTGGGGGACAGAAGGATGTAGCCAACTTCTTCTCAGTCATTTGTAGGGATAGGACAAGGGGCTATGGCTGCAAGTTAGAGCACAGGCAGTTCCGCACTGACATGTGAAAGAACTTCTTCATGGTGAGGGTGACGGAGCATTGGAACAGGCTGCCTAGGGAGGCTGTGGAGTCTCCTTCTTTGGAGATATTCAAGGCCTATCTGGATGCCTACCTGGGCAGCCTGCTCTGAGGAACCTGCTTTGGCAGGGGGGTTGGACCCGATGATCTTTCGAGGTCCCTTCCAACCCCTACAGTTCTGTGATTCTGTGATTCAGTAACAGATTTCCCAAATCATATTTTTCAGCCTCAGGCATGTGCCTGTGTCATGGTTCCGCTCAAGTGGGCAGCCAAGCTCCACCACAGCCGCTCTCTCACTCCCCTCCTCAAAGAGGAACAGGGAGAAAATATAATGAAAAGGGCTCAAAGTTTGAGATAATGACAAGCAGATCACGCAGTAATTATTGTAACGGGCAAAACAGACTCGGCATAGGGAGATGGTAAGATTTATTGCTTATTACTAACAAGCTAGAGAAGTGAGAAACAAAGGAAAGAAACCAAAAGCACCTTCCCCCCCATCCACCCTCTTCCACCTCCTTCCCCCGAGCGGCTCAGGGGAATGGGGGAATGGGGGTTATGGTCAGTCTACAGCGCTTCTTCTCTGCCACTCCTTCTTGATCACTCTCATCCCCTGTGCTGTGGGGTCCCTCCCACGGGATGCAGTCCTTGATGAACTGATCTGGCGTGGGCTTCCCACAGGCAGCAGCTCTTCCAGAGCTGCTCCAGACCATACCACAGGGTCCATCCCTCAGGAGAAAACTGCTCCAACCTGGGTCCCCCACGGGCAGCAGCTCCTGCCAGGTCACCTGCTCCTGCATGGGCTCCTCTCCACGGGCTACAGCGTGGAACCCTGCTCCACCATGGTACTCCATGGGTTGCAGGGGGACATCCTGCTTCACCATGGTCCTCACCACAGGCCGCAGGGGACTTCTGCTCCGGCGCCTGGAGCACCTCTCCCCCTCCTTCTTCACTGATCTTGGCGCCTGCAAGGCTGTTCCTCGCTCCTCTCACTCTCCCAGCTGCTGTGTGGCACAGCGTTTTTATTCCCTGTCTTAAATATGCTCTCACAGAGGTGCAAAACAACATCGCTTATTGGCTCGGCTCTGGTCAGCAGTGGGGCCCTTCCCAAACATGGGGCAGCTTCTAGAACCTTCTCACAGACACCACCCCTATGGCTCCCTGCTACCAAAACCTTGCCATGTAAACCCACTACAGCCTTATATATAGCCAGTGAAAAGAATTAATTTCCTCCATAGGACAACACTCCTATGCTAAAAGAGGTGGGATAAATCATCTTCTAAAGGGAAGAGTCTCTTTCTTTTCAGAATAGATAGAGACTAGACACATACCTTTGTTAAGGCAGGTCAGTTTCAGTGGGCCAAAATTGAGTTGAAACTTGCTTGAACATCTGAGACCTTAAATGGTTCTTAGAATGTGTCTTTTCTTTTAGAGGTAGCCTAAATCAAAAATGCTTCTCATTACAGCGTTTCAACTAATGACTGAAGTAAAGACCGTATTCCTACACCTATTACATTTGTAATTCAAATTTAAGGCTTTAAATGTACACCAGTATTCTTGACAGTAACCACTGGTCACATGGGTAGTCCCCTTGATTTTAGACCCTTTTACTGTGAGCCAAAGAAAATCTCCTACATGAATCCAAGTCTGTTCTTCTACAAACTGAAAAAATCTTTCTTGTCTACCTGTTAAACTCTAAGGTTTAGCAAGTGATTGTAAAATTTTTCTCAGTTGGACAGATGTACTGTCTTTTACAAGAGCTAAAATAAAAACAAAATATGATGTGTTGTAGGAGATAACAAAGGAAATATTCTATATTTGAGCTGGACTATTTCCTTTCAGTAGTCTCAGTACAAATATGGGAGTCAATAGTACAGAATATTATTTTCATCTAAGTACAGAGGATGAAAGCACTTTGTATAAAAAGATGGATAAATCCACTCTATTATCTATTCCTGAACAGCTGTTTCCTCCAAAATCCTTTCCTTTAGCCTCTTAGGAGAGGTAAACAAACTTTGAGAAAGGTTTAGTATATCCTAAGAGAACAAAACAAAGTTAAGCTTGAGTCTGAAAATGGCTCCAAAAATCATCTTAAAGCAACTGAAAGAAAGAAGAAACAATCTAGAAAAAAAAATAAAAAAAAATTGAAGAGTTCAAAAACTCAGTAAAATCATAGAACAATTCAGAATGAAAGGGACCTCTGGAAGGCAATTTAGTCCAATCACCCACTCAGAGGAGGCCAGGTGGCTGAAGAACATTTGGTCATTTTGAATATTTGTGTATGGAGAGTCCAGACTCTCCGAGGAACCTACTTAAGTGGCAATACTCACAGCAAAAAGATTTTCCATAAATTTATTGAGAATTTTCTTTGCTCAAACTTTTGTCCACTGCCTCTCATCACTTCACATTTGAATCCTCCATCTTGTATTGGTGCATGGAAATATTTCTCCCCGGCTGCAGGACTTTGCATTTCCCTTTGTTGAATCATAAAATGATAATCGAGAACAGATATATATATTAATACTCTATGAATGTAGAGAGGATTTGATCTCATACAAGTGCTCTTGAGGAGGATCTCTTTATTCTTTTTGTTTCTTGCTTTTGACTGCATACCTGTTCAATGGTGCTTGGTATTAATGGAAGCATGTGTATCGTTGTGGGATAGAAATCACATATTTGATTAAACTATTCATAAGTGCTAATAGTCTACATTAGAAGTCCAAATGCCCAAATTCTTCTGAAACATATATTCAAGATCCTTGAAGATCCTATATTCAAGATCCTTGAACAGGACAAGGTGGAAAAATTTTAAATGAAAAAAAAAGGAGAGATCTAGATTAGATGTTAGGAGGAAATTCTTTACTATGAGGGTGGTGAGGTGCTGGAACAGGTTGTTCAGAGAAGCTGTGGATCCCCCACCCCTGAAGGTGTTCAAGATCAGGTTGGATGAAGCCCTGGGCAACTTGGTCTGGTGAGTGGCATCCCTGCCCATGGCAGGGGGGTTGGAACTAGATAGTGTTTAAGGTCCCTTCCAATCCAAGCCATTCTATGATTCTATGATTCTATGAACTGCATTAGCTTTAGTAAAAGTCTATTTATCAGAAATGAACTATGAATAGAAGTCTTTGCAAATTTTTTGTCCTACAAGATGCTTGTTACATTGTCGTTAGCATGTCTATTTCATACTGAGTTATGTTTCACTATCCTCCTTATTGATTCCTTTTAAAAAAGAACAACTTATGGGTTGAGATAAGGATAATTTAATTAAAGGGAAAATAATAATAATTATTATTAAGTAAAGATTATTATTAACTAAACAATTTAACTAAATGGAAAGGGGAAAAGGGAGAGGGAAGGGGTAAAAAGAAAAAGAAAACAAACAAACAAACAAAACAATTAAATGTTTTTTAACATTTTAACAGAGGAAGTGCAGAGGAAAGAAATTACTCTCTACTTCCCACAAATGAGCGATGCTTGACTACGTCCTTGAAGCAGGACCTCAACGCATGTAGCTGGTGTTTGGGAGGAGGACCGATGTTTTCACAACGAGCACCCACCCCTCCCCTATTCTTCCTGTTTCTACCTTTTATTGCTGAGTGTGGTACATCATATGGTATGGAATATCCTTTTGGTTGGTTTAGGTCAGCTGCCCTGGTGATGTTTCTCTTCTCACTTTTTGCCCACCCCCTAGGAGGGTTAGAGAGAGGCCCAATGCTGTGCCAGTGCTGCTCAGCAGCAGACACAACACTGGTGTGATAACACTGCTGTTCTAGCTACAAGTGCAGAGCACAGCACTGTTATGGGCTGCTGCAGGGAAAGTTAACATCCCAGCCAGACCCAGTACAGCACTGCATAGAGAAAAATAATGAAATCATCAGTGATATAGTACAATTTAAAGCCCTGAGAGTAGAACTAGCAATCTACACAGAATATCAATTTGATTTCTTTTAAAAGCAGCTAATGGTCATATCATTAGAGACCTTATTTTGGTGTCTAGCCTGCATCTCTGACTATGCTGGAGAAAGACTACATGGGGTGCATGCATGAGATCAACTTAAGGTATCTACAGTGCTGCCTAAAATAGGCAAGGTAAATCACACCTATGTATTTCTATCATTGTCTTTACAGAAGTGACAAACTGCTGTAGACATCAGTAGTGTGGATGTTTTAAGTTAGATGAAGGTAACCCTACTTCTAATGATGTCTGATGTTCAAGGTAGCCTTACTTGCCCTCCTCACAGACCTAAGAATCTGGTATTGGTTTCTCAGTCAGTCTGATTGTATAGGACAAAGGAGAATCTCCATTCAAAATTTTCTGTTGCCTATTTCATGACATTTTGAAACAAAAGAGTCAGGAATGAATGATTTCCTCTCTAAGACAGGAGAGGGGAAATGCACCTCCATATATGTCAGGCACCAAATTTTCAAATAAAAGTATACTTTTCTTTTGATGAACAAAGTCCCTTGAACTTAGAGTAATGCAGAATCTAAATACAAGAAAGTGTTCAAGGCTGTAAGGACTAGGTTGACAGTGATTTCTATACCAATTCAGACATGACTCTGTATCTGGAAGAGATGACACAAATCTCCTTTGTTGTTTTCAACTGGTTAATGTAGAATAAAATTTATTGTGAATCCTAGCCCCAAATCCTAACTTATTCCTAGTTAAAGCAAGCACTTGGCACATCCATTCAGCCATGAGATCTACATGTATTGCCTAACATTTTTGTTGGATAATTCTGTTCAGTTCCAGTCACAGGAAATAAGATGCACAAACATCAGCAACAATATGTGCCTATATGATGGTCTGATAACATTGGTTGCTGGTGAAGAGCAGAAACCCCAACTGATGAATTGCTAAGTCCTGGGCTACTGTCTGAAACTTCTTTGCTTTCTTCCTGCAGTAAAATTGTTGCCAGAGTATCAGAGTGGTTGAAACATAACAATAATTTCTTAGGTAGAGGAGCATGTCCTCACAGCAATGCATCATGTACAGTGAACAGCTTAACTATAACATAGTTATAACTAACATAGCTCAGGAGTATTCAAAGGGAGTTTGTAACATTTGGCATTCAGTGAATGTTTTCTACAGGGATGAAGAAGGGTATTAGCTCATATCTAACATAAATAATTGCACCCAGACTCCTATTATAAGGATATTCTGGCTTATGTTATTTAGGTAAATCAGGAAATATCAGACTAAATATTTATGCCAGCAATTCTGAATCCATTTATATTCCTTAACTGTATGTATTTTTAGCACATTGAAAACAGTTATTAAAAACAGGATTTAATAGACTTAGGTAAATAATAGGTAAAGTAAGAAGTAGGAAAAAGAGATTTCCACAAGGAACAATTTTATCCATCTTTTTACTGGTGTAAAAACGTAAATAGGAGCCTTGCCCTGCCTTGAAGAAGGCATGACCTTGGGGCTTCTTTTTACCTTGTCAATCAAAGGCTGCCCTACCTTATTTTTCAGGCTTCTTTGCCTTATATCATGTGAACTGCCCCATTTATTGCTGTCCACTCCATGGGTAATTCCAGAGACAACAGAACAACAGCTGCCTACTTTTCCAAAAACTTTTGACTTCAGTATCTACTTCCTTGTTTGTGATAATTATCTGGTTGTGTAACAGTGATGTCAGTGGAAAAAAATTAATTGGGTGCAGGTACAAGCTAAAATGTTACTATTTCTTTTATAAAAAAAATCTGTAATGGAAATTGGGCATTGTGTGCATCAAGACAAAGTTTACCTCAAATGAAGAAAAGTGTGACTGTCTTTTTTTCAGTATTCTGTTTGTTAATGAAACTTTTCTATTTTTCTGACATGATTGAAAAATATATGGAAGTTTATCTGTTTATTATGCTATAATTCATAATAGCATTTATAATTTATAATAGTTTATTATGCTATAATTCAAATTCAAAATGAGGTTTAATTCAGATCCATACATTTGGAAACATTTCATTAATTCATAGAAAATGTGATACATATGGCAAATTCTCAATTTAAAATTAATTTTGCCCATAAAGACTCATGATCCTGGTTTGTGGAGTAGAAAATCAAGAACTCTATTCCTAAAATAACTTGAAATCCTTATCAAGAAAGGATATTAGCAGACTTCAGTTTTAGCAAGGCTTTCCTTTCTCTTTTCTGGGTTTCCTTTATCATCTAACATTTGACCTATACTTATCAATATGTATTGTAAAACATTTTAAACTTGTCAACAGAAATTATAGTTGAAATGTAGGTAGAGATAAATATAACTTCACAACCTGTTTCCCATGATCCACCCTAAAGCAACTTGTTTGAGGTTTGTGGCTTCTTCCTCAGAGAAAACTCCTTCATTGTCTTCAAAGAATGATTGATTCAGTAAGCTGATCTGAGGACAACAAATCATGGGAGAGGTCTCTGCCCCAGTATAGTGGCCTGGAAGAATGGTGATAGGTTATCATTTTCCTTTTGTTGCAATGTATTCATTTCATGGATATGGTACTGATAAACATCTAACAGGAACCAATCCCTTTTAGAATTGCTCTCAGTCCTGGCAGTCAGAGAAGTCCTTGAGATTATTATGAACTCTACACCAGAAAGTCTGCCATGCCTTTTAGGATATTATGTAATATTTGAAGAATTTGTCAACATGTCATTCAATCAAGGTATTGTAGAAAAGATTTAAGTTACAATTTTGATCTAGGCTTTTATTAGTAATCATTAATTGATAATAAAATATAATTTATTTAGTGGAGTGAGTGAATAGAAACATATCCTTTGTCTTGTATCTTTCAGTTCTTAGAAACCACTGTCTTCTACATTGAAAAAAAAAAAGTCTACCTTAATGGTTACTATAATATAAATACATATGTAAATATTAACCTTTCTATTGTGAAATTATGGTTTCTGAATAGCTGATTGGCTAGACTTTTCCCACCTTGTCCTGCTTCTTTTGTTTTTCCTATTTTTTACTGGACTGAGCAAATTATGTCTCATTGCTTCTCCCACAGTAGTCTGTTCTGTTTTAGAGTTGAGTGCAGATGCGTTTAAAACCCACAGTGAATTTGTCATTTTTCATACGTAGTTTAGCGTCTACATGAAGACTGGTTACAAAAGGGAAAAGTACATGAATGAGTGCAGCCTCCTGATCTTTGCCTTTACAATGCCCTTTTGTTCAATGAGTTTCCAGACTAGGGAGGTCAGTAAACATAAACGTTTTGCACTTCTTAAAAGTTAAGTGCTAATCGGTAGAGTCAGCAACTTCCCATTGACTTTCAAATCATCTGAAATAGATGAGTTCCTTTCACAGTATGAAAATTCTGGCTGGGGCAATGCGTATTGTCTTCTCATTCCTTACTCTCAGATACATAGCAATGTGAGTAAGCGACCTGCTTAGAAAGGGTTTACCAATTTTATTGTATGAAAAACGGGTATTATCTCGTCTAACACATGTACTATTGGATGTTGATTTGAGTGTACACATTTCCTTCATAATACAGTATGACAAGTTCTTTGTAACAGATTCAAAGGCAGGTGTATTGTCCAATTCTCACATGTATTCCCATCTAATGGTATTCTCTAGAACTGTGCAGATATACAGCAAACTTCGAAGTGTTATGCAGGAAGTATAAAGTGTAGTGGATGCTCTTCACAGACTATAATTTGATTTTCTGGATTTAAATTTTAAGGGGGGGACAGAGGCTATGGGAGAATATGGCACAGTTAAATGATTCACCCGTTGTGCTCCTAAGAAAATATCTTATGAAGAAACTTCTGAACCATGAAGCTTAGTTCAAAAAGATATATGTAAGTCTGATGCTGCAGCCTAAGTTTTGTCTGATGCAAGAATTTCAGAATCACATCTTCAAGAGATAATTTTGATATATCAAGTATAGATAAAAGTAATGGGTTAATTTTTTACCTGTACAGTCTCATATTATGCACACTGTTAAGACAAGCAGTTCTAAATAAAACAGATGTCCAGAATCCACATGCTTATAAGGTCACTGAAATGAGCTATAAGGTACACAGTGCCCTTCAATTCATAACACAGAAGCTTTGGAAGGAATTTAGATACTAATAATTGACCTAAAGATGTGACTGTTTATTCCAACCATTTACAAACATAGGGAATTATGCAATGCTCTGACATCATTTCTGCTAGCAGCTGGAAACCTCTGCTGAACATCTGTCTGAAGTGCTGTTCTCATAATTCAGCTGCCAAAAATGGCTGAATAAATTAAAATAAAAGTACGATTTTTATTTCTTTATATTTTTTTCTTTTTGAAGGCAAAATACTTTTGTGAAAAATTCTCTTTTGTGCTATTTCAAGAGCTTTTAGTTACATTTTGTCTTATGAAATTTTAGAATATTAAAACTTTTCACTGTGTTGGAAGATTCATTAGTGTTAGCTTTTATTTATATGTTGGCAGCTTGCTTTGAAATGATTGTGTGCTCCTCTTGAAAGTAGAAGAAACTTTAACAATGAAACTGAATTCTAAAAAGGCAAAAATGTACTGTGGGAACTAGTAGGTAAATTTAGCTTTTATTAGAATAAAAGGATCACCAACTCCTCAAAATATGAAAAAAAGGAAGAAAAATGTTTAACCTTTTCATTTTACCTACAAATGTAAATAGTATAAGCAGAAAAGCAGTGTGCTTAACTCTAGTGGTTAAAATAGATATACTTTTAAACTATCTCCATTACATCCCATCTCTATATTTAGTACAAGATGGCATAGCATGAAATACAAACTTAATTTTCTGAACTTTTGTTCTGAACTCATTTTATCTATGTCCTTAGCTCTTAGCATTGGATGTGTTTTTCATAATGTTCCTCAAAATAGGTTAATTGAATCATATGATGGAATTACCTGTTTCTGCTCATTGACTTGAGCAGATTGTACTATTTCTGATTTACACATTCCTTTAATTTATGTTCTTAAACTAGAAGAACATTATTCCCATGTTTAATCTCTTTATATTTTAGTTCATTTGTAAAACAGGGAATATTATGATTTAATCTGAGAGGCAATCTTTGCTTTGAGAAGGTAATAGCTACTTTGGTGTGTTAAATTATGTGTACAGAAAAGTTACATGAATTCATGCTTCAGCTTTGTTTAAGGGGTAGGAAATATTTATTTGTTCCCCAAAAATTTATGACTACTAAATTGTAAAGGAGCACACTGGACAGTAGACTTTACAACATCCATTTACATTCTTCTGCAAAGAGTCCACAAAGTTTAATATTGTAGGAATCATTAATTTATTTATAAGTAAAGAATACAGAATTTTCACATTTTTTTTTCAGCTTCTATAACAACTGGGGTTTGGAATCGATTCTATCATCACTTATCCTACCTTTAACACAGAAGCCAGAGAAATTATACTATGTAAAATGAATATAAGTGGCAGCAGAACTAGGATTCGAGACCCATCTCTCCCTCCACTGCTGACAACTGATATTCTGGCAGTATTTCTGGCAGTAGGAAAAACCATGTAGCTATATATGTAATATGTAACCAATAACCATATTGGAAGGTTATTGCTCATTTCTTAAGTGTTAAGAATGTTCAGTTTCATGCAATAGTTTATCTATACATCCGCACCCAACTGCATTTTAAAAATAAGTTCATAATTTATAGGACTTAAGTCTGCTTTGTCTCCCAAATAAACAATTAGGTCATCAGGCCACATAATTTATTATTATTATTATTATTTATTTATTTATTTATTTATTTTTGTGAGCAGGGAGTTCATCTGTGAGGATATTTTCTTTCCCAAGGAAGTGAGGAAGAAATTTTCCAAAAAGGAATGAAGGTGTTAAAAATTCAACAGATATCTATTGCTCTGTATTTCCTCTAAAAGACATTTCTGAACAGATGTGAGATGGACGTAGAAAGACAACCTTTGGTAAAATGCTGAAGTGAAGGGCACTAGCGTGATGAATTGTACCTCTAAAACAAAAACTTCCAACTGGAAGGCAAACCAAACCTACCAACCAACCCAAACCAAAAACACTTAACCCTCCAAAACTAACAAACCCTCATAGTACCTACACTACAGTGTACTACATAGTGTAATGTACCTACATTACACAATGAGGCAAAAACCTAGATCAACAAGAGAATTCAACACCTAGTGCTATTTCATGTTGAAGATTCTCAATTTCCACACCTCAGCAATTACCTCACCCTCCAGTTGTCTATTCTATGTTTGCTATTCTGACCTCTTTGGAGTATGTGTTTTGGGAGTGCTAGGGTAGCTGGGCGAACAGCTCATTCAAGGTATACCTGGAGTACATGTCCTACAATTGCCTTGATGGGTAGTTCTCATCTGCTGGCTGCTTATACTCTATATACTCCTATACTTGATATCATACTTAGTGCAGAAACCAGTCTATGCAAAAATTATCTTTACTCAATAACTAAGTCACTGGAGCAGTTACATGAGACTGGCTAAAGAAACACAGAGAATGACTCTGGAACCTAGTGACTGGGAAACTCAACTGTCAGTGGGACACCCTGTTTGAGTGCCTCCTCCAGTGAGATAGTTTTTACAAAGTGGAACATGGTCAACAGGCAAGACTGCAAAAATATCAGTCTTGCCTCTCTGATAGCAGTGTGGTCAGAGTTTTCTTGCAAGAAATCAAAGCTGGAAGGAAATAGAAAATAAAACTTAATTTTTGTTTCATATGTCTAGCAAATAGTAGGCTTTAGGGAGAAATGGAGAAGGAGAAAAAATGCTTTCTGAATAGATGAATGGATATGTATGAGAAGACTGTATCAGGCATAGGTCTTGGAATGGCTTCACAACTGCAATTTGCAAGTGCAAGTCATGGTTTAACTTAAAGTTGTAGAATGTAAGTCTTGCCTTTATCCCAGCATTCACTGCTGACCAACATGATAGCTTAGATAGCTGTCTTCTCTGGATCACTTCGTTGTCAAAATCACCTTTTGTTTTACAGGTGACCTAGGCAAACATTAGAACTGTGGATTGTGCTGAGCAGCAAGATGCCTGGAATGTGGGCACAGCTGTCCTTTTGGGACACAGCCTGATATATGACTAGAAGCTGGGGAACACTATGGTCCCATTTATCAGGGGTACCTCCAGAGTGATTTTGAACATACACTTGTGCTCAAACTACTTGCAATACAAGTCCCCACTGCAGCTGTGATGAAAATGTGACTTTTCGCTTAACACTGGCCACATATTTTCACTCTTCTCTGCCAGCAACTGTGACATCACACCTGTTTGATAGTTCCCTGATCTGGATCTGGCATAGTTTTCGACCAGACAAGCTATTTTATCCAGTTGCCAAATGCCTATTAAATCACTGGGAGATTTAAATAAGTGGGAGAGGATGGGTTGTATATCAGGTGTGCAAAAGCTGATTTCCACCAGACATATTCCCTGACATAAGGTCTTTGCTTCTAAAGGGAGGAAAAAAAAAAACCAAACAAAACAAAAAAAAAACAGAACTGATGATTCTGTGCAGCAGAAAAAAAAAATATGTATTTTTTTTAGCACATCTGTTCTTAGAGCCTGTATTTGCAGTCACTCTAAATGTAATGTGTTGAATCAGCAGAAATCTCATGTATGACATGACTGTATTACTGAATTCAAAATCTGTATTTTATGAAACATGAATATTACATAAGGAAACCGTTAATGAATCTTTTCTCAAAATACTGCATAAAATAACACGTGGAGTAGAGGAAAATCACTTTCAGTTATCTTTCAACCACAGTAAATTTAAACAAAAAGAGAGAATATCAAATACACTTTCTCTCTTACACACAGTACAACACACCAACTAATAACAAGAAACAGATCATGATCCTGGAGGAACTCACTTCACTTAGAGATAAAGGAATACACTCAAATATAAATTATTTGGAATGTGAGTGTAATGTAGACTTTATTTATAGTGTTAAAGACCATCTTAGCTTTATAAAGCAATTTGAAGCAACTGTTGTTATATGTCTTATTGAACATCTCAGAAGCATTAGAAATGTTTGATAATACAAATATTAAAATATTATTGCTACTAGTAACTAACTACGCTGTCTGAATTAAATTGTAGCATTCTAGCTATCCAAACATTTATGAAGGTTGGATTTACAAAGATTCAGTGTGAAGTTTACTTCAGTGTGAAGGTCAGTTTAAGAAATGACAAAGTTTTCTAAGCATAATGCCAATCATTATTTCCATAACCTTAGTGAAGTGAATTCTTTATTTTCAGTTGATAAATTTCAGAAGTAAATGTTCAAAGATACACTGAATCTATGTGGTCTGTATATAAAATAAGTCTTCTGTGCTGTGAGTACCTTTTTTGTTTGTTTGTTTGTTTGTTTCAAAAGATGGACTTATTTTCTATATGTGTTTCATGCTAACCTTACATATTTCCTGAGGGGCTCAAACTTGTTTTCATTGAAAGAATAAATAAATGTATTTCAGTTTATCAAAAAGTGAGTTATTGCGAAATCATCCATTTGGACTATATATTCTTCATGGAATGGCAAGTCTATTCCCATATATTTCTGCCCTAATTTCCAGTGTGCACATTGTATTAACATTAATGAAAGTCAAAAATCATGCATCTGTCCCAGGCCACTGACAGTGCATTTGCTATATGCTTCACTTCTGCCTACTGCTGCCAGCAGAAATATGGCTACTACCATTATCCCCCCCCCCCCCCCCCCCCACCACCCTGGTAAATATGATCGTGTAGTAGTTGTAATATAATTATATAATTATTCAGAAATTTAGTATATTTATGTGTCTCCTCACAGAAAGTTCTAGAGTGTCAGTATTAAAAACAGTGTGCTTTGAATATTTAGGAAGAGAAAAAATTGAAAAATATAGTTTCCACTACTATATATTAATAGTCTAAAAAACAGTCTAGACAGCATTCTGGATGAGAAATGTAGGTGGAAACTCTGGATAATGACAAAATGTTACAAATTCCAGACTGGCTTTAGCAGATCAAGATCAAAACCAAGGAAGAGGAAAATTAAAAAGAGACAAATATGTATATATATATATATAAATGGAAATGCTAACGAAAACAGAAAAGGCAAGGGCAAAGAAGAGAAAGAGAAAGAGAAAGAGAAAGAGAAAGAGAAAGAGAAAGAGAAAGAGAAAGAGAAAGAGAAAGAGAAAGAGAAAGAGAAAGAGAAAGAGAAAGAGAAAGAGAAAGAGAAAGAGAAAGAGAAAGAGAAAGAGAAAGAGAAAGAAAAGGGAATAGAAAAAGGAAACAGGAATAGAAAAAGGAAACGGGAATAGAAAAAGGAAATGGGAATAGAAAAAGGAAACGGGAAGGGGAAGGGAAACCTTCATGGAGAAGCTCTTTAAAAGTTGCTCACCTACTGATTGCAGTGATATTGGCTCATTGGCTCATCTCCAGTGCTGGAGACACAAAGGTGAATGATTCTATCTCTGTAAGGTTTACAGTGTTTCACATATGGATTTTGTGTCCTTTGTCATCCTCACTATATGATGTTAGAATATCCAAGAATATTTCCTCTGAGTTTCTATTGAATTGGAGGAAATTGTACATATTGCTAGAGTCCACGAAAGTAATAGTTTCCAGGAAAGAACCTACGGACTATCAACAGCATATTTTTAAACAATATAATACCAAGATCTATCAGAGGAAGTCCAACTGGGAAAGCACAGTTGGATAGCTTCTATCTTTATAAGGATACATAGACTTTGGTCTTGTAATTTTTGTTCAAGAGATGAAAAATAAATGTTTTCCTTATCTATTTGAGACTGATGTTGAACATATATAACTTGAGTAATTGTGAAAAATAGTACTAAATATATATATAAATGTTTAATTTTGTGAGAAAAATGAAGACAAATGGAAAAGAGAGGGACTGAGATGGTTTTCATGTGCTTAATTATTTGCCCTTGAAAACGGAAGCTGTTACCCTTCAGACCTTTTAACTACATTTCATAAATAGGTATTACCTAGCCTTTCATCTTCTCTAGGTTCATTCAGTTTATTTTATCTTCTTTTTCTTTACATGTTAGGTACAGTCTAAAGAGAATATTCTTCCTTCAATACCAACTGAACTCCTAAATATTGCCCTCTGTTGTCATAGTGGTTCTAATGGTCATGTGAACTGTGCAGCTCTTCAGGAAAAATTAAAAAAATAAAAAAAAATAAAAAATAACACCCCTGTCTTTCACTGAAGTGTGTTTTACACACGGCAGTGAAAACCTATGGTACACAAGAAAAATGCAGTCATGACAAAACATTTTTAAGAATGCTAGTTTTATTGTTACAGTATTCACAATGTTAAATAAGTTTCTTCATGCTCTGCTTCTAGGTGCAGGCATCCTTTGAATGATTTGAGAGGCGACAGAGCCTGGGCCCCTGTCACAGTACTGGTGGTTTGGTCTGTCTGGCAGCATTGTCAACATATGAAGCAAATAAGGTCAATCGATGATTTCTGCTAGTAACTGGAGATGAAGGCACTAGCCATTTGTTTACAGATTATAGGAAAGACACTCCTGGAAGTACAAAAGAAGAAAGGAACCGGATGCTATTTGCTTTGAGAGCTGTCAGACACTTTTCCTGTCTTTCCTTTCTCTTACATTGTGCCTGTGTTGCCAGTTGGAGAAGCAGAGTAATTAGCAGTGACACAAAGCCTGTGTAAGTAGCCAAGTCCCTGTTAAAACCTGCCGTTGTTGTGGAGAGAGGATACAGTTAGGCAGGGAAAGTTACTTCCTGCACTTAATATCTGATCAGTCATTTGAAATGTAAACGTGAAAGGAGGAATAACAACTGTTAGAAATAAATGCTCAGAACATAACAGGTTTCCCTCTAGTTTGGCAACCAGCTGCTACTCTTAGAAGCCTCCAAGTTGAAAAATCCTAATAATACATTTATAATACTTAACTTCAGAGGCTACACTGGGTTTGGAAATTCTCTATAAATGCATAAAATAATATAAATTTTCAGGATTACTAGCATCTTCAATTTTATGAAAGTGTTATCCAGATTCATGTAAATGGCTTGAACTTCGTTAAGCCTTTTGCACCAGCATTTTACACTCTCTGTTGAAGAATAAATTAAAGATATAGTTTGTATGAAAGGCCATGGCAAGAAGGAAAGATCCTCTTTTGGATCTTAACAAAAACAAATATAAAACTGGAAGTGTAGAATTTGTTTCAATAGCATGGGATGTTCAACAATGAACTAACCAACTAACCATCATAAGCTTCTTCTGCCCCTCCCCCTTTTACCTTCCGCCCCCCAAGCAGATGTGGGAAACAAGTACCTTTACCATGATTCATCTGTTCTGTTTTAAGTGTTTATTTTAGGATATGGTTAATTTTCTCATGAGGTTTCTCTCAAATTAGTTTTAAGGGGGTCCAGGACTGTATTTGTTGCTGTCTGTTAGGTATCAGAAGTTGGCTGAGAGGAATCTGATCCAAATGTGTCTTTTCAGAAAAGGAATCCAAGAACTAACTTTTTCCAATCCCACTTAAGATCACTTTAAGAGTTATAGCATCATAACAACACATAAAAAACCACAGAATATATTGTGTTCATTAATATGTACACTCTCTTTGCTAATTCGTTGTCAATTCTGCAAATAAATCTGTGTAATAATTTGTTGATGTCAGTAAATGGGTGTCTGGTTTCACATCCTTTAATTAATTAAGCTCACATTAATTGACTATGTTCTAGTTTATATACCTTGTTTGTGTGATCCAAAGAGAACCTCTGACTATGTACTAGGATGATACATGTGTTCAGAGTTTGTCTTTGGCTTAGAGTTCAGCAGTTCAGTGGATCAGCAGTATTTGAAAATTATATTATTAAATTATTATGTGCTGTTATGCTGTGTAATCCCTTTCATGAGTTGATTGTACAAAGATGATTTTATTGTGCCTATATAATTATTCCTTAGATTCTGTACTAAAATCTAATTCCTTTAATGTTCTGAAAGATTCTTATTTCCTATATAAACTTATTGAAGTTCACTTATATGCATTTGTTCTTATACCAGCGTTGGTTTTAAGCATAGATAATTTTTATACTCCTCCTACCAAATTCAACTCAGTTGTGTAATATGGAAAACAAATATATTGCCTTTGCAAAAGCAAAAAAAGTCTGAGTTCCCTTTATAAGATTACCTTCCTTTCCCATTATCATCTTTGCAGATCTTTTAATCTTTCAGTTTGAATTCACCTTTCTTGACAGGGGGATTACCAGAATTATACAGAATCCTGCAGATGAAGCTTTGGCATCATCTTGAACATACTGGAAAAAATATATTAAATGTTCTGGAAAAGGTATTCCACTTGCATTTTATATTTGTTCTTTCTACTGCTGGCTAAGTCTCCTAAAGTAATATCCCAGTTAATTGACAGAAGTTCTTGTTCATCCCTGGACACATGAAGTTTCACTTGATGATTCACTCCATTTTCATTGCAGTAATTCACCAAACCATTAATTTCTTCATTTAAGGTACTCTTCTTTTGTTGGTGATGTTGTTGTCTTTATCTTACCTTGCTGATGCCTGTCATATGTGTGTCATCAACAAATTTTATAAGAACAGACCCAGCTTTTGTTCTGAGGTTGGTAACTCAGTCTGGTGGAAGATGAAGTTATCAGTTTGTAGACAAACTGGGGAATTAAGTCCATAATTTCTGATTGTTTATTGGCGATATAACTAGCAATGGTAGAAACTTCTCTATAAAATAGCAATAAAACAGGCATCCTTTCATTATAATCACATTAGTATCTTTTTAGTTCAATCACATCTTCTTAATCATATGGCAATATAACAATTGAGCTGGTGAAGCCATGACCCTGGAAGTTGTTGTGGTACCCACGTACTGAATTCTGTAAGATACCCATGATATTGATGCGTTCCTGTACACAAGGAAATTACTAGCCCCGCATTCATCATTTGAATCATACATGTAAATAAAGAGTTAACAGGAACATGATCTCCTAAGTGATCTCTATGTCAACTGCAGTACAGTCAGACCCAGAGAAGTAATGCTAACATTCAAGTGAGTGGGTCAGTATGGCTGTGAATCAGTAATACGTATCCATAAAAACCTGAAGATAATCAATGCAGACAACAAATTAGGCCTGCAGCAACAGGATTTGTCAGAGGTTACATAGTTGCTTCAGAAGACAGGTTCACCTGTACTATATATCACCTTCTCTCCAGATAAATTGATCCCTCTTTTCAGGAAGACTGCTTTCAAAATGACTTTCATTTAGTCAATGACTGTATGACAATCATGATTTCATATGACGGCGATTTGTAATAAAAAACATTACTTAAGGATGTTAAACATAAAATAAACTAAGTTTAACATGCAAAAATAGAAAGTCCTAAGGCAGACTAATTTTATTTTAGTTCTGAATATGCCTTCAAGAACTGGAAGACACTTCTGTTTATTGCCAGCAATTGACAGTAAATTTAGAGACAAAATTTTTTTCCTCTAATAACACTGAGGAAAGACTTTTTATCTCAAATCAAGGAAAAGATGTGGTAGTATCCTTTAAAGGAAAAACCTAGGATCCTAAAAGCTGACATCAGGAAAACTAACTAAAATTTTGGTCATTTTCTGGTTTTGGTGAAGACCAAGATTGTATGTTAGAGGATGAGAAGGGGCGAAAAGAATTCTACTGTAAAAAAGGAGAATCCTTCATTTACTGGGATCAGTTCAGGCATAGTGTTGAATTTTTATTTTTATTTTTTTTAGTGAAATCTGAATTCCTTGTGATAGTATGGTAATCAGATTCCTTGTGTTACTATACTAATAACTACATTATTTAGAGACAAGTCATATCAATAGTCTTTGATTATGATTATATAGAAAGATCTGGTGACTTTAAGCATAAGTACATCCCATATTTGGGAACCTGCAAATCATTGGCCAGAAGTAACTTATTCAAACACTTATTCTTTATTGATAATATGGTACCATAAACATGGTGTGTCCATTTAATCAATGGAAATCCATTTTTAACAACATAAGCAAATGTAATAGAATATAAAAACTATGAACACAGGTGTACACTGAAAATCTGTATCTCACATAAGTCAGGATCTGTCTTTCTGCTGTCGATGTGACTCATTTGCATCTGGAACTGGTGTTTAGGATTCTCATTTCATATAAAACAAAAGCAAGTGGCAAAATGCAAATGGGCTACAAAAGATTACATTCTCCTTGATTCTACTCTTACAAATGTTTTAAGATGTTTTTCATTTTTTTTATTGACTGTTTTCCTGAGGTCCTTCACTGGAAGAATATTATCATAGAATCAAAGAATGGTTTCTGTTGGAAGGGACCTTAAATCATCTAATTTCAATATTAAAGCTGTAGAAGAGCAAACCAGAGAAATTTTGAGTCACACAGAGCACCAAAAAGACCAGTTAGTTCTGTTGCTACCTGAGAGTACCACAAAGAGCTCACAAGGGATAGTTTTTGCATCATGTGGGTGTATGAGAGCTATCCAGGTTTAGATCTGGTATTCCTTGTGTCAGGTCTTAAAGACCTAAGTCTGTTTTTCTTTTCCTCACTACTTTTCATTGCCCTTTGTTAACTCTCTGTTAATTTTGTTACCATAGTTTTTCATATCCATCACCTTTTCGTTGGAAGAGTCTACTCTCAGACAGCAGTATGATATATTCTGCTTACTGAACTTTATTGAAATGTGTGGAAAAAACACTTGGCTCTTCAGATTCTACAGGTGAGGAATGACTTTCCTACATTCAGTGTAGCTGAGTCCAGACTTAGATGACTGTTCTTTCAGACCTTTGAAAAAAAGGTAGTGGTAGAAGGTGGTAGAAAACAGAAGTTTCTCCACTAGATAGGAGGAAATGGATGTCTAGTTACTACTGTATTGGAAGTAATAAAAAGGGAAGAATGAGAAAGCATTGGGAGAGACCTACCCCAGAAAAGAGAAAGATAGGGGTGGGTGTAGGAGACAAAGAAGAATAGCTATGATAATACAGGGAAAAGAAAGATGATAATGATTTTAGAGGAGAATGTATGATACATACAGTACTTCAAAGGTGTCTAGGACAGGTGGGAACTGTGCCAACTGACTTTCACACAATATAAAATTATATTGAGGAAATAGCTCCCTGATGGGTAATTAGGGATAGACAGATCCAAAAAGGTCTTCCAGCTGATTCTCACCAAGCCAGTTATGCAAAGCAGCTGCAGCTGGTTATGGCAGGTTTAGAGCACCTGTGTGCTCTAGTGTCACTGTTGAAGTCCAATTTTTGGCTTCTATTTTCTCCTTCTCCTCTCATCCCTGACTTTCTGGGATGACATAAATGATCTAAGTTTTGATGTCACAGTTCTTGATGTGACCAAAACCAACTTGATAGAATTATAACCTATTAATGCACTGTTGTCCTTTTTTTGGGTTATTTTTTTTATTGGTCTTCCACTGAAGGGCCACAGAACTCCAATGAGAAAGGAAGAGGAGGGAAATGGTAACAACTAAAGAATTATAAGTAAAGGGTAACTTTAGGCAGGATTCTATCTATGAAATTATCAGCATGGAGCACTTAGAAGGAAGTAATTCAAACAATTGTCCTTTAGAAATATATGTTTTTGTTAATTAAATAGTTTATTTATTTATTTTTAATAACTGACATAAACATTCTAGCTTAAATGTTTGTTATTTATTTAGTTGGATATCTTTTAAACTTCCACTTGAGAATCAGATGCTCAAGCCAAGGTCCTTTTGAGGTAATTTCCCTGTGAGGAAGTCCTGAGTTAATTTTAAATGTCAAAGAGAATCATAGTATTGAGAGACCGGTCAAGCAAATATAACTTTATAAAATGTTTCCCTGAGAACTGGGAAACTGCTATGGAAAAATCTTGTCTTGCAGAGCTTCCTTGACCCCTTCTTCTCTTTCCAGATGTTGTGTAGTGTTTTCTCTGACAGTGTCTGCAGACAAGAGAGCCAGGAATTGAGTTCAAGCACTTTACCCCCTGTCATGCATCTGTTAGGCTGCACCCTATTTTGCACAAAATGAGACAAATCCTGCCAACTTTCCAAGACAGATCTGTTCTACCAGGGACTGATCTAAAGCACTGGGATGTGCGTCAATTGATGCCACTTAGGATCAGAGCAAGGAGTTGGTCTCTGAATGTTAATAACTTAACAGTACAGTTATATCCAATGGGAAAAAGAGTCACTCAGAGAAAAATGATGAGGATAAATGAATTATAACAGAATGACAAGACAGATCTTTTCTTGTAACAACTACCATGCAAAAGATATGCATGAATTAATATATATCACATCTTTCTTGTTTAAGACTCCTCCAGTTTAAGATTTTCACCACCAGATGGGATGATGAAACCTTTCTGATGGGAGAGAGGGAAGAATCTATGTACTGTGACTGTGAGGTAACTGAGGTTAAAAGCAAAAACTAGAAGAAAGCCCTTTTCAGAAATCAGTGTTGTTTCTTTTGGCCTGGACTCAGTCAACAGACAGCAATTTCCCTTTTGTTTTCCCTCTAATTCTAAAAGTGAGGTAGCAGAAGCAAGAAAGGTCCTGGGACACAGAGGAATCACAGGGCCTGATTCACCTATGAATTATTACAGTTAGAAACTTAAGCTGTTTGACTCCATTCATAGTTGGGCAGACCGAGTGCCTGGTTAACGGCAGCTACAGTGTCAAATTTCTTCGCTTTCTCAGTTTATTTCTTCTTATTATGATTTTTAACCTGCATTATGTGTCTAACTGCTTGTGAAACCACAAATGCAAATGTTTAAATGGTTAACATATGGTTTAGTCCTCTGAATGAATACAACAGTTAATTTGTCTATTCCTTGTTTCAGAAGAAATTGGTGGATACAAGATGCAATTCTATGTTCTTTTCTAAACTTTCAACAGTTTTCATGATCATTTGCATAACAATCAACAGATGTTTACATGGCTATTGCGTCCCTAAGGTCTGCTTTGTGTCAACCTAATGTCATAGTCTTGGGATGGAGAAGAGAAAAACAGCTAATTCCATTTATGCAGATAGCTGCCTCCACACTAGCTTTGCAGCTGCCTGGTGTGTTTGTTACAGTCAGCAGCAACTAGTATTATTAACTAAGAAGTAAATTGTAGATTTGCAGTTAGATGAGACAGGCTGAGCCTCTGTAACAGTTTATTGCTGGTGAGAGGAACAGTCTTGTTTCCTCTTCAATAGCTTTTATATTTGTTTCTTATTCTCATCTGCTCTCCTTCCCTCCTCTTGCACTGTCTCTCAGGCATTTCTGACCTTTGTGTTGGATATTTTCTACCAAATTATATTTGCTTGGGACCATACTGGCACTGAGACCATCTGGCGAAGGAGCAACATCCTTCCCATTCATCCCTCTCTAAAGCCTTCCAGTGCCTGGTGGCCACATGCAAGCTGCCTATGGGGAATGGTTTGATGATTTTGCAGCTGTGTCTGGGAATTTTTGGAAGAGAGGTAGTTAACCTGGGCCAGAACCATGCCGGGGTCATTATAACAATTTACCGTAGACAGTGTAAACAGTCCAGTTCCAGTGCCTGGGAGTGTTTCTTGGTACTGTTTAATATACTATCATTGCTCTAACTCTGTGAGCTGATTCCTCTCAGTGAACCATCTGATGCCTCTTAGGAAACCAGCTTGACCAAAAAGAAAAAGCCTTTTGTCATGTTGGAGAGCTACATCAGCTCTGCTAAAAGAGGGGAGATTTAGATTAGTGGTTAGTAGGAAATTCTTCACTCTGAGGGTGGTGAGGCACTGGAACAGCATGCCCAAAGAAGTTGTGGATGCCTCATCCCTGAAGGTGTTCAAGACCAGGTTGGACAAAGCCCTGGGCAACCTGATCTGGTAGGTGGCATTCCTGCCTATGGCAGGGGGTCTGGAACTACGTGAACTTTAAGTTCTCTTCAAACCCAAACCATTCTATGATTCTGTCATTCTTTAGGGATCAGACAGAGACAGGGTGGGGACAGGTGTGTATATCCAAGAACAGAGAGGGAGAGGTGGAAAAGAGACTTGTAGTGTTGTGCCAGCATGGCACAGACATTTCTCTGGATACTACTGTCCCTTCAGGACTGCCATCTAATTTGATTTCGTACGAAATTTCTAGCTCTTTTCAGTCAAAATAAGCCCTGCTATTAAGGGCTGTCAGCTAGTTGTGCGTATTTTGCCTTAAATGGCCTAGTGAGAGCTCACACAAACAGTTCAAATGGCAGATGGAAGAGGCAATAGCATTCAGTAAGACCAGCAGAAGGAGTTGACCCTCCTTTAACCTCTTCATGTGACGTATGCTGCAACCAAAAGAGAGTGGTGTGTGTACACATCTTTCAGAAAAGTTTGTACTGGGCTCTTCACTCTGAGTCAACAGTTACGTGTTCAGTGGCAGTGCTACTGCTATTAGCATACACAGTCCTCTGCCCTGGGACACAAATGTTCAGCTGGACTGAGGAAATTTTGAAAAACAATCTTGCATACCTGCATAAAGTCAGGAATTTTTTTCATCATCCTCAGTTTTTCAGTCTAGTTTACTGTGTGATAACATAAGAACAAATGGCTCAAGTGGGAGTTTTTTAATCTAGCTGTAGGCTGAGAAAGTCTTTTTTGTGCTGCAAGGTGATCCAAACACTCGTTGTAAGAAGTTCTCCATTATACATATTTTTCATGTTGTTTAAAAGAAACCTCCTGTCCACATGCAAATATAATTTGTATGAAGTTTCTAACAGAAAAAAAACAATGTTTTGAAGTTCTTAGTATTCTGGGGAAACACTTGTTAGGGATATTTTTTTACTATGCATTGTTTAAAATCTCTTGTCAGTTAATTTATAGTAAAAACGTTGTGTTCAGTCTTTACAGTTCTTAAGATTTCATTTAGCATTTGTGAATATAAAGATTCTGATTCCATATAATCTCTATTTTCCCCTTGTAACAGTTTTTTATTTTATTTTTTTTTCGCCCTGGCATTGAAAATTTTAGGTCAGTAAGTTTACTGACTTGTCCCTCATGGAATTCAGGAATACAGAGACATTGAAATTTGACAGTTTGGGATGAACCTGTAAAAAATATTTTGGTTAGTGGAACAAGTCATTCAAGTCTAAACAGAATTAAAACAACCTTTCAAGCACACATCCTTGAGTCTCATTAAAGCAGCATCCTCTTGTCATTTTAAAGCAGATTTTAATTTCCATTTTGAAGAGCCGACTCTTCCATCCTTAAAATACTTTAATTCAAAGTTTACTAGTAATTGATATTGCAATTAGAAGTTTTTCTGACTTGCAAATTCCCATAAATTGTCTTGTGTTGTGGCTATACAAATGTAAAACATCGGGAAACTTCCTTTACATGCATATTCAAAAGAAAAAGAATGATCAAACGACTGAAAGAGATGTTCAGTATTCATGTCATTTTCTATTGTAACTGGTAGAATCTGGTTCAGGTTTGTATCTTACTGTTTTAACAAAACATTAAATGATAATCCTATCAGTAGGTCCAAAGACAGATTAATATTTATCTATTTATTTATGAATTAATGGCAGCCTTGTGTTTAAACAGAATCATCTACAGAGACTGCCTCTAATTTCAACCTCAAATTTTCTTTCTGTAAATAACATCTTTTAAAAGACTACCACACTGATTTGCAGACCTTGTGGTTTGTAAGCATTCTTTTTTAGTGGCTTAGTTGTGAATAAGGTAATAAAAAGATGTTTTATGCTACTTTTGTAAGGAACGTATCTGTTAGAGGATGACATGGTGGAAGCGTTACAGTGTTTAATGCAGTTTGGCCAATTCCTTCTTAACTTTCACAGATACGTCAGCTCCCTTACTCTGTTGTCTCACATTACTTCTGTCCTTTTTGTTATTTTCATTATTCTTTTTTTTGCTTGAGTATGTATGTAAGAGAATACTCAGCAACAGAACTTGTATGGATGCATTTAGCCTAGCTCTGAGAAGCCTGAGTGGAAAGCGATATTTCAGATGTTTTGACTATGTTTGTAATGCAATCACTCAAATATGTTGCTGGAACTTCCAGTGCCCCTGCCTTGGCTTTTAGTGAAGGTACAGGCAAATAGTCTTGCCACTGTGAACTGGAGTCCTGAGAAAGCAAGGAGAGAAACTGAGAAAGTAATGGGGAACGTCCTAGTTCCTCTGGTATGGTGTCTCCTCTTCAATTAAATAAAATGCTTTGAGTCAGTTAGCATAGGTTGAATGCATTATTATTTTGGAACAAGGGGATCCTGGATTTGCCTGGGAGCTGTGCTAGACAAGATCCAAGAGTTAACTGCAGAGCTGATGGTAAAAAAAAAAAAAAGAATTTATATTTTGGAAGAAATGGAGACACTTTGGAAAAAAAAAAAAAAAAAAAAAAGAATTAATAATTAAAAAAATAAAGTGAAAGAGAGAAGAAAATCATCGCTCTTCTCCAATCACAGTATGAAGTCACTGACGTATTTCCAGAGTTATAATTAATCAAAAAATTTGAAATGGTAGTGTTAAAACATTTTTACTTCATCAAAGTTTTAGCAATTTTAAAGGCATTTTCCTCTTGAAAATATAAGAGAAAGCAATAAGTTCTTATGAAAAAAATCCATCCTGACAAAAAATGGTTAAATAACCTTTAAGTGGGGAAAAAAAAAATAAAAATCCATACCACTTTTTCTAGGTTTGCAGTGAAAACAAGCTTTTAATATTCCTTTCCTTCTGGTCTGTTAGTAAAGCATCTGTTACACAGAAGATGCTATGCAAAATAAAGTAGTATTGCCTTGGAGTCTGATTCTAAGATCACTGTTTACCTGATAGGTTTGGATAATAAAACCTCTTAATGCTATTTGCTTAGCTTCTTAAATTAAAGAAATGCGTGGATATTGTTATGCAAAACAACCTCAGTGGAACTCTTTGAATGGTTTGGCTTCATTCATGAGCAGAAGCCGAGGGTCGTTAGTTTAATTAGTCATTTCTGCGGAGTGGCAGCCAGAAAAGGGAGGAGTAAATAGTAGTTAATGGCACGGGAAGTTTGGAGCTAAGGAGTCCCCCACTGTGAAAGGCAAGAGAAAGCAATCCACCCACACTGAAGGCAACATGTTTTACAGATGTATTTTAGAGGAACAGAGTCACCTGCAAAAGAAACAGGTTAAGTAATCACTGGCAGATTAAGGAATTAAGACTGGAGGAAACGGAAGAAATGGAAGATGAATTTGCGAGTGTGGGAGAAGTATGTTTATGAAAATCTGTCTTTGTTATGGTGATGATGCAAAGAGAACATTTTACTAGCATAATAAGATTCCTCAAAGAGAATCAAAGTAATTTAAATAACCATTAGTCCACTAAATTCCTATTTATATTCAAAAGGCAAAATCTAATACAACTTTATTTCAAAAGAGAAGATTTCACACTTCTCAAAATAAGTGTGAGTTAAAAAGTACCTATGTCCTTTTTCTCAGCAAAGTGCACAACACAGGTGTATCCCACCACAACTAATATTATCCTCACGAGTGAATATCTACTTTACAAACATCTGCTCAGAAAGAGCAATACTTTAGCAAGTATTAGTGTCATTAGTGACTTTTTATTACAGTGAGTACTTTTTAGAAGAAGCTGTAGAAGTTTTAATAACCGGCTTTTCATAAGCTGAAAAAGTCAGCTCAAATTTCAAATGAAGCACATGTTTTAAGTGAAACCCATTAAGAATTTGGTTCTGTCTTGTAAGGAAGCAAAAATTGATAATCTTGACTGAGTTTTACTCTGGATTTTTACTCACTGCTCAAGAAGAACTTGGGGCTTGTAAATGAGAAACCAAATAGAATTAGAAGAAAAAATTTATAGGCTCTTCTAAATCAAAATTTCAACCACAACAAAAAAATAAACAATCTAAAATACATGCCATGTCAGCATTTAATTTTTGAATTTATACTTCTTACAACCATATAACATATGGTGTTCAATTCAAGCTTAATTTTATGAGCATGTACATGTTAATAGAATAACCTATCAATTCTGGAATCAAGTCTTTAGAGTTTTCTTGTTCCCTCATCATTTATTTCCATCCCACTGTTAGAGCATTTGAGGTAAAATTTTTTCAGATAGGACCAGATAGGACAGTTTTATTAGAATTTGATTCCTCCTTCAACAGTATTTAGCTTCTGGAAAATGAGTGCTTGTCAGTATGTGTTAATTTAAATAGTCCTAAACAGCCATGGAATTTTAGATATTTTTTTGAGCTACGGCCCCTTGTTGGAAAAAACAGTGTGCTTTTAGAAATACTGAAAGATACAGTTCAACAACCACTGGGTCATGCTTCATTTCAGTGAAAGATTCTCTTTGCTATCTCATCTTTTTACATAAACTAATGCTGAAATTCTAGAAGAGACAATATCTTTAAAGAAAATGAAGTTTAATTCCTGCATTATATGACACAGTGAAGAACCTAAGGAGATCTGATTAAAATGCTGATTATTATTTTCAGGGTCTTTAACTTAAAATGTGATAAGTGTTGATTTTTTCTTTCTAGCACATTTGTACCTCAGGGGAAAAAAATATCAGTGATGCAATAGATTGTCATAACTTTATTTGCATAGTCTCACTGGATTTTACCTAACTGTTCTCAATCAAGAGACATATTAAAATTTGTACAGAATACTGAGGACAAGAAAGGGGATCCATAATGAGATGACAGAGTCATAAGGAGCAGAGCATCAAATAAATGTGGGTTTTTAGTTGTGTTAGTCCATGTGTGTCATGTCCATGAGAATTCTTCACCTGGAATTCTTTTCTCCCGTCCCCTCCCCTCCCCTCCCCTCCCCTCCCCTTCTTTTCTCTTCCCTCCCCCTCTCCTTCCACCTCTTCTTTTTTTTTTCTTCTTTATCACTGTTACTCAGGGTTTTATCTGTCTGCAGTCCTCAGGCCTGTGAATCCAGTCAACTGGATAATAATTCTAGTTGCTAGTATGCATATAGTTGAAGACAGTACATTAATTAAGAAGATAAGTAATGTTTGTGCCCTAGCAGCATTTCCTACTAGCTATAGTACAATCATCTGACAAGATAAGAGCTGGGATAAAATCTATCATCCAAAGAAAAATCCTTTCCTTATCTCTGAAAAAGACACGCATGCAATATCCCAGAAGAGTTGATACTCTGCCTTGTAAGCTTATGTGGTCATCTGGTTCATCTTCTCAGCTGGATCTAAGAGTGATTCATGTTATAAATCTGCTTCTGCACTATTAAAATATATGTAAATATATTGAAAAAATATTATAATTCAATTAATTCAATATGAATTTTAGGTGTAATTATTATTTTATTTTAATTCATAATTCTTATTGGTATGTGCCTTGTATTTAATATATCAAATCCACTAACAATTACTTTGCAGTATGATTTATATGATGGAAGATCGTTAGAAGTGATTGTAACAGAGGTGAATATTAATATCATATTCACAACTTGTAAATCAGATTTAGCTAGATAATTGTGGTTCAGAGAAGTCATGAGTCATATAGTCATAGAAATTTATTGATGCCTAGAACTTGTCAATAAACATCAGTAAGTCCATCTTGTGTTAAACATCTCAATATTTTACTCTATTTTTAGAAGTGTAATCTGTTCAGCACCTGGCTCCAGGCAACTTCTGTATGAGACACTCAGTTTTTGTTCCTTGTTTCGGAAACTATTATTGTTTTTCCTGAGCAGAGAACAGCTCTTATGAATTAGAAATATATTCTCTTCTGAGATTATGACCAGTTTCCTCTGGTCAATCTACCTCTACCTTTCCTGTTGGTCAAAGCTGATTTTCATGTATATCTGAATTTGGAATACATCTTGTCTGTTTCTCACAAATAATCCAAACCAAAATTGGAGCTTAGTGCCCAAGTGCCTGCTTAGTTCAATGTACTCCAAAATATCATTTTAAATTTTTTTTTTTATTATTATTCTGATTGCTTCTCATAATCTTCTTTATCATCTTCTTGATTGGCTCTTCCTGATTTCTTATTTTATCTAATTTTTACTTATCTTGGGTTAATGCTACATCAGATTCCTAATGTACTGATTGAATGAGGATTGAGCCAGGTGATCGAATGAGGATAGCCACATCGAATGCTATCTACTGTTCCTTTTTTTCCATACATCAAGGATGATCAGACCTGGAAAATTTGTATGCTAGGCAGGACCATGGATTCAGGGAAGGAGATGACACTGGTAGAGCATTTCTAAGGAATATATAAACTGAAGAAATTTTTCATGCTTGGATATTTAATGGATTTCAGTGAAGGAATTAGGGTAATGTAATATCTGAAGTGTTGTGCCCTGTCTATTCAAAAGTAATGCTGGTGACCTAGAAAATAATTGGTTTCTAGAAGCATGAGTAGTTTGGAGCTTTGCTAACTGCTATAATAGAAGTGGGAAATAAATTGCCTTCAAGGGGGTGGAATATGTTTCATTATTGAGACAATAATTTTTCAAAAAGAATGCTTTTACCTTATGAGAGGGAGATGTTCTAAAGGGATCTCTGAGATCCTGAGCTGTTCTGAGGCTAATTACTTTGATAAAATATTGACAAGGACACTAATTATGTTCTTAATGGCATATTATATAAATGTAAACAATAGTATTTAAGCAATGAGAAAAAGTATCCCAAATATACCATGGGATTTAGGACCATATCAGGTTTAAAGGAAAATGCAAGTTATATATTCTAAATTATAACAAGACAAGCTTGAAGACTGCTCTTTGGACTATTCTCAAAGACAAAACACTAGCATCAACAAATTGCCATATCTTTTCAGGCCAAAAATTACTAAGTATGAAAAGGATAACAAATTGTAAATGAGGTTTTATTTGGTAAATATACACCTTCAAGTCTAGCAATAAAGCATGAAAACCCTTCACTACTGTTTTTGCAAGGGGAAAATTTTGACTTCTGAAATATTTTTGGCATACACAACCAAATTTAGGATAAGTACCAAATTCTAATTCAAATCAATCTAGTTTGACAGCCAAACTATGATAAATTAGACAGAAGAAAATAATTTTTACACAGTTTACCAAACAAAATTAATTGGGCAGTGCACAGCAAGAAGTCTTCTCTTTCCCTTCTTAGTACTTATTTCATTTCAACTTTTTTTTTTTTTTTTTTTTTTTTTTTGAGAATTGCTAATTGCTGTTGTGAGATGTCCTTGTACTATTTTACTATTTATGTGTATGTTTTTTCACAGAGTGGACTATGATCCTGTTTAGACTGTGATTTAACAAGTTATCATCTATTTATCTACATGTATTTTCATAGTTGCTGGAATATTTCAAGATGATAAGCATGTAATGAGATCTACATTGTTGGATGAGACTATTACAGGATTAATATTCCCTATCAACTTCTAATTTATCAATAAAACCATTTTTTAAGCCACAGAATGACAGAATCATCTAGGTTAGAAGAGACCTCCAAGATCACCTAGTCCAACTGTACTGGGTCTGACTGGGATGTTAACTTTCCCTGCAGCAGCCCATAACAGTGCTGTACTCTGCACTTGTAGCTGGAACAGCAGTGTTATCACACCAGTGTTGTGTCTACTGTGGAGCAGTGCTGGCACAGCATCGGGCCTCTCTCTAACCCTCCTAGGGGGTGGGCAAAAAGTGAGAAGAGAAACATCACCAGGGCAGCTGACCTAAACCAACCAAAGGGATATTCCATACCATATGATGTCACACTCAGCAATAAAAGGTGGAAACAGGAAGAAGAGGGGAAGGGTGGGCACTCGTGAAAACATCGGTCCTCCTCCCGAACACTGGCTACATGCGTTGAGGTCCTGCTTCAAGGACGTGGTCAATCGTCACTCATTTGTGGGAAGTAGAGAGTAATTTCTTTCCTCTGCACTTCCACATAGCCTTCATTTGTTTTATTTGTTTGTTTTCCTCCTTTATTTTTTTTCTATTTTCCCTTTTCCCCTCCCTTTTCCCCTTTCCTTTTTTATTTCCCTTTAGTTAAATTGTTTAGTTCATAATAATCTTTCTTTAATTATTATTATTATTTCCCTTTAATTAAATTATCCTTATCTCAACCCGTGAGTTGTTCTTTGCTTTACTTCTCCCCCTCCTCATCTAAGGAGGGGGAGTGAGGGAGCAGTTGTGGTGTTTAGCTGCCCAGCACGATAAAACCACCACACCAACCTCTGACCTAACACTAACAAGTCCTCCACTAAACTATATAAACTAAGCTCTACATCTAAAAGTTGCTCTTTATTGATTACCTCAACCAAAGGTACTCTGGCTATATCATCTGGCAGCCAAATTGTTTCAGTCATCTCTTAGTGACTTGTTAATTGTACAGTTGTAACATCTTGTTAATTGTTACTGTGGGGCCTATAAAATATTCCTGATTTAGTTTATCCTAAGAGTTTCTGCATATGCCACCGTGAATTAGAAGAAAAAAATGAGAAGTAGATTTTTTTTCTGTATTTTTTTTTTTGTTTGTTGTGTGAGGTTAGAAAAGGAGCACTCTTTATCAGAACATTAAAGAGTTCATTAAGAAACATATTCACATCAGAAGCAAGGGATCACAGTATTAGGGTAGTTAGGGATATTTGAGTGTCTGCCGTAACTTGGTTCAGGGAAATCATAATCTAAATTCAATCTGGTTTTTGGAGGCTTCCTTGTGAAGAGAAATAAAAGACTCAAGATTTTCTTGTGCTATTTTCTTGTCAGTTTAGTTGCCAATGGATTTTTCCACAGGTTTATAGCTGAGCTAAGCTACAGTTTCGTCTAAGATCTATGCACTTACAGCTTGGTTCCCTTGCCAAGCTGCAGTCATCAACTGTCACTTGAGATCTCCTAAAGTGTTAGAGAT
The DNA here is from genome assembly GCF_964211825.1 of Aythya ferina. Taxonomy (NCBI): domain Eukaryota; kingdom Metazoa; phylum Chordata; class Aves; order Anseriformes; family Anatidae; genus Aythya; species Aythya ferina. The sequence continues at coordinate 45,137,836 of NC_140296.1, forward strand.
ATCACCACAAAACTGGCAGATATGATGTGAAGCTTATGGTAAAGTGCTTTTCCGCAGTGGTAGATGAAGGCCATGTGTGATCTCCAATGGGTCAGGATGACTATGTGTGGGAATTAGCCTAGCAATAGCAGCTCCATGCTTAAAAACAGTTTGTGTTGGAATTATTACTATATTAATAGGAAATCAGTTCATGCAACTTGTACCTTTAATACAGTATTCATACAGCATTAATATAATATTTTAATAATTAATACAAGTTGCTGCAAACAGCAAAGACAATGCTAAATGTATGTAAAGGTAACTGTTCTGGATCTTTAGCAAATCTTTTAATTATTGTATTTTTTTCAAAGATTAAAAGATATATGACATTCCAGAATTTGGATTAATCTTGCATTCCCTCCCAAAGTAGAAAACTCTTTTAAGTCCTAGTAAGTTTATATGTTTCCTTCATCTTGTCTTATTTATCATATTCAGTTAAACTTCTGTAGCTAGTGCAATCACTAGCAACTTCTGATCCACAGCATAGCTTTATCTACTTTCTGTTTAATCTCTTTTTGTTTAAAAATAAAGCTGTTTTCTGTTTTATACACAACTACACTGAGAGAAACCAAAAACAATGTTTTATCTATGTATCTTTTATTAGGTTAAATTTAGCTACAGCTGCCTGTGGCTATTATCTAATTACCAAACAACACAAACCAGAAACTTATTATTGTTTGCTTTTTGTGGAAATAGCATACATTCCATGTACCATACATTGCTGGGAATTCCTAAGAAGCTTGTGAAGAATAAGCACAGATCGTGTTAACAATTTTAAAATAATCAGTGCTAGGTCCTCCTTTTTATCAGCCTTTTTGTAATGTTGAGAACTGCAGCTTTCTAAGGAATCAACAGATTCTTTTTATTTATTTATTTACATTAAAAAAAAAAAAAAAAACATTAATTTTTAAGTCACTAATATACCAAAATTACTACATTTGAAATTTGGATAATCACATGTGAGAAACAGCTGAGTAAAAATGTGAGGCTCATCCCATGCTGCTGTTATCCCAAAGAAGCTAAGAAAAACAAACAAACAAACAAACATAGTTTAGCATAGTTTAGCAGTAACTGGTTGTGTTATAAGCTTAATGTATTAGAGAATGTGTAAGAAAGTTGATAATATTAAAAATAACACTTGTATGCAAAAAAATGTATTTGCTATCTTACATATTTCTAGTATCTTGATTCATCTGTAAACCATTTGGAGATGGTTTATCTTTGGTTTTAAGTGTATACATAGAGTTGAACATGAAGCAGGTTCTAATTTACAGCTGGAGCTGCTAGGAACTACAACTACTTGTACTATGAAATCTTCCAGATGTTCTGGATGCTGGAAACCAGTAGATGCTGGTTTTCTCAATATTTTGGAATACTGAAAATAAGAAGCAGTGATTGCCTCTGTGTACCTCCATTTCTCTTTTTTGCAACCAGAAAATCTTAAAAGGTGGGAAAGAAAAGAAAAGAAAAGAAAAGAAAAGAAAAGAAAAGAAAAGAAAAGAAAAGAAAAGAAAAGAAAAGAAAAGAAAAGAAAAGAAAAGAAAAGAAAAGAAAAGAAAAGAAAAGAAAAGAAAAGAAAGGAAAAGAAAAGAAAAGAAAGGAAAAGAAAGGAAAAAGAAAAGAAAAGAGAAAGATCATTTTTAATGAAAACCTACTAGTTTGTCATTCTGTGCTCATTTTTCTATGCCAGCCATAATACTTGTCTGGGGCACAGCAAAACTGCTGTAATCTCAGCTATCATGTCATTGCCTTTGAAAATTTTTGAGATTAACAGAGGTTAAAACTGGCCCCCTCTCTTGCCTCTTTCACTTTCAAAGTGGGCTCTTTCTTGCCTGGTCCCAGCACTATTTATGTACATTATACTATGCCTACGGAATAAATGTTGAATAAAACCAGCAAGTGACTGATTCAAAACAAGCAAAAAGGAGTTGGTTTCTCATTTGATCTTCTTCACAGTTCTTTCCTGAGGACGTTGTAAATGTTAAACATTTGGACGGGTTGCAAAACCAATATCTGAATGGCTAAAAGAAAAATAAATCAAGGACAATACCTCTGGCTTAAAAATCATGAATCAGAAATTGCTGGTCATTGTGAGACTGTCCTGTGGAGTTAAATACGTTGGCCTCTGATGGTGGGACAGATCAGTTTTTACTCTCAGCTAATACAGACCATAGCCTTCCTGAGGTATTCTCTGGATGAGTGCTACTGTATAAACATGGGTGCTCCTGTGACCAGCAGATAGTTCACAGTACATGTATATATCCTGTTAAGTCAGGTGCGTATTCTCTGAAATAATTTCTGGCTGGCAGAAATATCTGGAGAACCAAGTAGTGTTTCATGCAGCTCAGATCAATAGATTAGCCACTTGCTCAGGTTTACTTACAAGCTAGCCAAGCTCCCAGCTGGACATATAGACGTAGTTAGCTAGCCCCATTAGCTCTGCAGAGAGTACCTAACTCCTTTCTTTCTCTAACTCTCCACTGTCCAGGCCCCTTCTTTTTACTCTGATTTAAGTTTAAATTGGAGATGACTGAATGCACTTCCTTAACCATGCTCTGAACACCAAACAGTACACGCATTATTCAGAGAGCTGCATGTTTCCCCTCAGTGCAGCTCCTTGACACAGAGGAATCACAACCCTCATCTTGCTAATCAGGAACTTGAGTGCAGACATTTGGGCAGCATGCCCAGGGTCCTACATGAAGCCTGCACCAGAGCCAGGATATTTAGCACTGAAGTTGCCATAGTTTGCAGGTTATTTGCATGGTGATGGCTTTCTTGAGAGTTAACACAAATGTACAACCTGTGGGCTAGGTCAGAGTTTGAGCTGATAAGAGTACGAAGCAACCTGGCCCATGTGCTCTGTATTTCAAGGAGACTCTTCCTGTGACTGCTTTAGTGATTATTCTGAACAATGTTCTACCATCCATTACTATCCTTATCTCTGCTACTAGTTCTCCTAAGGCTGAGTCAACTATTGTAACTGAAGTGGTTTGTACAAAGTGTCCCATATTTTATACCTTATGCGATAGTGTTGGCCCATTTTCTATAATCTTTTGTTGGTGTTTCCTGGATTTCAAACCAAGGCCAAAACCTTTTCAGGCTGGCATCAAATACAAATTGGAATGACATAATTTAAAAATAAAAACCATTTAGTTTGTTAATCTGAAATGGGGGGGAAATATCATCAAAATTATATGATTTTTTCCTCAATTTTAAGAGGATCTACTTGAAGGCTTTCTTTTTTTTTTTTTTTAAAAAAAAAAAAAAGTGTTCTCAACTGTCACTGTAAACCAGATCAATTATTTTTTTTTCTTTTAGTTGGTCAAATCATTTGTCTACCAATTTTCTGAACTAAGTACATTCTCACAGTGTTTTCTGACTACAGAAAAATATCATAATTGAATTAATACACTTAAAAAGTTTGAAAAGAATCTCAGGTAAATATTAGAAAAATATTTTTTTTTCTTAATGGGATCAGTATTTTTATTCTTAGTATTTTTATTGGTAGTAGACTTAATTTTCCTCCTTGGAACAATATCGTGATTTTTTTAAACAATACATTTTTAAAGTGTTGAGACACCAGCTCACCAGCTCAGACTTTATTTAGGATGAAACTGATTTGTGTATAATTTTGAATTCTGTTTAAAGTTTTCTTACCATAATTATTTCCATTTATATAGTTTTGGTTCTCCTATAGTCTGAGTAGCAATAATGTTAAAGATCTGACATCTGCTTTTCCACTTTCTGTTTAGGCTTTGTTTTAATAAGACTCTTTGCAATGACAATTTATTGGCAAAGTTAAAGTAATCCAATGGAGATCTGCAGGTCGTATTAATCTTGCCACACTATAAATATGAGTGCTGCAGTGCCTACATGAAAGCCCACTAAGTTCATGTTGTAGTTGGAGGAGGTCTAGAATGGAAAGAGCAACATCAAGGGGAAACAGCCTAACCAAAATAAGTGCTAGTTTCAAGGGCATGAGTGGTACATCCCCACTGAAACATTTTTACATCATGATGTGAATTCCCATACCCACGTAAGGTGTACCCAGTGACCAAAATGGGGTAATACACATGGCATTCTGCACTGTCCCCTCCCCCTTATTTGTTTTCCTTTACATATTTTGTTGAAATGTAGCAAATAAGATGTTGACATTTCAAAGTCAGATACCTGGCTCATCCAGCTCTGAAAAATATTCAGCAGAATATCAGTAGCCATGGAAATGGACTAAAGGAAAGCTTGCAAGTCTGGTGGAAATGCAGTCAGAGAACAGACTAACAAGCAGGAGGTCTGTCTGCAGTCTTTCAAAGGACTAACAAAAGCCTGCCCAATCCTTTGTGCTTTGCACATTGCTATTACTTAACACCACCAGAGATTAGAATGATTCACCTGACCACATTGCTCTTGTTCCTTTTGTTGTTTGATTTCTGTGGAGATTGGAACATGCCGCATTGGTAAGTGAACCCAGACCAATATGGTAGCATGCAGGGAGTTACTGTAAACAGATTTCTTTTTTTCTTCTCACTAAAACGATGACTCAAAACTACATTTTGCTGCTTAGCAATGCAGCATTGGTTCTACTGAAGACTTTGTCCTTCAGTTGATTTAAAGGAAACCATAGTCTCATCAGATACCTTAGAAGTGCAACTCCACCAAAGATGAAATTACTCATTTGATTTCAATGTTACATGTGTAGTTTAGAATGGATAATCTAAGGTATTTCTGTTCCATTTTGCACCTTGTTATTACTGCTGCACTAGGGCTCAGAAACTGTCACATTTGCGAATATAATTCTTACTTGGTTAATTTATAAGTGCAGACATTTTCTGGAAAGCTGATAAAACCCATATCTACTTACTTAGGGTGGGGGACCTTCCTCAAAGACTTGTGTCTCTTCAAAAGGGCTGTTTCTTCCTCTTAAAGATTTTCATATCAGAGGCCACTAACCCCTAGATCATTTTGTGATTGAAAGGATGTTTGTTTTTGGAAAATTGTACCGCCAGCTTCTGCTGTTCTTGTTTCATGATGTCCAGGTTCCTGTTTTTTCAGACTGTGGTGCCCCAGCGTCACACTGTGTCTTTTCTCTTGATGAAATACTGTGAGAAATAGAAGAAGTGCATGTATCTAGCAACATGGGAAAGAAAGAAGAAGAAAAAAAAATACTTCAAGCATTTTTGGCATGAGTTTTTCAAGAAGTTTTTCAGAAGGGTAGCCACAGGCTGTCATTGCCAAATGGAAAGCAGACCATGCCTTCTCTCTTCACTACATTTATAGCTGAAACAAGACACAAGTAGGTTAGTATTGAGTTTTCTAAATTCACGCATACTATTTCTGGATTTAAATGGTAATAGGCATATTAAGATGTATAAGCATGTTGTGTAGGAGTATAAATGTATAAGACAAGAGGAAACAATGCAACAATTAAGAAAGATTGACAAAAACACATTTAAAAACAACTTTAAACCTTAAAAAAATCTGAGGCCCAACTTGTTGCTGCTGAAAGCAAAAAGGAGAGTATAGGAATGAACTGAAGGTGAAGAAATTGATAAAGTAGGCTAGTTGGGTAACTAGTTTCAGTCTAGAAGCAGCAAACACTGCTTCAGTTGTGATGATTCCAAGTATTTTTAGTATGGTATATAGCCATGCTAATACAAGTGGTCCCCACCAGTAAGAAAAGCACATATGGTTTTTCTGGAAGCAGATTCCTTATAAATTATCTGTTTTGTGCTTATGCCACTAGCTGAGAGTGGAGCTACTTGATGAAGTGCCACTAGCCTTTCCTCACTCTAGATTTAGTTCAAAAGTCTTTAACAGGCACCTTTGGCAATTATGAAGTCCTGGATTTAGCTAGTAGATTGAATTAACTCCCTGGCACAAAAATGCACACTTTACTGGGGGGGGGGGGGGGGGGGGGAGGGGGAGGGAGAGGAGGTTGGGGCAGAGAAGGAAATGAAATTTTCTGAAAGTTTAGCAAATTCAATCATCTTTATGAGTCCAATGAATCAGAATTCCAGAATGGTTGAGGTTGGAATGGACCTCTAGAGATCATCTAGTCCAACCTCCCTGCTCAAGCAGGGTCACCTAGAGCATGTTACATAGGATCACACCCAGACAGATTTTGAATATCTCCAAAGAATGAGACTTACAATCTCTCTTGGCAGCTTGTTTCAGTGCTCTGTAAGGGAAAGTTCGGACCTGGTGCTTAGGGACATGGTTTAGTGAGTGTTAATGGTAGTAGGGTGATGGCTTGACCAGATGATCTTGAAGGTGTTTTCCAACCTTAATGATTCTATGATTCTATGAATTTACACCCATTACCCCTTGTCCTATCACTGGCCACCACTGAGAAGAGTTTGGCCCCATCCCTTTTACATTGTCCCCTCAAGTATTTATAGAGATTGATAAGATCCCCTCTCAATCTCCTCTTCTGTAGGCTAAACAGGCCCAGCTCACTTAGTCTTTCTTCATAGGATAGATGCTTCAATCCCTTAATCATCATTGTGGCTCTATACTGTACACTCTCTAGCATCTCTCTCGTACTGGGGAGCCCAGAACTGCACACGCCAGGTGTGGCCTCACCAGAGCTGAGTAGAGGGGAAGGATAATCTTTTCTTGACATGCTGTCCATACTCTTCTTGATGCAGGTTAGGATCCCATTGACCTTCCTGGCCACAAGGGCACACTGCTGGCTCGCTGTTAACTTGTTGTCCACCATGACCCTCAGGTCCCTCTCCACAGAGCTGCTCTCCAGCAGGTAAGCCCCCAGCCTGTACTGGTGCCTGGGGCTGGTCCTCCCCAGATGCAGGATGCATCTGGGATGCAGGATACTGAACCTCATGAGGTTCCTCTCCATCCAACTCTCCAGCCTGTCCAGGTCCCTCTGAATGGTGCACAGGCCTCTGATGTGTCAGCCACTCTGACAAGCTTTGTATCATCCACAAACTTGCTGAGGGTGCGCTCTGTCTCTTCATCTAGGTCATTGATGAAAAATGAGGCATGGAGTGAGCTCAAAATAAGGTCAGAAAGGTACTCAGGAGGTGTTAGTGGAAAAGTAGGTCTTCTCTTTTTATTATTAATTTTTAATAATGAAATGTTAAATTAGTTCAAATTATGTTTTACAGTTTCAGGTGGAAAAAAAGTACCCTCTCATCACACTCATATGCCTTAACTATTCATGTTTTATATGTCTTAAGACTTTTTAACATGTCTTCAGGAAACATTTTTGGGGCAGTAAGCATTTTGCTTTCCAGTTTGTATCACCCGTCTTGTGGTGATGAGGTACCTAAACTACAACCTATTAATCTGTGTTTCAGATTATATGGTTCTTTTCCTGCAGCTCCATTTCCCTTCAATAACATAAACAATGTTGACTTATCATTCCAAATTGTTTTTCATATTTGTGTTTCTGTCATAAAAATGTAGTTTCTTTATTATAGACGTTTTACAGAATGCATATTTTCACATTGGATATTTTCAGTGTATTTTCATCATTACTCAGTTACATTTACTGTTACAGTTACACAATGCATGCTGGGTAAATAAATGCTAAATCATCTGGAATGTTATTAATACCTGATAGTAGATAACATTGCACAGCATAGTTTATTTTTCCTTAATATTGACAATGATAAGACAGATGGTTCCAGTCTAAGTGATGAGTGAACAGAGGAAATTAACACCTCTCTATTTTATAGCCACCCACTTTTGTTTTCCCATCTTTTGGATTTTTCTTGAGAAGTTAAAAGGGATCTTTGTACTTTTACTATGTTTGAGTGTACACAGACTTGTTGAAAGACCAAAAAGAGCACTCATATCAACCCTAATCTTCATGCAAGTAGAGTGTTATGGTGCGGGCTTTGTATTTACGTTTTGAAAGCAGAACGATTTCATCACATCTACTTCAGGGAGATAAAAGGCACCCAGAATAACATGTTATTACTGTATATTGGTTTATCAGCCATAAGGTACAAAAGGACAAAAATAGAGACCTGCTCAGAATGTGATATCACCAAGAGGTTCTTAAGCATTTTTATGCAGTTATTGCTACCGTATGATTGAGAGTTAGATACATTTCAGAAATAAGCTGAAGCTCCAGTAGCACTGTGCAACTGTTATTGAAAAAAAACAAAACAAGCAAATGAAGAAACAAAACACTGAGAAAGGCAAAAAAAAAAAAAAAAAAAAAAAAAAAAAAAAAGTGATATTTTATGAATAAACAATAGAACAAACCCAGGCAATAAAGAATTTCATTACACATTTTTATTGTGGTGATATCACTCAAGTATAAGTTCACATTTCCCTTCAGTCTTGGGATGGAGCAGCTTGAAGCACTTAGCTCCCTTTACTGGTAACAATCAAGAAGTGCAATTTGTGTGCATGATCCATGCTTTTGCTGCAGTATAAAGTTTTGCTCATTTTTGCAGACAGTATGTACTGAATCCTGGTTTCTATTATGATAAAGTAGATCTTTTCAATAATTCACCAAACCCAAGGAAAAGTATAGATGGAGTATTAAAATAAATAAATAAATAAATAAATCTAGCATAAGTATACTAAATGAAATGAGTAAGATCAAACCAAAACACAGCTTGATATAAACTTTCATTAGGAGTGTATTACATAGAAAATCAAAAAGTTATTCTGTATAAGATATTCAAAATAAGACTGCCTGAGAAAAGTGATTTTTCTAACAAGTACAACAACAACATCCTAACCCCAAAAGCTAGCCCATAACTGCTTCTCACAAACCTTAAGAAGATCTGAACCCACGCCTGAAGCCTTTCCCTAATCCTGGAAGCTAATTCCTAAACCCAGACCTAGCCTGAATGCTTGTACCTAAACAGGAATCACAATGAGATGATGGATGTAATAAACTTAACCCAAAGCCAGCATCCCCTTGTTCAAAGCCCCAGGGCCTAGGGCCCTTTCCTAACCTCAACTAACATGTGTTAGGGACCCAGGAGGTAGAAGAAGGGCAGGGAGTGTGAGGTTGTGAAGGGAGATGACTGTCACTAACAAGAAAAAGTTTTGTGACAGGGAATTTCAATGAATGCAATTTTATGCCAATTAAAAACAATTAAACAAATAAAAACAATTGCTCATTCTGCAATTCTTTGAAACTTTTCCTACTTTACTTGCCCACACTCCTCAGGCAGCATCTCTTCTCTAATCAGCAGAGACAAGCAAGGATCTTTTGTCAGTTGTTCAGCTCATTTTAACTGAGATATCTGCACTCAAGGTGCCCCAATTTTTTTGGCCTTCCTTGCTGATGACCAAAATTCTGTGTGCTTTCAACTTATGAAAGTCAGAGATTGCTTTCACATCAACCAGATGTCATCTACAGAAAAAATCCCATAGCACACTCCATATGTTTGTGACTACATAACAGATGATTATTTATTATATTGTGTGTTTCTTCAAGTTTTGGTATCATCCTTGCATTACAAAGAACATTTGATTCTTGGAAATATCATTTTAGGTCTGTTTCTATTCTTATGATACCAGAAGTGATTGATGGAAAATGAGGAAAAGAGAGGCTTTAATTACAGAGGACAAAGTATTAAGTTTAGTCCTTGTGAACTCAGGCTGTGTATTTATGCAACTAACTTTGGGAATCTATGTTAGTTAACTTTGTCCTTAAGCTTTTCCTGAGTTGGTCCTTGACTGCCCATGGTGAAATCAGCATAGGTTGGCATTGATATATGCTGATCTCCTTAGTCTCCCTTCATAGCGACTGGAGACAAATAGGCATCTTCAGACTTACGTTGGCTGCCAGTTTAGGATAGAATAAATTGCTTGTGGAAGCGTTTATTTTCCCTTGATGACTGAAAAGGGAACAGAAGACGATAAAGTTAGACTAACTATGAGACACCTAAGTCAGATCTGAGGAACATTTATGTTGCTTTTAAGCTTTCCCTGCATAAGTCATTTATCAGGCTACTGTGCTAAGGGACAGGTGTTTCTGATGGAGCTTACTCAGCATAAAGTGCATTGTGTGTTCTGCGGCACATTTAGTGAAGGTGGTGATTCATGTTATACTACAGAATATATTGTAACATATAGGCTGTTTCTTATTTTTGTTGTTTCACACCCACTATAAGCTATTAGTTTCATGTCTTACATATTGCTTTGACAGTACTGATATGTCCCAGATGTGCTTTTTCCCGTATGCAATACTACTGTGTTCTGCGGGTTTCTTGCACTCACAGTTAACCAAATATTTGGGGCTTACATTGTCCTGCAAACTGAGCTTTTCTTTGTACGCTGTTGTTAAGACTACATTTTACTTAACTGGTTTCTACATTACTGTATAAATCATCAATGGTACCTTTTTTTCAAAGATTGCTTCAGAATTGATCTTTATGCCACTAGGTGGCAATATCAGGTAAACTACAGCTGCATTTTTATCCCCCCCCCCCCCCCAACAAACAAACAAACAAACAAACAGCAACCAAAAACCCAAACTTATCTTAAATGCACATCTGTATCAAGACAAAGGGAAACAGGTTTCAAGAGAAATATTGTATTTCTTCACAGCATGTATTTCTGGAGGTCTGTCATGTCTTAGGACAGGGGATAAGGATACAATATTCACTCATGGAGCTTTTTTCCTTGTGATTGTGTTTTATCAGGTACAAATTACTTTTCTGTGTTTTCTCTCTCTCTCTCTCTCTCTCTTTTTCTCTCTCTCTCTCTTTTTTTTTTTTTTTTTTTTTTTTTTTTCTCCATACACAGTTATGTTTTGTGTGCAACTCTTTTTAACTTCATATATGGAAGTCTTGTATCCAAATTCTTGCTTTTTTGTTTGTTTCTTTGTTAGTTTACTAATGTTTTGATTGCTGCTTCTTTTTTACAATGAATTCAAATTCTACAGAGGGAAACCATTACTATCAATTGACCTCTTTGGCCCAACAGTTGTTTTTTTGGAAAGTATTTATGGTATGGTGGGAGAAGATACAAAGAGACTTTGCCAGAGGTCTGTCTGCACTGTCCTGCAGGAATTTGTTCAAGATATACTCATCATATACTATTTTATATATCATCATATACTATTTTAGCTAGTATTTCTTTTATTTGATATCTTATGTTTTGACATGGTTTAACAGTGAGGAGATTTGTTTTTTGTTTTATTTTTCCTCCCTCTTTCCTCATCTTGCTCTCCCTCACTTTTTTTTTTTTATTTTTTTATTTTTTTATTTTTTTTTGTAAAAATATCTCTCTACATATATAGATTTAAATAAATTACATTCTCTGACTCTCCATGTATGCCCTTTCTCATGGGTTTCTGACTGTCAAAATCTCGGCTTCTGAATACTAACCAACTTACCAAGGATTCTTTGAGTGTCTCTGTCTCTTTACAGACATCTCCTGTCTGCATATATACACCTAGACTGAAGGGAAAAGATAGGATCTGTCTCTAAGTGTGCAACTTCTTTTCAAATACCAAAGTTTGAAATTCCCATTTATATATTTATTTGGGGGGGAAGAAGCAGGTAGACAATTCCATGAAGAAAAGAATGAGATTTGCATAAGGGTGTATGCTTGAGCTAGTGGTAGTTAGGGGTTATTTAAAGGGGCTGGAGAACTATCAGAAAGTAATTATAAGATCCCAGGATGAATCACAGCATGTCACCAGTCCTCAGGGGAACATTTGAGAGGTCTACAAAGACTAAGAGAACATCAAAGAAGATAATAAATTGAAGGGAAGAAACAGAAATGCACAGGACTGACTGAGAAAGTAGATATTAGCTAGGTAGGATGCTGTAAAGCACCTTTCCCCATTCAGGCACCGGTCTGTACCTCTGTGGTGCTTGTAAAATCAGTAAACCAGTGTGAAACTGGAACTTCATCTGTGATACCGAAGCATGAAAGTGAAAAAGCCAGCAAGTTTTTCTGGAGTGTCAAAAAAGGCTCTTGGGTAAGAAAAATCAGTCTTAAGTGAAGGTAGGTGTGAAAACAAAAAGAAAAAAAAACAACACAATGAATTCTTAAGGGTCACATAGTGTGTGTGTTCTCATTGTAACAGGATCCTTATCTTAAACATGGAAACACTACATAAGATTGCCATCTTTTGTTGGCAATTCTAAAGGGTACAGAATAAATTAATCTCTAACCACATTTTTTTTTTACTTCAACAATGTAAAAATCTTTTACTTTCATACTGTTATATATATATTTTTTAATAAAGATAAATTATTTCAACTTCATCACTTACTTGGTTTTGGGTTTTATATTCTATTACATATTGCAATAGCATTCTTTAATATATTCTATTTAGTATTGCAGCTGATAGTTTTTCCAACCTTATTAAAATCAGAAATGATATAATAAAGAAACAACTCAATGTTTCTAAATGAAAAAGGGTAGCGTTTTATTCTGGAAAAAAAAAAATCTGAAAAATCCACCCCCCCCAAAAAAAAAAAAAAACAAACACAACCTGATAAGCCAACTCTACCTAGAGACCATTTTAGAAAATTCTAATACAGAAAACATTAACTTATTCTGTTATTTTCAATTATTGCCTAGGACTTCACTGAATTTAAACCTTCTGTGAATATTTCTTACATAACATGAAATGATTAGAAGGCTGGATAAGGAAGGAAAATGTCAGTTGTGAATAGGACTATGAAATTAGGTGGTGGGCTGTTGACATTGGATAGGTTGAGACAAATCACTGCTATCTTACTAGACTAAATGGGTCACTATTGAAATAAGCTATAATACAACACAAATTACTAGAGTACATACTGAGTGTGATTCCACCCTTTATACCCAGGGCTACAAAGATGGTGAAGGGCCTAGAGGGGAAGACATATGAGGAGCGGCTAAGGTCACTTGGTCTGTTCAGCCTGGAAAAGAGGAGGCTGAGGGGAGACATCACAAGGGGAAGCAGAGGGGCAGGTGCCCAACTGTTCTCTCTTGTGACCAGTGATAGGACCCTAGGGAAAGGAGTCAAACTGCAACAGGGGAGATTCAGGTTGGGTATCAGGAAAAGGTTCTTCACCAAGAGGGTGGTCATGCACTGGAACAGGCTCCAAAGGGACATAGTCACGGCACCAAGGCTGTTAGAGTTTAAGAAACATTTAGACTATGTTCTCAGTCAAATGGTCTGAATTTTTGTGTAGACGTGTGGAGCCAGGAGCTGGACTCGATGTTCCTTGTGGGTCCTTTCCAACTTGGGATATTCTACAGTTTAAATCCCTTCATTGAGAGATCTTATTTTAAACCAAATTAACTTAGTTAACTTAACTAAGCTGCTAAGCTGCTATGTTAATTTAGCAGTTTAACTAAATTAACTAAGTTAACTAAGATGCTACGTTAACTTAGCAGCTACTTATGCTGCTAAGTGCACCAAAAATCAGCACTGTCAGCAAAGCTGAAGAGGTAAAAAAAAGTGCAGTGTTAAGTCAGAAACAGTTGTTGGCACTAGGAACCTTGTTTTTTGCCATTACCAAACTTTAGTTGGGACCTGAAGACTGACTGAAATAATTCTGCCAGGTTTTCTACTGTGCTGCTTCTGTATTAATTGTAAACCACTGTAATCACCACAGTTTGGAAAAATATACAGGAGACAAAGAGATCTTTGACTATTCAGTTTGCTATTTCTCTAATCTCTTGGTCTAGTCCGATCTCATAGTGTTGTTTTGTTTTCTCTCCAGTCTTATTCAATATTGTTATTTTATCTCATAAGCACTGATTAAATGCTATACTGAATCATTCAATCACCTGTAATTAGGAATGTGCATTAATAGTCAGTCTCTTCAGCTGTTTCATTCAAGGACAAGAACAAGGAGTTATATTCCATCAAAGAGTGAAAATGCAATGAGTACAGTCATGAATCATGACTGATATTATCACATCAAGTCATGACTGATATTATCACAACAAGAATATGTTCAATGACTGACCTAGTTCAGAAAAGTTCACTTTTTAAAGTTTTGCCTGACCAAGTATGACAATAATGCTTGGGATCAGCTTACCATTTACATAGAAAGCATGTTGGCTTTTTATGCCAGCTGAATGGCATGTTGGCTTTCTTTCACAGCGGAATGTGTGAATATGCTGCATTACTGCAGCATATTCCCTTCCCTTCCCTTCCCTTCCCTTCCCTTCCCTTCCCTTCCCTTCCCTTCCCTTCCCTTCCCTTCCCTTCCCTTCCCTTCCCTTCCCTTCCCTTCCCTTCCCTTCCCTTCCCTTCCCTTCCCTTCCCTTCCCTTCCCTTCCCTTCCCTTCCCTTCCCTTCCCTTCCCTTCCCTTCCCTTCCCTTCCCTTCCCTTCCCTTCCCTTCCCTTCCCTTCCCTTCCCTTCCCTTCCCTTCCCTTCCCTTCCCTTCCCTTCTGATTTCTGCTGATTGAATTCTGCTTCCTAATTCAAAAAAAAAAAAAACAATAATAATAATAATAAAACTTTCTCTGGAAAGCTCATGTGAACTGATATGTTCTGTTTCTAGCACTCTTAAGCATGTTCTTCCCTATCAGCATGAAATTTTAAAAAGAGAGCATGTAGGAAGTGGAGGATGGTATTTGTAGCAACATGACCACATTTTTTTACTGGTCTTCCATATTCATGTTGCTTTCTGACTACAAGCTGCCCATTAACAAAGATGCTTGCTGAAACTGTAATGAAAGTGCATCTTGATGTGAAACAAATATATGTGTAAAAATACAAATATGAAAAAATATAAAAAGGGGGATAATCAAGTGTGTTTCATGTGGTTTCTGTTTGAGTAGAAATAATCACTTCATTTTTTCCTTGTGTATTTTTTAATCAGCCTGAGGCACAGTGGGAGGTATTGCTTCAGCTTTCCAATAAGGAAAGGGACAGGATTAAGGGGAGGTCTGTCTTCAAAGCCATGCTATGTCCAGAGGGAGTCTCCTCCTGGGGTTTTGGCATTGGAGGGTCTTTGAAGTTTTTTGGATTTTTACTTACCAGGTGGTCTGAACTCATACCAGTGTCTCCACTGAGCAGCAGTTGCACAGCACAACAGGGAACCTACCTGCTTCACTTTCTGTAGTAAAGAAGCCACAGGAAAAATGATACTTTTTCAGAATGGTTATATCTCTTATGGGAGCACAACCCCTACTTCAGAACCTGAGACAGAATAGAAATATCTGTCAGATAGCAGAAAGTCTGATTCAATTACAAGCCAGCATTTAGCATCAATGGAAAGAGCTGTCTGAATCTAGCCATTAGATGGCAGAATTGATCAAGCAATAGCCTGATTCTAGTACTGTATACACGTATGTATGCCCCAAACCAGGTAGTTTAAAGAATAGATACCAACTAGCAGCTGGTGCTTGTATATATTCCTGAAACACTGTACCTGGCCTACCTGCAGGCACTTTGAACTAACAGAGACCACGGTATTTGTATATCATTTCCAGAAGCAGCACTTCAGGGACTGGGGATCAGAGCATCAATCAATGAGTATTGTTAGATCTTTTCTAGGTGTGTGCCTTTGAAGACCTGTACCTGTGCAAATATTGACCATCATGATGCATTCTGGCTATACACTTTTGGCAATAGCACAGGTACAATCTACTTGTGTGTTCCTCTAAATACCATTGCTTTGAGAGGTATCAGTTCTGAGAATCTGCTCAGCCAATTTTTAACTGTAGTTAGTTTCTTTGGACATCAGAAAACTTCTTCAAATTACTCACTCTCAGCAGCTCACTAACATCAGTTAGATTTTTTTGGGGGAGTGATTTCTAAAAAATTTAGCTATTCTGCCATGTAACTTAAATATCTTCAGATAAAGAAGTGCAATACCAAATCTAACAACCCCCAAATGCATATAATTTCATTTTCCCCTGTTTTCTGAGAATAAAAAGTGTTATTTTCTAAGTAGCCTGCCGACTTCAGTAAATTATTTCACTATTATCTTTCCAAATGTATTCTTCTTCTCATTAATATCTTCCACAGGCTAATTGTTGTTCCCAAACTATACAAACCCATAGCTCCAGATTAAGACACTTTATATTCTTCCTCAGTGCTAATGACAGTATTTAATATTGTCCAGTTCACTAAGGAAAACTAGAGAAAGAAATTTATTTAGATCTTTTACATCTAGAATGATCATTTCTGTGTGAAGAAATAATATTGACAGGTATACTTTCAATTGGTTGCTCATCTATCTATATAGATATGTCACATATACATGATTGGCTCCAAAAGAAACTTAAAGAAGTTCAGCTCCTTTTTCCATGATTCAAATTGGCATAGTAATTCTTTTATTTAAGAAAATCAAGTCAGGTGTTTGCTCTCTCCTGGCCCCCCCCCCCCTTTTCTCTCTCTCTCTCCCCCCCCCCCCCCCCCTTCAAATTATGTTAATAATCTGGTTTGGGTTTCACAAATGACTTCACTTTATTTCTGCTTTACAAGGATAGTGTGATTCATGCTTCCTAACATTAAGTGTCTACTTCTAAACTTGCCACCTGAGAGCTCTTTATAGTCAGGTCAGTGGAAAGCTATAGTCACTTCTAGGGGTAATCCATCCCATCTATTTTAGATGTCTGCTTTAGGATGTGTCTACTCTAGAACTTATAGTGTCTACTAACCAGGACACTAACCTGTATTTACATTTGGAAACAGTGCTGGGAAAACCACATAAATTAGCTAAAAAGTTCTCAGTAATAAAATGTAAAATAAGGTACTCAAGTTAAAGAGCAACAAATAAGTGTGACTAATTAGTTAGGATATATTTGCTTTTTATTTGACAATAATCTCACCTCACTGAATAAATGATTTGACCAAATCTGGTAGGCCTAAATTTTAAGCTGAAGCAAGCAATAAGACAAATAGCTGGAAAGCCACTTGTTTATTCAGCTTTTGTATATTTGAAGGACCACTCTCTCACTTACTTTTTAGTTTGGTGTGAATGACTGTAACATTACCAATTTAACTAGTGTAAGAGTATAAGAGCCTCACTAGCAAATATTATTACCACTTTAAATTCTTTCTTCACAGCTTTAATTCTGGTAGCTTTGAGCAACTCAGGAATGGACTTATTTGTCCTTTTTCTGTGTTTTTGTATGTTTTGGTTTTATAACCGCAAAGAAGTTCCTTGCTATAAAGAAGAGATTGATTGATTTTTTTAAAGATTACTTTGACAGTATTCTTTCTGATATTATCTGCTACATCCCGTGAGTCAGCACTTGATGTGTAAGATGAATTTCTAAAGACATACTATAAAATTTCTAAAGACATACTATAAATTGTCAAAACTTTCTTGGTATTTAGAATTTTATTTTATTTTTTGCTTAATTTCCTGCTAGTTCTGTAGTCAAACAACAGCTACCAGCAATGTGCATCTGTTGTGCAATACCTTGCTTGCCTTACAAACATATCTGCTACCCTGATGTAACAGACAAACTATAATGCATGAGTGTTACAATCAGTTTCAAAGGGGTATCAAAAGTATTTTTGATTGTCACTCTGTATGTATGATAATGGACCATGGCTTTTATTTCAAAGGGAACAGGGAGTACCCAGGTGAGTCCCTCAATATAGAGGGTGAAAACAGCTCCAGTAGGTGTTTGTATCATTGTTTAAAAAAAAAAAAAAAAAGATAAAAATAATAAAAAGTTTGTGCTATTGTTATACACAAACATGAAGTGAGTTAGTAGTAGCTTCAGTATTTTTGATTCAACCAAAATAGGTGATCTGGAGGGTTTAATCCAATTTCTATCATGTGGTAAGTCTTGGCTATACTATTCTCACCACTCTCATTAATATCTGCTTCTATTCTCTTCCATAGAAGGTTACAAGTGTCAGTAATTTATTTCTTGTTGAAATAATTAGAGAAATACTTTCTGCTGTCAATATTTTTGCAGCCTAAGGAAAGCATAGGACCAGCCAGTTTAGTTCATTGCTTCAGGTAGCTGATAAATAAAATTAAAAAAGTAAGCAATGTTGATTGGACCCACATGGATATTTCTTTCTCTGGGCTGATGAACTGAGCTGAACTTTTAGAATCAGTATGGGTATGGGTAGCCATAGTTTCAAATTCAAAGTACCTTTCAGGTATTCCCTGACAAGCGTCTTAAGGGACAAAGGTCATAAGTGTTTCAAGGGGCATTATTGACGTTTAAAAAAAAAAAAAAGTTGACGAATGTAAGGCTGTAAAAAATGAATATTTTTAAGCATTCATCTTCCTGTGAATCTTATATCCATAGTTTATCTTATCTTAATATTCAAAGATTTTAATAGTTATTTATGCTTTAAGATCAAAGCAGGTAATTTAGATTTTTATTTTTTTATATATGTGAAATCAAATTATTCAAGTTAAAATAACCTAGACCTTGAGGATACAGAGACAGTGAGAGAGTCTTACTGACCTTCATCAAAAAATACACCTAAATAAGCATTGACTCTAAGGAACATCCGACTCCCCCCCCACCAAATAAACTGACTTTAGCTAATTTTAGGCTGCTTAAAATTCTTGTGAGTTTTATGGAACGTCTCAGTCTAGAGACACTGACACTAATGAACCATGCAGGCAGACATAATAATTTAATTGCAGTGAACATAATGAAATACCTTTTTTTTTTTTTTTTTTTTTTTTTTTTCGCACCTGCATAGAATTTCTCTGCTTAGGAGTTTTATTTTGGGTACAAATTTTGAGAAACTTCATTGATTTTTGTGTATTTACTCTACAGTTCTGTCCATGTAAATACATCCAAAACTTGTTTGTACTTTTAAGATACATTCACTGTGATTAGAATAGCTAAAGATTCCCAATTGTTAAATTATTAAATTAAATAAACTATTTAATCTATAAAGCAAGAAATTAAGTTCAATACAGTCAGAGTATGTGAAGAAGATAGCTATATAATGCTTCTTTTGTCTGACACTAAAAGATATAGCACTTGCTCCCATTTATGTCTCTATTTAGGAAATACAGGAGCTACTCCCTAAAATGTATGGCCAAAGATCTTTCTTTTGCTCAACAAGCTTTTTGTAAAAAACATTATTATAAATGATGACCAAATGGGATATCATCCAAAGTAGCAAGTCAAATTTTCTATTTCCAAACCTAGCATATATTCATGCCACAACTGTACTAATTGTTCCCTGAGGGATGCTAGGTGCCAGCAAGCTGTAACAGTGATAATTGTCATATCTAAGCTACCTGAAAGATACACTGACAACAAGACGATGTATAAGATTGTGAATACTTTGCCTTAGAAATCAGGTTAATAGCTGAATAACTTTATTTAAATTGTTTCTGAATTAATCTCTTGTCCATAACAGAATATGATTCTTCTTTATATTACTATACGGCCTGTTTTCATTATTGTTTATAACCATAAAATACATTTCTTTCTAGCCAACTTATGCTAATACCATCAGCTACTACTTTCCTTGCATAGTCCATAATACAACTAAGCCAAGTCTTTGCAGTTACCTGCAATCTTCTGTTGCATGGATTAACAACAGACTGAAATGAGGGACTTTTACAGCAGCCCTATGCTTCCTCCTTATGTAGAATCCCTTGTTGACTTATTGGCTGCTGTTCATTCTGGAATGTGATATTTATAGTCTGATGTGGTTCCTGTTTTTTAACAGATTTCCTTTTTTTTTTTTTTTTTTTTTTTCCCTCTCTCTAGTTCATTCTAAACAAGACCTATCAAAATATGTTCCATTTGTTTCTAGACTGCCTACTTAACAAGGCTGTGTTTCCCCAAGCAAATGAATTGTGAAGAGAAGGATAATATCACAGTATTTAATAACTCTGTTGGTGTTGAGGCACAATAATTAAAATAAACCAAAGCCAAATAGAACTGGGCTGGGAACATATATATGAAATACGTGTATTAAAGACAAAGATATTTGATAGGCTAGTGTTAAGGCTTTCACTTTATGCAAAAATAAATTTCCTTTGAGTATGTATTGGAATTTCTGGGGTGGTCTTACATCTCATTAGGACATCAAGGATACCGTGGTTTTGTAAGGTCTGGCTACATAATAATGCTGATTTACACTCACATTTTAGGTGTTGCCACTGCTTTGTGATCAGTGGTACAAAACACTTTACAGCCAATTGTTATTGATATCCCTAGGCGATTAACAATGGAACAAATACTGTTTAACACTTTTATTAATGACCTGGTGATGGGATAGAGAGCATTCTCAGACATTTCTCAGTTGGTGGGGGAGGCAGCTGATACTCTGGTGGGCAGAGCTGCTGTTCAGAGGTACATCAGCAGACTGGAGAAATTGGCTGATGGAAACCTCATAAAATCAGTAAAGGCAAATGCAAAGTCTTGTATCTGGGACAGATTAATCACATGCAGCAGTGCAGGCTGGTAATGACTGTCTAAGAAACAATATTGCAGAAAAGGTGAGGTCCTACTAGACAGCAAATTGAATGTGAAGCAGGTGTGCGCCCTTGCTGTGAAGGAGGCCAACCACATCCTGGGCTGTACTGACATGTGATTATTGCCCTTATTCAGCACTTATTAGAGACCACTGTATCCATTCTTGGGGTCCCCAGCACGAGAAAGACACTGATGTACTGGAATGAGGCCATACTGCAGAAGCCACTGAGCTGAGAGGAGAGCTGAGATCAAGAGCTGTTCATCCTGGAAAAGGTGAGACCTTAGGGTCGATCCTGCTGTCATCTACAGCTACCTAATGGAAGGGTAATGTTATGCTTCAAAATCCTGTTATGGGCAAAAGGAGACACACTTTATACATGTGAAGACACAAAATATTTAGTAGAAATCTTATCAGTCTATTAAAAGTTTTATTATTACTCCTGTTTTTATTGCTAGAGAAGACGAAAATAAAGAAAAGAATACTATACAGAAAAAAAAAAAAAGTATCAGTAATAATATTGCTATAGTAAATAGTTATACATAAGCTTCCTAGTATCTACCACTTTTCTTGATATTTTGCTTACACTGTCACTGCCCTTTGTTGTCCTAACATTAACACCTTGTATCTGGGGTTTGGGGGATTGTCAGCATCTAGATATCCTATACTTGGAGGGATATATTTTTGATGTTGATATTTCTTCATTTTAATTAGGAGTCACTTTTGTTTGCTAACAAACTTTTACACCTTGCTTTTTTTTTTTTCATTGGTTTTCATCTCCATATTACATCTGCATTTATGATATATAGTGCCTTTTATGTATCCTAGATATTATTACTTTGTTCTTTTTGTTACCCTTATAAACCAATTTTGTGTAGATACAGGTCTGCATTTCTTGGGTAAAAAGTAGTGAGCTGTTTATAGCGATTGGGCCTAGAGCGCCAAGCTTATGCCATTTTTAATTACCCCTCACCTTTACTCCTCTACATCATATCCTCACTCCTTACTCCTCAAACCCTCTGCTATAATCGGAGGCTTGTGTTTCTTTATGCTACATCATTATGTTAGGTGTCACAAATGTCTCATTCTGCAAAGAATAACTACTTGTTATGACAAGCTATTCAAAAACTATTGTTGTAGCATATAAAGATAAGAAAAAGTAAGATAAATTAGTCATAGCCACCTTGTTGGATGAAAATCAAATGTCACAACTAAACCAAATAAAATCAAAGCTCTGGGCAGGTCCAACAAGTTAAGACAAAAAGTTTAAGACTTGCTAACTCAGTTGGGCTGATATTAACAATGGCAATATTTTATTTACTGTGCTACAGGAAAGATGATGAATCTAGACTCTTCTCAAGGGTGCTTGCTGATAGCACAAGGCACAATGGACACAAGTTGGAACACAGGAAGTTGCAGTTAGGTAGTAGGAAAAAAAAAACACATTACAATGGTTTACCATAGGAGCAGATTGCTTAGAGAGGCTGTAGAGTCTCCATCCTCAGAGATACTCAAAACCTGATGAGGGGTGGTGTTGAGCAGCCTGCTATAACTAAACATGTTTAGAACTGGAGATTGGGTACAAGACCTCCAGAGTTCTCTTCCAACCTAAATTATTCTATAAAACTATGATTCAAGACTTTATATATATATATATATATATACACATTGACATATAATAAGAACTCTAGAATATTAAAGAGCATTTAAGAGATTATTTTTTTGGACCAGGATCTTCTGATCGAGTTTGTGTTCCTGCCTTGTGTGATTCAGAGCAGAAACTTTGATTTGTCATGTAAGGACCTTCTTTAGCCATCAGACTGGTAATTCAGGCTAAGATCATTTGTAGTTTGTAAGATCATTTTGCAAACTACAGAAGATTAAATGGAGTACTTAAGGAGAAAGTCACCCACTGCTACCTATGTATTCAAAGATGAAGACAGACACTTCCAGAGAACAATTCAGGCCTCAGGCAGGCTGAATCAGAATCTACATGTGCAGATTTCCCTCCACTGGAGGGAAAGCCAAAAATGACTGTACACTTACCTTAAGCTAAGGCTAGTCCTACTCAGATTTAGGCATATAACTTTTATACTTTTATTGCTAATGGGGAAAGATGGCACCATCAGTGGCTATCTCACCCAGGACAAGTCACCCTCTGGTAGGGTTTTTTTACAAAGGCTGTGCTTCTAAGCTAAGGGCTTAGTGATAAGCTATTTGGGATGATTCCATACTCTGGACTCCCCCGAAAGATGAGCAGAATCTGGCCTTCAGTAATTCTTCTCTTGCACAATTAACAGTTGATTCCTTATTCAGAACAAAACCTGCACCACTAGGAGCGATTCACCCTCTGGTACATGATTTCTGACAAATGTTAGAAACAGTTACCAAAGTTCAAATGTTTACCCTGAACAGTGCAAAACCTCTCATATCTGACTACCTCATCCCTAGGAAGTGTCTTTCCAAATGAAGAGGAAGGGCTTCTGCCTCTTGCAGCAGCACTTCATATCTCATGTGCATGATTCATTTTTGATTTGGGATTTGTCCAGACCACTACTGTCTTCTCTTCTCATATATTGTTAATGATTTGTCTGTTTGGATGAGACTTGATTAGTCTCCAAAATGTGGGATGAAACATTTTTTTACAATGCTAGCTTTGGTTCAGATGAAGCAATAATAACACTGATGAGGGTTTGTTTTTTTTTTTTTGTGCGCCTAAAAATCCATAGTGCAAGCCCAGTCTCTGGTTGTTGATCATACCTTGTACTATATTTGATATCTTATCATCTCCAAAGAAAACCAATTGGAAACCAGGAAACTTCCTTCTACTTTCACAGACTAGTGAGGTGCTTACAGTATAAGTGAGTCCTCAATGGCTTAAGTATCTACAGGTTCTGGACTATCATGTACTGGAATATTTCACAGAATCACAGAGTCACCTAGGTTGGAAAAGATCTTCTGGATTACCAAGTCTAGCCATCAACCTGACCTACCAAGTCCCATCATTAAACCATATCCCTTAATACAACAAGTCATATCACTTGATGTCATTTATTGTATTGCTTAGAATGGTCATAGTTTTTAACACCATCTTCACTTCTGGAAGACTTTAGCACAATTTCAGCATCATTAAGCAGGACATTCAACTTTGGTTTTATCTAGATTTCAGTTTTTGCACATCAGTGAGTCTGGTGAAAAGCATGTGACTGTAGTTCAGAAAGCTTTTTCATTTGCACTTGTGCTTTGTGTGACTAAATACTATGTCTGTGATTGCAGAGGCAGCACCTTTATTTTGGTATCTACATGTATAATCTCTTAGTGTATGTAGAACTTTTGCTAGGAAGTTTATTTCTGGACAATTGACTAACAAAAGAAATCCCCCCTTAGAAAAACAATATAACGTCCTTTATAATCCTTACAAGGACAGTATTTTCAAACCTGTCTTAATATTTAGGTATCTAAAACATATATTGATTGTCAGAGTTTTTAAGCTGTTTTGAGTTGTAGATTCACAAAAAATTCTGAAGTCAGACAGGTATTTTGAAAGTGGCATTTATGCCTAACTTCAAACATTGGCACAAAGCACTATTTATTGTTGCTTTAACTGTCTAAACAAGTTTGGTAGCAGGCCAGCATTTCTGAATATAAAAGTCAGGACACTTTTGTTTTTGGAAAGTGAAGCTTTCAGATGATTCTTTCACCTGTATATAGAATCAGAAGAGATTTACTTTACATCTTGACTGGAAAAAAGAAGTTATAATTTAGTATCTGACAAAAACCTCACTGATTTAACTAGACTAAAGTGATGGGTTTACTTCTATAATGTCTTAGTGAGTGATATTTCAGATTATTTCAAAGAGGTAAGGCAATTCTGGCCTAAAAGACTAAGTCTATGATGATAGAAAATAGAGAAATTCTGGAAAAAAAAAAAAAAAAAAGTCTAGAACTTGAATAAAACTTAAAAAATGTGAAGAACTTTGCTGTGTGATATGAAGACCTGACTCCTTGAGGATAACTACAAAATGAGAATACAAATCAGAGAGTGCCGTCTGACTGCCGTGTGGTCTTCTGGGAGATCACAGGTTATCTTTACGTACTGCTCCTTCATCAATAACAGATGAGGTACTATTTCTTCTTACATGTCATTGACCTTTCCTCAAAACCAAAAGGATGAAGTGGAGTACTGGGGGGATAAAAATGTGAGAGAGAGATCCATGAGAGGGAATAGCTGCATGAGTTTTTTAAACTACACATATATCAACAAATTTGGTGAGTTAGCCAAATCTAGTCTTAGATGACTAGGATGAGTAGGAATAAATCAATCAGCTTGAAAATTCCTTGGCCAAGTTTACTGGTTAAAAAACAAAACAAAAAACAAAAACAAAACAACAACAACAACAACAAAACACACAAAAACAAACAAACAAAAAACCACTTTTAATTCCTAGGATCATTAAATATCAGGAAAAAAAAAACAAAACAAAAACAACAACAACAACAACAACAAAAACTAATAATTATGGTTTAAGATTATTTTGACTAACTCTCTGAGGGATAATTTTTTCATTTTTCACAGTGTATTACCACAAACAAAACTATCTATATTCATACAGATTAACACTATGTAAATGATCATAACTGAATTTGGAGTGAACAGTGGGATGTCATTTTCTTCTACCTGCTATCCATGTAAGAGTTGAGAGGACAAAGAAAGTAATTTCTAGGTACTTGGATCATTCATTTTTCATTGCTGATTGTTCTATCAGTTCCAAAGACAGGTTTTCTGGAGAAACACTGTACATTTGATGTGACAGTAGACTGAATATTCATAAGGTATTTGACCTTATCACAATATATGAACTAATGTATTTCATAGAATCATAGAAACATTTAGGTTGGAAAAGACCTCTAAGTTCACCTGATCCAATCTTTAACCTAGCCCTGCAAAGTCCACCATCAAACCATGTCACTGAGCTCTATATCTACATGCTTTTTTGAAGACCTCCAGGGATGGTCACTCAACCATGGGCATCTTGTTCCACTACTTCACAACCATTTCAGTGAAAACTTTTTTTGTAATATCCAACCTAAACTTAAGGTGATTTCCTCTTGTCCTATCACTTAGTGCTTGGGAGAAGAGACTGATCCCCACTTTGCTGTTTCCTCCTTTAAGGTAATTTTTGATAGCCGAGTCCACAACTTTTTAATGCACATACTTGTCTAACTAACTGAAATATCTAAAGAACATTAAACATCAATTTAAAATTGTCTAATATCCACTTACGGCATTTGTAAGGCAGAAAGATTTATATGTGGTAACTGATGACCTATCGGAATAGTCATCAAAAAAGTGACTGGCCCCTAAATGATGTACATCTGTAAAAAGAAGGAGATACTATCATACTGTTTACTGTGGGCTGTGCCTATAGCTGCAGAGTTTTCCATGTAATATAAAGGCCACTGTGAGGCCCACATCATTTTATATTAGGTCAAATGTGGGATACTATGAAGAGAATCATTGTAACTGAGACGCATCAAAGGTTCTTCAGCACCACTTTCCCACAGAAGTATGCCAGAAGTTAAATGAGTACTCCAGGCATTCATATTGGGTCCAGTCTTGTTTAACATCTTTATAAATAATCTGGATGTTGGTGTACAGAGCAAACTCAGTAAATTTGTGGATGACACAAAACTGGGGGCAGTGGCTGATTCTCCAGGGGGCTGTGCAACCATCCACAGTGACCTTGGAAGGCTGGAGAAGTGGACTAAGAAAAACCTCATGAAGTTCAACAAATAGAAGAGTTCTGCACCTGCAGAGGAACAACCTCAGGCACTAGCACATGTTGGGGGTCACTCAGCTGGAAAGCAGCTCTGCAGAAAAGGACTTACCAGTCTTGGTAGACCCAAAGTTGAACATGAGTCAGCAACATGCTTTTGCTACATTCTTGGCTGCATTAGGCAAAATATCACTGGCAAGTCAAGACAGGTGATCCTTCCCCTTTACCCAGCATCGGCGAGGCCACACTTGTACTTTGTCCAGTTCTGGGCCCTCCAGTGCAAGACATGGACATACTGGAAAGAGTCCAACAGAGGACCACCAAGATAATCAAGGAACTAGAGCACCTGTCCAACGAGGAGAGGCTGAGAGAATTGGGACAGTTCAGCCAGAAGAAGAAAAAAGGCTCGGCAGGGATCTTATCAAGGTGTATAAATACCTGAAGGGAGGGTGCAAAGAGGACAGAGCTATGTTATTTTCATCGGTGCCCCATGCCAGCACAAAAGACAATGGACACAAACTGAAGTAAATGAGGTTCCCTCTAAACATCAGGAAGAACTTTTTCATTACGCAGGTTATGGAACACTGTTACAGGCTGGCCGGAGAGGTTGTGGAGTCTCCCTCCTTGGAGATCTTCAAAAATGATCTGAACATGGTGCTGGTCAACCTGCTCTAGGTGTTCCTGATTGAGTAGGGGTGTTGAACCAGTTGACCTCCAGAGCTCCCTTCCAACATTTACCATTCTGTGATTCAGAGGTGAATGTCCTAAAATTAATGTTTATGCACCCAAATTTCTTCATAGTTCTTCTTTCTCATTATATGCTTTCTATGACAATTAATAATAATGCCGTTATTTTATATTTTATGCTTATTCTTTCTGTTCTTCCATTTCTGATTTGATAGAAGTTTGAGGTACTGAAAACATAGACTATTTTTCTTTCCCCAAAACTTAAGGTCATTTTTGTGTTCACAAAATTGTGATCATCTTCCCAAACTGATGTAATTTATTTGGTATCAATGCTTTCCATGTAAATTTATATGAATGGAGCAAATTATTGAAAAAGATCAGAGCCTAGTGACTCACAATGGCCTCACTGTATTTTCAAGTGCTTCTGCTTTCCTTGATGCTTCTGGATTTTGAGCATTCTTCAAGTAAAAATGCTAATTCAAACAAATAAGGCACAAGTACATAACAGAAGGTGAGAAAACTCTGGAGTATATCAGGTTAAAAATTATTTATTTATTTATTTATTTATTTATTTATTTTTGTCACAGAAGGTTTTCTTTGGTATTTTAAATGCTGCTGTACCCCAGGAAGTTGCTGCTGTCTTAGTAGTTAAGAAAATCAAAGTCTTATTAACATTTCAATGAATTCTCTGGCAAAACTCCACCTTTAATTTCTATGGCCATTTAGAGATCCCTGAGATGAAGCGCAGATAAACAGCACAAGCATCTTGGGTTGAAGTCCTCTCTTTTAATACTGAAGGTGTCTACATTTGATGTACCCAACGTGTACTGACTTTGTAACCAATGAAGAGAAATACACCTTTTGGGGATCATTAGGACTGGTTTACCTTAGCCATGACACTACTACCATACCCTCTATACAAGTTGTTTTATCTTTCTATTGACCATAAGGGAACCCTAAATGACTAGTTCAGATGCAGAAATTAATGGCTTGAGTTACCTATGCATGGATTCTAGGACCATTTGAAAATTCTAGGGGAAATGTATGGAGTTTAGTGGTATGCTTTAGTGGTATGACATATGACTCATGGGAGTCCTTCATCCTTTTAGACCAGCAGCTGGAAGCTAACTGGAGCATGAGGTGTCTTGATCATATGGTGTCTAAAGTGACATTATATGTTTATGCCATATTCTATTTCTGCTCTTATTGCTTATTTTCATCATTACACTTCATTCAGTTGCATACCTTCAATACCTTCAAGTCCAAGTCTTTCAGAAAGTTCTGAAAGATCTGGCCTATGGGAAGAAACCTATACCTTCTGGAGTTGCAGGTCATCTCAAATGACAATGCTAGGCACCTGGTGTACACTCTGATCTTCATTCATTATGTGGAAGCCTTAACAGATGACACACATGAGTAGTGATATGTAGACATCTAATCTTATATACCTACCATATGTAGCTAGGAGACACTGAAAATCTCTGTGTTTCTGTGGCTTCATCCAGCTATGGAGCCTATGTCTTGGAATCTTAGGAGTAAATGAGTAAAATGCAATAGGACAACTAGGAGTAAATGAGTAAAATGCAATAGGACAACTCTGATTAAGTAACTGAGTCTTGAGCTCAGATATGACCTTAAATACTTTACCTAAGCTCATAATGGAGACTAAGTGTGTAACCTTCTGGCTGTCTGCACTTACAGCTAAAATACAGGCATGGAGTGAAGCAGTTGTTTCCAAGTTCTTTACTATCAGTAAGAAGATGCTTTTGAAGGTACAAAGATTATGTACACCCCTGCTTTCCTTGACTAAAAAGTGCCCCTTTCATTCATGAAGAAACATTTTCCATGACGTATCATTGAATATAATTTATCATACTATTCAAATGTATCCTATGTGGGAGATAAGACCATATGGAAAACAACTAAAGGCCTTTTTAAGAGCCAAGGAAAGGGAACTATAAATATTGAGGTATGCTGTGCTGGGTGTTACACCAAATAGTCTGACATACATTTTTTAAGCCTCAGCAGTACAGTAGAAGAGCTTTTAGGGAAAGGAAAGGAAAGGAAAGGAAAGGAAAGGAAAGGAAAGGAAAGGAAAGGAAAGGAAAGGAAAGGAAAGGAAAGGAAAGGAAAGGAAAGGAAAGGAAAGGAAAGGAAAGGAAAGGAAAGGAAAGGAAAGGAAAGGAGAAAGGGAAGGAAAAATGGAAGGGAAGGGAAGGGAAGGGAAGGGAAGGGAAGGGAAGGGAAGGGAAGGGAAGGGAAGGGAAGGGAAGGGAAGGGAAGGGAAGGGAAGGGAAGGGAAGGGAAGGGAAGGGAAGGGAAGGGAAGGGAAGGG
Organism: Aythya ferina; assembly: GCF_964211825.1. Taxonomy (NCBI): domain Eukaryota; kingdom Metazoa; phylum Chordata; class Aves; order Anseriformes; family Anatidae; genus Aythya; species Aythya ferina. The sequence continues at coordinate 45,166,993 of NC_140296.1, forward strand.
AAGGGAAGGGAAGGGAAGGGGAACAATATAAACTACCTTCCAGTGCTTTCATTTAAGAAAAAAAATGATGTTCATGTCTCCATATCACCACAGTATAGAGGAAAAATATTTGAAATGTGATTGTATATTTGTTTGTATGATCTATAGCAATGCCAGCATCAGCAGAAATACTGAAGGAATAACCTTGAGCAATACTTCTATGGGTGACGTAGTTGGCTTTCTAATGCTAATCAACCAAGCTGATACTCATGTTGTCATTGTCTCCAAGTTGTAGTGAGTTCAACTGGCAAGCAAAGAAATAATCAGAATAATCCACATTGGCCCATCTCTACTACAACAACAAACTTGGATTTGTTTTTGAGTATCTAAATCTGTTTTCTTGTAATTTATGTGATGATAAATTTGTCTTCTAGTCATTTAAGTGATGATACCACATCTATCGTTATCAGAGGGATTGTTGAATATCAGCATGTCATGATTTGAAATAGAGGAGATAGGGGAATGGCATCACAGGCCTTTGGATGAGGTGTCAGAACTCTAAGCTGCATGTTCTGCAGGATCAGTCATTGTGGACATTGTGTGCAGGATCAATCATTGTGGCTTGCCAGTGAATTTTCATATGGTCACTTAGATGAGAAGAATATGGTTTGGCATGTCCAGACATCTGGAAAGAGGATTATTTTTGGACTATGTGCAATCCTTTGAAAGCTGAATATCTGACTATTGAGTACATTTATAAAAGCAGTGTGAAGGGAAGAAAATATGTGTTCATCTGGTGTCTGATTTTAGGTATTCAGGCTATGCCTATTCTAGCAAATTAAACAGTGTCAAGAAACACTTCTGGGTGCTAAACTTGATCATCCTTACTCTTAAATGGCTCCAGAATTGTTTTCACCTGTGCCACTTAGCATTTTCCCCAAATAATTCCCACCTTGACAAATAGTGTGGATCTGGGACCATTCCTAGCAGACAGGTTGAGCACAACCACACCGCTTTGTGCGCCGAGTGTTTTTTTCATGCATATGCACCAAGTCAGCTCTGTGTCAGCTGGCCAGTTCCAGGCACCTTCTGTAGCACAGACATTGCCTCAGGTTACAAACTCACATCATCATTTTGCTCTATTCTGTATATTCAGCAAACATTATATATCATTTACCCATCCATGGTGCACATAACCGCTCCCTATCAAATATCAGCTATTTAAAATGTAACGTGTAACATTTCCTGGCTTCTAGGAAAGGGAATCTAAGTTTGATTTCCTTCTTTTTGGATATTTTCAGTATGGGATCATAGACACCCTTTCATGTTTAAGACACCTTGACACTCGAGCAAGAAAGAGTGACAGCACCTCCCATGTTGCCAGAAAGCAGTAGAAATACACTGCTTCATATCAGCCATGCAATCAGAAATCCCAGAACTGAACTGCTTAGCAGATGATAGGCTTAAATTTTAAAACACTGCTAAAATGTGTCCATTCTGTGCACTTTCTGAGGTGCCTTAAATAAAGATCTCTGATTTTTCTTAATGTGGAGGGGGTAGGTTGATCAACATTTCTTTTTCAGCGTATCTCAGCTTAGGAAAATAGTGATAAAAACAGTAAGTTAGTTTTTAAAAGGCCATGAAATCTTATTAGGTGGTTAGGAAGAATGGATGCATAGGTCTAACAGGGCCTTCATGATGTTTGGTGTTTCTGGTGGTTTGCAATTATAAGGATAAAAAGAATCTGTGTTCTAAGAACAATACAAAGAAGGAAAAAAATATGCAATGAATCCTACAGGATAGCATGAAATCTGGATATCAAAACAGCAACAATAACATAGACTGCTGTTCTAAAACATTCTTTAATTCAGTTTCTATTTAAACGAAGCTTCAAAGACTTTTTCTTTATAAGTGGTATTTCTGAATTTCTTTCTAAATCATCCCAATGCTTTTTTGGATGCTGTTCAGAGATAGAAGTAGAGCACACATCAGCTTTATCTTAATCCTTAACCTTACACATGACAGTGAAGAGCAAGCCTCTCTGATGTTCTGCATCACATATTTAATTTCTAAGAACTTTAAATCTCCTGGAAATGACAAAAGTAACCGACACATCTATAAAATAGGACATCAATCAGATTCTTTCTGCTTTTGAATCACAGTAATAAAGGGAATATTTTCAAATAGGGAACTGTCTCTTTTATTTATAGATATTCAGCTGGAAATAAGGGATCAGTAAAATGTTTCCTCCGTTATCGTTTTCACTGTATGAAAACAGGGTTACAGATCAATTGATTTACCATCACAATTGATTAGGTGACTCTCCTGCTATCTCTATTGTGACAGTAGACAGGCGCTCATATAGATCTTTCATTAGGGGAGTGACTGAAAAGCAAAGGTTCATTGCATGCCTAAATGGCTTGTAGCTGACTCATTAGGCCATTAACTAACCATTAATATTGTTTAACCTCAAACCTTACAGATAAAATAAATTACAGTCACGTTATCCAAACAAAATAACCTTAACCTCCTTAACAAGTATATAATTATGTGAATTTATTACCATCTGATCCCATTGAACTGAGGGGTTCATTTTCAGAGCTATGAAGAAGGAGATGAGAATACATCACCTTCAAGATAAGTGCTACTGGGAGGCAGGTGCGTCAGTCACTGATATGCTCAGTAAGGCATGAACCCACAGGGTATGGACTTATCTGGTTAATGCCCAAACAAAATTATCTTCCACACAAAATGCTTCCCCCTTACACAGCACCAAATCTCTTCTTATTTGTTTTTAAATGTTTCTGCACTTCAGAAATTAGTTGCATGTATTAAATGGCCTTCTCTGTCTCACTATGATACCAAGAATTCACACAGGCAAACAGAATATAATAACAATAAGCAGTAATTGAATGAGGAGACATTGGAAATTTCACTCTTATCACAATCTTTTCAGACTCACAAATTCTATATATGTGATGCAATGATCTGCTGAAATTATACTGAAGCAAGAGTATAAAAAAAACATGGCATATGCTCTGAGAAATAAAATAAACTTATGTCAGTGTGCTTCCCTTGGAACAATGCCAGCTGAATCCTAGTTATTATCAATAATATAAACAAAATATGTTACAAGCTTTATATGGAGCTTAAAATAAGCAAAAATCTTGCATTAGCACATTGCTGATATCCCAGCAGGTCAGCTATAATGAATGCACAAGTACTCACACATAATTTTTTATAAGATAACTTGCTTGAAAGTAAAGCAGTCAATAGGCTCATTTGCAGGCACATTTCTCTCCAGGAAAAAACACCATAATACAATATCAATTGCTTTTTTTTGGGTGTACAAAAAAAAAAAGTGAGTGTTGAGAGAGGAAAAAGACAACAATAACACATAAATTCAGTGGCAGATGTGCAAAAAAAGGAATGAGAATGAGTAGTACTGGTAATTAGAGCTGAAAATAAAACCTACTGTTCTTACAGAAGAACAGTCACAAAATTACAATGACTATAATACAGTTGATACTTTAGTAAATGAAAATTATTGTTACTAATCAAAATGGCAAGGGAAAAACCCACTTACTGTGCATGTTTACTGGACCAAAATATTGCAACAGAATCCTACCACAGCCACACAAAATATAAGAGTAATCATATATTCCTATAGTTTAAAGCTTTTGTTCATATTTCCATAGTTTAAGATATTTCATGGACTGTACCTGTTCAGCTGAAGGTTAAAATATTTGTCTCAAACAAATTAAGGAATTATTATGATTGAATATTTATCATCCAGGCCATTGATTTTGTAACATATCTGCTTATTTTGAAAAAGTCCAATTGCTACACCTAAAAAAATACAGTAAAAAAAATAACTTGTGGTTATTAATAACACTTTTGCTCACTATCCTTCCAATAGGCTGGTCTGGAAACCAGAGGTTTTGTATTTTGCAGCAAGATGCATGTTATAAAAATGGAGCTAATGCCCAGGGCCAGACCTTTCAAATGCATTTTAATTATTTTCAGTGCACTGTCAGAACTTTGATACACGCTTGTGGAATCATGCAAATACCTCTTTCTAGAATATATGTCCTATACCCTAAGGCACTGAGTGGATTGAAATACACTTTGGTGAAGTTAGGTGTCATAATACAGTGAGGTAATAAGAGTATGTCACCATATTACACAATTAGAAATCTACTTCTAAATCTGCTGGTTAGTATGGCTATGTTTCATGTTTATGAAGGAGAAAATGTTCTGATTTTTTGCAAACAGTGTTATTTGCAGGACAATGAAAAATATGATGCAATTAGAATTGATAAAACAAATTCATTTAGTTTCAAGTTTACTTATTGACCTCTAGAGCATTTCCATTCAGTGTCATAGGATATCTGCAAAAGATTTATTCAGTTTCATGTCCATATCCTGAGGTGAGAACACATTAATCCAGTGAACTAGATTAGAAAGAAATATTAATTACCTGGAGTCAACTTATGACTTTTGCTTCTAAGCCTGGCAGTTTCTTAGGTTTGGTGTTCTGATAGAACAACAACACAAAAAGATATTTAAGGTTGTACATAAATTTAATAATATAAGTAGGTCCATTCAACTCAGCAGTGATAGATTTAGTTGTCTACTTAGAATGTATAGGATCTAATAACAGGAGATTAACTGGATTTGAAAGGAGTCTGATGCGATTTCTATAGGTAGATAGATATAAAGTGAAATGTTAAACAGATATCTTTCCAGTTGAAGACCAGTGTCTATGTGTCTACTCTGAGCTAAACATGCAAGTTTCTGCTATTGTTAATGTGCACAAACATAAGCACCTAGTGCCAGTTGGAATGGTATAGGGCATTCTAGAAAGCCACACAAGCTGACTGACATGGTATAGGTCTTATAAGAGGCTTTCACCAGAAGGAGCCTGAGGCCAAATGTCAGAACTCTGTAGAATCAAAAATAATAGTGCTAAGATGCTACCCCAATAACTCAAACATTGCCAGGCTGATAAATCATATTCATCTATAGTACAGGCTGAATACAGTTTAGATGTCTTTCTTGGGTGCTAACATGAGCTAAATGCCTACCTCCTATCATAGCTGAGATCTAGGTGACAGTCATGCAAACCTTTAGAGTTTTTTAGCTGACCCATTACCAATGGTTCAATTCAATTGTTTAGAAATAGGAGTCTAGTATTAAGGAGATGGCCTAACATATCCCAGATAGAGCCACTGCTATCTTGGATACCCCAGAGCATCCCAGTTGTTACACGGTGCATATAGTTAAGTATTTCAACCCTACCACAGCACTCCATTATCAAGAGAGCTTAGACACTGAACTTATAAGTAACCAAGTAGATGGAGTCATTTAAATTTGTGTGCGTTAACTGGGAATCTGGAACTGTATCCCACCCTGTGTGCCTTAAAACAAGATTTACGTACATTTTTAGGTGAGTTGAATTGCCCTTGTTAGGTGTAATTCTCTATGGGCAGGTCGAGGAGCCCGGTTACCTGACAGATTGGACTCCACATTGTTACATACCTGAAATGAGGCCAGGTGAATGCAGTTGGAAGTCTTTAGATCCAAAGGAAACATTGGCTTGAATAGAGTATGTTCTTATAATAATGGTCTGTAAGATATTACTTGTAAAGTTACATATATGAAGATGGAATTTGAATGTGTTACATGTTAGTTACCAATTGATGTTCCTTCAATTCTTTGCTCTCTTTGGAAAGTATCCTAGAATCCTAGAATCATAGAATGTCTTGAGTTGGAATGGACCTTAGAGATCATCTAGTTCCAATCCCCCTGCCATAGGCAAGGATGCCACCCACTAGATCAGGTTTGCCAGGGCCCCATCCAGCCTGGGATGTGGCATCGATAACCTCTCTGGGAAACCTGTTGCAGTGCCTCACAATCCTCTGAGTAAAAAATTTCTTCCTAACATCCAACCTACATCTCCCCTCTTTCAGTTTAAAACCATTCCCCCTTTTCCTATCATCATCTAGACAAGTAGAGTCCCTCTCCATCCTTTTTATAAGAACCCTTTAAGTATTGAAAGGCCGCAATGAATCAGTATCACTAATATGACTGAGAAGATTGAGAGATCACTTTACTGAACAGAGAATGGGATTATTTCCCTCCCTCTAAAGGCATCCCTTGCACCTCTTCAAATATAGCTAGATCATCCCAAATACAGATGTGTTTTATTGCTGGAACCCTGAATTATTTCTAAACAGCAAACATTTCACATTTGAATTTCACTGTCATGCATTTTCCAAACAACCTTCAGGGTGAGAATACATTCAAACTGTCATACAAGACATCATCTCTGCCATCCATTTTTCAAAGTGTAGCAGATGAATGCAGTGCTGTGCCACAGAGGATCTTGGTGCACATGGCATCACTCACACAATTGTTCACAGCAGCATCTGAATGAGCATCATGAAGAATGGGTTCCACCTTTGTAAACAACAAAGTATCATATTCCCAGCATGTTTCCCCTTGGTTGTGCATACCCATTTTTTTCTCTTTTTGAAAATAATGGCAAAATATGTTTAACTAAACTCTGTCAAATCTGCTTCATCTTGTATGTTAACATACCCATATAGTATAAGAGTAAGTTGGGGTACTGTAATGGCACCACCTCAAAAAGTTTCAATAAATGTAAGAAAGTACGAGTGTATATAACAGAGTTCATATGACTACTCCCCTTAAACTGAGATTGCCTGAATAGGAAATTTTCCTGAAGATGTGAAAATATACTTTTTTTTTTTTTTTTGAGAAATGTTTTTCCAGATTTCCAGATTTTAGGACAGTCTACTTTTTAAGAGTATTATTATTTTCCTTTTCCAAAATGAAATGCCTTCAGGCATTTTAACTTATACTTGGCTGTGTGCTTAATATGCCAAATAAAGCAAAGATTAGTCCAGAGACATTTAATTAATGGATCTGTAAATCAAATATATATGTCAAAAACAGAATCCAAAGGAAGCTAGAAATTAATATCTGCTTCATCTGATCTTTCATGAAAGGTGATACACTCTGAGAAATGGTAATTAAATGAGATTCATCTAGACTTTGACACAAAACTTTCTGAATTTTAAAATAAATCCTTAAAGTAAACAGATGATAGGTTCGTCCAACTGGCAATAGTTTTCAAAAAACCTGTCACACAAGACTTCCCTTTTTATCACGTTTATTTTATGTAATCATCTCCCAGTAATTTTGACTCAATATTATTTAGACATTCGTTTAATCTTGGAATGCCATATGTGGATATGCACATATCCCATAACTACAAATCTCACCATTTTATTTGAAAAACTTTCCCTGACTTCTATTTCTGAGGAAAAAATGCTAATACTTAAATGCCAGCTTTTGTACCTAGTTTCTGTCTGAAACAGATGCTTGAAATTGATCTGATAACTGAATATTTAAAGATTAGTATCCTGGTTTCTTCTGGGATACAGTTTGATTTTCTTCATAGCAGATGGTTAATGTAATTTTGATCTTTTGTTTTCCTAAGCAAAGTGGCTGCAGTTGGACATAACTTTACTCTGGTCTCCAAATTTAGTTTTGAAACTATGTCCTGGTTGAAGACTCAGCATATATGGAAGCTGAAAATGTGTAAGAATCTATTTACTGTTGAAGATATATCTATATATCTATATATATCAATACATATCAGAAGGTCCAGGAAAGTTCTAATTATTTATGTTTTGGAAATAAATATCTAAAACAGAAATGGGTTATCTGTCAGAATTTTTCACTACTGTTTTTATTTCTTTGTTACTTGCTTTACCATACCCTCAAGGAATAATTCTGCCTGTACTGCAGGATAACAAAAGTATTAATGACTTTGATCAGGAGTCAATACCATAGCCATTTTTTTCTCCTATGTATCTAAGAAGAATGGAAACTATAAAAATGGAAAATGAAAGGCAAATGCACGGAAACTTTTGTAATAACTGCTTTAAATTGAAAGACAAATATGACACTTCAGTTAAATGAGAAATACTATCAATGTAAGATACAGAATATATTTACTTATTTATTTTTTGAATGGGAAAAAGTATTTTGGAGAATTTTTCATTGGCTCTAACAAAAAAAAAAAAAAGAAAGAACATATTTATTACACTGAATTCATATTGTCTCTTCTTGTCTTCAATATCTTGAAAATATCTTAGTTGTCTCTCTCATGTTATTGCATTCATTTTAATACACTGTAAACTCTAATCTTGAGGTATATGAACATTCACTTCATTCATCACTATGTCTGTCCCTTCTGTGCATTGAATTATGCCATCTCTTCATTTAGTCATGTCTTCCTAAATCTCCGGTTCTTCTCTCAAGGCAATGAGTAACAAAATATGCACCATGTCTATCACAAACTACAGAGATTGTGACAGAAGATGCAATGCGGGCATAGAGTTTTTGATGTAACTCTTTCCACACAACTGTATAGAAATATATTAATTTTATTATCAATGAAAATTTTAAAAAATTATGATATTTTGCTGAGTAGCTATGTTTCTTGGGACATATTGCCTTAAAGTTTCTTCACCTTTCACTGAACTGAATTTGAAAAATGTGTTCTGTTGTGGTACAGATTATTTGTCACATTGGCATACTTATACTTTCTTAAAATAAACTTGTACTATCTGTGCACTTACACTTTTTATATTAACACATATTTCAAAAAGTATAATAAAAAATGAATATAACACTACCGTGAAGTAGTTTCAAAATGTAGCATTTTTTTTTTGTTGTTGTTGTTATAGTTGTTGTAGTGTCTTAAGCACTGGGACTTCCTCTTGCCACAAGTAAATTGCCTTTTTGATGTAACATCTGAAAGCCAGAATCCAATAAAAAAAAAAAAAAAAAAAAAAAAAAAAAAAAAAAAAAAAAGAGAGAGAGAGAGAGAGATCTTTCCCAAAGACCCAAGAATTTGGGACATTCATAAGAAAGTATACTTAAAACATGTATATATAAGAAATCTCTAAACTAGATATCTATCTTAGCAATTTGTAGAGGGTACTTTACTCATCAGGCAAAACTCTAGCCAAAAAAAAGAATTCCTACTGTTTTTCTATCAAGGGCCATCCTCTCAGATGCCAAACAAAGGCAACTCAGGGAGGCTGACCGCATGTGTTCAGTGATAAAGGTTGCTACGCAACCTCCTGGGAGAGTTTGTTAGCAACAGACGGACTTTTTGAATAGAATTAGTGTCTTTTTAAATACATCCTGAATAAAACCTGATTAAAATATCTTTGAAATTTATAATGTACAGCATAGGTTAAAAATAACGTTGTCTATATTGTCAAATATTGTTACTATAATATATGTCCTAAAACCCTGATATTAATTTATCAGCAATACATGAAAACAATGTCATATGGGATGTTTCCCTTCCTGTCCCTCCTATGCACTGTTTTTGGTTATTGACTGCTCTTGTCTAGCTGCTGAAGCTTTATGCTGTTGGCCCTGTGCCACTGAACTCAAGCAGACTGGCACCATAGCCTGCAGCAGGCTATGTTTGTTCAGTTTGTTCCTTCTGCTTTTATCTGCTCTTTGTACAAGAACTTTCCTTCAGTTTCAACTATACTGGTGTGTCATTTCCTCATCAGAAACAAACACCTGAGATTTTGGACATCTTCTAGGTGGTCCTGTCTTTTGTGTTGCAATGATACAACCTACATAAAAAGGAATTAATGTTTCATGTGTCTATGTAGGAGTATTTTGCAAATTTGCAGGTGACTGTTCTTAAACATTTAATAAATACCTTCTCAAAGCTGAAAAAAAAAATCTGAAGAAGATTTACCTATATTTACACATTATGGATAAATATTTAAATGTTCCAATTATTTTGCTGTCAGAATAAGTCAGTGTAAAACCATGTTTAGGCATTCAAAATTATAAACAAATGGAAGCAATATTCTCAACTTAGATATGTGGATCAACAGATAATATTATCTTCTTGACTGATTATTTTAAAGCCAATCTCATTTGCATATACATATTTTTTATTGCTATTTTAAAATTCTTAATCATGACTAACCATTTGAATGTATAAGTGACTATTACTGGCTAAAAGGAGATGCTAAGTACTTTGTTTTTTTCAGTGTTGTGTAATGGTTTATGAACCTAAATTTTCCGCTAGATATTACCATATCACTGTGATATGCTGTAGAATCTTCATGTATATTGACTTCTTGATTCATTACATGTAGGCAATGTTTAGGTAGGAGTTTAGTGAGCTTTCAGAGAGATGGCTGGTACAGGTACATATTTTTAGTCCCTGAGACCTGGTACAGTTTTGTTTAAGCTGATATGGGGAGAGAAGGTGAAAGAAGTGGATTTTTCTCATTTTGTTCTAGGATGACAAATCATGGTTGTTCTGAACTTTTTACAGTAGCACAAAATAAATAAATAAATAAATAAATAAATAAATAAATAAATAAATAAATAAATAAATCTGCTTCTATTTCCAAGGAGACTGCCTCCCACTGCTGTTTGTTCATTTTTTCCAGGCAAAATTATAGCACTGCATGTGAGCAATTCACTATTCTTTGTTGCAACTGCTGAAATCCTGGAAAAGGAAATATCCTCATACCAGAAACACAGAATGATCTTAAGCTCTGCTATTAGAATATGTCTTTATATGTTCAGCTACTTGCATCCGTGTAAATATACACTGAGAAAGAACAAGATGAAACAGTATTTCATGGTTTCAGTACTCGTGAATATGGGATTAAGACAGTAGTCTAAAGCAGTCTTCTCAGTCCCATAAAGGAAAACAGTGATTTCAACCAAATTTTCCAAGTAATTTCTCTTTGTGCATTTTGGAAGACACTCTTGAAGCAAAGTAGTAGATGAAATGTCAAAAATTGGCACACTGCAGTTTTAATTAAAACAAACAAACAAAAAAGCTTGAAATAATACACTTATAATCAGGCAGGTTACAGTTTCTTAAAGAGGAGAATGATGTTTCATTAGTATGCAAGATTTTTCCATGTTAGTGCATATTTGGCTTGAACTCATTCTCTATATACTGTGATTAGATACAAAACAAAATCCAAACCTTTTGAATTTAATTTACTGCTCCTACACACAGGAACTTTTTCATTCTTACTAAACACTGCTTGGTGTCATAACAGTCATTACCATGCATTGACATGATACATCTTGTCAAAGATCCACTTATGAACTCCATATAATGCGCTGACATTATACATTTGAATGACTCCAAAAGAAGGCTTGATATGATGTAGCACATCAAATGAAAGGCTCAATATTATGCTTTGACATAGTACGTCGTAACAGCTGTGAAGGAAAGAAGCCATTAAGATGGATCATGTCAATGCATAGTATGGAGCCATTAACACTAAGATTTTTGACATGATCTATCTTAATAGCTCAATATCTATATTGAAATAACACATTTGATCATGTTAGAGATCCACGTGTTAACAGCTCAAGGACCTCTATTGCAATGCATGCTGTATTGCTCTGAATATATAAAGAGGAGTGTGTTGCACACATGTGAGCTTGGCTTGCTCTGCTTTGCTGAGAAAGGAGGACAGAGACCTTGCACTCCTGCCTGCTGTGTTTTCCTTCTTCACAAAATCACGTATTCCTTCCTAAGGGAGGGTTCTGGGCAGAATGCTCCAAGAGTAATTCACTCTTCTAAGAAGAATTGTAATTAGAGCTCCCACAATAGTTAAGCAGCTGGTGTTCTCTGACTGCTGCTTCGTCAACTGTTCGTAATTGCTTCATTGTTCCCTTGTGCTCCCTTCCAGCTGATGGCTTCTTCCACCTGTTGTCTCTCATTTTACACTTTGAATGTGAGCTCTTTTGGACAAGTTATATTTGTACAAGGCATTCTGTGATAGCTCACAGACAGTCTTGTAATACAAACTCCTTTTACAAATGATGATGACAATGATAATAATAATAATGCAAGATGAATACTGTTGAAACAGACTGTTTTATTTCAACTATCTTGCTATAAGAGACAGCTGAGTTCATGTTGCAGCCCAAAGGCAAATGCAAAACTTCAAGAAAACCCACTCTGCCTTTGGCTATGAACCTGTGAGACAATCATAAATTGGGAGACTTAGTTGAAGTGTTGGCTGAATGAGATTTAGCATGGCAGGCAATGAAACCGTCCCTGCTTGATGTTTTCTGTGGTCTTTAAAATAGGTTTAAATGCTTAAAGAAATATAGCAAAGAAAACTGATCCCATCATCTTTTTGTCTTCCATTTTGGAATAATGACATCATACAGCATTTTTTTGGACACTACAACACAAAAGATGGTTTTCAAAATAAAATGTACAGATATTATGCCTATATATCTACATATGCTAGCTCAATAACTAGCTGTTGTAAATAGCTGTTCTCTAAGTGCCAGAACATGGACTAAAATGGACATTCTTAAGATCAATAGAAATAAAAAAAGTTTATCCATTTCTGTTACAATACAGAAAGAATTGTTTCTTTGTCCATTATGGAGCAATGCTGTAAATTTTAGCACAAGAAAAAAAAAGAAGCTTTCGAATATACTTTTCTTTGTCTCTTTGTTCTGATGCTAGATGCTTTGTATATATAGTTCTATAGCTTTGTTATGTAATCACACAACATTTAATGGTAAAGTTATTGTGCAGATTTTCTAAGTATTTTTATAGGATTCTTCTTAATTTCTTCTAATCCACATTGATTCTGCAGAATCTTTCTCTAAGATGTGATACTTAAAATATTTTTTCTAAGTAATATTTAAAGTTACAATACTGACAGAAGAGAAATATATCCCATCTACAAAATAAAAGCAATTCAAAAACAAAAGTAAAGCAGTATTATCTGATACTGTGAGACCTCCATACTCTCCTCCCTGTGGCTAGAAATTACTGTAGCATCCTATTACTGCAGGGACCTGACAGTTTTAAGTAGGGATGTTTTTTCAGTAGCAGCTGCATTTTCAAGAAGAAATGAAAACTTGTGACATTTTTGTTAACATGCCTGTTTGTGGCACTGACAATGATTTCTGATGAATTGCATAGGAAGTTTTGGAACATAGGTAGTATCATTATGTCATAGAGAGTTATGTTTATGGAGGAACAGCTCAAATTATGTTCAAAAGCCATGTTAAATACATATTAAAAAATCAACACATAACAATACAAAAGGCTTTGCATATAAGAAAAAATGTCAGTCATTGGAATCAGTTTCTGTGGAAATATCTTAAGGTTTTCTGCTGGACCTATTTATCCACTACAGCTAATGAGCAAGCCTGATGCTTTATGTCAGTGGCCAAAAGTTTTGCTAAAAATTTGGAACCTCCTACTGTAGAAAAGGCAAAATGAAGTTCTGAAACCATTTCCACAATTTTACTACAGTTTTCAGAATTGTGTTGTTGGTTTCTTTGTGGAGAGCATCCTTCTCACTCAGTTTTCCCCCAGAATATTATAAAGGTATGTTTCATTTCATGAGAAGGGAAAATAAAATGGTGAAGCACAGCAAACACTTGTTTGATAGCCAGTCCTATTTAACAGCCTATTGAGTCCATCTGCTGTTCAACTCCAATACCAGCCATGGAGGCATTCCAAGAATTAAGGTGGTGGTTTTCTCTAGGTAAAGCCCTTAATTATCCTTTCTGAGCTCATGCTATGCTTTCCCACCTGTGGGGAAAAAAATCTTACTGAAGAAAATGTTTCTTTGGCTTGATGCTAATAAACCCTTTGTAGCTTTACTTCTGTTAAACTTGCAGGAGTCAATATAACACCATGTGTTAAAAGATTATGTTGGTGCTTCCAAAATCTGAGGTGGGCACATCTTAATTTAAGTCACATTTAGTTTGATCATTTTAACTGCAGGAGCTGTCTGTCAAAGCATAGATTTCAATTGCGTCCTACTGATACCTTACTGTGTTTGAACTTTATAAAGCATTTTATTGGTGACTTAACAGGAGTATTTTAAACTCAGGCAATAAGTAAATTAGATACTATTAAGGTGCTAAATTCTCATTTAAGGAAAAAACAAACAAACAAAAGCATTTGCACTGTGATTACACTGGTGCACCCCAGAATATCTCTGAATACCCTATATACATAGCAGAAGTCTCCCAGTTTCTGGGTCAAATCCTAAGTACATGCTAGCCCTTCCCTATACCTTCATTTTCATGGACAGAAAAGACAGTAGCTGATCTGGATAGGGGACAGAGTGTGTTCAAGTCAAGTCCTCTGGAAGTGGGGATACTAAAATTTACTCACAGACTGCTTAGGATGCAGTACCAAGGAGAAAGCCTGAGCACCACATCCCTGACAGTTTGCAAATCTTCCATTATCTTCCTCCCCATTCTGCTTTGGACCTTTCTCAAAGAAACTACTCAAAAGGGGGATATCCCTAAGCAGAGGAGATCCAAATCGGTGTCAGTCATTTGATCTTGGAATCCAGTTACACACTTCTTTTCCCAGCATACACATAGTTGAAGAGATTTTACAGTACTATCTAAGCTGTTTTTTTGTTTCTTCTGTCATTTCCTCACAAATTTTCACTACAGCCACATTTTCCAGCCAATTTGTATTACTTTGTGTAAATTTGCCATATTCTTTTTGTTTTTCATGAAGAAAAAAATAGCACCAAGCAAATATTATTTCTTATCTGTCAAAATCTAACTCCAAGTGTAGGCTAGTATGGCTGCTGAAACAATACATCAATGCAAGCTTTATAATTAGATGTTCAAACTATATGTGTGGAAGTAAAAATTGAAACATGTTAAAGTAAAAATATACTGACTTCTCAATGTCATGACTGTGTCAGTTCCATTTGTGGTGGCTACAACAAAAAACTCTGATTTTAAAGCAAAATTGTAAATGAAAATTCTGATTCATAAGTCAATCAGGACTTACAGAAATATCTTCCAAGGAGCAGTGGTCAGAAGCTGATCTCTTACCGAAGTGTTAATTCAGGTTGCTCAGTGGAGATAACATGTTCACAGTGGAATTATAAAACCAGAATTTGGTGTGTGGTAACAAAGAGTCTGGAATACTTCTCCCCTATATTTTTCAGTTAATTCCTTCCTTCACGCTTTCTTGTAGGCACTGATCATAATGAGGTGCAAAGTGTGGAAGGAAAAGAAAGGTCCAAAACTTCAGAACTTTTCATTTTACTGTGGTTGGTTGGTTGGTTGGGGGGTATTGTTTGTTTTTCTTATTCTTCTTGAGAGAGTTTACAGCTCTTGGAGGTATTGAGTGTTGGTGATTCCTTAGATGTTCATTTGGGTCTATAAATACTGAGGACTGATAAAAATTTGAGTTGTAAAACCAAGATCAAAAACCATGACATTTGTAGATAGTTATAAATAGGACAAAGTTTTTCAGAAGCTGTAACTGTTACACTATTATTCTTTCCTTCTATATCTGTTTCATTAGCCAGGTAAGTTTAAATTTTTTTTATTTATTTATTTTTTTTTTTTTTTGCCAGAAATAATACTGCACAGGCAGAAAATCATGCACCATTGTCTCTTAGGGGTTTAAAGAGACATTTTGCCCATTAACACAGAGAAAAAAAATAACAGAAAATCACAACACTGGACCTGAGAAAAATTGCTGAGTAATTGGAGTGGAGGACTGCCACCTGCAGAATGTATCTGATTTAAAATATGAACTGCTATTTGGAGGATCCTGTTTCTCCCCAGTGATTATCAGCAAGCCTAAGCTATTAAAATCTTCTACCTCTCTAAGTTCTTAAAGTTCATTTGAAAAAATATGTGCCAGTGAGTCCATCTACCATGTGACACTGAAGCACAGATTGGCTGTGGTGCACAAAGAGACTTTTCCTTCCTGAAACACCTGAGGCCTTGGAGTCAAGCCTGGACAAAGGGCCCTGCAAAGTGGGAAGGTGGCAGAGCTGCCCTCCACTGTCACAAAGGGAAGAAAAGAGAGCCAAAGAAGAAGATAGATCTGTAAAAGAGGAAATGCAGTTTTGATTAAAGCCATAAAGTGATGTGAAATAATCACAGTGTGATTTCTTGATTAAATGAGGTGAACTATTCCAGGCAAATAATTTATTTGATGACCTAAATCCCATTTAATAATAAAAAATCCCATACATGGAACTCAGTTGCTACTTGGTATTATTTGACTGCGCAAAGATATTTCATCACATAAATTGGACAGAAAATCCTGCTTTAACTGTGCTTGTAACTCATCACTATTTGCCTTTTGTGGTATGTGTTTTGGGCATCAAATTTTTATGGTATTGTTTTTACTTTTTTATGAGATGGTGAAAACTTTTTTTCAGCAGGTGAAAGAGAATTGCTGATAGTCTGGTGAATACTTCCAATAACATCCTCATGTGAACATGCTCACAGGAGAACTTCATCTGGCTTTCACTTTCTTTCAACTTCTCAGTAAAGCATAACATGTTTATGTGTATCTTCACAGGAACATGATGAAAAATCTGTATATATCATTTGAATAAATTTGTAGGTTTAATGTTTTTTTTTTTTTTTTCCTTTTCTTTTTTTTTCTTTTTTTTTTTTTTTTCTTTTTCTTTTCTCTTTTTCTTCCTCACATTTGTCCAGGTTGTCTTCATGCTCTTGTGTTGTGTTTTTATTCTGATACTTTCTTGTCTGACTGTAGCTTTTCCTCCTCATACAGTATCCTGCTTCATACACTGTGCCTGATGTCAGAATGTTGTATTTAGGTATTTTATGGTTCTCTGAAAACCACTTTCCTTTGTCTGCATATAAAAATGTAAAATCATCTACCTCCTGTGCTCCTAGGTTCACCTAAGAACAATCATTATATACAAAATCATTTATATTTGTTTTGTATAGCTGTTTTCAGATGTCAAGATAGAAGATTTCTTTTGGTTTTATTAGCACCAGTTTCTTTCTTTCTTTTATTGTCTTAATTAATTGCCTTGAAATATGCTCCACCATGTCACAACATGCAGTCAGCATGCAGAATATACATTTTTACATCCAAGGAATGAACTCTCTATTTTCCTTTTTAAAAGCACTGTTATTTGAATCAAGGTAAATCACCAGCTTTTATCTGCATCTCTTGACTGCTATTTAAGAGGATTAGTGGCACTGGTGAGCTTTGTAAGAACAGCTAAGAGTAGTGGGATCAATTGCAACCCATAGTCTGAAATCAATGAAATGTGTCTCAGTAAAGCTGACTGATTCACAGGTCACTATAGACTGCATTATCCTGGACTTACTCTGTTACAAGATTAGACCCAGAAATAATCATAAGTGAGAATCTTTCTGCTCTTTTGAGCACTCTTTACACTCCTGTTGCCATTTCTGTGGTAAAGAAACTTCAGAGACAGAGCAAGAGCAATACCACCATGCAAATAACGGATGCTTTATCCTTTAAGTCCTCTGCTGAGGGAGACAGACAAAGTATCACGTTAGCTCTGTCTGCAAAGAAGAGGTCAAAGAAAATTGACAAACTTAGGAGTGGTGTCACCTTATCTAGAAACAGAAAAGCACACACAGGGGGAAGAGAGAGAAGCTTTTGGATGGTGTTAAGTCTTAACTGTGTTGTATTTAATGACTTCAACTTACACCCACTTGGGATCTCCCCATAGTGTTGCTGAGGGATGTTTGTAGAAGCCCATGTATCTGATGAGCTTTGCTATCAGTAACCATAGACCTGAATACCCTTCAGAAAATAAAGTAGACAAAGAAAATTGCTATTATTGCTTTAATTTGCTGTGCAATCTTTACAGTGAGGCTGCACGCCATTGGGTACTTCCATGAACTGGAAGTGTGCAGAGCAAAGCTCGTGCCTGTGTGGAGTCCAGGCTCCAGGAGGACAGTGCCGGCAGGGTAAATTATACATCCTATGAGTCTTCCGATTTTGCAAAGGTTTAAGCAGGTGCTTTGCTCTGGCCACGTCATAGTGCAGCACTGCAGCAATAAATCCCAAGAGCGGGCTGGCAAGCCAACAAAATCATACACAGAAATGTGGTGAACAAGGGTGAGGAAAATCCGGGAAGAAGATAAAAAGGAAATATGGCTTTATAAAATGGTATGAAAACCTTGATGAAAGTTGTTTCACTGGAAGGCATGCAAAATTACTGGTCGGTGCAGCTGGTGTCAAAAGGCACAAAGAGGTTTTGTGAAGGGGTAGTTCAAGCTTCACAAACCTCTGTGCTCTTTCAACAAGAAAAACTACTTCTGCTGGATACTCACAGCTGTCTGAAGGGAAAAATATATCTTTACTTTTGGAGGGTTGAGCATCCATAAACACCCTTGTATAGGTACCTCAAGGGAGGCTGTAGCAAGGTGGGGGTTGGTCTGTTCTCCCACGTGCCTGGTGACAGGACGAGGGGGAATGGGCTTAAGTTGAGCCAGGGGAGTTTTAGGTTAGATGTTAGGAAGAACTTCTTTACTGAAAGGGTTGTTAGGCATTGGAACAGGCTGCCCAGGGAAGTGGTGGAGTCACCATCCCTGGAAGTCTTCAAAAGACATTTAGATGTAGAGCTTAGGGATATGGTTTAGTGGGGACTGCTAGCGTTAGGTCAGAGGTTGGACTCGATGATCTTGAGGTCTCTTCCAACCTAGAAATTCTGTGATTCTGTGATTCTGTGAAATTCTGTGATTCTGTAGTCAATGAAAGCAGAAAAGATGGCAAGAATGTGGTTCTGTTACAGACTGTTCTGCTTAGTAATGTAATATCTATAATGCACTGGACTAAGTGTTATCAGGGTGACTGTGTTCATAAATAAAGGTAAAGAACAGTTGTTATTTTTTGTTTTAGTTGACATTTGTTAAAGCTCCTCCCTGAACTCCAATATTGCCAGCACTGCTTAATAAACACATTAGTCTAATGAATGTAAATTACTGCTGGACTGACACATTCTTTATTTAGAAAATAAAAAAAAATAGAAATTGGAAGAAATATTTTGTTATCTAATATACAGAAATCCATAAAAGTAGCTATTAGCTTTGAAATGAGAGTAGAATGTGAAATTTATTAAATGAAAAAATACAACAACATTACTTTTATGTACCATGTATTCATTTCCATGGTTAAGGATTAACACACATATTGTAATAAGAAGCTCTCAATATGGAATCAGAGACTGCCAGCATGGGTGCAATAAACTTTTCAGAATGGTTCATAAGATTATACTAATTAGGGATAATCTAATTTGAACAATTTTTATCTTCTCAAAAAGTAATATGATGTCACTCTATGGGAAGAGTCACTATCCAGGCTCCGGGGACATACTAAAAAAAACACACATGTTATCTGTAATATTAAAAATTATGGTTGATCCAGGAGACAGTCTTAGATCTACCCTTCTCCTCTCAAAAGATCCACCATATAGACTGTTAAGCCCCCATAATTATCTGCCCTACTTGTGACAAGCACGGGCTAATCAGTCTCTGAGGGAGTTTTCCTGCAGATCATTGAGAAGTGTGTGTATGCCTCACATTGCTTATCAAGCTATTTTGTACGCAGTATCACATAAGAGCTGACAAAAGTTCATTATCCTTATCTGGACTAGAATGACTCCAAATTAAGGAAAAAGAGATATGCTTTTTTTTTTTTTTTTTTTTCTTTTATTTCTTTCCTTTTTTATTTTTGTAATAAACAAACAAACAAACAAAAATATATCTAGCTTGCATTACAACAAAGAAGATCTCAGCTAAGGAAAAAACAAGCTAGGTTCTAGCTGACTTTAATCCCATATTAAAAGATTAGAAAAAACATCTGAAGAAATCAGAGATAGTCTAATTGAGGTTCTCGCCTTTAATCCTGTGAGTAGACTCCCCCTTGGATACCAAGATCTGTCAGTGCATAGTCTTGGGAATTCTCCAAGGAAAAAATAAACCATGAGAAATGGACATACAACATGTTATCTCACATTTAAAAAGAGATAGAAAGAAAAAAAATAAAAGTCTCATAGCAATATCAAAACTCCTAAGAAAGAGAAAAAAATAAGGTATAATGTAAAATGAAAACAAAGAAGCAGATTAGAACTACAGAACCACAGTTATTTTGGAAGTTCTTTGATAATGCCTACAAATGTAACCTGAAAGCACATCAACTGGCTTGCTTCTGTTTTCCCCATTTAGACTAAACTGCCATTTGTATGAGTGTATTTTCTTTTCACTAGTATATGTATTTTCATTAGGCTATCTGAAATGTAAGTGTATTAGTGTTAAAATTGGTTTTTTTTTGAACAATATTTAAAATAAATAATAGAATAACCAGTGCGTACAGGAAAAACAGATGGTAGGTATATATTCTTCATTTACATTTTTCTGACAAAGGGCAAAAGAATGTATAAAAATTATGATTCATACAAATTCACTGTAACTTGAAAGCCCCGCTTTCTAATATTAAAAACTACTAAAAAGAAGGCACACTTCATAATGATGAAAATGAAAACCAATAAAATTAAGCTGAGATACTGTCAATCACTAAAGCTGTACCAGTCTGAAAGGGAGTGACTACTATGGCAATCTATCCATTTGACTGTAAGCATACCATTTACAGACTAGAACTGGAATTCTAACACTTGCATAACATGATCCTGTTTAACTGCCCATTGTTTTTAAAAACATTCTTCATTGAAAAAAAAAAATATATATATATATATTTATATTTGTTGATCCCTAGCAGCAGGGTTAAACACATTTTTCTACGTAGCTATTATGTAGTGGATACATGGAGATGAATTGTGTGAAGATAAATAGTTATTCAATATTTTGAGAAACCCAAGAAATTTTTTGTGACAGGTCAGATGTAATGGCAGTGTCCTAATTTGACCAAAGATGAAAGAATAATATTTTAGGATTATGCTTTCATGCTGTATATATGTGTAAAAACAAAGAGAAAAAAAGTAGAGTAAAACATGAAGAAAAAAAAAAAAAGCAAACTAAACAAAAACCTCTTTAAAAAAAGGACTCATCAGAAGGTATTTCAGTATAAAAAATCAAGGTAACATTACAAGCAATAAATATAAAAGAAGTTCAGAACAGTTGTTTTTATTGCCTGGAAAATTACTGTGATTCATGTTTCTAAATTATGTAAAGATATATAGATAATGGAAATAAGAACTCTATAAACATAAATGTGTTTTGTCTTCCATTCAACATATTCTATATTAATATATGGCAGGGTTAAATCACTGCATGTTCAGAAAATTTTCTTTTATTTCCCCTATAAATTAATTCAAGATGTGAGAATGTCATTCTGAAAATTTTAATACGCAACTTAATATTTTATTAACAATGTTTAAGAAAAAGATTCATATGTTTTACTTATCTTGTTATAAGGCACTACAAAATGTGGTAGGAATCAGTGTAAGACAGCAATTCCTATAGCTTGGCATAAAGACTATGACGAAATTAAAACAGTCTAATGCTCTTAGTATTTCAAAATTTATGACAGCAATGGGAAAAATAAATAAATAAATAAGCCACCTAAAAGTGCCTGACCCAACGTGTCTGGCATTGGCAGGCTTTGCTGTTTTAAAGGAGAGCTTTGTCTGTGTGAGATGTATAAGAAGTGACATTGCAGAGTACAAGAACAGCAGAGTCCCAACCCCAGGTCTCTGGGAACCTTGTGGATAGGCTGAACACCTTAAAATGACATTGAATTAAACAGGAATGGAAGGTACTGAACATGCATTGAATTCAACAGTAGTTGAGTTTCTCAGCACTTTGACAGATCAAGACCCCAATTTTTATTTTGTCTTTCATAACAAACAATGCCTCAAGGCAAATACATATGGGAAGAATTTTGCATACAGTTAATTGTTCACTAGACATAAAAATAACTCCTTATTTTTAATGAGACCCAGACACACACTGACCCAGTCATTTTATTCTCTGGTGTGGACTTCTTGGCAGTTATCAACAGTATGAACTGATTGGGAGTAAGATTTGTTTTCATCTCAGGGTAGTGGTGAATTTCATGAGAACTAAACCCATGTGGGACTGTGTGAATTCTGCAAGGGGAGCAGGAAAGAACATTGCTCCTTGCTGACTGAAGCAGATAATATGTATTTTACTATAATTTCTTCCCATAAGTTGTATTAAAGGCAGCCAAGACTTCCATATTTTCTTACAAATATCGACATAAAGAAGGAGTAAAAAGAAGAGGAACAATTTATTTGAAGAGTGAGGGATTTCATTTGTTAGCATTTGATCAAAAAGTTGTATAACAGTTTGGCAAGATATACAGTGCTAAAGCAATGGACATATTTAATCATAGTACAGCATGCTTATTCAGAAATATTCTTGCATTGGTAGGAATAAAATTTTTGAAAAAAATCTTAAAGATAGGTGCAGAAAGCCAACAAATTAATAATGAGCCCATATTTTGTTTGGAAAATTTGATAGCCTATTAAAACTGCTTGCTTCACTGTGGTCTATTATCTGAAATGCTCTCTGCAATGATACATAAGACCAGTGACTTTAAATTAATATAAGGTAGTTGGGATGAAAATTCTCTGTGCACAGTATAATTCTAGTAAATGACAAAATAATTAAATAATGTATGCAACAGACTCCAAAGGCAGATGCTTATGGTAATATAACACATGATAATATTGAATGCAATGTGAAGAAGAGAAAAGACCAGCTTCTGCTCTAAGATGTCTGCATTTGTTGCTTCTATTGAAATGTCATCTATCAAGGCACATAATTTAATCCGTATGTGGTAGAAGCATGACTCCAAGGTAGCTAGCAATGTGACCATTCATTGCTAATGGAGGGGAAAAAGATTTCCCATTCTGTTAAAATGAGTAGTCCAGTTTTGCATTTCCTGGTCCATTGAGTCGGAGACTTTATAGCTTTATTTACTGAAGAACTGTTACTTAAGGACTGCTTTTTTTTTTTTTTTTTTTTTTTTCCATATAATTAGGACATTTGTTTATTTTGAGCATGACTTTTGATAGTGGGACATGTTAAGATTTAAGCATCATGTCAGTAATTTATCCAGATGAGATTTCAAAAGCTTACTCATTTCTGTAAGGTGAAATTTTGCTTTCCAACCATTAAGGATAATGCAGGTAGAAAGTAGACACATTGGCTTGAATGCATCTCTGAGGTACTTTTTTGTATGTTTGTTTCTTAGTTTTTGTATAGCTTGCATTTATTTTTTTTTTTTATGTGGTGCTGAATGACAAACATTTAAGGTAAGAACTTGTAACTTAAGAACTTGTAAAGAAAATGGATGTCCGATCCTCCATTAACCTATATTTATGTTTATAAAATTTATATTTTCACATATATGTGCAGATCTATGTGCTTGGAGGTATGCTATTTATGTTTCTTTTTAATATAATGTATTCTCTTAAATATATGCACACAAAGAAAAATCTGAGTTCAAATAACTGATGTCTAAAGCTTTTCCCTTCAAATGATCTGTTCTTTCCTTTCAAATGAACATCTACTGCTAGAGAAGATTAATTGATTAACCTGCTTCACCTCCCTTTGCCATCTTCCTTTACCCCTTAAATTAATTTTGGATATTATTCTGACTCATAGGCCTTTAGTCATTCCAGGTATGTATCTAACCAGTTAGCATTCATGCATGTTAAAAGAGGAAATGCAACACAGTCACTCACGTCCATCAAGACTGCCTTAAATTACCCCTAGTTGTTCTAAATTGCTTCCTGTGAGTAGAATCTAGCCCTTTCATAATACTAATACATTTTGTTATCCAAGTTTTATTTCATGGAAAAGATTTAAATCTAGTGAAAATAAAAGGAGAGAAGAACACTCAAAAATTGTCCTCTTTATTTAGTAAGAAGTTACCAATAGGTTTTTCTTATGTCACAGCCTGAAAGTCAGTCATTTTGCTCTCCAGTGATGCAATTTCTGGAGATCTGATACACTCTTTCCATTTGGCTCAGATCCTGTTTTTTTTTTTTTTTTTTTTTTTTTTTGTTTTGTTTTGTTTTGTTTTGTTTTGTTTTGTTTTGTTTTGTTTTGTTTTTTGTTTTGTTTTGTTTTGTTTTGTTTTGTTTTGTTTTTTTGTCAAGTAGTAGATGGAAGCTTATGGTGTGGAAAAAAAAAAAAAAAAAAAAAGAGAGAAAAAAGAAAACCTCGTCAGATACCTTTGTTAAATATTTTATAAAGATGCCAGTGTTATGTATCAGCCTGTTTTCTTTTGTCTCCAAATTAAAAAAAAAATAAATGTGGATCTCTTAAAGAGATACCTCCAGATAGAGGGAAGATGTTACATATGGTCTTTAACTAAATTATTTTCACATATTTTAGAGATTTTGAGTGATGTTATTTCTGAAGCTCTTAGTATTCAGGACAAAGTGGACCTGTAATTTTGAATTTGGGTTACTCCTATTCTTACAAGTATCACAAATAAAACTTTATGGACACTTGATTGCTCTGTTTTAATTTATAAGGGGCAGATATATTAACGCTAGCTGTAAAAGCTATAACTCCTGAGATTTTTCAGCTTTTGCTCCAGAAGTAGGTCTATCTTTCAGGCTCTGGCCTTGCTGACCTTCTACCACAGATAACCCTGTGATCTGGCTCCTCTTACTGTAACTACCAGTAATTTATAAGGGGGAAGTGAGCATTTGATCCTAAGAGTGTTTTTCAGTGATGAGTCTCCATTGAAATTCCATTTATTCTCAATTGCCTCGCACATTTACAGCAAAGCTCCAGCAGAATGGAGCTAAGCAGGACATTTATTCATGCAGCCCTATGGCCAAAACCATCTATGAGAGGATTGACTGAAGATGGGATGGACAAGAATACTCAAAGAGGTCTGAACATTGTGCGAACCAGCTGTTCCTGGCAGCTTCTCGTGATAGCTCATAGTCTAGGTTTTGCATCATGAGCATAGCCCCAGAATGGGAGAACTCAGCAGATGAGGACTAGTAGAAATGCAACTTCTTTTTTTCTCTCTGAAAAATAAATAAATAAATAAAAATCAATATTATGTTTTTTCTTCTTTGGCTTTAGTGCCCTGGTTCAGAGTTAGGCATACTAATTCATGCACTTCAAAATCTTCTGAAGTTTTCTTCACATACGTTCCTAAAAGATGAACTTTTACCTACTGCTATGCTGCCTGAAATGATTCCATATTCTGAAATGTGAAAGTGCATCCAGAAAATTTTTAGTGAGCAAAAAGTTAAGGGTTGTTAGAGAGAGGAGGGGGCTGAGTTTTGCTAACACCTGACTTTACTTTTTTATTTTTGTGGCCTTTTATATGGCATTGCAACATCTAAACTGTAATACATGCACATGCATTGTTCAGTGCATCATGTGCCAAATGTATTGTTCAGTAAATTGTGCATGCTGTACCTTTCAATTTTATTTTATAGAAAGAAAAATCAGGAAAATAGTTTATTGTAATTTTCATGTTGGTTCTGTTCCTATATTGCTGGGATGTCTTTCTGGTCTTGAAGAAAACAGGCTCAAGATCCTTAAAATTTAAATTCCTTCTGAAAAAAAAAATAAATAAATGGGGTTTCCTTGAATGAATGTGACTTACACATGTAAATTGAACTTCCTTTGACATTCTGACCAGATTGCCGACTTCACATTTTGTTTTACTGATATCTGTTCTATATTGCCTTTTTGTCCATTAGATATTTGCTGAAGGGTTTGATTCCTTTGCCATTCATATTTTTAATCATTTAAATTTTATTGCTCTCATTTTAACAGAATTTTCTTCTGTCAGAATGAAACAAATATGCACTTTAGCAAGTTTATCAATTTAATTGTTTACATGATAGGTGTTCTTTTTAGGAAATTATATACATAATAAATTTAATGAAATAAAACATGCCATGAAGCAAACAAGTTTGTTTTGTTTCATTCTTTACAAAAACAGCATTTAACATCCTGTGAATATTCCTTTTTCTAGCATATTTGTAAACTATTTTTCATGTAAGTAAATTACTTGATAGCTGTAACCATAATACTTGCAAAAATATTCCATAATCTCAATACTAAAACAATTAAAATAAAAGTGATATTCTTTGGAAAATTGATGTCCCCAAAGATGAAAAAGGAATGTTAAATTTAATGTAGTTCTGTTTATAATGTTGAGACAGCATTGCCTAGCTGGGTTTAGGACACCACACCAGAATTGTGTAAAGCTAAATTTTACATTCGTAGTTCATGGACATTGGAGGATGCATACTGGAGGACACACATTGGATGCATGACCAAGTCCACAGAAATATCCTGATGACCTGTGCAACTGTCAGTGCTCATAAGAGTCTTTTCAAGAGTTCTGTGACTGATGTGCTAAAAAATATGCAGCATTTTTCAAAAATGTGGGGAAGTAAGAAAAGTGTATAATAGGCTGCTTCTTTTAAAGTATCTTTCACATTTCTCTGTCTTTACACATCAGGAATTTATCTTTCAGTGTCAGGCAAGGGTTATCCTTTCCCGTATCATATTAAGTTTCTTTTCATTAGTCCTCTCCCAATATTTCATCCTGAAAGGACAAGTTACTGTCACAAAGCCTGGCTTATTTATTTAGAATCCCCTACTGTGCTTGCTTAGACAAGAACATTTTGGTGATCAGTGGTCTGGTTAAGTTTCACAATTACATAGAGGCATAAGACTACCATGCATGCCAAATGGCCTTAAACTTTATAAAGAAAATGTGAACAATAATGCAGAAAGAGAGAAGAGAAGAGAAGAGAAGAGAAGAGAAGAGAAGAGAAGAGAAGAGAAGAGAAGAGAAGAGAAGAGAAGAGAAGAGAAGAGAAGAGAAGAGAAGAGAAGAGAAGAGAAGAGAAGAGAAGAGAAGAGAAGAGAAGAGAAGAGAAGAGAAGAGAAGAGAAGAGAAGAGAAGAAAAGAAAAAAGAAAAGAAAAGAAAAGAAAAGAAAAGAAAAGAAAAGAAAAGAAAATAGAAAAGAAAAGAAAAGAAAAGAAAAGAAAAGAAAAGAAAAGAAAAGAAAAGAAAAGAAAAGAAAAGAAAAGAAAAGAAAAGAACTTTTCCCTTCTTCTAGTGAAGATCTCTTCCTTTTATCTCCTAAACCAGATTGTTTAATGAATACCTTATTGCAGATAAGGAAAAATTTGAATCTCAAGCCATAGTGCCTTTTTAAGGCATGCACATTTATTATGTGCCATACAGTATACCCAATTTGCATTGTTCTCTCCTTCTAGTTTTGCAAGTTTTCACACCATGGAGTTTCTACATTCATGGCACTCAAATGTGGTATCTACACTTTTTATTTGCTTATATCCTGGTGAGCTTTTGCTCTTTCATTAGATCTTTCATTGTATCATCTTTAGCTTTCCCATCAAACTGAAGCTTTTTGGTTTCATCTTGATGGCTCTGAACATTGATTTGATTGCTTATCTCATGTCACTTCTTCCTAACATGCTTCCCACTCCCCAGATCGATGAAGAAACTTTCAAGCTTCCCTACAACTTCCCATGTGTTTGAAATCCTTGTTTATGCTCTTTCTTTCCTACTAGTTCCTTTTACTCACAACAACTCCTGTCTCTATTAGATCCATACTTTCTTTTAGAGCCATTCTCAAAACATGAAGAAAACTATGAAAACTTAGTAAAAGTTTTGAAAAGTATGAAAAAAGTATGAAAATTAAGTACTTATGCTATCACAGATTTGGAACAGTAAAGTATCTATCTGATCTAAATTATCACATTCCTGACATTGTGACTTTGGGTAGGAACATGTCACCAGGAGACAACTAAAATAATTCTGATGAATTGCATACTAGAAATGTCTGTTTCACTGCTATGGGTATAAAAGGGAACCTAGGGTAACATACAGATGTTTATCCTACAGACACCAAATTTGTAGAGTCCACTATACATATTAACATTTTAATTAAGCACTGTACTACATAGGAAATAACTGTGAATATTAATACATAATGATACTTGCTAAGTTTCTGATATTATATATAAGGTAATATTGATTTTTTGAAGTTGGATATAAACCAATAAATATTTTCATAAAAAGAGGGGAAAGTTTAGCTTTTCTCTCTCATATATCTATGCTGTGTTAGAGGGGTTTGGTATTTCTTTTATTCTCTCAGTTGAGTGACAGAGATGAAGATAGATATGAGCAAGCCTGATGTAAATAAGGGGTCAGTTATGTCCACATTCTTAATTTGATACTAAAAATAATTTACTGAGTGGTGTAATCTTCTAAATAATTGAGTATCTTCAATAATCTTTATGGTCTTCTGTATTACTCTTATTAACATTTCTACCATTTTAATGTCTGGGGGCACATCATGGACAAGCATTCCTTTATATATTCTTTATCCTACAGAATAACAGTGAAAAAAAGCTGGACTCTACAAAAATTTTACAGTTTTAATACACAGCAAAAGATAACTAGGAAGGACATCCAGCTAGTCACAGAGGACAAGGAAATATAACATTGCTTAGAAAAGGCTTATGTTACAAATCAGTAAAGCTGGTTTCATGTCAGCCAAAATTCTAGCTTGTATGAAGTTCTGAAATCTTTTGTTTATGAAGTAGTGATATTGTTCAGGAATCAGTTTAATTGTGATTTTAAATAAAATATTTTCTTACAGGTCTAATAAAACTGGTCAGTAAAGCTGTATCTGATTCTTTAAATTTCGGGTTTATTAGTTTATGCCATTGAAGTTACAGGCTCAGTGTAAAAAATAAAAAATAAAAATAAAAATTATGAACTAAAATTCATCACTAAGCTAGACTTATTTAGACTAACTGATGATAGATGAGAGATGACAAAAATCTAAATTGAAAGTATTCTTAAAATGAGAGTTTAGCTAACTGGATACACTGAAATTAACTGTGTATTAAAATGAAAAACAGAAATAACTTTTACAATAAAAATCTCAACTAATGAGTTCTAATTTACATTAGAATATCTGTTTCATTGACTAACATTTGATCAATCTTAATGCATTTAAATCACAGCTTTGTCTCAGTCCCCAGCTACTGTTTGGATGTCAGGCTTGTTATGTTCAGCAGTGACACAGGCCTTAAGTCTTAAAACTATATCCTAAAATGGAATGTGACACTTCAGAGCTGAATGCTGCATTGCTTAATCTTCAGTTGTCTAGCCCTTAGATACAATTTAAACACCTAAATTAGGTGCAGTTTCTTTAAACAATGCATAGGAAAAATACCTCACGATGGGCTTTAAGACCATTAGTACACTTTGAGAACTTGTCTTGAATCTAACACTACGCATGTGAATAAGAACTATAGCCTCCAAGTTTGAACACTGAACTACTATATAACAAAACTGGAAAACTGATCCAATTACAGATCTCTCCTAGACAGTCCTTGATATAAATATCAATGAAGAGATATTTTCCATGTACATTTTGGGTTTAGGATCACCAAGTATAGATTAGTCTATCAGGGGTCACACATTTTGCTTTTCTCTGTTGGATCAGAGGCACCCCTTAATGTGTTCATGGGGAGCAGAGAGAAGACAATGGGTAAAGCTTTGTCTCTGTCATGGTTTTGACTGGGACAGAGTTAATTTTCTTTACAGAGGATGACACAATGCTGTGCTTTGGATTTTTGATGAAAATCATGGTAATAAAACACTGATGGTTTTAGTTGTTGCAGAGCAGTGTTTGTACAGAGCCAACTTTTCTACTTCTCCTGCTGCATTGC
This sequence comes from Aythya ferina, assembly GCF_964211825.1. NCBI lineage: Eukaryota > Metazoa > Chordata > Aves > Anseriformes > Anatidae > Aythya > Aythya ferina. The sequence goes on from NC_140296.1 coordinate 45,196,595, forward strand.
CAGTGAGGAGGCTGGGAGTGCACCAGGAGTTGGGAGGGGACACAACAAGGACTGCTGGCCCAGACTGACCAAAGGGCTATCTCATACTATATGGTGTCATGATCAGCAATAAAAGCTGGAGTAAAGAGGAGGGGAGGGGATGCTTGGAGTGATGGAATTTTTCTTCCCAGGAAAGTTAAGTGGGGTGAGCCCTGATTTCCTGGAAGTGGCTGAACACCTGCTTGCTGATTGGAAACAGGGAATGAATTCCTTGTTTGTCTTTGTTTGCACATGCAGCTTTTGCTTTACCCAGTAAACTGTTTTTATCTCAGCCCCTGAGTTCTCTCACTTCTACCTTTCCATTTCTCTCTCCCATCCCACCTAGGGAGTGTGATAAAGCAGCTGTGTGGTACTTAGCTGCTTGCCAGGGTTAAACCACAACAATCTCCTATTTAGGACATCCAGCTATTGAATCCTAGATCTTTATCACTACTCTTTTAGTTTAGGTTATAAAGATCTTACTTATATAATCTCTCCAGATATACTTTTGGATGCATGTATATATGTACATAAAGTCCTAATAATTATAGTCTGCTTTGACTATTCCATATAAAGTTTAGTTTAGGTGACCCTTGCAAGTTGGCCCGGAATTTTCATTGCTGTATGAAACAAAAATACTCTTCTTTCAAGGCAAACTGCAGGGCAGTCTGTATGCTTCAGTTTTTGTTTTTGTTTTTGTTTTCTGGAACTGGGAATTGTTCTTAAAAATAATTTGTTTCATAGCCAGTTGGGTGTGTGGTACTGTTGTAAAATCACCCCTGAAGCTTTGCTTCAGTCTGCTGCAGTCATAAACCAGCTTCCTGTACATAGCTGAGAAATTTTCCTGAGGGAGAAACAGGGCTGAAAAACGGGGTAAGGTTGAGGGTTATAACCATGCTGTAGTTTAAGGTTTGTTTTATGGTCAGATGTAAATGCAAATGCTTGACCCACTTGAGCAGAGTTCTGAAGACCATCATTTTAGTTTATCAAATTCCTCCAATTAGTCATTGTCCTTTAATTATCATTACTATTTTACTCACTGTTTTTAAAACTCCAAAGGATTAGTATAGAAATCTCTCTCTTTTTATTTTATTCTGTTTATCCCTTAAGTGTGATTCTCATCTCAGTTCAATTGCTTTTGAATGTATGAACGTAATGATGTTAGTCGGAGCAACTCAAATGTGAGCAAGGAGACAGACTGTATTTTTTTGTACAACATTGTTAAAAGAATTTCATTGACCCTCAAGATTGCAAATTGTGAACACCTGGCCTGCAAATGGAGTTCAAACCTCAGAATTAAGAGCCTAACCTCTCTGTACTCTGCATAAGGACAGTTAAGCCCCTCAGAAAAGTAATCCCACATGTTGAATCGAAGGCTATTACCTTATAAAAAGTGCTGAGGAATAGGTTCTCTCTGGTAGCCTGCACATTTCCCAAGTTTATGACCTGTATCCAGACAGCAAAACAAGTACTTCTTGACTCTATGCAAAATCTTCTCCCAAATATAGTTTATGCTCATCTTAGAGATCATTAAGCTGATTTCCTCATTTCAAAGTGCAGTTGTGGTATGCTTCATCTCTGTAGCTAATTCTTCAGGCTGTAAAAGACATAACCCTCTTTCCATCCACATCTTCTGTCTCCCATGAGCTCCTGGCTCTTACTGAAGCTGGACCTCATTAAAGTGAGGAAAGCAAGGTTCACAAGGCCATGAGGAGCACAAGCAAGGAGGTGGTCTCTGTAAACTACTGAGTATAGCTTTCATAGTGCAACATTATCCTGAAAATTTCTGTCCCTGAAGAACCACAAATCATTCCTTTTCTTCCTTCTCTCATATTTTAAAAGAAAAGTAACAATGACCACATTTTATGTGGAAAGTCCAATCCTATCAGTTTGTGTTATGGTGATAGATTCTGTTTTAAGCACCTCCTTGAATCTGGTCTTAACTGTAGTAAAGCAGGTATTTTTCACAGGAAGAAATGACAAATATGTCAAAAGTACCAGTCCACTTTTTGAAATTATATTTCCATACAGTAGACTAGAAGTGATAAACAGCAGGGGCAGCAACATGATATTGTTTCTTTGTTGCTTTGTATGGCAGTATTTTCCTCTGATCTTACTGCGACGATGGTTTATTAGCAATGATACTTGTACCAATATTAATAAAGTATTTCCATAATGTCAATCAAAGAATTCCAAGTAATCTCTCTTCTTAGCTGCGCTCCCTGTGGGTGTTATCTTATTTTCACATCAATGTAACTACAGAGCTGGTTATTTATATACATAGCAAGTTAACACTCATATGTTAAGGGTCAGCCATTTGAATAGATTCAACCATACAAAGGCCTGGATACGAAATACACTGGTGCTCTTTGACAATGTTCTCATTTTACTCCATGAGATAGTTCACTGAAAGTTAGTGCAATTGCACATTACTTGTAAAAGAATAATAATGTCTTTGTCAAAAAAAAAAAAAAAATTACTTTTCACAAGGGACCAAATCTAAGGAAACACCAAAGTAAGTGATATGAGATTATGAATAAGCAGATGCATCATTGGCTTTATAATAATGTCTTCTAAAGTCAAGAGATCTCATTGCATCAGTGATAAATATATATATATATATATATTTTAGATTTGTATTCACCTAATACATTAATCTATAAATTATTGCCCTAAGGAAAAAAAAAAATTAAAAAAAAAATGATAATGAGCATTTGCATGTGATCTCTGATTACAAGCAACTTGAGAACTTGGAAAGCTGCAATTGCAGTTGTGAGAACAGTTTTTTTTATCATATGGCTTCTGAGCACTTTGTAGTATTCTCTCATGAGTGACTTAGTTGTGCTAACTCCTCTGTATACCAGCAATGAAGGAATGAGGACAATGAAAACTGAGTTACCTTTGACACATTTAGGCAAAAAGGCTTGTGTTTAAGTAGCAAGCCTTTCAACTTCTGAGATCAGAAGGGTCTAGGCAGCCTATGTGAATGGTGTGGACAGACTGGTGGATGTTTGCATTGTTGTGATTCCACTGGCCCAGGTGTATGGTCTTTGAGGTCTTAGAAAAGAGACAGCTTGTTATTTGAGCCACTCTCTTGTACTGAAACCTTTCTGTGAATGGGATTATAATGCAACTGGAGTGACTTCTTTCCAGTAAGAAGCTTCCAGGAGACACATTTCCAGGATGCTGTCCGTCTCTATTACCTGGATGCATGGCAATTTGAAGGCTCTTTTACAGATATTACTTGCAAATATCAACTGCTGTGACATTTGGTTGCTACAGCATTGAACTGGATTTAATAGTCTTTCGTCAAACAGACAAGATATGTATAGAGTCTGAAAACCAAAACTAAACTGGGATACTAATTGTCCTGTGTGAGTACAGTTACTGTGGTGGAAATGGAAGTGGATAAACAAGGAATTCATAGTTCAACTGTAGTAAAATTATAGTCTTCCTTAATTTCCTTCCAATGCTTTGCTTGTTGCCTTTTTGCACTGCTACCAGACTTCTTTATTTGTGTTGATGTTAATTAACATGACCTCCTAAATAATCAACCTATCATTGTTAAAATAAGAAGGTTGCACACAGAAAGAGATGTTGTATACAGGTGAGGACTAAGCAGAAAATGTTGTAGCAATTTGCTGAACACGGAGGCTTATTGAGGATGCAGTCCTGAATAATACACACTAGCTTTGCTCTTCCCCCTTTAGTGTGTGTAGAGAAGCCATGAATCATTCATGGTCTCCCAGCTGAGCGGGGCTTCAAAGGGGCTGGTTGTGATTGGGTGTCCTGGGTGAATTGCCGCGCTGCAGAAACGCCTGCACCCCCAGCACTGGAGGGGTGAGGAAGCACTTTCATCTGGGCCTCCAAAGTGTTTCGGGTCACAGTTCACCAGGAGATAACGATGTAGATGTACATTCAGAATTAGCTGCAGAGATACCTGTGTAGCGCGGTGTGGAAAAGTGAGCCAGTTAGATCCCTAGTGGATGCTGTGAATCAATTACTGTATTCTGAATACAAGGTTGGCTGCAGGGGATAAACAGATGTCAGAGAATTTTTCCCTAATAAGACCATAGTAATAGAAGAGCACTGTCAGCTTCGTTTTACATTAAAAATCTCATTTCCTCTTTATATGACCAATTTTATTAGGCCTCTAAACAAAGATATTTTATGTAACTGATAGCTGTATAATGAGAATAGTATCATTAGATTTCTTTTTTTCTTTCCTTTTTTTTTTTTTTTTTTTTTTTTTTTTTAACAAAGACTGAAAGAAAAAGTAGAAATGAATCTAAGAAAAGTTGTAAAGAATGTGTATAATTTAGAAAGCTGGATGACGATTTCTTTTCCTTTCCAATGAAATTACTGAATGGCTTACAGCTTCCTTTCATGCTGAATCACAATCACCTACATTCCAGAGCAAAATATTCTTAGAACAAAAGTTGATGCTCTGTTCTGCCTCTGCACTTTCTGCATATTTTGCCAGATTCTCAGATTCTTGTATACACAGCTGTGGTCAGAAACAAGAAAGAGCTCAGTTTTAGTTAATGAAGCTTCCAACAGATCACACACTTGCAGGCAGCACCATATGCTCTCTATTTTTCATAACCTCACAAATATCAAAATATCAGGATATAGGAACACTGTGTCCTTCTGTGTGTTTTGAGAGTAAAAGTGATGAACAGTTAGAGATAACTCTATATCTGTTATCACACTCTCTCAAACAGAACAGGATTTCAATATTTATAGCAAATAATTTGCAAAAACTGAAACAATGGATGAGGGGGATACCTCTGGATACATTGTGTTCATAAATTGTTCACATGGACTGTGTGCGAAGTGTTTTTCCTTTTTGAAGGTAAATAAGAGCTGATGCTGAGATTTTTAAATTCATGCTATTGCCACGAAGACAGCGTAGCTCCCTGGAAATCAGAACAAAAACTGGCTTTAAACATTGGCTTACAATAAATGCATTTTAGCATACTGTTTAAACTCACAAGTGTATCTCAAATGAAATCTTAATTCTGAACACTTCACAATAAAGAAAACAAAAGAGACTTGTGGAGAATATTCAGAACATTTTTGACAAACAAGTCAAAATTCTGAGAACCTCTATGAAGTCATGTTCATACACAGCACATACTCATTGAATTCAATTCATCAGGGTTTAGGTAATAAGGTATAACCTAAGGTTTTGTTCACTGAAAGTAGTTAAAGGAACTCAGGCAAATACATGATCTAAATCCCCATTGCTGAGCTATCAAAAACTGGCTTTTGCTCTCTCCTCAGCTCTGACATATACATGGCAAATAAAATTCAGAAGTATGTCTCTTGAGAAAACCACATATTGATAATGTGTCCCTGTGCAGGTGGTAACACAGTGTTTGAGTCCATAACCCCTCCACATCGAGACCTGAGTTGTTCTCTAATTTCTGCATTCCTGGGATTTGCCTTCATTGGAAACTTGGAAACAGCAGCAGCTATAATGGTATCAAAACTTCTTCTCAAAACTAGGCTGTCCCTAGGGTTTTTTTCCAAGACGAGCTCTGCCCTAACTCGTAATCATTGTGCCAGCACATCTCTGAGTGTGAGGACTGGAAGCCTTCCAGAGCCACCACTGGGCTACATTTGCCATCATCCTTCTGACACACAACATCATTCACCATGATGCAAGATTCACAAGGTGCAGAGGGAAGGCAGCAGGCAGAAACTTCTTTCAGTGTCACATTTTTTCCCAATTTCTTTAAAGAAAGATATGCAATATTAGTAACCTTAAGACATCATCTAAACTGACACATTATCTAGCACTGTTTTTATTCTGTAAATTACTATTTGCATGTTACAGCTCAGTGATGGGCAAGAAGTTAACCCTTCTCTTACCTTTTGAAACCATTCCATTAACATATCTTTAAGGGAAAGATCTGTTGTTTCTCTCCATTTGAGACAAAAAGGACAGCTCTATGTTCACATTCGGGTTTTGCCTTTAAGAAGAGCTATGGTGTTTTTTGATGAGGTGGCATAAACTTAGGCATCCCAGATACTGAAGACATCCATAAAGTATGGAACTGCCATGGCCAAGTGGTTGAGGTATTTTAAAAAGAATTCTGTGATCCACATCAAAACTGTGGATGAGGAAATATACTAAGTAGCTGCATAAATTTTCTAGATAAAAAGGCTGATGTCTGTATAGTCACTAGTCTCACTTGAGTTTGAAATCCTAGCTCTTCATATATCCCAACCTCTAAAATATTTGTAGGAATTTCATTGTCAGAATTCCACTGTGATTACAGAAATCCAAACAATACCAGGAACTCCAAACTTTATTGCAATCATAAAGTGATTAAAAAGCAGTAACACCTTAGTCAGTGTGTGCTCACATTGAGCTTAGCTATTTTAAGCTTGCTCAATTTCAGTCCCTTTTCCACTAAGGGTCCATTACAAAGAAAAAGGAAAGGAAAGGAAAGGAAAGGAAAGGAAAGGAAAGGAAAGGAAAGGAAAGGAAAGGAAAGGAAAGGAAAGGAAAGGAAAGGAAAGGAAAGGAAAGGAAAGGAAAGGAAAGGAAAGGAAAGGAAAGGAAAGGAAAGGAAAGGAAAGGAAAGGAAAGGAAAGGAAAGGAAAGGAAAGGAAAGGAAAGGAAAGGAAAGGAAAGGAAAGGAAAGGAAAGGAAAGGAAAGGAAAGGAAAAAAAGCCTAAATATTTTGCAAATTTGTAAAAATCACCTTCTAATTTAATAGTATTGTGCTGAATTATAGTCATAGACTGAACAGAAAGAAACTCTAGAATTTCTGGTATTCAGTACTAGGGCCATGGCTCTGTGGGAGCGTTGTCTCTCACTAGTGACAACTTGCCCAATAATATCATCAGCCCAGGGGTGTCCAGTGTACAATGCTGCTTAGAACAGTTAAATAAATAAATAAATAAATCACAAAGGAAGCAAATAAGCACAATAAGGTGTAAGCTTCAGGGGCACTCATATTCAAAGGAGATTATGAGAATGAAAGCTCTACACATTTCTGAATAGTGGTTTCTGAAGTATTAGGCTCACTTGCCTTTAGTTCTTCTTCAGTACTGTTCTGCACTGAGGAGGTACTGATTCTTTTGGGATCTTTTGGGATATGTGCCATAAGAACAAGTATCTGTATGCCACAGATACTCAAATCTGGTTAACAGGTTTAATAAAAGTAGTAGAAAATGTAATAGCAATCTTTCCAGCACTGGAAATTCCTGGTGATGCAGCATCATATGAGCATCTTTACACCAATTAAAGGACGTTGTACGAACCATATCTGGTGATATTCAACAGCTTCACTTTTTCTCTTATCTTTATAACATTATTTTGAGCAAGAAAAGCCTTAATCTTTTTTTTCTGCATAATACTAAACTTTCTAGATGGTTTGCTAAGTGTTGCACTCATACATGTCCATGGCAATGGGCTCTCACGTACACTGGCAGTATGTACAAGTGGCATTGTTAAAGGCAACACATACAAATACCGTAGTCTGTGCTCAGGTTATAAAGTAATCACTCATGTTAAAACATACAGGTGTCTACAATAAAGGACTATGGCTAAACTCTACTGAGCTTCTGCGTGAAATCACTGTCTTCCTATTACAGCGTTTTCTGCCATGGCCCACTACAAATGCTTTTCTCGAAGCGTCTCATGGACTTTTTTCATGTTCTAGTGAATAAGGAGATGAGGGAAAAAAGGCAAAAGAGGGCAACTAAAAGAATCTGGCAGAATCTATTTATAGGATCATATAATGGAAAGGTGAGAAACCAGACTCCATGAGTGTGATATACATGGTTACATAGCAAATCAGAACGCAAAGACACAGTACACAAGGTGGGGAGAAAAGAATAAATGCAGGAAACTGTTTTCCTTTAGGGCTGAGACTGAGTGAACTTTCTGTGTTGTAAACCTAGAATACTGTCCACTGATCTATGAGTTTTTTATACACACCGTCTTCATAGTTTATCTGTGAAGATCTAACAACACAAGAATAGAAAGGTACATAGGAAGAAGTTATATCGTTTATTTATTAGAACTGCTAGAATAAGAAAAATATATATGTTTTTGAGTACTCATGCATTTTCTGAAGTCTCTACCATTCTGATATATATAGTGGTGTACTTATTTCAAATACATTCTGTATTTATCTAGAAAGATCGTTCCCTGGACATTCATATAACATGTAGAAATATGTTCAGGTCCAAAGTCTGTGGTTTAAACAGCAAGTCTTTTATGATTGAAGAACTTGGCATTACACAGAGAAGACTGAAATGATAATTGGGTTTAAGCATAAAAGCACAATACCTACAATTCCTAGGTGTTTTAGAAACATTGTTTACTTGAACAGTTCCCACATTTTCAATGTGCCAATTTAAATGGTAAATGAGCTTTATAATCTCCTATTGATCTGTGTATATATTGCCATAAAGACCCCCAATCCACTTGTAAAGCTTAGGACACTGTATGAAATCACAATGTCAATGAAAAACTCTCTGCTGTTAACGTATTTGACTAGACACTTACATTTGCTGGTCATTTCCATCCTTACACTCCACTCTTTTTTTCTGAAAGACTGAAACCTATGACGCATTCCAGGTACATGACTAATAATTTTAGTACTTAAAATAAATAAATAAACAAATAAAAAGAGAAGGAATTGTAGCTCCAGATACAACTGACATTTGATTACTGTTTCCATCTTTGCTAACAGGTTTGAACTACAGGTCAGATACTCACTTGACATCAATCTGAAAAACTGTTTCAGACTTACAGACAGAAATGCATATTTACCCCAGCTGAAAAACTAAAACCCTCCCCAGTACAAAATGAATCAGAAGGGAAACCAAACTATAATTTGACTGAGATCAAGGGGAAGCTTCAGACTCATTTTTAGAGACAGAGTTTGCAATGTATGCTGTAGGGAATAAAATACGTGGGTTTAATTATCAACAAGAGGCCTAAGGACACAATCAGATTAAATTTAAACATGCATGTAAGAAACAAAATAAATATAGATATAAGGAGATGGGAACAGATACAAATCAATCTCGGGGGAGGTAAGAAGGAAAGGGATTAATAATTAAAATGCATATACTACTTGTTTATTCTTAGAGTTGTACCGGTGAGCATGACAAGTATGAATCCCTTAAACTTTACAACTCCATGCTGGAGTATCATGAGGGACTGAAAAATAATTTAATAACTGAGTCGATCAGCCTCAGAAGTACTAGCATACATGTTTATCATGACATAAAATCCTACAATCTCCATCTTATATTTTCTGTACAAATTCACAATACATGCCTTGAAAAACAAAATCAACCCACCCACTGTTATTTTAAATTTCTTTATCTGGGGTAAAATTATTGATGTCTCTTCTAGCTTATTTCAGAGAGGGAAGGAATCAAGCACCAAAATCCTGATTGGCTATATGCTTACTTTTCAACTTACTCCCTAGCTCTTTTTAGGACTGCTTAGGTTAGTTTTCCCCAACACATATTCCCTAGAGAGAGTCAGCTATAAACAGTTTGGATGTGACTCAGTTTGTGCCATTTGACCTTGGAGCCAAGGACCAGTCCTTTATTTTATTTTTTCTCAATAATAGCTCTAGAAAGTGGACAAAAATCCACCTGTGCAATCTAGATGCAAGACCAACATGAAATTTCTCATCTTGGCTTCATATGAATTTATAATAAAAATCAAATTTTAAAGCCAGTGTGCAACATTTCTTAATATGCAATTTTGGAAGGCCTTTATACTGTGATAACTATAATAAATATATATATTTTTTTTTCTCCCAAACAACCTTAATTTTTTCTTGTCTTTATAGATATGTTTGACACTTTGCTTTGAAATCATATCTACACCTAGTTTTGGACTTTTTTTGCATGTCTGAGATTGCACCAAGTTGATTTCCATGTGTCTGGATTATGCCCAAATACTTCTGTTTTTCTTTAGCATCTTCTCCTTCTGGATACCCTAGATTTTCCATTTCATCTTTCCAGTCTTCCATATTTTCTTGACTTTACTGCTTGCTTCAGCTATTGCTCTCTTGAAAACATCATATTGCTGTCTCAATGAGGTATGCATCTACCCTAAGAAATCCTGAATGTTTGATTATGTTTCATTCTTTTGCCCCTCTTATTAATGCTATTTCTTTCTTTTGCATGTTTTCCATTATAATGTTCCTTATGGCCCGTCTTACAGTGCTGGTCTATTGTGAAGTGGAACATCAGATTTAGGGTCTCCTATAGCCCTGATGATTCTAATCTAAGAGCTGCCAGCTCTTTCAGTATTTGCATTTCCCATATATTATGAAGTTGTCAGCTGCAGGGAGGAAGTTTTCCCACAACTGTGACACATGAAAAGAGGAGGCACCAAAAAAAAATAAAAAAGAGGATGGCTTGATGGCTTTAACTGGTGACCTCAGAGGTTCTGAAATACTGTGCTAATAACTTGAATGTAAAATTTAGAATACAACTGCAATTAACTACACTAGAATCTGTCCAGGACATACATCTCTTGTGCAAAAGATGCTGAAGGCTTTTCATTTTGTAGGACTTTGATTTTAGGTTACACATGACAGAGAGCACTCTCTTCAGACTATGCACCTGTGCATAGGGCATAAAAAAGCACAGTCAGACTCAGAGAACCTCTTCAAATAAATTGTGATTTATCACTTCTTAGAGAATTCAGAAGAATTGACTGCTTAATCACTCAAAGAAAAAAAAAAAAGCAAGTCAAAATTAAAACAGAACCCTTTTCATTTTTATCTTGTTATATCCAGGTACATATTTATTAGATAAAAAGTGCTGATTCAGTTAGCTTTCAACCTTAAACATACAAATTACTTCACTGATTTCACTTAGAATACAACCTACTCCTGTTTTTATTCATATGCATTCTTAATTATTTTGGTGCAGCATGGCCTAAATATCCATAAGTTGTACTGAAACAGTTGGCTGTGATTCCTTTTTCATCTAAGATTCAGACTCTGGCCTCAGATGTATAAATCACTGCTTACTTACTTTCTGTTTTACTGTGTATACATAAATGAGCCTGGGATTTAGTTTGTGTAATTTAAAGATTACATAACACTAAGAAATATAGGTATGTGTGATATCCAAAAAAAAACCACGCATTTGAACAATGTAAATAGCTCACAAAACTGAAAAAGCATTTTTTTTTGCAACTATAAGGTTGCAATAAAACCTTCTATTTTATTTTACAAATCCTAACACTTGAGATATCTCCCCTGAGGTGGTTTTTTTTTTTTTTTTTTTTTTTTTTCTCCTGCTGAATATATACATTTTTATATTTGTTTGGTTACTAAGACTGAGGCTTCAGACCAAGGAATTGGAAGTTGCAGCCTTTCGACAGCCATTGCTTTATTCTTCTATCATAAAAAGGATCCTAAGTAAAGAACACCAGCAGTGACTTGCATCGCTTCTGGGCATTTTTTTGTTCTTGTGATCTAAAGTCCACTTATTGTGTTTTCTGTTATTTGGAGGTCACGAAACTTTGATCACTAGGGGGTAGTATGGGGCTTTTCCTTGATCTAGGATATCACACTCTTCAGCCTGATGTTTTGAATGTATATGTGAAAAGTTTACACTAAATACCATATATCTATGCACTGTGTTCAGAATTTCCTGGATTCTAAAACCATATCATGCTATCAATAGAGATTACACGTTTGGCTTTTAGTTTACTTTTTGCAAACTGCCCAGCATAAGCTAGATATGGCAAATGTCTGTTAGTTCCCTTCGTTTTCTCTCTTCTCCCACAACACATAAATATAAACGGCACAAAAAATATTCATGCATATACTCATATTTTGAACCCACTGACAATACAGTAACGGATTTAGAATATTGCAAAAAGTGTGACCCTGTACCCTGTATTAATATTTAATCAAGTGCTCACTATACATTGCAAGTTAGTCTGAGAAAATTAATTAGCCCAAAAGATGCTTGTCCTTTAAAAGCACTGTAACCCCTTTAGAAAATGCAAATGAGATAATCCTTTGGTGAGTGCAAGCAACTGCTCATTTTATTCAAAGTGTGAGGTTTTCAAGATGTCAATAGAAACCTGTCCTACGTCATCTGAGCTCATTGGTTATAAATTCACCATCTAAAGGATTTCATTAAGAAAAAAAAAAAAAAAAAAAAAAAAAAAAACGAAAGAATTTGCTCCTCCTTCTTTCAGATCACTTCTTCCCTTGCAAAAATCTGAGTATGACCCACTGGGGACCCTTCCTTCTCCATTCTTAATTGATTCCCTTATCAGCAGACTAAAAGGAATTCTTGTGATCAAGAAAGGTCTAACACTATCAATATGCCATGAAGAAGACAATTCATGAAAAGGTGGATTTCAAATATATAGACAACTGCATTTGCTACCTCTCCTACCTGTGACTCCCTTTGTATTCCATAAATCAAAGTTGCCTCAATTTCATATTGTTATAGATTAGATATTCCAGTTTGTTTCTTCTGGAAACTTAAAGCTAGAAATATTCAGTATCTTGGTTACTGTGAAGTTTTTTTTAAATACTACCTCAAATAATTTCTTGCTTAGAAATTGCCTTACTCTTGGTTTCAAAATTATGAGGCTTTCTGATTAATCTAATTTCTACCAAACGACTCTCTTTGAAGTGCAAGTGTCAGCTCTATGTTTTGGTGCCTAAGCAAGCATGGAATAGTTTGGTTTGTTTGATTGTTTTTTTTTTTTTTTTTTTTTTTTTTTTTTCTTAACTGCTGACAGTTGCCCTAATAGATTATTTTGTCTCTTAATAAATGGTATATCCTCCTCATATAAATCTTTCTCTACATTTCTGTCTGTGAAAGATATAGACTGCAACTATTCCCCTGCATAAATAACCACCCCTCTTCCCCCCCCCCCCCCCCCCCAAGGACTCATTCCCACAAACTTCACTGAAGACTGGTTATTTTTACTCACCCAAGTCACTCCACCAAAGCAAGGGCTGATAATAAGGCTATAGACATGAACATAAGAATTCTCATCTGAAAAGCTGTTACATGAAAATTCAGAATAAAAGTTTTTGAACTTGAGGTGTGTTGGAAAGCTATTTCATTGCATTTTAAATCCTTAGCTCTCTCTGCACTTACTTTATTTGTTCTGCTTATTAGTTTGGACAGATGACTGGCAATAGCTCAGGGTATACATGTAAGAGCTAAGCCTGGGAGTGTGAATTCTTTATTCTACACTGTTTGGGATGTTTCTTCACTATTTGAATGTGCTCTAATTTTCAGAAGCAAAAATCCGTATCTGTAAAAGGTGAATCCATATTTGTAAAAGGATGTCCGTGTAGCAGTCCTGCCTCTGATTCTGCATGTCTTCCCTTTATAAGCAGGAACAAATTTGACAATTTTTTGCTTTTAATAGCAAATGATTTATTTTGCTCAGTGCTGCACTCTTTTACTTTGCTGTGTAAACAAACAAACAAACAAGTGAGATTCTGTGTCAAATGGTTCCTTCTAATTTAACAAACGTATGAAGAATTTCTCATCCTACTACAAACGTGGTTCTCTATTGTTCTGTATTGGTCCATGGTTCTGTATTGGTACACAATCTTTAGTATGAATTTTCCATAAAAATTGTGAAATATCAGATGTTTCTCTCTGAATTTTCTTTCATTTTGAAAGTGCGATGAAGAAGATTGAAAAAGAAAGTTGTTTTAGGGACAAAGTAATAGCTGGTGACCAAATAGGAATTTCTTACATTCTGTTCCTCCTTCTCAGCTGACGCGTCACTTTCTCTAACCCTTCCCTATTGTTCTGTGTAATTTATTGTCAGCATCAGTTCAAGCCCCTCTATTCACTGACTGCCAAGTTTACAAGATTACAGTGGTTTTGTGTGGAGGACTTCTGTCCACCAGGGATTCAATGAGCTGAAAATATCAACTTGGACCTAAACCAATGGCCTAAAGCTACAAGGTAAGTGCAATTTCATCTGAGCCACAAAGCCCTTACAAGTGTTGTCTTCATTAAATGGAATTGTGTTTTCAAGACAGGAATATTAGCTGCTTTTACAGCATTCAACTTCATGTTTGGCAACAGGGAACCTCCTACCCCCAGTACACTGACATGCAGTGAGAAATTCAGGTTGTGCTACTTTTAGTGGTTTATCTTGTCTATACTTCCCAACCAACTTTCTGAAATTGGAGACAATCTTGACAAAAGGTAGTGAATCTGACACTGTCATATCAGTGCTCTCCCCAAAGAGTTTAAACACTGGTATAAAATCACTGAAAGGCGATCACTAAACAGACAGGTTACAGCTTTGGACAATCAGTGTCGAAATCCATAGAGCAATTTGAGTTACTTACACCCTTTTCCCCCCACCTTTTTGACCTGCTTCCCCTTGTGCTATGAAAGGAAGTGTATTTTTGCTATTAGACTTTTGTGAACTAAACTGTATGGGAAGTGCTGTAAGGTCATAGGAAGAGAGGTTCACTTCCAAGTAGCTCCATGCAATCTGATGTGACACCTAAACTTAAAAATCAGTTCCCAGGATTTTTTCAGTAAGAAGAAATACACTGGGGGTAGCACAAAATCTAGCCAGTTAATGCTGAATATCTAAATTATCTTTGAGTATATCAGAATGTATTTACTACTAATACAGTACAGGGAAAACAAATCTTTTAATGTTTGCCAGCTTTTAGCCTGCCTCAACACTCTCATTTTTTCTCCTTCCATGGGATCATACAGAATTATTTTTGCTCATCTTCTTCTGTTTAAATTTCAGTGACATCACATGACTCATTAGCTCCATAATACACCAGTGTACATGAAAAGATACTCTTTCCAATAAGGAGGAAAAAAAAAAAAAAAAAAAGAAAAAGGCAAAATGATGAAGCAAAAACAGGATGAGGTGATTAGGAATCCTTGGGACAAGTTTTCAGGTAAGATATCATAGTTTTAATGGCTCCAGTGGTATATTTTCTCAGAGTTTTGTCAGGAATATAGTTACTGTAACTTACATCATGCATAGGTCCACACTTCACAAGGTTGTCACTGTATCTCAGACCTGAATGAAGGTCTGACTTTGTCCATATTTTCACAATACTTTGTAAGCAACAAAGGAAGTAGTCTGGCTCCTTGGCCATGGCAGATCTTTCCAGATCCCTGTAGTGGGTTTACATGGCAAGGTTTTGATAGCAGGGGGCCATAGGGGTGGTTTCCATGTGAAAGACCTAGAAGCTGCCCCATGTTTGGTAAGGGCCGCACTGTTTTCCAAAGCTGAGCCAATAAGTGATGTTGTTTTGCGCCTCTGTGAGAGCATATTTAAGACAGGGAAAAAAAACACTGCGCCACACAGCAGCTGGGAGAGTGAGAGGAGTGAGAAAAATAGCCTTGCAGGCGCCAAGGTCAGTGAAGAAGGAGGGGGAGAGGTGCTCCAGGCGCCGGAGCAGAAGTCCCCTGCAGCCTGTGGTGAGGACCATGGTGAAGCAGGATGTCCCCCTGCAGCCCATGGAGTACCACGGTGGAGCAGGGTTCCACGCTGCAGCCCGTGGAGGAGACCATGGTGGAGCAGGTGGCCCTGCACCGATGGAGGCTGTGGCCTGTGGAAGACCCCTGCCAGAGCAGATTCTGGGCCGGACCTGTAGCCCATGGAGAGGAGACCACGCAGGAGCAGGTGACCTGGCAGGAGCTGTTGCCCGTGGGGGATCCAGGTTGGAGCAGTTTTCTCCTGAGGGATGGACCCCGTGGTACGGACCCATATCTGGAGCAGTTCTGGAAGAGCTGCTGCCTGTGGGAAGCCCACGCTGGATCAGTTCATTAAGGACTGTATCCCATGGGTGGGACCCCACAGCACAGGGGACAAGAGTGACCGAGAAGGAGTGGCAGAGAAGAAGCGCTGTAGACTGACCATAACCCCCATTCCCCCATTCCCCTGCACCGCTCGGGGGGAGGAGGTGGAAGAGGGTGGATGGGGAGGGAAGGTGCTTTTGGTTTCTTTCCTTTTTTTCTCACTTCTCTAGCTTGTTAGTAATAGGCAATAAATCTTACTATCTCCCTATGCCGAATCTGTTTTGCCCGTTACAATAATTACTGCGTGATTTTCTCGTCCTTATCTCAACCTTTGAGCCCTTTTCACATATTTTCTCCCCATTCCTCTTTGAGGAGGGGGAGTGAGAGAGCGGCTGTGGTGGAGCTCAGCTGCCCACTCGAGCAGAACCACGACAATCCCATGCATGTCAGCTCATCCCTCTTTTGCCAGCATAACTCTTCATAAGGCTTCTTTATAAGCCACATTAGTCCACATGAGCCACATAACCTAAATTAATTTAGCTTTCCAGAAAAGAGATGGAAGTAACAGGGGCTGTGCAGAGCTCTGTGTCATCAATGCTTTCCAAACTTTCAATCTTCTGACTCCATACTGATATTTATTTATTATTTGGTACTCTGTTTCTCTGTCTCATAAGCATTACATTATGCGTGCCAACATATTATGCAAAAAAACAGAGCTATGTAGCCTGTTTATTTTGACTCCAAATTCCCTAGCTTTCAGGAAAAAAACAGAAAAATAAAGAAAAAGAAAAAAAAAAAGAAAAAAAAAGGAAAAAAATATATATTTTTTAAATTTATCGAATCAATTCTTCTAAATATCTGAACATTTTTTAACACTGGTTGTGTTCTATCTGCTATTTCTTCTATAGAAGAACAGGTATTTTTTGTAACCTCTACAAGCAAACATTACTTGGTCTCAACTGAGAGTAATAAGTCAGATAAAAAAAAACAGTAGCCATAGAATGAACAGATATACTTTATGCATGTTAACAGGTACTTTATGTTCCACAGCCTTACAATGTGTTTCTTTGAAAATTATCTTCCCATGGGCAACCTAACCTCCAATATTTTCAATCCATTTTACAGTCAAACTCTCCAATTCCATTTTCAAGTGGCTGAACCGTGGTTCTGTAAAACTTTAAGTACTTCAAAGAAATATCCATTCATTTTCACACTTGTCAAACCAAAATTATCAGTTAAAAGCTCATTGCTGTTTTCCTGTTACTGATTGCAGTAACAAAGAGGAATTTGTGGCACCAGCTTAAATTGTAGTGAAAGTCTGCATTTGCTCATTAGCTCTTGACCAGCAATTACAGAGAATGGACAGGAAGAGATGGTACTGATGTTACTGTTTCCTTCCAGTTTGAATGGTGGAAAAAAAAAAAAAAAAAAAAAGAGAGAGAAAAGAATCAGTAATTTGAATGGAAGAAAATATGAAGCAAATAAACTGTTGAATTTGCTCACAGTGTTTGGTGGAAATGTGTACAGCTATCTGAATACCAGCGCTTGAGCTTTTGCAATGTATCAATGGCACAATAAAAACACTGTGTTATGGGATGAGGCTGTTTGGCTCAGTTACTGGCAGCCTGCTTCTGCATTTCCAGCATTGCATGTACTCAGCTTGAGGGGTTATGCATTTCTGTTCTCTGTGCACTACCCTGCCCTTTCAAATCACACATAAAACAGCCTATTTAGAGCACATTTTACAATTTTTCATATATAATTTAGACCTGTTATAAGCATAAACTGAATGATGAATACATGAAGAAGCCTGTATAATTTATGCCTCATCTATTTATGTGCTTTCCACCGTAAAGTGCAATGTGATACAAGAAAACAAGATCACCCCCCTAAAAATCCCTGAGGTTAGCTTCAGTTCTTCCAACACAATCGCCATTTTTAAATGTATATTAAGTGTCAGAAAGGTCATCAGTTTACTAATAGTACAGTTATAACTCAGCTTGGAATATAAACATGCAATTAAAGCAAATGAGAATAACGTTCTTGTCACTGTATTGGGTGCAGGTGTGAAGATTTTGTCAGTGGAGGGACTGCAGGGGACCTTTGCGAGGCGAGGCTGGGGCTGCCCCATGCTGGACATAGCTGGTTCCAGCCAGCTCCAATGGCCCCACCACAGGGTGTGGCTGGGTCTGGCAGCTAAAACGGCAGCACCCTGGGGAAAGTGGATTAACAATGGGCAAGGAAAGCCAAACAGGCAGAGGAGGAGGAAAAAAGTGTGAGAAACAACAGTGTGAACATGGAGGTCTGGGCACTGGATGCAGTCCTTGAAAGCAGTGTTCATGAGATCCTGTTTCTCTGGTTCTGCAGACTTTTGAGGTCATACTAGGATATCTGTATGATAGTATAGTATACTATCTGAATGATAGTATAGTAGCCATTCTTTGAGTGGCTATTGCAAGGACGGCACCATATCACAAGGCTTCTCAGATGACACATTGTGTGTTTAGCTAAACAACTGAATCCCATTCTGTCAGATCTGGAACAGCTGGTGCTCCAATCCAGGTTGATGAATCATTACTGTGTGATTGTTTTTAGGAGACATTTCTTCTCAGAAAGAGCAGTCAGGCATTGGAACAAGTTGTCCAAGGAAGTGGTGGAGTCACAGTTCTTGGGGTTTTTCAAGGAAAGATTGGACCTGGTATTTAGGGACATGGGTTAGTGGGTGACATTGGTAGTAGGTGATGGTTGGACCAGATGATCTTGGAGGTCTTTTCCAACCTTAATGATTCTATGATTGTTACTTAAGTGTGCACTTGAAGGCTTACCAATAATGCAGGGAAGCTCCATAGCTTATCCTACCTATGAAAACCAGAATCAAGATTGGTATATTAAAAAATAAACAGTATCCTCTGTCTTTTAAAGAGTGTGAGCAAGACCTGTGCTTAAGTAAATAATAGAGGCTTCAGTAAGAATTAACAGAGAAGGGTAGTCTAACAGAAAATAATGGATCAGAAATTGCCTTAGTGTCATGTTAAAATTCTTCTACTGCTGTTCAGGTATTCTCAACTTTCATAGAGAATGGCATGAAACTTGTTGAATTCATGGCACTTTGGCCAGTTATTTATTTATTTGGACAACTGTCCAATTTGTGTTTTGACTTTGTATTTACTTCTTGCTGTTTGTAAGTTGCTTGGTGCCACATCTCTGACATAAACTTCTTCACATGGAGAATGGCGCTAGTTAGGTTTCATTGTAAACACTAAGTTTCTATCCTAGGCAGTCACTCATGAGAACAAATCAAAAAAAAAAAAAGTTTCCAAATACTGAGGCTCCTTGAAAAGTGCTTTAGTTATATGGAGTCACTATATACATTTTAACACCTTCTTTGGGGCCTTGCTATGTGGTCCTGGAAGTTTTATTGATAGTTGGGATGGCCCTGGAATGATTCATGCTTTCAGTTCTCATATATGTATACTTGTATTTCGTCCTGATATTCTTGCCAGAAAAAAAGACCTGTGATAATAGCAGTACCCAGGAAGAAAACATACCCCACAAAATAAATAAATAAATAAATAAAATCCACAGGTGCAAACCTTAGTGGAAGCATCTTGTTTATTGATATATGGATCCATATCTCATTTTCTGCCTTCTCAGACTTATTCGATCACACAGTATGAGCTAAAACAACAGGTATATATTAACAAAGTAAACTATGATAGAGTCCCCAAATCACATTTAATGTTATATTAAAAATTAAAATATTATATTTATTATATTAAATTTATTATATTATATCTATTATATTATATTTATTATATTATATTAACATAATTATTATGTTTATATTAAAATTCTTTGATTACGTCAGTCATCTAAACAAATTTAAAAGCACACATTGTGTCTACTTTGGCCTTTTACTTTAGATCAAGCATCTGTTTTAAATTAATTTTCAGGTCGTCTGAGCTTTCCATGCTTTGATTCTCATCACCAAATGTACTCAGTACCCAAACCAGACTTGACTTTGATGAAACTAAGCTAGAAGATGTTTTGTCCAGTGCAGAGCAATCATTGCTGGACACTTACTGTTGAGATGTGACTCCCAGGGGCCTCACAACCAGGTCCCGTCCTATCAGCCCCAGCCAGGGAGCAGTGAAGGCTTTTACAGAGTACGGGGGGGGGGGGGGGGGGGGGGGCGGGGGGGGTGGACTGGAACTAATCTGGTGCAAAACCCACAGAACTCATACTGTTACAATTTTTGTACAACAAAAAGTACAACAAAAACAGTTACAACAACTGTTTCATGCTACAGATCTTCACAATCTGTACCACACTACTTCTGTGAGTGATTGCACCACACTATTTGTGTAAGGGCTTATTGTGACTTTGCAAAACAAAGGCAGATAGATTCATCTGACCAAATGGAGACGCCTATAAGAGCTACTAGTCACTGTGCTTCTACTGTTGGCAATGAAGAGGAACAAGTTGTTCCTGGTATATTTTAGATTAATTGCCTGAAATTGCCTTGAAAGAGAATATTTCTCTGAAAGTGCAAAGTAGAATGATTGGGTCAGCTGTGGACACATACATCTAAAGTCAGGTGAGACAACACTCATAAAGGGTGAAAAATTAGGCAGAACTTAGGCATACACATAACACAAAATAGTCTGACTGGAAAAAGGGACTCTTCACAGATTACTGTGGATGTGAGTGCCCCCAAACTAGCCTCAAGGTGGCTTCAACCATTTATTTCCTCAAAAAAACAACTGATTTAATGGCTAAGAAGGCTGGCCTCAAATGCTGTTGGCATAAAAAACGTATAGTCCCGTAACTCCTAAAGATTTATTGCAAGTAAGCAGAGCCAAACTCTGTCATTCTCAGCCCATTAATTGTCCTTAGGGGAATCATAAAGCTCACTACCTTTATACCTGTAGTTGAGAACTGAAATAGAACCTGAAGTATAGTTTGAAAATACAGCTGAACCCACTTAATGCCTTTTTCATGCTCCTTCTTTCACTGCTCATGGACAGGTATTTTTCATTGTGTCAGTTCTGTCATTTTATTGGATCCCTTGCTGAACTGGTTCATTTCTTTAAGTCAGAAGATAGTTCATTTACCTAGACTCCCCACCTCCCACTGTCAATGAAAAAAAATAAAAATAAATAAAATAATTTCTGCTAGGTAACTTCAATGAACATTGGAGCCAACACAGGTCTGAGAGTTTTGTTTGTTTGTTTGTTTAATCTGGTTTACCACCTGGCTGCACAAACACTTATGAGAGATGGTGAGGTATGGGAAAGAACTGGCTTCAAGAGTAATATCCCTCCAGCCTAACTATAGCTCTGGGCACCATCTGAATTCAAAAGCAAGAGCTGCTTGCCCAAGTCTTCTATACAACATTAGAAGAGTTAGAAGTCAATGAGACACAGAAAGCAGTAAAATGAGTAAGGAACCGTCTCATAGCAGGCCTGAGGGGAGAATCCTCCACGCATTTAATATTCATAGTCATAAAGTCCCCTGTAGATCTGGAGGTTTAAAAGCAGTTCAGTCCTTTAAAATGAAAAATTGAAACGATGAGTGTAGAGGGAAATAAATTAAAAAAAAAAAAAAAGGCCACAATATGCAATAGGATAATGACTTCAACGCTGTGAAGAAAGGATATAAACCACCAAGCTCACCATGGCTGTTATCAGGTCTTTCCTGTATGAAGTGTAATCTACTGATTGCACTCAAGGAGAAGTGTATGGCCAGAGGCAGAATAATAGGGAGGATGGTTCAGGGCTCAGAGACACCTGATAAACTGTAACAAGGCTCCACACAGCTCAGTGATCTCAAGACGTAGGGATGCTTTGCATATGCTGCTGTGTGTTCCTTCAGTGCTCACACAGTCAAGGAACAATAAATGTGAGGACCATAGCGGCACATGAACCATCAATTAGATACTACATTTAAGCTTCATTGTAGTGAATATATATCTCTAGCAAGTGTATATTAGTGTATAAGTGTATATTAGGGATATGGTTTAGTGGAGGGCTGTTAGCGTTAGGTTGGAGGTTGGACTCGATGACCTTGAGGTCTCTTCCAACCTAGGAAATTCTGTGATTCTGTGATTCTGTGATTCTGTGATTCTGTGATATCTACATTCAGATAGTAGGTTCCCAAAACTACCCATTTGTCCTCACTGACCATGACGCTACCTCGGGTGTAGGCACCTACAGTGTAGGCAACTTAAGTCAGAAGCAAGGAATTCTACCTCTAAATTCTCTGTGGCTGATTTTAATATAAAACCTCATTTTGGTATAAAAACATATATCGGCTTTATACTTCCTTCCCTGTTATGTAAATTCCTCATTTCCTTTCTTCCTTGGAAAGTGATTACTCATAGGTTCTGGCCTGCTTAGATCAGGATCAGAAACATCACATATTAGCATCATATGAAACAGAAAATGCTAATGAAATTTTTAGAAGACATTTTTTTGTGCTTATCCATTGGACTTTAATGTTCTAAAACAGTAACTATTTTTTAGTGTTTCTGTGGTGGGTTGACTTTGGCTGACTGCCAGTCTCCCACCCAGACAAGGACTCCCAAATAAGATGAAAAAACTTGTGGATTGAGCAAAAGACAGGGAGATCACTTATGAATTACCATTAGAGGCAAAGCGTACTTGGCTTGGGGAACATTAACTTAATTTATCAACAATTAAAAATAGATTTGGAGAGTGAGAACCCAAAACAAACAAACCAAAATAATCCAACACACCTTCAACCTTAGCTCAACTTTCTTTCCCAAATCCTCTACCCGTGCTCCAAGCAGCACAAAGAGGATAAAGAATTGAAGGATTTAAAGCCAATCTCTAACAGTTCCTCTTTGTCACTCCTTCCTCTTCACACTTTTCCCCTGCTCCAGTGTGGGTCTTCCTATGGGCTGCAGTCCTTCCAGAACTTCTTTAGCATGGACTAGTCTCCATAGGCCACAGTCCCCACAGGAATATTCACCTGTTCTGGCACAGTGCTCCATGGTGTACAGTGTGGATGTCTGCTTCACCATGGTCTCCTAGCTCTGCTGCAGGGGGTACCTCTTGGAGTACCTCCTCTTCCTCCCTCTTCATTGACCTTCATGTCTGCAGGGTTGTTTCTCACACACTTTTTCTCCTCGCTACTGTCTCTCACAACTGCTGCACAGTGTTTTGCTGTTTCTTAAATATCTTCTTGCAGCTTGGCTGATGGGCTCAGCTGTGTCCTGTGGTGGGCCCATTTTAGAGCTGGCTGGAAGCAAGCGACCTATTCCCAGCAACGTCTGTGCATTGCTTGGAAGACACAAAGCTGGAGACATCCAAAACAGATCAGATAATGAACTTAACAGTTAAGCAATACGGAAGATCAGGCATGAAGTCCTCACATGTGCGAGTCAATCACACAGAATCACAGAATTTCTAGGTTGGAAGAGACCTCAAGATCATCGAGTCCAACCTCTACCTAACACTAGCAGTCCCCACTAAACCATATCCCTAAGCTCTACATCTAAACGTCTTTTGAAGACTTCCAGGGATGCTGACTCAACCACTTCCCTGGGCAGCCTGTTCCAATGCCTCACAACCCTTTCAGTGAAGAAGTTCTTCCTAACATCTAACCTAAAACTCCCCTGGCTCAACTTAAGCCCATTCCCCCTCGTCCTGTCACCAGGCACGTGGGAGAACAGACCAACCCCCACCTCACTACAGCCTCCCTTGAGGTACCTATAGAGAGCAATAAGGTCGCCCCTGAGCCTCCTCTTCTCCAGGCTGAAGAAGCCCAGCTCCCTCAGCCGCTCCTCGTAGGACTTGTTCTCCAGGCCCCTCACCAGCTTCGTCGCCCTTCTCTGCACCCGCTCAAGCACCTCGATGTCCTTCTTGTAGTGAGGGGCCCAAAACTGAACACAGTACTCGAGGTGCGGCCTCACCAGAGCTGAGTACAGGGGGACGATCACCTCCCTAGCCCTGCTGGTCACACTGTTCCTGATACAAGCCAGGATGCCGTTGGCCTTCTTGGCCACCTGAGCACACTGCTGGCTCATATTCAGCCGACTATCCACCATCACTCCCAGGTCCTTCTCTGCCTGGCAGCTCTCCAACTACTCCTCTCCCAGCCTATAGCTCTGCTTGGGGTTATTGCGCCCCAGGTGCAGGACCCGGCACTTGGCCTTGTTAAACTTCATGCAGTTGACCTCAGCCCATCGGTGCAGCCTATCCAGATCCTCCTTTCATTGTGCTTTCATGGATGTTATTTTTTTCTTGTGTGCATTGACAAATTAAATTCAACTAGAAGGAGTTTAGCATGTTTTATACCTGGCTGATCAATTTAAGGTTTTTACAATCCTGTTAATACCGTAAGAAAAGGTAATGTGACAGGAACAGATGTATTTATTGAGTTCTGATGGTTAAGAAAAACATGTTTTTGACATCTGATACTTGGAACTCTCTTGCTTGGTTTTGACTGCTTTCTACTCTGCTGTCAGAACTAGTTTACCTGTAAGAAATCCACCCATCAAGAATTTGGCTGGTTACACAGTAAACTTTCTTTTGTTATCTCTGATATTTTTGTTACACAGTAAACTTTCTTTTGTTATCACTGATATTTTCACTACCCCAGCTTTGACTTTCAGCTTATAACAAATGTGCTCCTTTGTTGAATCTTTTATCTGTTAGTTTCCATGTAACTTTTTATATGCAAATCATCTTGCTGTGAGGGCAGTGGCTGCTATCACCTTTACATAACCAAAGATGTCATTTATTCTATTTCAGGATATTCTGAATTTCGATCATGAATGTCACTGTCTGATACTCTATTATTTGTATCCTCTTGGTGACAACTTGGTGATGATAATGAGCCTTTCTGCTCTAGCTGTGAGAATGCTGCCATCCATCTTCTTTGTTGTGGCCTTTCACACTTCTGAATCTGCGCATTATGTATTAGACATAGACAGAACTTTTTAGTTCAGGTCAACCAATAGGAATGCTTTAATTTTGCAGGAAAGCTGCACTTCAAACCTCATATTAAAAAGACAGTTTTTTGGAAATAGCTAACTTCCTTGTAGAAAACAGATACGTTGGCTATCCAGTTACACAATTCCAAAATATTTCCTACTTTTGCAAAAGGTCATGAATCAACATTGCGACTGAATGAAGTTTTGTGTTATTAAATTATTAAATATACCTTAAATATTAAATAATAAACAGTAGGAAGTAGTAGATTCATGAAAAAAAAAAAATGATTATTTTGAAAGTATGCTTTAAGTACATTTTTCAATGAAATGATCATGATATTTTCATGCATAGTCACTAGGTTTTGAGATTGAAATTAGTCCCTTAAAAAATCAGCCTTTTAAAAGTTAGGCATCTAGTCATATAAGCTCTAACAGGTATAAAGCAGAAAGACAGTCAATTCCAGAAGCTACTTACTACAGAGAAAAGCATTTAGCAGATTACTCACTTTCTGGAGTTACCTTTCTTCACTGACTGTAGTGAAAACATAGACAATTGGTATTTAGCTGACTGGAATCAAGTGAGATGAATTACACCCCTAGTGCCAAGAATGTGCTATGGTAACGATTTTCAGGTATCGCAAAGTGTCCCAGTGAAGCTGTGGCTAGAACACCAGTCATAAAAACTGAGATCACGCAGGTGCATAGCTCAGACCAAAAAAAAAAAAAAAAAAAAAAAAAGTTTCTGTAATATCATTATGGAATAGGATGAAATAGAATGGACAGAGTTCTCTTGGGATTTTGTTTGTGTATTTGCTTTCCTATATCTGTTATCTTACAGTAGGCTGGCTATAACAATAGATATCCCACAGTTAGCTTGCCTGTTGGGAGAATATCAAAGACCAGAAGATGCAATACAACACTATTAGATTATTAATTCAAAGTTGAATTTCTCTATTACTGGATTCTAAGTTTAAATAGATTTTTTTTTTCCTAACATTAAAACATTGGTCCTTATTCTCAATGGGTTTGGCAAGGAGAAAAATGTTTTATAGTTTCAGACAAAATGTAGCAATTATAGCAAGGTGGAGTCCTTTGAGATAAGCATTTGTAGCTAGTAGATTACCATGAAAGTAAGGGTGTTCCAGCAAAACCCCTTCCTCTCCACACTCCGTCACTTTCCATTACTGACAATCCATTGGCATGGCGTGTGTGGACAAAATTCCCTGCACACTGAGAGCTTAGGGATCTCATATCTGTTTGTTAAAGTAACAGTAGCATTTAATCAAAAGAAAAATCCATCCTCCATTAATAAATAATGTATACATCTAACATAATAGTCAAGCAAGAAAATACAAACGGTTCCAGTAATTTGAGTGTGATGTTTGCCCTTTGTAAAAGTTTAGAAATACTGCTGACTTATAAGGACATCACATTCATGATGTTACATTTAAGGCTGTATGGAGTCTTGGGCTTCCATTATGGATCCATATACAATTCCGAGATAAAAAATGTCTCTGGAGCTTTAACTTGGCATACAAGACTTCAGCCAGGCAGGGGTGAGTTTAACAACTGCGCAATGTTAAGCACTGAACACGGCTTCATAAGAATGAATGTGTGGGTGAAAAGTCGGGGAAGGATTTTTTGAAGGTACCTATTTCTTAAGGATTCAGATGATCCATTAATTCATCTACACTATTTTACAGAAAATTTTCCTGTCTTCAAGAACAACAACAACAAAAGAAGATGGAAAACTATAGCATTTACGTTTTGAATTGGGTTCTATCCAAAGCTATTGACATTTTACATTGTAGTTTAACTGAGAATGAGTTTGATCTATTGACTTTTTTCCAGATCTGGATTTTTTGTAACAGCCTTTGGGAATTTTTATAGATGCCTAAGGGTACAGATAAGGACTACTGAATTTTTCAAAATCAGCAGTAATGTCTATTGATGTCAGTGGGAGTGGGATATTCAGAGACACTTGAAAATCCTTTCTACATTTTTCAACACTTAAAATATCCTTTTTAAATATAGCTCTTCTGATATTAAATTAATTTAACGTATATTTGGTCACCATTTAAATTATTGGTAATAGTGCAAGTGGTGTAAGTGGAGCAACATTTTTTTCTGAGTGGAAAAATATGAGAAATGGCAGAGTTTATTCACTTGCTCACCTGAAGACAAATATTGCTATATAAGATTGCCTGGATTAGACTGTCCAGGATATTCTTATAGGACTGATAGAGATGCCTATAGAAACCCACTGACAACTTGGAAGTTAATCGTGTTATCCTAGCATGTCTCCACGGATGCATATGTGTAACAAAATGAACCTCTCAGGGTGTCTAGTCTTAGGAGAACTCACCTAAATTCAGGTGAACTCTCTGTAGATTTTTATAAGTTATCTAGGTGTCCGAGCTTCTTTGTAGTCAGAATACTCTGGTTTCAGCATTATAAACATAGTTACGTATCTTTACAGTATGCACTGTAAATAGTTACAGTAGTTTACAGTATGCACCGTAAATACCCCACCTAGAGACCAGCTACTGATCAAGAGCTGTGTGGATCTTTTGCATACCATTTTTTTAAAGTCTTGTACATGCCAGTGCCATATAGAGATGTCTTGAATACTGCAGACCACTTCACCTTGCAATAGATGGTGAATCCTGATATCTGTTTAATCTAGATGGTTTAACCCAGTCAAGGGAGCTTAGGGAGTTATTTATCTCAGACTAAACTAGACACCTAAATCTGGTCATCGGAATATCTAAAGTAGCTCTCAGGGCAGACAGACATGTTACCTGTACTGTACAAATCACTTAAAAGACTTAGCTAAATCCCATTCACTGGGGATGTTTTGATAAATATACACACATAATGTCATTTTAGGTGCTGTAGCCTGCAATTGCTCCTACTGAAGATATAGTATCTGCCAGCCCTGCACAGGCATCTGCAAGACAGTTTTCTGTACATTTAAACAAATAAATCCTTTGTCTTTAGAAATTAGGTGTGGCAAAATGCCTATAGCAGTAATTTTTCTACCTCTACTTTCTTGAGGCCATAATTTTGCACTTAGACTGCCCTGAACACTGTCATTGCCTTTGCTCAAGCTGATGCTGGAATCCAGCCTTTCTGAGGATGAAGTTATAGAATTTGTCTTTTTTATTTTGTCTCCAGCAACAGTCAAAAGGTCATTGCAGTCCCCTGCTTAACATAATTACTGATGATAGTTTTAACATTAAAAGAGTGGTGAATACCATTTAATTAAATCTAAGATCTGATTAAATTATCTGTGCCTGAACACATTTCTATACTGCTCCAATATTCTTGAAAGATGTTTGACATTTGAAGTTAAAGCGTGGTCCCAGTAGAAACATTGGGACTAATAAAATTTAAATTGGTCAAATTCTACCTTCAGGTACATCACTCTTAGTATTATGTGTGAGCAATAGTCACAGGCATTTTGAAATGAATATATACCATCTCACCTCCCAAATATTCAGATTTATTTTGTAATCCTTAATAGGAGGACAGTTAAAGAAAGTCAATCTGTTAATCAAAATCTGCTCTCGAGGTAAAAAAGGTAGCAAGATCTCCATAACTTGTGAGCAAGATGCTGAAAAAGTATACTGTTTCTGGTTTCTATAACTCAGTCATGAAATGGATATATCAGAAAGAAAAATCCTTCTCATCAGTAGTCCAAGAATGGATTGATTGGAATTAGAAAGAAATGGTCTGATAGGGTGAATTTGAAACATTTCTCTTTCATATTTACCAAGAACTCCATGATATTTAAACTCCATTCATTATAAAAAGGTTATACCTATCTGGACTGTATTTCACAGATCTTTTCTAGCCTGTCTGTTCTATCTCTGTATTGCTATATAATACATACATTTATGTATGTATGTATATAATTGCTATATAATACATACATTCTTGTCTTCATCAGTCTATCTGCTGTGATACACTATACCTCACCATTGGGAATGCATGAAAGCAGTGAAACTACTGATTAGATATTTTAATGCAGTATGCCAAGAATATTTCATTGTATATTTTAAGTAAAGTGTTCCTTAGGCATTATTATTATTGCTATTGCTATTGCTATTTATGTCTCACCCAGT
The DNA here is from genome assembly GCF_964211825.1 of Aythya ferina. Classification (NCBI taxonomy): domain Eukaryota; kingdom Metazoa; phylum Chordata; class Aves; order Anseriformes; family Anatidae; genus Aythya; species Aythya ferina. The sequence goes on from NC_140296.1 coordinate 45,225,479, forward strand.
ACTTTCCAGAGTAAAACTGAAAAACTTCTTGGGTGAATGCAGAGTCTGTGTTTTTGCACTTTAGTGCATTTTAATTTTTGCAAGAGTATAAAAAAAACTAATAAAACTACAGGGCAATTGTTGAAAAAAAATCTTTCTTTTTATTTTTTTTTTCTTTTGCCTCAGCAGGAAATTAAATAACAGTTTGAAATACTTAGCTAACAATGTAGTGCTAAATGGAGTTTACATCTGAATAGAAATCTCCACCTCTCTTGATATACAAATATATATATGCAATAATTTTCTGTTTTGATTTTAACTTACAACTTATCTAGGAGTTGAAAACAGTTATGTTTAGACATTAATTATTCTTGTTCTATTCTGCCTTTGAGAAGGCAAGCAGGTTTTAAAGATGGAAAATTCAGAATACCCTTCTTGTCTTGCTATTCAGAACGACAATACTGTATTGGAAGACATCAATATATGTATATTTTTCAGTTTTCATTAAAAAACATATAAGATCTATGTACAACTCTCCTGCTATCCTTTTGGCAGAATTATGCATTTGATAATGTAGTAAATCTTGTTTTCAGTTTTGTGGCCCTGATAATTAAATAGACACTCTTGTTGAACAGGCATCCAAAGAATTCCTGTTTCTGAAGACAGGGGATCTGTTAATATTGACTGATAAATAGAGTATCCACAATGGCTTCAGTAACAAAGAATGAGATCAAACCTGTCTGCACAAGGCATCTAAATTTCAAATGCCAAATGTTTTGTCTTTCTAGGCTATCTAGACAGGAGTTGCTGAAGCCTCCAAAGGGAAGAACTGGCCAACAAAGACTAGGAACATAAAACAGGCAAGTGTAAAATATGTGCATCACATCCAGTATTTACAAAATTAGAAATTTATGCCTTTGTATCTCCATCTGTGTTTCTTACCAAAATCTCTGTGAATATTGCCTTCACAAGAGTGGTTTAACTTACAGAAATGGGCCTGTTCCTAGGGAGAAAGGACATATTTTTAAACTAAGGTCTACAGATACACGGTCAAATCTTAGAAATTACTTCTAAAATTGTAATATGAGGATGTAATTGGCCCTATATGGGACAACAGCTATGCATGTATAATGTTGACTGAAATCCCTGCTTCTCTCTGCCTTTTTGAACATCCCCATGATCATTCATTATGTGCAAAATTATTTCAATACTTTCCCCTATAGTAACAGTAAGTGACAGCACTCTATGTACTTTGGTATTGAAACACTCTTATGCCATCGAGTTCTAAGAAATGTAAGCAGCCTTTATGTACATAAAAAAAATTTCAATTAAGCATTGTGTCCCATTTTTCAGCACAAGTATTACCTTCCAGCAATAAGGAATAAATCTCTTTATAGCTAGGAAAATACCCAAGGTAATTCAAGTCATTCATACTGTTGTGATCCTTGTCCCTATGCTACAAAATGTACTGGCACTGCAGTTATTATATAATGCTGATAAAAGATAAAGAATTTCCCTTTACAATACTTCTAATATTTATGAAGACACATTCTGGGTTTATTCAAGTCTTTTTTTTTTCTAACCTAACAAAGAGTCCACTGTGAATTTGGATGAGAGTTGTCAATTTAATACATGTGAATTAGGGTATGGGTCATCCTAGTGCAAGTTAGGAAAATGTCATTTTCTGCATATCTAGGGAGCATCAGCCAGTTACAAATGAATTTAGTTACGAGTATATTTTGATAGAATGTAAACCATACCCAAATCCCATTACTGCAGTAGGAAAATAAAAATTAATGTGATCAGCACCAATCATTTTAGGAAGAAGAGCTGACGAAATCCCATAGTAAAAATTGCCCACCTCTCTCTCATAGTTTCTTATTGGGACAAAATGACAAAATGATTTTCAGGAAGAGGATAGTCATGTAGTCGCTGTTTGAACACAAGTTAGGAGACAGGAGAATAGGAAGATACCTTGAGATAGGTTGTAAAAGCTACAGTAAGGGATGAATGATGTAGATTAAAAAAAAAAAAAAAAAAAGTAAGAAGCTGTTGAATGTGAGAAAAAGCCATATGAAAGGAATATTGAGACTATGATACATGCAGATTTATAGCAAGGAAGTAAGGCATATCAGAGAGAGAAAGCAGAGTGAGGAGAAAACTCTGATGTAAAAGAAATGGAAATACAGGGATGAGGAAAGGCCAACTCATCAAGGGTATTAAAGATAGATGGCATTAGAAGGTGTGTCTGATGATCCGCCCATGGAGTAAATGGAACTGTACTCCACATATTTCAGATATAGTGAAATGGTACCAGTTCTCCATTTAACTAATATGGTGATTATACTGCATGCATACATATACTTGTAAAAGTATATATGTACATGTATTCAATTATACTACAGCTGAATCAGTGCAATATATCTGCAACTATATAATAAAAAGTTATTTCTTCCAAGAACCTTCAAAATGACAGTGCATAAATTTGCGATACTAAGGGAAGACAAGAAAGTCAAGAGAATAAAGAAGTTCAGAAGTATGATGACATTTTTAATGTCAGCATTTAATGTAAATGTCTTGACAGATTTCTGAAGGTTTGACTCTTGACACCTGAATATTTCAGACAGCCACAGTGCAAACATGAAGACCAGGTGATGAGTAGCTGTTTCATAGACATAGGTATTGCATGGCTGCATGATAGCCTTCCACAATTTCAAGTGTAGCTAAATGATCACTCCTGCATTTCTTTCCCTTTTCCCTTAGAAATAAAGTTTTGAATAAACCTATGGATGGAAAAGAATCAGAATCACAGCAGCATACTTTCACCACATTGGCTTATGAATGAGGGTTTTTAATGCTTACTCTGCAAGCCCAATCCAAGTGCTGTTTATTACTACGTGAAGATTAACTCTGACAGCTACACACCCAGTCAAGACAGAGGCACAGACTACAGTACCTCTGTTCAGTTTAGACTGAAAGCAGCCTCAGTTGATTTCAGTAGACTTTGGCCCCTTTTTATTCCATCTTATGTAGCTTCATCAGAATATGAAGCATAATATTATTCAAATATCTCATGAAGACAAAAATAATTAGTGACCTAACTGATAAAGGAGTTTCCATTGTAGTTATACATAAGGATTACCCAAAATAAGACAAATGGCATTTGATGGTCAGGATTAGTGCAAAAGTAATAAGAGGATCCTCTCTATGGTATGAAAAGACCTATGATTGAAATGGATATGGATATCTGAATGATATCCAATGGATACCTGAAGAAGAATTGTTATACACCCTAAAGAAATTTAAACAATTTTTGTAATGGTTATAGCACATCAGTGATATTTTCCTGATTTGGAAAAATGATTGTAACTTGCTGGAAAGGTTTATTATGGAGCTGAATAATTTATACCTCCCCATTATGTTTGATGGAAAGCAGAGTCAGAAGATTGTTAACTATCTTGATGTAAGTCAGGCACTGATTTGATCCCAGTGATAGCAGAGCATATTTTGTTTTTATGTGTATGAGATAGAAATAATCACTGAACAAAAATAAAATAATTCAGCAAAGTCCTTTATATAAAAAGTAACTAAATATAATAGTTAGTTTAATTCAAGATACAGCTATAATCCTCAAAGAAGGGGTTCTTTGTAACAGTCTAGTCATATCACCTGTGGTTTAGCATTATGGCAATATATCTGATGAACAGGAGCAGGTATTTTGGCACCACAGGGATTTCTTAAAGTCATTCCACCGGGTATGTAGCCATTTTCAGGGAACCAAGGCAACCCAAAACTGAAGAGAGATACTCTGGAACAGATGTTTAGCACAGCCAGGAGGTGAGCTAGTCCTGTACATCCCTTGGGCTGAACAGCCCACTATGGAGTCCTTGATAGAAATTTTCAACCTTTATAATAATATTCCCAAGGAAGACATTATCAAAATTTGCTCCCCCTAGGGCACTGCTCACACTGGGGATCCCAGTTTGAAACTCCTTGGGCCATTGTGGGGGCAAATCATTATTCAATGACCAACTGAATAATAATTGAATAATCAATGACCAATTGAGATCATCTAACTCATGATGTTAGCAAGTCTGTCATCTAACTTGCTGGCAGAAATCAGCAATTGGTTTAATTGGTTTGTTAGACATTTTAAATTTCATTCCTACCTGTTAATAGGGCTTAGAATATATATTGGCATATTTGAAGCCTAAATACTGAATCTTTTTTCTTTTTTTTTTTTTTTTTTTTTTTTTTTTTTTTTTTTTTCTGGAAGGCCAGCAGTTGCTTTTAAAAAGAATAAAAGATACTAAAGATCTCTTGGTACATGGTAATGATGCTAAACATACCAATAAAAGTCATTTCCAAAGTAATCCTGTGCTATAGTGCTTTCTTCTCCTAACCACAAACAGTTTATAATATGACATTTAGACAAAATTCAGTTATCCGTTCCTTGGCTGGAGTCTTCACATGTATCCCACCTTAATGATTGTTACATATTTGTTGAAAAATTTCTGTGTTATGGTTTATGCTGGAGACAAAGCTATGCCTGCAAAAATCTGAGTCCTTGAGCATGAAATTTCACCTGTGAGGAATGGGCATATCCAACTGGAGCAAAACATTTGCCTGAGAGGTAAATCTGGCTTAAAAACTGATTTAACATAGATAGGCACAGAGTGCTTACCATAGCCTGGTGGCAGACATATGGGTTGCATTGCTGCATAAAAATGTTTCCAGAAGGGTCCTCAGGATGAAAGTCTCTCCCCTCTACACTGGCTCTCTGTAGAAGCACCCTCAGGACTGTCAATGAGAAATTTAGCAGCTACTTACAAAAGGAAAATATGAGCACATCCATTGCCTAGCACATTCTAGCACAGAGTGCATTTATTTAGACAGGACTTGGAACTCTACCAATCAATGATTCATTCTCACAGGGACAATTCCCACACAGGGTTTTGGGCCATAAGAGAGGGTGTGAGCTGCCTGATTGACAGCTAAAGCTGCAGATGGGCTCAGGTCTTCTATACACCATGCCATACTTCACGAATCTACACAGGTATCTTGGATACCTTAGGGTATCTGAAAAGGCATTGGATTTTTTTCTGTTCAGGCCACTGAATGAAGCCCTTGTGATGACACCCTAGCAGAAAGGATGGTTTCAGGTCCCTCTTTCCAGAGATTCAGATATCCTTTCTGCATGTGACCTGATAACAGCTGCCACAAGGCTAGCTGGGATTTGTAGGCAGGCTGTTCTTCAGTGGATGTCTGATGCTGCTTCTCAGGTATGATATGGGATTCACAGTGTGCTTGTGAGAAGTCTGCTACACCCAGTGCTCAAGCAGTTTTCACATAATGTAACCGAGAATGATATTCTTGTGTCTGATCTTCCACCAGGCAATCTTTCTCAAGTTTGCATTCAGCATGCTTAAGACAGGGAGGAAGATCAGGAAATTGTGTATTATCTTGTTTAAACTGTTGGCAAACTCACCAGCTATGTACTTGAGTTCAGGCTCTGAAAAGTAGTTCCACTGTCTTTTGTCCAAATTAACCTTTGTTTACTGGCATATACCCATAACTACAGTGCTGAAAATGTCTTCAATCACTCCACAACATAAGGGTGCATATCAGAGGACAGAATATGTTGTGGCCAGGTTCTTTTAGTTTATGCTCAATTAGTTCTTCAAGGGAGCACATACTGGACTCTGTTGAAGTGCCTGTTCTTGTCAACTTGTTTTTGTTCCATTCCTGGAAGCCCTATTTTTTTTATCATCTCCCTCTTTATTTTCCAGACAGTGTCACTTACAACTGCCTTTCAGCAAATGTAAAGTTACGTGGGTAAACAATGCAGATGTGGTTGCACAGGCTGCAGTGAAAAACACCAAAACTCTTTTGAAGGACATGAGTAGCAGAGACATATCTGAAGAGGCTGTTTGAAGTTATTGAATCTATAATCAAAATTCCTTGAACAGTATTTTCCATCCCAACAGTCCTGCAGCTCATTTTGATCTTTTTTATTGGAAATTATATTTTCCTGTTATTTAATCAGAGGCTTCTGAAATGATCGCTCTTCTGTCCTTCATTAAAAATGATAGAAATTCATTTCTTCACAGATATGAACAAGGGCCAGATTCTGCAATGAACTATATAGGCTGTGATAGTTTACTGAGGTCTCTGGAGTAATTTGGGCTGTAAGTTACTGAATTATGTGGCACAGAAACTCTATAAGGGAACAGAAAATGACACATATGTGAGTTTCATACACCTCTGTCCAGTATCATGAAATCCCACATTCACTTGCTGCATAGCAGTTGAGGGTTCTGGACTTTGGATATTCTGAATCTCATCTATATTACTGTGGATTTGAGTCTAGATGCCTAATACTAAGTGAGGCTTTTGGGTTTGCAAAACATGAGTGAAGACAGATGACTCCCAAATACCCCAAACCCCAGAGATAAGTGTAGTCTTTCTGCTTTTAGCAAACTTGGTGCCACTCCCTCACAGCAGAGATTTACCCAGCACCACCTCAAAGCAGATGTTCCTATCTTCATAAGATTCTACAGTATACCTATTTCTCCCTGTGTACTGCGTAAGACACCTGGGTACCTCACATGCTTATCCCAGTTGCATTTTGAGGCCAGACTTTGGGAAACAGTACGTTACAACATCTAGTCATGTAGTGCTAGTCCCTCAGCCCAAAAGCAACAGTTAGTATCGGTTCAAGTGCAATCAATCAGGCAGCCTGTTTCGTTCCTTTCTTCTCCTGAAATGCATTTTTAATATAATGAAGCTTCTCATTCAGCAAAGTAGGGAATGATCCTATATATAAATTCTTGTGAGACCCAAACTGCTGCTATTGACAGACACTGACAGCCAGTTGAAATGTTCTTGGGCACCTCTAATACTCGAATAAAGGAAACTCTTTTTTTTTTTTTTTTAATGTATGTGTATTAAAACAAGTCAAGAGTTTATTTATGTGCTTACACCCTGAGTGGAATACAAGAGGGTACAACAAAGTGGGCTTGGTAGGGGCAGCTGGCCTTTCAGTCATGAAGAAAACATGACTGTTCTTTAAACAGACTGCACCCTATTAGCTATTTATTTTACAATTTTTCTTTACAATTCCCATGGAGTACTTCTCTCCAGTACATATTTTTCACATCATCTACTTGCCATATAATACAGTTTCTGAGGGTGGGTAATATTCAGTTGATTAATTAAAGAGTTACCACTGAAAACAATCTTTTCTGTATGACCTGACAACTGACTGCTAGAAGGAAAGAAGTGTGTGGCTTAGATATAAAAATTACCAACAAAAAAAGTTTTATGCAATTGGCTTGACAGAATTATATAAAGCTAATCCCTCAAGCAAGAGTTGCTTTTCTTACTGTTCCCCAATCCTATCTCTTGCTCTTTTAAAAAACTGTTTTTCCTATTTTTTATTCTTTTTTACTGTTGCACCCAGAGGCAGTACCAAGATTGAGGGCTGTTGCATTAACAGGGGGAAAACAAATCCTAGCATGTCCAAATCAGACAGGCAACCTTGATGAACAATTGTATTGAAATTTCAGGTGAATACTTATTTGAAATAAAACAGAGAAGGGCAGACAAAAATCCTTTTATTTATAGGTTTTTGCTTTTTTTTTTTTTTTTCTCTTTTGTTCTGCCTTTATATTTTTTTTCTTTTATTTTGATTAGACTTACATCCTTTCAGTTATTGATTAGAAGCAGTTTCAAAGCTTGGGATGGATCCCATACTTAATTAGTCCTTCAGATAAATCCAGTTCCACCAAAATAGTTTATTTAGTTAGTTAGATGTTTGTTTGTTTGTTTTACTTCCAGCCAGTTTAAGTGGAAATGTTCAAATACAAGTTTGCAACCTGCTTATAAAGACTTGGCCCATAGTTCTTATAGTATTATCTGTTGGTATAAGACACTTGTTAATCCACTCTTTCCTCCTCATGGGTGTTGGAGAGGAATGTAATATTTCAGAACTGACCTCAGGTCCATCTTTTTAGACATATTATATATGAGACTATTATTGAAATGTCTTAGGATCTCATAATATTTAATAAATTCAAGCTCATAACTCCCCAGTGATTTAGAGTAGTAATTGTTCATAGTGCTCCATGGTTTCCCATATTGAGTCATCCCAAACTCTGTTAAGAGCTTCCAATTAAAACTTGCTTGAGATTTGATAAGCTAAACGATCCTTCTTTCTGAATATTAATACTAAAAAGGAATTTCTGAATATTAATAATAAAAAAATCAGAATAAAAATATAAAGGAATTCCCTAAAGGAATTTGGGGAGATACTGATGGGTGAAAGCTTTATATGCTAAGAAATAGAGTCTCCAGCTCTCACTCTGAACTCCATAGTTTTGCATAATGTAGTGGGTTCACATGGCAAGGTTTTGGTAGTGGGGAGGCATAGGGGTGGCTTCTGTGAGAAGAACCCAGAAGCTGCCCCATGTTAGATAAGGGCCCAGTTGCTGGCCAGAGTTTAGCCAATAAATGATGTTGTTTGTACCTCTCTGAGAGTATATTTAAGAAAAGGGAAAAATCTGCTGCGAAACAGCAGCTGGGTGAGTGAGGTGTGAGAACCAGCCCTGCATACCCCAAGGTCAGTGCAGAAGGGCAGGAGGTGCTCCACGCACACAGCAGAAGTTCCCCTGTGGCCTGTGGAGAGGCCCCTGGTGGAGCAGGCTGCATGAGTCCCACATGGAGCAGATCTCCATGCTGCAGCCTGTGGAGGAGCCCCCAGTGGAGCAGGTGGAGGTGACCATGGGAAGGCCCCATTGGAGCAGGCCCTGGGCTGGACCTGCAGCCTGTGGAGAGGAGCCCATGCAGGAGCATTGGGTCTGGGGGACCCGTGCTGGGACAGTTTGCTCCTGACAGTTGGACCCCATGGTATGGAGCCATGTGGGAGTAGTTCTTAAAGAGCATTTGCCTGTGGGAAGCCCACACGAGATCAGTTTGGGAAGGACGGCATCCCATGGGAGGGACCCCACGTGGAGCAGTGGCAGAATGTGACCGTGAAGGAGTGGTGGTGGAGAAATGCTATAGACTGACCATAACCCCCATTTCCCTATTCCCCTGAACCACTTGGGAGTAGGAGCCAGAAGAGAATGGATGGGGGGAAGGTGTTTTTTGTTTCTTACCATTGCTTCTGACTTCTCTAGCTTGTTAGTAATAGGCAATACATTTTATTAATCTCCCTACTCTGAGTCTGTTTTGCCCATCTCGGTAGTTGTTGAGCGATCTCCTTGTTCTTATCACAACCTTTGAGTGCTTTTCATCATATTTTTCTCCCCCTTTACCTTTGGGGAGGGGTCTGAGTGGGCAGTTGTGGTGGAGTTCAGCTGCCCACCTGGGTAAAACCACCACACATAGTAACTTCTTTTAATCCAGTAGATAATCTCATGTTTGGGAAAACCTCCTTACAATAGTAAGTGTGTCTTTTGGTGTAGGTTTTTGAGCCTGAGTATTAAATATGTCTGAGGGCAGGGAGTGAAAAAAAATGCAAAGCCTGGTTAAGGTGGCCAAAAAGATATGTGGCTAGGTAGAGGTGGGATGAAACCACAGTAATATAGGAAGAGGTGTGTGAACCAGGGAAACTGGATGAACATGAGACTAAGACTGAATGAATGGGAGTGGTTCAACAGGAGCTTTATCAATTGGTGAGGACAGATTCTGACTAATTTTTGATTCAATACCATAAGAGCAGAAAAAAAAAATGAAAAAAAAAATGAGAGTATGATAGGATAAGAAGCGGATTAAGGAGAATTAGAAATGCTAAGAGTTATATACTGTTTTTTCTCGGAGTGCATTTGCTCACTGCCAGCCTGACTTCGGTGCCAGGGAAGGTTATAGAACAAATCACCTTGAGCGCAATCACACAACATGTGCAAGACAACCCAAATCAGGCCCAGTCAACATGAGTTCATGAAAGGCAAGTCCTGCTGACCAACCTCATCTCCTTCTATGACCAGATAACCCACCTGGTGGGTGAGGGAAAGGCCATGGACATAGTCTACCTAGATTTCAGCAAAGCCTTTGACAAGGTCTCTCACAGTATTCTCCTGGAGAAGCTGGCAGCCCATGGCTTGGACAGGTATACTCTTTGCTGGGTTAAAAACTGGCTGGACAGCTGGGCTCAGAGAGTGGTGGTGAACAGACTGAAATATAGCTGGTGACTGGTCACAAGTGACATTCCCCAGGGGGCGGTGTTGGGGCCCATCCTCTTTAATATCTTTATTGATGATTTGGATGAGGAAATTGAGTGAACTCTCAGTAAGTTCATAGAGGACACCAAGTTGGGGGGGAAGTGTCGATCTGCTGGAGGGTAGCAAGATCCTGCAGAGGTACCTGGACAGGTTGGATTGATGGGCAGAGGTCAATGGGATGATATTCAACATGGCTAAGTGCAGCACTTTGGCCACAATAACCCCATGCAATGCTACAGGCTTGAGGCAGAGTGGCTGGAAAGCTGTGCAGAGGAAAAAGATCTGGGGGTTTTGGTTGATGCTCATCTGAACATGAGCCAGCAGTGTGCCCAGGTGGACAAGAAGGCCAACAGCAAACTGGCTTGTATCAGGAATAGTGTTGCCAGCAGGACCAGGGAGGTGATTGTCCCCTTGTACTCTGCTCTGGTGAGGCTGCACTTTGAGTACTGTGTTCAGTTTTGGGCCCCTCAGTACAAGGACATTGAGGCCCTGGAGCATGTCCAGAGAAGGTCTACAAAGCTGGTGAAGGGTCTGAAACACAAGTCCTGTAAAGAGTGGCTGAGGGAACTGGGGTTGTTTAGTCTGGAGAAGAGGAGGCTCAAGGGCGACTTTATTGCTCTCTATAACTACCTGAAAGGAAGGTGTGGGGAGATGGAGGTCAGCATCTTCTCACATATAACTAGTGATAGGACAAGAGGAAATGGCCTCAAGTTGCACCAGGGGAGGTTCAGGTTAGAAATTAGGAGACATTTATTTTCAGAAAGAGCAGTCAGGCGTTGGAATGGATTGCCCAGTGTGGTGGTGGAATTACCGTCCCTGGTGGTGTTCAAGGAAAGGTTGGACCGGGCACTTAGGAACATAGTTTAATGGGTGATATTGGCAGTAGGGTGATGGTTGGACCAGATGATCTTGGAGGTCTTTTCCAATCTTAACGATTCTATCATTCTATGCTAAAAAATATTTATACTTTTCCTTTGAAATGGGAATATGGTAGAATAGCATACTTCTGTTTCCATACATCTGCTTCCAAATTAATTTCCTTTAATCAAGCATCACAGGTACAAAATTAAAATAACTAATTTTTAGAAATGTTTTGCAATTGAATCTTTTCAGAAATAATAATTTCACAAACATTGATCTAACTTCTAATCTCAACTGAGTTAAACACTTATTTAGTCCCTTTAGTAAAGTCACTCAAGTCAACCTGAAGAACATCTCAATTAAACAAACACCTTTCTCCCTAAACAGCTTGTGTAGTGCTCCACAGTTCTTCCTCCAGTCCTGACCTCTGTTTCTGTTATGACTCCATTCATATCTTTTTGATGCTGCCATTTCTGGCAACTTTGGATAAAGTATGTTGTTCACAACAAACTGGCTGGCAGGTATGGGCTCTCCTGTTATTTTTACTCTTGACTCAGAGCACAAAGCACTTCAGAAGAAGAGTCTCACAATACTGTATCTTGTATATATGTGATATTGATCCTCTTCCCAACTAGGCAAAGTAAAGGGTATGTGAATTGTTTGTGAGATACATAGACCTGTACAATTTTGGCACAAAGGTGTTTTCCTCAGTATATTCTAGGAAGTCAGCAGCAGGGAGATTGATTTTTTTTCTCCTTTCTTCCTTTTCTTTCAGGTGAAGTCGAGTAGCATTCAGAATAACCTGAAACAAGTGTAAAGCCCATTCTCCTGGGTCAGCTTCGTCCTCAAGATGGTAGAATTACTGGGGCAAGTGTAAATGTTGAACATTCAGAGGTTTCCTTTATAGTTGGGCTCAAATGGTGGTGAGGGTGAGGGGGAAATGAGCTTTTGTACAGCTCCCAGCTTCCCTTTAATTCACACACAAAAGCACAAACACAGAGCTGTACCCTGCCGTTAACAGGAAATTCTATGAGCCTACAAATATATCACCCTAGTGATGGACAATCATAGCAGAAACTGGAAGCTTTTGTTAGATCTCTGAGGAGCAGTTTCCATACAGGATTTCTCCAGCTGACCACTGGACAATTTTTGACATGGACATGTTTAGGTCACTCATGCTTTTTAACAGAAGAGCTGTGTAAGGGTTCAAACACAATCTGGCACCT